>NC_143061.1:24047500-24695000 GCF_052426305.1 Pelodiscus sinensis | reverse complement strand
GAGTTCATTGCTAGTGCCATACTTTTCCTGCGCTCAGAAGATGACCAGTTTTTCCCTCTTTAGCAAGTACTTCTATAAGAGAAACCTCTTAAAGAGAAGAAAATAGAGGCAATCTTGGCATGTACCACTTCTAGGATCGGTCAATAGGGCTCTGACTGTTTTGGTGCTATAAGCCTTAGGTTCAATCTCAGCTAATGACTGTGATATCTATATTCAGCTACAGGTTTTTACAAAGTGGAAATTCAGTTGTCACTTAAAAACTGCACCTTCAGTGCTTAGAATACTTACTAGATACTTCCTAATAAACTGGCTTTGTGTATGATCATGTCTCCCTCTAATGACTGGTCCCAGTCTGGATAAATCTCATTCCTCACTGGCAGTGAACAGAAACAGCACGAACCAAACAGTACTGCAGCACAAAAGGAAAATTCTATTGCTTACAACAGAGGTGGGGAACTAAGGCTCCCTGGCTTACCTGGATCCATCCCTCAAAGCTTGGAACTCCCTCCCAGCATTGGGGAGCCTGTGCTGCTGCTCCAGCCCCCACTATTGTCGCCCTGGAGAAACAAAAACTACTAGCCTGGGCTCCTCTAGGCTCTGATTTTTGAGAGGAATGTGGGGAGCCTTTCTCCTTCTCGGCTGGGGACCACGTCAGTGCTTGTTTGGGTTTGTTTGGGGTTTTTTGTTTGTTTGTTCGTTTGTTTTTGCTTCTCACTTGTGTGTGGCCCTCGACTGATTTTTCTGTGGGTCAGCAATCCCTAATCCAAAAAAGGTTCCTCGCCCCTGGCTTACAAGGTGAACTTCACCCATAAGCAATGATATAACAACTTACATTTATTCAGATTCTTAATGTTCACATTTGTATTATTAGAAAATTGCAAATAGTGAATTTCTTATTTACTAGAAGATTAATATTTACTTGTGCTTGCCACCACCATATCAGTGATTTGGCTCCTCATTATAACTTTCCAGCAAATATGTACCATTATATATTATTTTTATTCAATTTAAATTATTTAATAGATTGTAATATGTTTAACTAGATTGTAAATTTCATTTTTATTTTTTAATTGGTTTATTTTTTAAATTAACCTATATTTTATTTCATTTTTTAAAATGTATTTAAATATAAAAAGTTCTGATTTATATTTTAATAATTAGGTGGCTTTAATTTTTTAATCATCTATTTTATCCACCATGCTCAGAAGATGATAGTGGACATTAAAAGGTGTTGGCTTGGTGGAAGGGACATGGCATCTATGTTTGAACTGACAAGTGACCCCAGTGCATTGTGCATTTGAGCCACACTAAAATCGATGAGAGTATTTTCAATTGACTTCAGTGGGCTTTCAATCAGGTGTCTGCTGCTAAAGGGTTGTATCTGCTCCTCCAACCCATAATCTTGAAAGCCAGCTGCAGTGAATGGGGGTGAACTGCATATTTGTCCAATTCACTGGCCTCAAATGTAAATGGTGGATTTCACTTCTTAACCCATTCACGTTCTTTCGATATAAAGACTACTGTATTGGATGTTGTGGATGGAATGCATTTCATGCTGGTGCTGAAATGCCCCAGGATTAACCGTCAGTGCTGACTCTTATTGGGGGGGTTGTTAAACATGCAAAAAATCTCTGTTTGATCTATCCCAGCCAACCCAGTCAAGACAAAAAGCTCTCAAGGGATCACCTTCAGATCTAAAGCGGGAAAGGATTCTTTTCATTATTCTGTAGCCACCACTCCCACTTACTCAGAAATTATGTTTGAAATGACTTTTTGGCCACATATATAGAAAGTATTGAACAACTGCCAAACTTCCAGCTTGAGTACAGGGAATAGAACTCAGGACCTTCTTTCCTAAATTTTCAATTATTCTTAAATTTCTTCCTTTTTGTTGGTTTATCTCATAATGTATTTTCACAGTAAAGTCCAAAGTTATTTAAAGATAGCAAAGATGCATTAGGTCAGCCAGTCTTACTGCCAGTGCAGGCTTTTTCCTTATTGTACTAGTGCTTTTATGTAGTCTAGTTTAAAATGTTTTTATTTGCCCATGGCAAATGACTAAACTGAATTACTTTAATTCATGCAGTTGTATCTTTCTTGAATAATTGAGATAAAACTTTCAATTTCTTAGCATACACTGGTTTGTGCCACAAGCTTACTGTCTTCACTGTGTACCTTTTTTGTCATTTGAAGAAGTTTTGAATGGATTCAGTATGCATATATGATATCTGAAAGGCCTGTAAATTTGAAAATTACTTTTGTATCTACAATTTGTGTTTTCTATGGATTTTACAAGTAACAAAAGTAAGTTTTACTGTAACTAAAAGCAGGAGAAAATATTTTTCTCTATTTTGTCAGTTTGTTTATTTAGTTCATTTGGCAGCACTTTGTTGATAAACTTCACAGTTTCTCCTTTGCTGAAAAAGCAGAGCAGAAAATTTTTGTAAATGTTCCAAAAATATTTCACACTATATTAATGTGTACTCTATTAAAACAGATTATTTTAATTCATCTATTAAAAGCTGTGTGTGTTTAAATATGCAACAGATGGTTAAACACGAAGATACATAAACAAACTTCACTGGAATACCCTGAAATTGTGTTATTCTTCAGTCATAGGCACCGAAACAACAGTCTGTAGATCAGCATAGGACCATATTAATGATCAGTTAATTTTTACATCTATTTTTAGTGAATGATCTGGTAAATATCACAACATTAGGATTGTACTTGAGAGAGAGAGAGAGAGAGAGAGAGAGAGAGAGAGATCACATGATTAAAAATAAAAGATTTCAATAACTTTAAAATAATTAATATCAGATTTTTACATGGTTCAAAACACAATAATTTTGAAGCTTTTGGTTTTATTACCTTTAACATTTCAGGCAGAATTAAGGAGCTACTTTGTCTTTAAAAACAAAGATAAAATCCATACAGGTATATACTGAGCGCTCAGATTGCAAGCAAATTGTGTTTTTTCCTTTTATTCTCTAGCACTTGTAGTTATTTTTAATGTATTTCTTTACGCTGTTTTAAATGCAACTTTAATCAGGCATACTTTGGCAATTACTTTTCTAAAAAGAACTATTTTTAATACAGAATTAGTATGAAAATAACGCAATTCTTATATAATGCATGTATCTCTGGCAATATGTTGAGAATAAAATATCATTTGAATCATCTTCACTAGAAAATATTCACAGTAAAATCGTAAGTGACGTTAGATAAATAAGGCAGTGACTTTATATTACCATAAAATTAGGTTAACGGACTACTAGCCTAATTAAACTAATATAAAGTATTTTAAAACAATGTATTTTACATATTTATTAAAGATGAGGTTATTTCTTTTGGTGCTTTGCTTCTGCCTGTATGAAGTCTTTATGCTTGTGGTCTGATTTATCTTGTAGGATAATGCCACCTGCTGTTTTTAGTAGATCATTACTACAATATTTGTGTTGTGTGTTTTTAAGGATGCAATCTGTGGTTTGAGCAGACATGCTGAAAACAGAAGCTCATCATATGAAAAACTTCCCAATCATATGCAGTTTTATTAAATATTATTCTGCATATCTCTCTCCCTTTTAGTAATAAACTAAAAGGACAAAATCTTGTAAAAATTAGTTTAAATGTTGTTCTGATAGAATAGCTTTTTTATAAAAAGCTGCATGAACAGTCATTAACACAGTCTTTAGTTTTCTGTTTTCAGCATAACCAGAATAAAAGGACTTGCTGTGCAGTGAGTTAGCATTGATTTTTTTTCTGTATCCACTTAGCTTTCTTACTGGATTATTTTTTATTTTATTATGAAATATATATCCTTTCTACTGAAATCTGACAAACAACATATATATGGAAGTCATTTTATCTACTGATAATGTGCTTGTCAAAAATATCATACGCTAATGGGTTATAGTTTCCTCTGGTCTATTTTCTGCAAGTTAATGTCACGGATGATATTCCAGAAACATTCAGTGATTTTATTTCTCTTAGTAACTTGTCATTATTATAGATTTGTATCTGATTCATGTAAAATAGTAGAAAAGGCTAGCTAGTAGTGGTGGATTTTGTGTACTAAAAAAATGAGCAATTGAACCTTAAAAATGTATGTCTTTCTTCCTTCCACCTGACATGTATCTAATCTGTTTTTCTAGGTTTTGATACTATGTCCATCACTATGATATCTGAGCTTATGTAGCCCAGCAGGATCAACTGTACCCAAAGGAGAATGATTTGTTATATCAAGGGGGCCATTAGTATGTGCTTGTTAATTCTCTCATACTGGTTCTCTTCCTGGGGAATTCAGTTTTAGCGGTAGTTGTTGCACGGTGTTGGGCTCTGTGGTGTTAATCCAACAGCCTTTAAGCATCTGCTTAATTTTAAGCAGGTGATTTGTCCCATTAAAGTCAGTAGGACTAATCTCCTGCTTAACCATTAATATGTACTTTGCTTAAGTGCTTTGCTAGATTAGAGGGCTTTGCAGGACTGAGACGTTTATGAATGATCACGACCACTTCAAAGTCCTTCTTGGGGCTTTTGTAGATGGACTATATCAGTGCATCTCTCAGATGTTCTGGTCAAGCCAACCACCATTTGTAGACTTATACTGAAAAGTAGCATGCTTCCTTGTAGAAATAGTGGTTATAGGTATTTTGCATTACTGTGATCTATCTCTGGGCAGACTTTCTTCTACTAAAAGCTTTCATCCTGGTTCTGCCAGCAGTGAATCAAGCCCTTTCAATTTATTTTGACTTTGTGTTTGTCACCAGTGATATGGCGTCTATTAATTATTCCCAGTGTTCATTTCAGTTGAGCTCCAAACTAAAGTGAAAATACAGCATTCACATTCATTAAAATTAAAATGGAAGATGGTGATTCTCAACCAGGAGTCAAGCTGCAAGCAGGTTTTAAGGGGTCCACAAACTGGACCAGCATTAGACTCACTGAGACTCAGGGCTGAAAGCCAAAGCCTAACTTCATGGTGCTGATGCTTGGGGCACCAAGTTTTTATGGCATTTTGGGGAGGGACTCAGGAAAAGAAAGGTTGAGAACCCCTGATATAAGGGAAAGAGTATGGTCTAGTCTTTCTAAGATGATAGTGCCTTATTCTATATTTTTCAATTATAAAAAAAACCCATAAAAATCTTGGACATATGTTCAATCAGATTATTAAAAAGGGCAGATAGGAGAGCAATACTTGAGACATTTACAGAATTGCTTTTTGAATACAGTGTTTTATGCACTGATTTCAACAATCAATGTATGGCTTTATGAATATTTGGCATGAGCAAATATATTGTTCACCTCTCCCTTCCCTTGTCTTTTCATTCATCTTATCCATTCCTAAATAAAATCTACTAAAAAAAAAAAGCTTTGAAAAGAAAATCCATAGAACTAATACAACATTTTCAAGCATCTAATTTTTCACTCTGTACATTACATCCCCTTTTTCTGTACCTTTTGCTGTCTTGTCATTTTCTTGAAAGTTTTTATCAGAGGAGCTGTCTCCTGCTGTGTGTTTGTAGAGTTCCTAGCACAATGTGGCCCCATCCTTGGCTGGTCCCTTAGCACGACTATAATAATAATAATCAGAACTATATGAGATGGGAGAAGATCAGTTACAGTATTAACAGAAAATACAGATAATCACGTGGTTGGGGCAAAATTGTACTATCACTGCAGTTGCACATGGACTCCGCAGGGGAAAATTAAGTAATATGTGAGATTAACTCTGAGTGTAGCAGAAGCAGAAAATGCTATTTTCAGACGTTAATTTAACTGAAAAGCCCAAGCTACCCATTATTTTAGACAGGACATTTTTGTTGCACAAGCTGTCAAAGAAAAGAACTTACCTGTAACTGTTGTTCTTCGAGATGTGTTGCTCATGTCCATTCAAATAAGGTGTGTGCACCGCGTGCACCACGTCTCCGGAGCATTTTTCCCTAGCAGTACCCATAGTGCCGGCAGGGCACCCCCTTGAGTGGCACTGCTATGGCGGAGCATAAGTACCCCTGCCGGCGCTCCCCCACCTCAGTTCCTTCTTGCCGGACACTCCGACGAAGGGGAGGTAGGGGGGCAATCGAATGGACATGAGCAACACATCTCTAAGAACAACAGTTACAGGTAAGTAACCATACTTTTCTTCTTCAAGTGGTTTCTCATGTCCATTCAAATCAGGTGACTTCCAAGCTAACCCTACTTCATGGAGGACGGGGTCGGAGCACCCAGAAAGAGAAGTCCACGAAAGTTGAACAACCCAACCCTGCGTCCTCCCTGGCCTGCTGTGTCAGCGCATAGTGCGCCGTAAAGGTATGCACTGACGACCACATGGCCGCCCTGCAGATTTCAGTAACTGGAACCTGTGCCCCAAAAGCTACAGAGGAGCCTGTGCTCTGGTGGAATGTGCTGTAACCCGGGGGGACCTTCCCGGCCAGGACGTAACACTTCCTGATACACCCCGCGACCCAATTGGACAACCTCTGGGTTGAGATAGGGAGCCCTTTCATTCTGTCCGTGAAAGCAACAAACAGTTGTGTGGACTTACGAAAGGGTTTCGTTCTATCAACATAGAAGGCTAACGCCCACCTAGCATCTAGGGAGTGTAGCACTTGCTCCCTAGGAGAGGCATGGGGCTTTGGAAAGAAAACCGGGAGGTAAATTTCTTGTGACAGATGGAACGGTGACACCACCTTGGGGAGAAAAGCCGGGTGAGGACAGAGCCTTGCATTATTCTCCGAGAACAGTAGGTAGGGCAGGTTTACAGTTAGCGCCCTCAGCTCAGAGACCTTGCGAGCCAACGTAATGGCAACAATGAATGCAACCTTCATAGAGAGGTGCTTCAAAGAGCACATGGCCAGCGGCTCAAAGGGGGGTGATACAAGTCTAGACAACACGAGGTTAAGGTCCAAAGCGGGAGAGGGGGTCTAACCGAGGGGTACAACTTATCCAAACCCTAAGGAACCTTTTGACCACAGGGTCAGAGAATAGAGAGATTCCTGCTGATCCAACATGGAAGGCGGAGAGTGATGTCACATGGACTTTGATAGAAGAGGTAGAGAGCCCACCAGACCAGAGTTCGAAAAGGTAGTCCAGAATGCACAGGATGAGTGCACCCCCTCTCTGGACACCCAAGACGAGAACTGCCGCCACTTGGCTTCATAGGACCGCCTGGTGGATGGCTTCCTGCTACCTAGGAGCACCATCTGCCCCTCCTGGGAACATTCCCTTTCTGGTTGCGTCAGCCAAGGATAAACCAAGCCATCAGGTGGAGAGAGCTGAGATTCGGGTGAACCATGAGCCCCCCATCCCAAGGCTGGGTCAGGAGATCCCAAACCAGCAGGAGCGTTATAGGCTCCTCGCTGAACATATCCACCAGGATAGGGAACCAGAACTACCTGGGCCACCGAGGGGCTATCAGGATGACTGTGGACCTGAAGGTCTTGACTCTGGTCAGAACCCTGGGAATTAGGGGAAACGGTGGGAATGCGTAGAGGGTTCCTGCCGGCCACGGCATGGTCATGGCATCTCCCCTGGAGTGGTCCCCCAGCCCCAACAGGGAGCAGTAACTCTGGCACTTGGTGTTGTGTGCCGAGGCAAACAGGTCTACTAGGGGACAACCCCACCTGTGGAAGACCTGATGAAGGGCCAAATCCTTGAGGGACCATTCATGGGCTCCGAAGGACCGGCTCAGAGCATCGGCCAGCAAGTTTGTGCACCCAGGCAAGTACTCTGCCTGCAAAAATATATCGTACGCTACGCACAGGTCCCACAGCCACAAAGCCTCGCAACAAAGGGGAGGCAACCAGGCTCCCCCCTGCCTGTTGATGTAGAACACAGCTGCCGTTTTGTCCAGGCGCACCAGGACGGAGCGGCGCGACAGCTTTGTCAGGAAGTCTGAGCTCCCAGACATTTATATGTAGGGCCTGCTCTGCAGGGGACCACAAGCTTTGGGTCCTGTGACGCCCCAGGTGCGCTCCCCAACCCAGATCCGAAGTGTCTGTAGTCAGTGTCACCAAGGGGGGGAAGTACGGTAAACAGAACCCCACGGCACACCACAGCCTCCTGAGTCCACTACTGTAAGGAGGCAATTACCACTGGAGGCACTGTCAGTACCATGTCCCAGAGACCCCTGGACTGGTTGAACGCCTTCGCTAACCAGGCCTGCAGCGATCTGAGCCTCATTCGAGCATGGCGTACCACATAAGTGCATGCCGCCATGTGTCCCAGCAGTCTCGAGCAGACTCGGACGGTCATAATGGGGAACCGGGTTAATTCGGAGACCAGCTCCACTATGGCCAGAAATCTGTTCCTGGGGAGGAATGCTCTCGCCACCCTAGCATCCAAGAGAGCCCCCACGAATTCTAGGCGCTGAGAGGGAGTCAACGATGATTTTACCATTAACTACTCTAAGAGAGAGACATGCTCCAACAACCGTCACAGGCGGTAAGAAGGTATTTCGGTGGGGGAGCGCCAGCAGGGGTTATGCTCCATAATAGTGGCACCACTCCAGAGGGCATCCTGCCAGCGCTACAGGTACCACTAGGGAAAACACTCCGGAGACGGGATGCACGGGGTGTGCACAACTGATTCGAATGGACATGAGCAACCACTTGAAGAAGAAAATAAGATTGTTGTAAATTAAGTGTGGTACATCTCTACAAAGAATATATCAGGGTATTTGACAGCTACACAAATTTCTTTGCCCAATCATCTTTAAAATATTATTTGAAGTTAGTTTTCATCAAATGCTTGCACAGGTGGATGGGAGTTTATATTTTGTTTTCTCTATGCAAAATACAATGCAGTCTTGTATAGCATAGGTGACTTATCTGGATTTTGATTTTTACGTGCGCAACAGGAAGTATTTGGCACATCATTGTCCATATTTTGTCATTTGTTTCAGTCCTGTTGCTCTCCTAAAATTTTTCAGATTTCAAACGTATCTTAGGTTCTTATTTGAGTAATATCGTATGGGTGCTCCCCTGTTGATGTGCTGCTGATCATAGAACTTTGGTAGCAGTATCCATTAGGTCCACATGTGCCATATTTCCTCATGCGGCATCACAAGGCTAATCAGCGTGTACAGGGTAGCCATACTCCATTCCTTCTTACCTACCCAGACTAAAGACAATGCTCTTTGCCGTCCATTAGGACTGTTACTTTTCATTTGCGTTTCAATAGCTTATTAGCCTCCTAGTTTGTAATTGTAGTTCTAATTGTCATTTTTCTCTTATCTTATTCCCTCCCCTTTAAAAAAAAAAGACTTTAGTTTCTTTCACACTTTTTTCCTCATAGGAGTATACCCAGCTCACCAGGCTTCAAGAAGTGCCTTTCTTGCAAAGAGGCAATCCTTGTTACAGATTAGCACCGCTAGTGCAATATCTACCTCACAAAAGGCCAAACCACACTTGTTGGTCATTTCTCAGAAATTCAGGACCTGGTCTCATAAAAATAGAGAGCTACGACAGAAGATTATCTTTTGGAGGCAGCTCTCCAATCCTTTTTGGACCCACACCACAAGTTACTGGGAGACTTGAGTCTTCCCCACAGCCCTCAACATCTAAAGGCTGTTAGATGTGAAACAAACTGCTGACCTCTCTCACAAATGATTAAAAACCAGTGTGTGCCAATGAGTGCCAGGATAGCTTCATATTCTCTCCAGGATGCTTGGTATCCTTAGTACTACTGGTACTGATACCTCAGTCACCACTCATTGCTCATAGACGTTCTCAGGGCAGTTAATATTGACAAGCCCACCAACCTGATAGGTACAGGCACTGAGGGACAAGGACAGACGTAAGCACTCCTCTAAGAAGGCATTACCAGTGCACAATACTACATCTGTACTGACACTAATACTTACTAACCAGCAGCAGTATCAAGTCAGTTGGCATTGCCAGAATGCTGAAACTCTAGGAATCTATGTGTATCAGACATACTGAAGTCTCCTCTTTCTGGTTCCAAGACCTTCACACCAAGTCTTCAGCCTGCATGGGTGTTTTCTCCCACTATTCTGTCATGCTCTCCTGCTCTCTTTTGAAGACTGAGAACATGGTATCATCATACTCCTCACAGGTGCCTTACAATGCCCAGTATCCAGGCCCCACCACCACCATCTTGGTATAGCCACCTTTAGGCATCACCCACAGCCTCTATGCCACCACCGTCCCTATGGCCATCATGGGACTCTTGGGCTACCTATCAACATCATGCCCTACCTAAGAACCCTCAAGGCAGAACCCTTTGACCACAGCTTCCAGAGCTTTGGAACCTCTTGAAGAAATTGTGGAGTAAAATTGGGCTGCAGTTGAGGAAGTGACCCCAAGAACCATATCCTCTTCCTCCCTGAATAAGCCTGTCGTGCCATCTCTGCCATTCCTGGCTGATGACTTTTGCTTTTTCCAGGACTTGGCAAAGAGAGTGGTGGACATGACATAAGTGGGACCAAGACCCACTAGTAAGTACATCACAGTCTATTCAGGGGATAGGAGATGCCGGTTACAGACTTGTTTGCCACTTACCTGATCAAGAAATGTGTGTGCTACTGCTCCAGAGTGGGAATAGGACAACACTCCCTGGAAGTGCACTACTCCTCTGAGACAGGGACTTTTTTTTTATACTTTTCCTCCTTTTCCACTGCTGTTGAATGTCCTGCTGAAAATAAAAAGAGATGTCATTCTGATTGCCTCTGCTCAGCCATGACAGACCTTATACCCTTATCTGTCACATTTTCTGCAGCCAGGTTCCTCATTCCAATCTGAGCCCTTGGCTAAATATTTTTAACCTGAGCTTATTTCTCCAGAAGCCACTGTTATTGCTTTCATTCTAGACTGTATTCATTCCTTTAAAACAGCAGGTTTGTCTGTCAGTTCCTTTTGGGTCATCTTGGCAGCAATCAGTGCATTCCATCTGCCTTCACAGAACTACTTAATCTTAGCAAGTCCTCTGATGGGAAAATTCTGTAAATCCCTAATAAGAACTTTTCCGCCTAAAATGAAAGCCTACTCCTCCTTGACAATTGAACTTTGTTCTACCAGTACTCACTAAGCCTCCCTTGGAAACATTAGCTTCTTGTTCCACGGCGTTCCCTATCAATGAAGGTCACATTCCTGGTAATCACCTCAGTCCGGAGTAATAATGAGCCTGGGGCATTGATGGTGGATCCTCCTTAGATTATTCATAAAGACTAGGTTTAATTACATTTATATCCTAAACTAACCCCCAAAATAGTCCGAATTTCACCTGAACCAATCTATCTACTTATGTGTATTCCTCACAAAACCTTATGCATCTTCAGAAAAAAGGAGACTCCATTTCCTAGACATTTAGCAAGACTTAGCCTTTTACCTGCAGAGAACAAACACAATAAGGAAATCCCTTAGACTATTTGTCACTGTAGTGGAAAGGATCAGGAGTCAAGCTTGTCCTCTCAAAGAATCTCATAATGGATCTCGGCTTTATTTCACTCTGCTATAGCTATCTAATCTTCCACCTCATCTTTTGGTAAGAGTTCATTCCTCAAGAGCACAAGCAACATCTGTAGCATCATTTCAAGAAGTTCCTCTTGACATCTGCAAGGCAGCTTTGTAGAGCTCAGTCCGTAAGTTTGGTAGGCACTGATGCCTTGGTACATGACTCTTCTGCTGATGAATCTTTTGGAACAATAGTGCTTTCGTTTGGCTCTGCCATTTATGACTTCACTGCCTCCCCTTATTTGAGTACTCCATGTCAGTCACCAACAGGGGACTTACATATATGAACAGTGCTTGAAGGAGAGAGAAAATTATTTACCTTATTGTAACTGGAGGTCTGTTGTCTTCTTTATATTCTACTATTTATCCTCCGTCACACATGCTTTAGATCCTCTCTGATTTGCAGTGGAGAAGGAACTGTAGAGGAGGTTTGTCTGTTCACCTCCTCGCCTTAATCTCCTCAGACAAAGACATGAGGTGAACAAAAGGGGCATCTGCAGAATAAGGGATACAGCTTTCATAATTCTTCAGCTCTAGGTGCATGAAATAGATGTGTATCCATAGTGGGATACAGATAGAGACCACTCATGTCAAAGAAGGTTCAGCTACTATAAGGTAAATAACTTTCTCAACTGACATTTGTAACAAATCTATGCTATTCCAGAATCCCTGGCTTTTCCAATACATCCACTCACTGCAATTCTGGCACTATAAACATGTAAGGAGCAAATTTTTATGTCAGCATTTTGAATGACATCACAAAGTGAACAAGTACAGCTTAATCACTCTTCTTGTTCTTAATAAAGCAGAAATGTTTCTTTATGATAGAGTATTTTAGCTTTCATTGAAAGTTTTTTTCCTAGTACATATTTCATAAACAGTAAAATATCTTGAGGGAATACTGCACTGATCATAAGCTTACACTGAAATATGCTGACTTTCTACCCCTTTTGTAGACCAAGCCACCCTGGTAGAACAAGTGAAACGAGTAAAAGAAATTGAAGCTATTGAAAGTGACTCTTTTGTTCCACAGACATTCAGATCAAGTAAAGAAGTCAAAAAGGTAAGTTGTCAATAGCCTATCTTTATGTATAACCCCTAGCCTGCCAGCATTAATGCAACTTCCCTTGACACATCACATTGATACTGGAAGTTAGGATTGCCAGAGTTCAAACATGTACATAGATATTTGAATTGGTACTGAAGTAGGGATGAGTGACAGGACTGGAAGTGCCTGAGAGTTTAGGATGAGGTGAAATATATTGTTAAAATAGCAAGATAGTCAAAGCCCCGCTTAGAAGTTTGGTGGTTTTTTTGGAACATTTTTTTAAATCATTGTCAGAGCACAAAGGTTTTTAAAAGGGGGGAGAGGAAGGAAATAGCCAAATCATCATACAAAGGCAATAAGGTAGTTTATGTTCATCCTAATATCAAATGGGTAAATGATTTTAAAGCCAGATTCCTGAAAATATATTTATGTAACAGAATAACAATGGTCTGGATTTTCAGAGGGCTCTGCAATACTGAATGGCCATTTTTATTTCAGTGCCTAAATATGACTCAGCACATCCAAGTTTGAAAGTTGGGACCTAATTCTTGCAATTGCCTTTATAGAATTATAGTGTAGGTGCTTTTTATGTCAAGGGAAAAACCATGTCCGTAGTTAATCCACCTCTCTGAGAGGCAGTAGCTAAACTGATAGAAGAATTTTTCAGTCAATATAACTGTGTTTACATTAGTGTTTATTTTGGTCAAACTGTAGAGCTCAGGGTGCAGAATTTTCTACAGCCCTAAGCAGCATAAGTCAATCTAATTTTTAAGTGTGAGCCAGGGTTCTGTCTGTGTTCAGAAACCACACTCTCTCCATTTTGTAAGATAAATGCATATGCAAATGCGTGTTCTAGTGACAGTCAAATGTTTTAAATGGTCCATTGAAAAGAGTGCAATTACTGTCTTTTCAAATATGTATTTACTTTTAAAAGTTCTCAGTTTTTGAACAAATGTACTTTATGAGAGAAAAACTGAACCTCTGCTCTTTCACTTCCCTATTTGTCAGTAATTTTCTCTCTTCCTCTACCAGCCTGACATGCCCAGGCAGTTCCTTTCATTTTTAAAAATATGAAGATGATTATTCTTTTGTGGATTAGTTAGTGGTTATAATCTGAGCATGTTAACAAGCTGAGTGCAAAATTGTTACTCTGTAATGCCTGGGAATTTTTCAGGAAATGTTCTTGCATCCAAATGTGTTTTTTTCCTTTTAGTCAACAGAACCTGGTGAACTGAAGTGTGAACCTGCAAGTGTAGGAGTTGAAACTGACAAGCTGTCTAATACTGAAAAAGAAATAGCACCTGGCAACATTCCTACTGCCATCAAGTACCAAGATGATAACTCTTTAGCGCATCCAAATGTAAGAGTGTTGATATTTATTGCACCCTTGAAATAATGTCTACTATGTGGAGTCACGGTCACATGACCTAATACTTTTGCAGTATCGCTTGTCAAAGGTTTTAGGATCCAAAGACTATTTACTGATGAACTCACTGTTGGCTGGTAAAGAATAACACAGCCCACATAATCAAACTAGAAAAGTGTTGGGAGATGGGCCCCACAAGGCTCTGAGTGAAAGTAAAACTATAAAGTGAATGAGGGTATGTCTACACTACCCCGCTAGTTCGAACTAGCGGGGTAATGTATGCATACCGCACTTGCTAATGAAGCCCGGGATTTGAATTTCCCGGGCTTCATTAGCATAAGCGGGGAGCCGCCATTTTTAAATCCCCGCTGCTTCGAACCCCGTGTAGCGCGGCTACACGGGGCTCGAACTAGGTAGTTCGGACTAGGGTCCTATTCCGAACTACCGGTACTCCTCGTGAAACGAGGTGTACCGGTAGTTCGGAATAGGCACCCTAGTCCGAACTACCTAGTTCGAGCCCCGTGTAGCCGCGCTACACGGGGTTCGAAGCAGCGGGGATTTAAAAATGGCGGCTCCCCGCTTATGCTAATGAAGCCCGGGAAATTCAAATCCCGGGCTTCATTAGCAAGTGCGGTATGCATACATTACCCTCCTAGTTCGAACTAGGAGGGTAGTGTAGACATACCCTGAGTGACAGTCTGCCTTAAAAAATCAAATATAGTTTAACTTCCAGAAGTAACCACACTTTTGTGAGTCACAAGTAAGAATACCAAATTCAGCACAAATTTCTAAGTAGTGCAACCATGCCCCCAAACTGGAAGTTAATCTCCCATGAGATATACCAAACCATCAACAAAAGTAAACTTCTGTTCACCACACCGGGTAACAGAAAGTCAAAAAAGCAGGTTCCTTAGACAGACCAGACCAGTTACCCCCAAAACACTGAATTTAAAGATGGAGTGGTTCTTTAAAACCAGTCTCATCAAACAAAAGGTTCTTCTGACCCCAAAGAACCAGACACACACCCAGGTCAATATACAACTCAAAACTTTTACCCAAAAATCACACTGTTGCCAATTCTTTAATATCTAAAATGTAAAGGTTTATAAAACAAAAGAAAGGTGAGATTTAAAATAGGTTAAAGTAGTCAAATACATACAATGAATGCAGAGTTCTTGGTTCAGGCTTGTAGCAGTGAAGGAATAAACTTCTAGTGCAGTGGTCCCCAACCTTTCATGGCTGCCAGGGGTGGGGCCACTCACGTGGCAGGTGTCTGGGGGCGAGGCCGCTCATGTGCCACGCTTCCAGGGTTGGGGCCATGCACGCGCCGCACACCCGGAGCTGGCAGCGTGCATCTTCTGCGCGCCCGGGGAGTGGCCTCAGGCTGCTCTGGAAGGGGCAAGCCGGGATACTTCCCTGCTTCCCCACCCACAGACCATGATTGGTCTGGGGGTGGGGAAGAGCATGAAGTCTTTTCCCTCCCATGCCCCCAGGCTCCCAATAGGTGCCCATGCCCCTGGCAGTGGGAGGAGACTTAGCACGCTCCCTCCACCCCAAGGCCAATCAAGACTTGGGGCGAGGGAGCTCGCAAAGTCTACTCCTGCACTGCCAGGAATGCGTGGCACTTCTAAGCACCACGCACTCCTAGCAGGGCGGAGGAAACTTTGCATGCTCTCCCTGCCCCCAGGCCAATTAGGGCTTGGGGGCAGGGGAGTACATAAAGTCTCCTCCTACCCTGCCAGGAGCACATGACCCTTCTAAGCACCGCACACTCTTGGCAGGACGGAAGAAACGTCATGTGATTCCCTCTGCCCCCAGATTCTAATTGGCCTGGGGGCAGGAGAGCAGCAGGGCCTCTGTGGACTAGATCATCCCGCTTGGTGGGCCGGATCTAGCCCACAAAGGCCCTTTTGTCCACCCCAATCTATATCATCTATTTTAATCAGATAATATCACACCAGGATGTATATATTACTGATGTGTTACCTATAATAGAGATGCCTCCACAGGGTATGGCAGAGCTGTAATAGCTTTAGAGTGAGAAACATACAAATTACATTATGTTCAACAAATACTGTCCTCCAAAAATTCCTATATTTTCAGAATTGTGTAGAGATTTACAAACACCATTAATGCAATGGAATGTAAATCCCTGTGCAAATCTATGAAAAGTCAATGGAAATTGTTTGCCAGTTTCTGTGCTTTGATAGTTGCTGAACCACTATTGCATTGTAATCCCAGCATAAGTGAGATTCAAGTCCACATACCTGGGTTTGTAAGCCCAAATCTTGAGCATGTACATTAACTGTGATGCTAGGTATATAATTTCTGAAACTGGGCTCTCAGTTCCATTCTGCAGTATACAGATCCAAGTCAAATTACCATATTCCAGGCTTCCTTGTACCCCGGCTCTGAGCTGTGGCTGCTCTAGTCCTTGATACATGGCGCAGTGTGGGAAAATTTGAGTGTCCACCCTGCATGTTCACAGAATAGACCACCAACATCCCTGCTGAGCCACATTTTGAGTCTGCATGCTTCAGCATCCAAAGCTAGCAACACGGAAGAATCTCAATTTGACAAGCTTCTCTTGCTTGGGCTTTCATTTCTGTTTTTGGGAAGCAGGAAGAGTATCCAGAAGATGCTAATTGATAATCTGTGGATGTTTTCTGTCTACTGAAAGCATCTGTTGGAAGAGGGGGACAATATAGACACAGAAGACTCAAACTGGCTGATATTGCTCAGGACTTTTGGTATAGCTGCTAGTTGCCCCTTGTGGAGCAGGGCCACAAGTGCATACCTCCACAAGATGACCATTAGTGGTTCCCAAACTTCCAACGGAAGAAAATTACATTTTTGGAGCTTTGTAAGTGGCTTTCCTTGTCCTCTAGCATCAGGGCACATGCATGAGGGTGGTAGCCATCCTAGTATAGAAGCAGGTTGCTATAACTGTGGAAAGTGGCTACTCCAGACTGCTAAAGATCCATTGCTAACTAGTATGATACTGGCAAGTGAACTACAGATGAAGTGATGGGGATTTCTGAGACAATCAGGCATGTAGTTTACACAAAAGTGGTGATTTAAAAAAAAATAGTTGGTTTTGAAAGAACGGAGTTTTGAAGTTGTATCACAGCCATTGACCGGACTCATGTGTCCACAGTTTACTTTCCTCAAGAAGCACGACTGCTCAGTATACTCCATTGTTATGCAGGCCCTTGTGGACCTCTAAGGCTAATTTATGGGTTCCAATGTAGGCTGCACTGAAAAATTTCATGATGCCAGGGTTTTCTGCCTTTTTAGAGTCTACCTTCATGGACAGGTGGGGGCATGTGGCAAGATTTGTGGCTTTACAGTATGGCTTGATGTAGATAACAGTTTTGAGATACTGTATTTGGATACAACTTCCCAGTTGTCCCTTACCACGCGTTTTTTGTTTGAAAAACACCTTACAGGATGTGATACAGTGATGATGATAAATGTTGTTAATATATTAAAACCCTTCATTAATGCAACTATAAAAAAAAAACCAAACAGTATTACACAATTGGCAGGCAGGCCAGCTACTATTAGCAAATCAAAAACGTAACAAACCAACCCCAACCCCATTAATAAAGCAAAGTGCATAAGCCATGGATTGTACAGTGAAAGCCCTGCTGACAAAAACATTCCCTAATGTTGCATGTCTCCAGCATCCCCATTCTTCTTCCTTGAACATTTAGCTTGCATTGGCACTGCTGCATGGGACAGGGGCCTGGATGGCCTAGATTTAGCCTTTCCAGCTGTTAAGTTTTGGTTCATGGGCCACCCAAACCTGGAATTGTCTAAAGCCTTCCTGCTCTGTGGCACATGATGCCATCATGCAGGCACAGCAGGAGCCTGTCCTCTTACAGCTATAAGCATGAGCAGTTTCTCAAACAGGTTTTTCTGTAGCATAGTATCTTCCTCCCACAGCTGATGTTCCTGTTCCAGAACTGAGCTTTGAACTACTTGTGTGCTTCAGTTCTGTCCTCTTGCTTTGAAGCATGTCTGCACCTTCTCATTTGGCATGAGTCTTTCTCCCTTTCTCGTACAGTACCTTCTTGTTGACCCTGTCCAGAATGTCCACCATAAGCTCATCACTGAAAATATCACTGCTTGGACTGATTTGTCTTAAATCTGAATTCCAGCGACAAGCTGGTGAGTGTGTGTGGCTGGCAAGATGGAAAGACAAGCAAAAGTGAAAGGACCTAAAAATAAAAATCGAATAATGCTTTATTGTCTCAGTATTTCAAAACAAGTTCAATGCATCTGCAGACAACAATGCTTTGCATAATCTCAAAGCCTGAACTTGATAATTTGTAAAATGGAATTTTAATATAATTGGAGAGGAATGCTTCATTACCCAAAAGCTCTTTGGACACAACTGAGTTAATCATAGTGAAAAGACTGCTCACACAAAGAATGAGAGGTTAAAATTCACAATTGCTTTTTTTATTTAAAAATTGTAGACCAGGTTGGCCTGACTTGAGAGGGGGGAGTGGTGTGCAGCTTACAACCTAAGCCTTTGCCGCCCTCTTGGGAATTCCACATCGTGGATGACATTCTAGATAATTCTACAGGTTCCACAATGGCAAAGGGACATTAGATTTCAAGCTGCCAGTGGTAAGCTAACTGTGTGCCACAGAGGTTTTCAGAGTTACGGTGCCTGAGCAGAATATGTGTAAGTGAAGTGAACTGGTGAGGTGATAGTGGAAAATACTCCTTTTTCTGAAACTTGACTACCTTTCTGGAGTTCCTACTACTGGAGAAGTTTACAGCTATCAGCACTGAATTAACATATTCATTGATTAATGCCTCCCTACGCTGCATGCGGCTTCTGAGGCAGGCTGCTCTGAGGGTATCTACCCAAGAACTGCATGCAAACATAAATGATAATATGAACAGTCAACAACACAGTCTTCACCCCTCCTGACCCACTTCTGGACTACATGCAAACAGCCTGCTATACTTCAAACATTGATTTTGTCACTTGGAGACTACTTTTAACCTACCCTTTCCTCCAAAAGTTTTCTATTTACAGGCAGCTCGTTACCCTGTGGTATGGATGATGTGTACTGTATAGCATACTAAAAGGGGAGGCAATATACAGTTCTTACTTAACACCCCAGGCACAACTCTGTAAGAATTTGTGAGCTTGTCTTGTAAATGCTTGTCTCACTGTTGCATGTGCTTCCTGGTCTTCATTTTGAATTCCATGCAGTGATATAGGCAGAGATGGTGGCATCAAGGCGGGTACACACTGCTGCGTGTGGCTTGTAATAAATTTTGCATTGGGCCATAAACCAGAAATCTCTCCCACCCCAATGTTAATAACAGCTGATATGGAGCCAGAAACTGTTTGTTGGATCCTCTCCAGTCTGATTCTGGATTGTGAGGTAAGAAGATTGCCATCCAGGCTGACTGGACTGTCATGAAGTGTTATTGGCTCAGGGCTGGTTGCAGTACTCAGCATCTAGGCAAACTCCTTCTAAAAGAGGCAGGATAATGGTAAATTCCCAAAGGTGTGGTTCTTATAGCTGTCTGCTCAGTAGTCATTCTTGAGTCATTAAATCTGATCCCTGCGCTAGTCACTTGTTCAGTGAATCCCCAGCACAGCCAGCCTCTTCACTATTCTCTGGTAGATGTAATAACAGTCAGCCTCTTCACTATTTTCTGGTAGATGTAATGTTCTTGGAATTCCTATCAAGTCCAGTATTTTGCTCAACTCACACTCTTGAGGTGATATAAAAATTGATTGTGCTCCCATGACCAGCTAGCAGTGAGCATGGCAAAAGACTTCTTCATGTCAGTGCAGGGGCAGGTTCACTCTGCTTGCAGCTCAGCAATAAAATGAGGCTTAAATGCAGAATGGCTGCACTTCGCTCAGAGGAGTTGCTTCCATTTTCTGGGAGTCAACTGGATAGTCTTGGGATAGGAAGAACAAAGGGCGCTTCCCATGGGATTGTGGAATAGCTTTGGCAGAGTGTCAACATGGAGTTTGGGAGGGCCCCAGACCCGAGCTGCATCCATGTTCCATGATGGAGAAACTTGGGCTTAAGTCCTGTGGGACTCAAGCTTGAACCCATCCACCTTGCAGGGTTCTGGGATATGGGCTAGAGAGCCTGCTGGCCTGAGTCAGACAGGGTTGGGGTTGGGCCTTGAGCTTGAGTCTGAGTCCAGGCTTACATTGCAATATGGACATATCCTCTGAATACCACACTCATCAAACTCTAGGGGTATATCTATATACGAGTGAGATGCATTTCCTGTAGTTTAAGGTGTAAATTTAAATCAATATAGCTAAACTGGTTCAAACTCCTGTATAGAAACGTGGAAATAAGAGTATCCACACAGGAGTCTGAACCAATTTAATGAAATTAGCTTAAAATTAATTAAACCAATAGAACTTTCCTATGTCAACCAGGCCTGACTTTTGGCTATAAAAATTCCCTCTAATCTAATCCACATTATAAAAGACCACCTCAATTCAATATCAAAGTTGACTCTCACATTTTTAGGCATTCCTAATTAGTGTAATCTCAAGTTTTGTGATTTTTTTAGCTCTGCTAGTGGATTTTTCTAAGCTGTTGCATTTCAGCAAACAGCTGTGATTTTCTACTTCCATCCATGCCACAGGTTGATTGTATTTAATTCAAAGAAAAGAAATTTACTCATCCTGTTTCGTCACGACTGTTCTTTGAGATGTGTGTTTCTGTAGGTGCTCCACTGTTGATGATGGGTCATCCCAGAGCCACAGATGGGAGTTTTTCCTAGCAGTTTTCAGATGGGCCTTGCATATGTGATAGGCAGTTCTTGGCATTTGTGCCTTAACTCCTTGCACACGCAGCCTGACCCTTCCTCAGTTGCTCAGCTATGCCCGAGTAACTAGGTACTCCGAAGTAGAGGGGAGAGCATGGGTCATGGAGCACCCATAGGGATACACATCTTGAAGAACATTCGTTACTGCATAGGATTAGTACTTTCTTTTTTTCTTTAAGCGATGTCCCCATGACTGTTCCACTGTTGGTGACTACAAAGCAGTGACCAATCTGGTCTTCAGAGTCACTGCTTGGTGGCAGAGGATTGGTCAGCTGTGGCCAGTGCGATATCAGACTGGGACTGAGGTAGGATGGCATTATGTTTAGCAAAAATATGCTCAGATGACCAGGTGGCTGCCCAGTAGATGTCTTTAAGGGCAACATTATGAAGAAATGCCATGGATGCCACAACGGCACGGGTGGAATGTGCTCTTGGAGACACTGGCAAAGTCTTATTCCATAAAGCGTAACATCGCACTAAACATGATGATATCCAGTTGGAGATGCATTGGATGGAGATGGGCACACCTTTTGAGCATTCTGCCATGGAAACAAATAGACGCTGAGACCTTCAGAAGGCTCACATTGTGTCTATGTAAAAGGCAAGAGCCCATCAGACATCCAGCATATATAGCGTGGCATCCTGACAAGATACATGTGGTTTTAGATAGAAAGCAAGTAAAACAATGGGTTTGTTGATATGGAATGAAGTGTCTCCATTTGTAGAAGTAGGTTGTGCAAGTGGAGAGCCTCCAGCTGTGGAGGAGAACTTCCTTCACCTGTTCAGAGCAGTGGGCTTCGGAATCATGGAATCAGACAAAAGCCAGGCATTTAGGTGAAGAGTGGTGAGGCTGGGGATGCAAAATGGTTTCACGTTCCTGAGGGAGTAGATCGTGATTGTCTGGGAGAGGAAGGTAGGAGAGCCATGCGGTGGCGGTATGGAAACCAAGTCTGCCTGGACCAAGAGGGTCTCGCACACTGTCCGAACAGATCTTGTGCAGAACCCTTGGGATAAGAGGAATTGGGGGGGAAAGCGTAGTGAAGTGGTGCATTCCATGTCACCAGGAAGGCATCCCCATGGATCTGTCACCCATTCCCCCCTCCTGGGAGCAGAACTGGGGGCACTTGGAGTTTAAATGTGATGCAAACAGATCTACCAATGGGAATCCCCATCGTTGTAAAATTGAAGTAAGGACCCGAGGATGCCATTCCCACTCGTGATCCATGGAGAAATTGCAACTGAGGGTATCCACCGTAGTATTGTTCACTCCAGTAGGTAGGATACCATGATGTGACTTGGTGATGAATGCACCAGTTCCACAAGAAAATTGCCTCTGCACACAGGGAGCAGGAGTGCACACCTCCCAGTCTGTTTATATAAAACATTGTGGTTGTGTTGTAGGGGATCACCCGTGTCCGTGTCCCCTATTTCCCAGTTAATGCACCCCTTAGACGTACTTGGGGTCTTCCGGTTTATTGAATTCTATAGCCTTACAAGATCCACAGCGCGATTGGTCGCCCTCCGCCCGCTGGGGAAGGGGGTCCGGGCCCGCCCTCGCTCCAAACCCTGACCCAAGGCCCTACGGCCAGGACGCTTGCCCTTACCTAGCGGAGGGGGTAGAGACCCCTAAACTCCCCCGCTCTTGGGGTCCACGCCCCTGCCCTGGGCCACTTCTTCCCCAGACGTGGGCTAACGCTAGCCCGGGGCCCCTGGGTTAAAACTCACCCAGGGTCTCCAGTATTCAGACCTGCCTGGTCCCCGCTGCGGTGCTCCCGTTCCCCGGGGATCCGTCCCTTCCTCCGGTCCGGAGCCCATTTTTAAAGTCCCCGCCGGACGCGGGGGGATGATGCTCCCCCCGGCATCATCATCCCATGACTCCCCCAGGCACCGCGCCGGTGACGTCACTGCGGATGCCATCCCGGCTGGCCCCCAGTCCCTGCGGGTGTTCCCCCGTGTCGCTGCCCATCCGGGGCGCCAGGGCTTTCCGCGGCTTCCCGCCCTGGCGCGGTACTGGCCCTGCTTCCCCGCCTCCGGGGAGACGCAGGGATTTTAGGGAGGGGCGGAGCCGCCCCGCCACAGTTGTCCATGAGGATGCAAACTGTTTGGTTGCGGATAATAGGGACGAAATGGATACAGGTGTTCCTTGCAGTCCTGAACTTGAGAAGGTTGATGTGCAGTCTGACTTCTTGTGGTGAGCATCTGCCCTGAGCCAGTCGATGTTGTAGATGAGCACCCCATCTCAGTAGGGAATGCATGGTAAGGTTACTGTCTTGTGCATTGGGCAACAGGATGGGATATAACCCAAAGCAAGCCAGTGTTCAAGGGAACAGAAATGTAGGCGAGCGTGTTGAACTACATTATGTAGTTGCAGCCATATGACCTGTAAGCTGGAGACAGGTAAGAACTGTAGTGGAGGGGATTGCGGATAGAATGCTGATCAAGTTCTGCAGAGCTGTGAAATGATGGTGAGATAGGTATGCTCAAGCTGATATTGAATCTAAGCAATCCCATATGAACTCATGGATTGAGTGGCAAGATCCTTACCACCGACCCCATCTTGTTTATAAAGTAATCTTGTTTATAAAGGATCTTGTTTATGAAGTAAACAAAATTAAATTAAAGCTTCTACAGCAACTAATTCCTATATATGAGATACATTTATAGTATTTTGTTGTATTTTACTGTATGGCTGCATCTAGACTGGCATGATTTAGCACAAATACTTTTAATGGAAAAGTTTTTCCGTTAAAAGTATTTGCTCAAAAGAGCATCTAGACTGGCACAGATGCGTTTGCACAAAAGATGTCTTTTGCACAAAAGCATCCATGCCCAGTATAGACGCGCTTTTGCGCAAGAAAGCTCTGATGGCCATTTTAGCCATCAGGTTTTCTTGCACAACAAATTAAGGTGTCTGTCTACACTGGCCCTCTTGCGCAAGTATTCTTGTGCAAGAGGGCTTGTCTCTGAGCGGGAGCATCAAAGTATTTGCGCAAGAAGCACTGAATTCTTACATTAGGACGTCAGTGCTCTTCTGCAAATTTAAGCGGCCAGTGTAGACAGGCTGCAAGTTTTTTAGCAAAAGCAGTTGCTTTTGCACAAAATATTGCCTGTCTAGACGCAGCCTATATGTTTAATATAGATGTACAATATGACAGAGCTGCAGTTGGTGTGGAAGCCATAACTTTAAATTTCCTGATGTTTGTATGATTAAAATCTCAACCTTAATGATATATTAACATAGATTTTTGTATTTAATTTCCTTGTTTGGTTGCACATTTTTTGTTTTTGACAGCAGTGAAATATGCAATATCTACATCAATGCAATGTTATCAAAATACAATCAGCAACAGAAGGTTAAAATTGTGTTTCTCCTTCCACTCTACAGCTATTTATTGAGAAGGCAGAAGCAGAGGAAAAATGGTTCCAGAGGTTGATTGCTCTTCGTCAAGAAAGGCTGATGGGTAGTCCTGTGCCTTGAGTGATTTACAGTGGACATCATCCAGAATTTCTTCATGAATACTAGGAAAATTCTACTATAAAATTGTTTCATTTGACTGCTAACATCACTTTGAAAAGTAAATGTGAGTTGTAAGGAAAATACAAGTTTAATCTAAATGAAGATACATGCCTTAGTCTCTCTCATTGTTCCATTTTATTCAATGAGAGTTACCTGAGTAATTTCAGAGTTTCAGAGAGTTCAGAATAAGTTGTGTATAGGTAGTACTTTAGGGATGAATGAAGAAGGGAGAATGTCAGAGAAAGAGGAAAGGCCAAATTTATTAGTGCTATAGCACAACAATATAAATTACATCTCTTGGAGTCATCAAGGCCTCCTGCTTCCCAAGAGGGGTTCAGCTCAAAGAGGTAGTTCCTCTTCTGTCTTCCTGGGAAGAAGCAGTTTTTAATGCATTTCTGCATGAACTATTCCAGCGAAGACTGCTGAAGAGATATGCAGAACTGTATGTCCACATGCAGCCCTGCCTTACCGTCTTCCTCACTAGTACAACCCATATCTTGGGCAGACACACTAGAATGAAAATATAGGAGGCTGTATTTTGGAATAGTGGGTTTAATTCTATCTCTATATCTTCCCACTGCCATCATACTCCTAAAGATTCAGTAAGCACGAATGATAAACAGTACCGCTGTCCCTCTTAAAAGCAAACATGCAGATTTTTAGCAAGTTTAAAGAAATGCATTTCATAAACCATTTAAAAATGTTTAGCATTCTAGAGAGATCAGCTCTTTGTGTGGCCTATTTATAAGAACTGATTCATATATCATTGTGTGCATCTGTACAGAAATATATTGAACAAGGCCTATCAGTTCTCAAAACTAGATGGAGAGAGTGATTCAGAATATAAAGTTTCCCATTATCCAAGTAGCCCTTTAAAATATGTTGTCTGTGGAAAAGATTAGTCACATCTGGGGTAGCATTCAATTTATGAATAAATTACTTCTAAAGTCATAATATTTTTGGTAGAATGAGAGAAAGCAGTACTAAAATGTTGGTATGATTTTTTTGTTCCCTCTAGTGAACACTGATCAGTATATTTCAAAACCAGATCTGAATTTCCATTGATTGTCCAACAACATACCAGTCACCTACATAATTAAATGCAGAAAAAAAAGGCTCTCCTAAGGTGCCTAGCACATCTGTAGTTAAAATACTTGTGTTAAAGAAAAAGAAATGTAAGCATAACTTCTATGGACAAATCACCTAGAAATATCCTGCATAATATAGACTTGTTCAAAAGGATGTAATAGAGATTTGTTTTAAATGATCATCTCTTCCCCATGGGTAGATTAATGAACACAGATACCTTTGTTTGGGGAGAAGAGAGTATTAAAATATGTTGGGATGGATTTTCATTTTTAACAGTAGTGAAAGTCTCACTAGGATATGTTGAAAATAATAGTTTATTTTAAATGTATCAAGTCTCTTGCAACTAAATGAAGAGAAGCTTAATTAATTGTCAGAGAAGAGGTGGCCAAAATTAGTATTTTCAAACTTTCTCTATTTGGCATTGTCCTCTAATTTACTTGTATAGTTTTATAAAAAATAATGTTCAGTTTCCAAGCCATGTTCACCTTAAAATTCCTGCATTGTCCACAGCTGTATGATGATATTTTGATTTTGAAATAGATTTATTTGTTTTATAATTGTGTTTTACAACCTCAGAATATTTTGAATAGTCACAAAACCATTCATTAATGGGGGAAAAATGGGATGTAACTGTATAGGCAGGGTTCATTTGCTACTGATGATCAACCAGTAGTGAAATATCACCAGCAAAAGTCCATTTTGAAGCATAATAGTGAGTAGGGTCTGGCAATTGGATGGAAAAGCCATCGCTAACCCTGCAATAGAAGGAAAAGAAGTTATTTAAAACCTTGGGCTGAAGTTCCCCAGATAACATATGGGATAGTGAGCACATTCTACAGTCAGATTTTTATAGCACAATTTGCAGATTACTGATACAGACTAACAACAAAATAATTCTACCAGATTCTGTAGTTTTGAATGTACCCTGATGAATAATGAGATGAAGAGGGCTTTAAATTAATTTAAATGGCATCTTCTTCTCCTTTAAGTCCTATGATGTAGTTAAAGTGTTAACAATGTGCTAGGCATCTTGCTGTGCCTGACTACTGGAAACATTCAAAATATCAAGCATTTTAAAGTGAATGGAATTATAAGAGCCATTGACAATACAGTAAAACACCCAAGTCCTGTTTACACTACAGTTTCCACCATTTCTACCATCAGTAATAAATTGCCAAGTTTGCTAATAAGGTCTGTCTTGGAAGATAGTGGACTCACTTTGCATGCTGAGTCTGCTTCTGCATAGGCAAACAAAGTTTGCTTAAGACCAGAGTCTGAATCCATGGGGGTCTTAATAGTTGAATATTGTAGATATAACTTAAGACTAGACTGCGTGATTGAGGTTGTGTAAACTCCCCATATCCTATTTGTCTTGCATTTACTGAATAATGTTCTATGAATGATTAAATAAATTATTCATTTTCCTGTCAATGTAAGGCAGATACTTCAGCCAGCAGAAATAATACATCAGGGAAGACAATAACATTAGAAAAAAAACACTGTTCTGTTACTAACCATGAAAGGGTAAGACCTTTGAAAGTCTTACAAACTAAAACCATTTTATAAGACTGGCCCCAATAAAATATACCCAAAATATAACTTTACTCAACAACGTTTTGATTTGTGAGCCATTGTCAACTGAGAGAGAAACTAAACAGATTTCCCAAAATCAGACAGACTAGCTAAGAATTCAGATGCACCATGCACTATGTGGGCATGAAAATCAAATCAATGAAGATCTCTTAATAGACCAAAGTTCTTTGCTAACTAGTTCTCCCCATGTGCTCTCCTCTCCCACCCACCCCGCCGCCACGGCCACCAGTCAAGCATCAGGTCATACCTGTGCTGCTCCCATGGCCTCGCTTCCTTGAAATCCTGAAAGGTACCTGTCATACTGAACCTTGTAAATGACCATTAAGCGTTTAGTTTCCTTTGTTGGCCTGCTTCCATCTTTGTTTTAGTTCCTTAATGCTGTATGTGTGGGTGGGAATGGGTTCTGAACTGAGAGAGGAAAAAGATAATTGTTTGTTTTTAAAATAATCCTAACTAATTGAACCATAAGAATGATTGGTGGATTGTAATGTCTCTTGAATCCCATCTTATATGCACTTCTGATCATTTGTTATCATCCATGATTTGTGACAGTAGTTCATGTATGCTGGTCTGTACTTATTTTTTTCTCTTGTTCTGTCTTTTGGCTACAATAAACAATGTGATGTGATTACATACATATAGTTCAGTGTTTCACCTATTTTAGAGAATGCACTGACATAAACAGTGAATTTAGAATTTGTGAAAGAGTGAAGGACCTGGATACAAAAGTCTGATATTTACTTATGAAGTGGTTATATTATGTTGGGCAACAGTTCAACATTGTTCACGTTGTCCTACACCAGTGTTCCTTAAATTTCTCCTTACCTGGAAAAACTGTGTATAGGAGGAGAGGATAGTTCATTAACTTCATCCGTTCAGTCTCTGAGCTCTTTTCTGAGACTGCCAATAAAGTTATGATGCAGACAGTTATCCCTAGGAACTACATTAACTAATTCATTTCACTTAAGCTATTGAACCGCCATCATAAAATAGATAATTTCCATTATAATCCAGTAAGACTGAATTTAATTAGATAATTTTTAGGTACCGGTAGGATATTCACTATCTCATTCTTAATTTCCTGACTCATCTGGTGCCTCTATAATTGACTTTAGAATAGGTAAATTACATTAAAATTAATAACTATTGTATTAGTCTCACATAGAATTGTTAATAGAACAATTTTATTTTAGGAGGATTTATGGTGATTTAATATTGACATCTTTAAAACTACTGTCAATAGGAAGCAGTTCAGATTCAGTGGCTCTGAATGGCCTAGGACTAGGCTATTTTGAAGTCAGTTTCCCCATCAGGAACTCCCCTCCAGAACTATAATCACAGAGTCAGATGAAAATGTAAAGTTCCAGTAGGCAAAGCGAATTCAATGAGTGGTCCTAACATTTGAAAATTGTCACAATAGAGCAGACTGAGCTTAAGCCTTACTATATTCAGAACACAAGTTAAGCACCACCTCTTCAAGGTGTAGCCATAAAATTAATATCATTTAATTGTTTATATTATTGCAGGCCCCAAATTTAATAAAAGGTATAGAGCAGACTTCTACTTGGTCAAGTATCAGCAGTCCTTACATGCCTACATACAAAGATCAATTGTGCACGTTATAAATACATAGCTAGATATAGACACTTAACTTCAGAAGAGCTTGCAAATGTTTTGTTACTGGAATAGTAACTTTTATGTCATTAGTTAAATCTATCTAAGCAATGATGATTTAGAAGTCTATATCTATCTTATCAATTGTCAATAGTATGTTCAAAAAGAAGTTACTCACCTTGGGGCAGTAACAGTTGTTCTTCGAAATGTGTCCCTGTGGGTGCTCCACTCGTGGTGTCAGGCTGGTCCCAGTGCTGCGGATCTGGAGCCTTGCATAGCCGTGCTCCGCCGAACCGCGCATGCGCGAGCAGCGGCTCCCACCATTCACACCTTTGATCTGCTGTGCGCGGTGCAGCCCCCACTCCGTTCCTCCGGCTGCCCGAGTCTCTGAAACAATACAAGTCAATTCTGAAGCGGGGAGGAGGACGGGTTGTGGAGCACCCCACGGGGACACATCTCAAAGAACAGTCATTACTGCACAAAGGTGAGTAACTTCTTCTTCGAGTAGTCCCCGTGGGTGCTCCACTCGTGGTGACTTCAGAGCAGTACCCAAGCAAGAAACATGATTCAGAATTACGGTTTATTAACAAGGGGAAGTACTGCTTTTGCCACCGAGGAGTCTGAAGCCCAATGATGCAGTATTGCATAATGTCTCATGAAAGTTTAATTGGAGGACCATGTTGCTGCTCAGAAAATGTCCTGAAACAGTACGCCTCTTGAAAAAGCTGTAGATATGGCCACTGCTCATGTGGAATGGGCTTTTGGTTGTACTAAGAGTGGTTTATTACATGTAGAATAGCATGTGGTAATGCATGTCACTATTAAATTAGCAATGCGTTGCGAGGACAGTGGTTGCCCCTTGAAACAGGCCGCCAATGAAACAATAAGACAGTCCGTTCTGCGGAAATCCCGTGTTCTGTCCATATAGAAAGCTAGTGCTCTGCGTACATCCAGGGTATGTAGAGCTGCCTCACGTGATGAGGTATGCAGTTTGGGGCAGAAGCAGGGAAGCACAATGGGCTCGTTAATGTGAAAGTCCAAGCATACTTTAGGAAGAAATGCTGAGTGAGACCTTAATGTGACCGAATCTTTTGTAAATATAGTATAAGGCGGTGATGACATGAGAGCTGCTAGCTCGCTCACTCTGCATGCCAAATAATAAGTCAAAGCTAGTAAAAAGAGAGATTTAATGGTAAGTAAGCAGGTACAAAGAAGTTGTAGCCAGCGGTTCAAATGGAGGGCATGTCAATGTATCTAGCACCAAACTGAGATCCCACAAAGGTGGTGGAGTTCTTTGTAGTGGGTTAAGATTCATAAGCCCCTTCAGGAATCGTCATGTCATGGGGTGCGAAAACAAGGAAAAAATGTCTATTATGTGACGAAAAGTGGTAATCACTGCTAAATGTACTTATAAGGAGGCTATTGATAGATCGCTTTGTTGTAGATGTAGCATATATTTGAGTATTTTATGCACTGGTGAAATACGGGGGTCGATATCATTTTCGAAACACCATGCCTCAAATCTAATCCACTTCAGTGAATATGTGGCCCATGTAGAGCTCTTTCTGCTGGACATTAGTACATGCTTGACTGGATCGGAGCAGAGGTTCTCAGATATCATGAAACACTTAGCATCCAAGCTGTCAAATGTAGGATTTCAGGTGTTGGATGCCGTAGGGCAGTGGTCCCCAAACTTTTTGTGGCCAACAGCACATTCATGTTTTCAAAAGAGAGTGGCGGGTGCCAACAATTTTTCAAGGCTTATTTTGTACCCAAATAATTTTTTTAAAATGTACTCTTTCATCCCCATTAGTCACACCTCTGACCCCTGTTAACCACGTCCCTGACATAAGAACGGCCATACTGGGTCAGACCAAAGGTCCATCTAGCCCAGTAGCCTGTCTGCCGACAGTGGCCAGCACCAGGTGCCCCAGAGAAGGTGGACCGAAGACAATGATTAAGCAATTTGTCTCCTGCCATCCCTCTCCAGCCTCTGACAAACAGAGGCCAGGGACACCATTTCTATCCCCTGGCTAATAGCCTTTTATGGACCTAACCTCCATGAAATTATCTAGTTTCTCTTTGAACTCTGTTATAGTCCCAGCCTTCACAGCCTCCTCTGGCAAGGAGTTCCACAGGTTGACTACACACTGTGTGAAGTCAACTTTCTTGTATTAGTTTTAAACCTGCTACCCATTAATTTCATTGTGTCCTCTAGTTCTTCTTTTATGGGAACTAATAAATAACTTTTCTTTATCCGCCCTCTCCACACCAGTCATGATTTTATAAACCTCTATCATATCCCCCCTCAGTCTCCTCTTTTCTAAACTGAAAAGTCCCAATCGCTTTAACCTCTCTTCATACGGGACCCGTTCCAAACCCCTAATCATTTTAGTTGCCCTTTTCTGAACCCTTTCCAAGGCCAAAATATCTTTTTTGAGGTGAGGAGACCACATCTGTACACAGTATTCGAGATGTGGGCATACCATAGTTTTATACAGAGGCAGTAAGATATTCTGTGTCTTATTTTCTATCACTGTCTTAATAATTCCTACCATCCTATTTGCCTTTTTGACCGCCGCTGTACACTGTGTGGAAGTTTTCACAGGACTGTCCACGATAACTCCAAGATCTCTTTCCTGATTTGTCGTAGCCAAATTAGCCCCCATCATACTGTATGTATAGTTGGGGTTATTTTTCCCAATGTGCATTACTTTACACTTATCCACATTAAATTTCATTTGCCATTTTGTTGCCCAATCGCTCAGTTTGGCGAGATCTTCTTGGAGTCCCTCACAGTCTGCTTCTGTCTTGACTATCCTAAACAGTTTGGTATCATTCACAAACTTTACCACCTCACTGCTTACCCCTTTCTCCAGATCATTTATGAATAAGTTGAAAAGGATTGGTCCCAGGACTGACCCTTGGGGGACACTACTAGTTACCCCTTTCCATTCTGAAAATTTACCATTTATTCCTACACTTTGTTTCCTGTCTTTTAACCAGTTCCCAATCCAAGAAAGGACCTTCCCTCTTATCCCATGGCCATGTAATTGACACAAGAGCCTTTGGTGAGGGACCTTGTCAAAGGCTTTCTGAAAATCCAAGTATACTATATCTACTGGATCCCCCTTGTCCCCATGTTTGTTAATCCCTTCAACCTCTAACAGATTAGTAAGGCAGGATTTCCCTTTACAGAAACCATGTTGACTTTTGTCCAACAAATTATGTTCTTCTACATGCTTCACAATTTAATTCTTTACTATTGTTTTGACTAATTTGCCCGGTATTGAAGTTAGACTTTCCGGTCTGTAATTGCCGGGATCGCCTCTAGAGCCCTTTTTAAATATTGGTGTCACATTAGCTATCTTCCAGTCAGTAGATACGGAAGCCGATTTAAGGGATAATTACAAACCACAGATAATAGTTCAGCAATTTCCCATTTGAGTTCTTTTAGAACCCTTGAATGAATGCCATCCGGTCCCGGAGATTTGTTAACATTACGTTTTTCTATTTGTTCCAAAACCTCCTCTAATGACACTTCAATCCGGGACAGTTCCTCAGATTCATCACCCACAAAGGACGGTGCAGATTTGGGAATCTCCCTAATGCCCTCAGCCATGAAGACTGAAGCAAAGAAATCATTTAGTTTATCTGCAATGCCTTTATCGTCCTTGATTGCTCCTTTTATATCTCAATCATCTAGAGGACCCACAGGTTTTTTAGCAGGCTTCCTGCTTCTAATGTACTTAAAAAGTTGTTATTTATTTCTGAGTTTTTGGCTACCTGTTCCTCAAAATCTTTTTTTGCTTTTCTTATTACATTTTTACACTAGATTTGACAGTGTTTATGTTCCTTTCTATTTATCTCACTAGGATTGGACTTCCACTTCTTAAAAGATGCCTTTTTGTCCCCCACTGCTTCTTTTACATGGTGGTTAAGCCACGGTGATTCTTTTTTAGGTCTCTTGCTATGTTTTTTAATTTGGGGTATACATTTAATTTGGGCCTCTATTATGGAGTCTTTAAAAAGTTTCCATGCAGCTTGCAGGGATTTGGCTCTAGTCATTGTGCCTTTTAATTTCCGTTTAACTAACCTCCTCATTTTTGTGTAATTCCCCTTTTTGAAATTAAATGCCAGAGTGCTGGACTGCTGAGGTGCTAATCCACCTCTCAATTTTCATATTGATTCCCATATTTTCCAATTTAACCAATAATTCCCCATAAGGTACTGTATCAAATGCCTTACTGAAATCGAGGTAGATTAGATCCACTGCATTTCCTTTATCTAAAAAATCTGTTACTTTCTCAAAGAAGGAGATCAGGTTGATTTGGCACGATCTACCTTTTGAAACTGCCTGCTTAGTGAATCTGCAATTATGTTGTTGACTCCAGGTAAGTACGACACTACGAGGAACGTCTTTTTGCGGATACACCAATTCCAATTTGTTCCCATTGAGTAACAATTTTTTTTTTAAAGAACGTTGAACCAGAACAAGAACAGGTAAGGGTAAGAGAAACTTGGTTTGTCAGTAACTATTTACAGGTCTGAGGTAAGGAGAAACCCTGAGAGAAAGATGGAGCTCCGTCCGTGACTGAGGGCGATTGGAAGGAACTGAGCGGGGGCCGGACTGTGCACAGAAGATCAAAGGCGTGAATGGCATGAGCCACTGCTCACGCATGCACAGTCCGGCGGAGCATGGCTATGCAAGTCTCCGGATCCACGGCGCCAGGACGAGCCCGACACCACGAGTAGAGCACCCACGGGGACCACTCGAAGAAGAATGTGTGTTTGTAATTATATCTGGCAAGAGGGACAACCATTTGAACTGGTTTCTTCTAACTGCCTAGACAGCTGTAAAAGTCATGTCTTCTGGCCTTACTGCCCTTCCAGGTGGAGTGTAGTTCATTAGGCTCTCCAGTTAAGTCTCTCCCATGGAGAAAATGGGGTGCTATAAATGGCTGCTTCAATGCCTAGTCCAACCTTTTCCCCCAAGCCTACTCAACATGACTCTTTGAAAGCAAAAATCATGTTAAATTGGGTTTACATAACATTTCCTTACATAGATACATTTCCCATTAGTTTAGAAAAGCAATAAGAGGGACAAGCTAGGCTAGATGACTCAAAGTATTGGTAATGGGATAAAGAGTCTTTTAGCTCTGGATCACCATTGTGAACACACACCAGTGTCTGTAGTAACCAAAAGTTACCATCAGGTGTCTGCTGAGTTGCCTGTGGAATGAGGTTAATGGTCTGTTCCATCCCCAGTAGATGAGTATCCACATCTTCCTCACCCAACAATACAGTTAGCACTACTGGGGAACCATACTGGTAGTCTCAACACAGAAGGTGACAAAGTGTATGCATGAAGACTGGACATGCTTTCTCAACTGTAAAGGTGATCACTGCTAGTCAGATTTGAGGCAAGTTGTCAGGGCAGCATGGGGAAGTTTGCAGGTCATGTATTTAATGCCTTTCTAGAAGATCCATCCTCTAGAATCTGAGAGCTACCCAGGTAAATTTATATATGAATGGTGAGGGCTCTAGTGAACTTCAAGAAATTCTCTGCTCATCTCTCCTCCTTGAACAAAGAATTCTGCTACTATTGCCCATCAGTGCAGCACAGAGTAGGCACAGTCAGGAGCCAGTTTCTTCTGTAAATCACTTTCTTCTGTAAACAGCAGGTGTTCCCCACAAGTCTTTGGAGGCAACTTATATATTCTCTTGTTATGCACTGGGTATTTGGACATGTAGTGCACCTTATTAATGTCTATCAATCAAGACAGGAAAAATGTGCCTTATATTTGCAGGTGTGTTGTGCTTGAGGCAGCTGAATAATAATGACTAAATTTTTTTTCAGTGACTTTCACGCTATTTTTTTCAAAAATATTATTTGCATTTTTTCCCATTCCAATTACAGAGGTGGGTGAATATATACAAATACATTGCACTTGTAAATACAATATTCCTATAACTTTTGTCATTATTTGTTCAGCTCAGGTTGCATTTGTTGCATATAGTATCATGAGCTTTCATGGGCAAAACATACTTCAGATTGAAATTAAGATCAGCTTTCTACCAGCACTGTTAAGAGGCTACACTATTTTTCCTGAATGTACATTTAAAACACTAGAAAACTCATCACATCTCTGAAGCTGGCACTGCAAAAGTAGTAGGTGTAAAAAAGTAGGAAGCAAGGATGCCTCATTTTCATTAGTGCTCTTTATATCTAAATAGTAACTGCTGAGTCCTTGTAAAACTGCATGGGAATTGGGCACTGTGCTGTCTCAGTCCTCTTAAATTACCTTCAACCTTGACTCTGACATTGCTCTGCAGCAAGTGGAAACAGAGTGGAGCAGACCTGGAAATGCATCTAATCTTTCTTAACTAGCAGGTTTTCAGTCAATGTTCAGAAAAGCAACCTGCTTTATTGTGCATGTTAATTCTCAGTGTTTGAACAATGGTCCCACACTTCTCCAGACTCTTACAAGTTGAAGGTCACAACAAATGCCATTAGAAAAGTAATTTTCCTTAGGTGTGAAAAAATACTCATATTTTATCCTTGTAAGAATGGGAGCAACCCCCCTGCCAGACTATTAAAATGTGAAAATCCTGCTATGTCAATGAAAATAGTCATTTGCTCTGGATTTGTACTGTCCCAGAAGTTAATTGTATGACTTTGCTCTTATGGTAATCTGGGCATGCACACGTGTCTTGAATGGCTGGTTTGACTATTGTAATATGACAGGTTAGGCAAGCAACAATACCTCTTTGAAGATTTTTAGGAGTTACAGTTGCCTTCCTTTCAGGATAACGAAGGTAAAAATTAAGTCACATGGTATAAACTAGGCACATACATTTTCCTACCATACTGAGCATCTGTCTGATTTCTACCTCTGGAAGCACATACATATATACAATGACTATGAGCAGCCTCTTACTGTAGATCTCACACAGACTTAACCACACTTGGTGTAAACTCCTTAGCTCTCAAGCTGCCAAAATAGTTTGTTTGTTTTGAACGGTCATGAAATATATATACCTACATAGCTGGCATGTAAATCTAGTCACCCATTCAATCTGTAATCTCGTGTGTGTGTGTGTGTGTGTGTATTGCTGTGCTTTTTGTACTGTTTTCCTGATATTACAGCTGAGGTGAAATCCTGCCTTGTGTGGCATTGGTACAAAGGATAGGGCAATCAGATTCCCAGCTGAACTTCAATGAAGTCCCACCCATTTAAACCAGAAGAAAATTTGGTCCTGGGAGTCTATTTGCCCCTCTCAACCCAATACAAGCAGCACCATAAGAGCTCTGCATAGCACTATGAGAAATATCCTAACACATGCAGGCTTTTCACAAAATTCCCTTGGGGGCCTGCTTTTTTGTTGCAGGGGCTATGAGGCTGTGTAGCCTTCCATGTGAGCTCCTGCTGCTAGCAAGAAGCATTAGTGAGAGGAGCTTCAAAGCAATCCCCACAAGGCACTGCCCCCATCTTCAAAGAACAGATCTTCTGGACGTGTCAGGATGCCAGTAGAAGAGGATGCACTGGCAGCATTTTTTCTCTGTCTCTCAGTGCCAGCCAAGACTGGATTTAATTCTCAGTATGTAAGAAGTAAAACGTATCAACCCAGAGAAGAATCTCAAACACAGCAACTTCTATGCTTATTTTTAGAACACCAAAGGGAACGGCAAATGATCCAGTCACAATTCAGTGAAATGAGTCATGAACTGAGTTCACCTCTCCTTCCTAGTATCTTGATGTTTGGTGCCAAAGTTTTTTATAAATCAGTAGCTATCTTAGACAAGCATAGTGGAGTCCATTTAAACAAATAGTACTTCTGGATCAAGCTTTGTTGCATTGAATTAAGTGGCAAATATTTCCTCTGCAACCAGGATTTGGCTTTTAAGAAATAAATGTATTTTTTCAAAAAGCATACATGTTTCCAGTTTCTCTCCATCAGCCACATATATACACGGTACTGCAGTGCTGTAAAAACAAGAACAAAGGACAGAACCAATTAAATTAAAAGGTGGAAAATTCAAAAGTGATAAGTAAATACTTTTTCACACCATGAGTCATTAAATGGTGGAACTCCATTTTGTCAAGAAGGTATTGAAATCAAGAATTCAGTGGTATCCCAAAAGATTGTCTTTTTATTGTCTTTTGGCTGGAAATGATGACCCAGAGCCAATGGGAGCCGCGAGACTCCATGGCGTGGTTATGGAGCCTTTAGATTACCAAACGAGAGCATCCCATTAGCAGTTTTCTCAAAGGGAGCTGCGAGCCCCCTCTGAGAAATCCAGTCCTAAACTGATCACTATTATTTATGTAAAGGAGAGTGTTATGAGTAGATTATCCTGCATCTGCCTACTATGGAGTTTCCTGCAATTTCTGCTGAAACATCTGATATTCATCACTGTCCGAGACAGGATATAACACTAGATCAATGGTTTTCAAAGTGTGGTTGGCGGACCACCCCCAGGTGGTCTGTGGCTCAGGTGCATGAAGGAGCGAGGGAGGTGCTGGCATGGCATGGTGTAGGGGCCAGGGTGGTCTGGCAAGTGGAGCGGATGGCATGACGGTGTGCTTGCCTCTGCCTCCCTGGGGCTGCCCCTACCCGACCTGGGCATGCAGCTCCCTGGAGCTAAGGGGTTAACACCTCCTCCATTACAGACTGCTCCCTTTTCCGGGAGGAGGTGGGACTGGGGCTGCTCTGTAGATGGGGTGGGACGGCCTGACACACACTGCTGCCACCTCTGTGGTGTTCTGGAACCTAGGCTCCCTGTGGAGGGTGTGCGGAGATCTCCTTCCCCAATGCCCTGCTGCGCCTGGCTTGGCTGGAACTCATCCTTGGTTCTGACCGCCCCAGCCCCAGAGCCACAGCCTGCAGGCGAGGGGTGAGCACTGGGCAAAGAGCTGGGCAAGACAGGGAAGTGACTCTGCCCCAAGTGGCCCCTTCTCACCCCAGGACTGCTCCAGAGGGGGCTGCAAGTCCCAGCCTGCTGATGTGTTAAAGTGTGCACTGAGGGGAACAGGGATGTGGGGGCAGAAAAGGGGGGTGAAGAAGGATGTGGGGGCAGGGGTTGCCCTGAGGGGGGATAGGCAATGCAGGGGGATCAGGCTGCAGTGGGGAGATCATGGAGCTGAAGGGAATGAGGCTGGAACAGAGGGAGGATGTGAGGGGGAGATACAATTTTCCTTTGCAGAAGCTGCACTTTCCTTTACTTCTTACTTCTTTGTCTCCCTTCCCCCATCACAGCACAATCCTCTTTGCACCTTATTGTGTGTGAATGAGAATTTCAGCCAGTTTGCAGGCGCTGCAGGAAAGCTGGCAGATCTGTACATTTTTCAATAATCTGCAGCGCCCTTTGGCATTAAACCTGGGACATTTGCTCCCATCCAGGTCTCCAGCAGAGTAGATGCTTTTAATGCCATTGCATATTTCTTCTGGCAGCTCAGACACTCATTCAGTATTTCCCCCAGAGCTCTGAGCTGTGTCTGTCTGGGGCTCGTTGCTTTTCCATGGATCAGTCTCCTCCAGCCCCTGTTCTGACCCCTCAGTTACTGACAACACCTCATTGGGATTGCCAGAAAACAAACTGGGCCGAGGGAGACCTCTCCCCTCCATGATATTGAATGTTTGTTGGCTTAGGATTTTAAAGATAAATAGCTTCAACATCTCCATATAAAAGTGAATCGATATTCTTCTTTTCCTCTTAGTTTCAGAACAATATAGTTGCCATAGGAATCACAAATCTCCATCTTAACCCAGAAAGGCCCCACTGTTCGTTCCCCTTCCAAGATGGGAGCACGATAATCAACCACCCACAAGCTAGTTTTGATGTGCAGCTATTTGGCTGCATTCTCACCCTCTCCCCTTATCTGCATTACTCCTCCAACCCCACCTACTCCCAAACTCCCCCTCGTACTGCCCTGCCACCCCACACTGTCTTCTGCCACCAAACTCCCTTCCAGACCCTGCCCTCCTCACCTACTCCTGAACCCTACCTCCTGCCCAGATTCTACACCCCTATCCCTATACCACTCACTGGCAGCTCTGTCCCACACACTGAACCCCTCATTTTGTCCCTACCCCAGAGCCAAAGAGGGTCCACAAAATCCACTAACTCTGGAACCCCAGAAAAGTAAATCTAGCCTATGGGAAGCTCTGAACCTCAGTCTTCCCTGTCCCTTCTCCTCACCCTGTCCCTCCATGGGGTTGGAGCACTAGAAGACTGAGGTGTCTCAGTTGGGGGCCACATCAGTGAGGGTTGGGGGTTTTTGGAGGATTTTTTTTTTTTTTTTGGTTCTCACTTGTGTGGTCCCCAACTGATTTTTCTGTGGGTCAGTGGCTTCCAATCCAAAAAAGGTTCCCCATCCTTGCCATAAATTAAGAAAACATTGGAACCTTTTGTGTTGGACATAAATTAATATTTTACTTTATTTAAAATGAAGTTTGTTAAACTAACACAAAGTTAAAAGACTTAATTTGTTTAATGATTTAAATTAGCCCATTCTCTCTAGCTACAGTACTAGCAAAATGGCTCGGGCGTTACTATGTAATGAATGGTGAGTTTCCACTAGCAACTGGTGGTCCATGGAAAGGTCTGTAATGATCCAGGTGGTCCACAGGCCAAAAAGGTTGAAAACCACTGCACTAGATGAACTTTGGGTCTGATCTACGCTTTCTATTCCTACATTCTTATGTATTAAAATAAATAAATAGATTAGTGGGTTTTTAAGCTTTCACTGTATGTAGTTAATGTAATCAAGTAATGACCTGAGAAAGAGAGTATATATTTTACACTATTTTGCAAAAGCCTAATAAAATATATTATCAAAGCTTTTTTATATTAATATCAGTCATAATTTTGTTGTACCTTTCTTTCAACAGCTTGCTTTATGTACTTGCAACCTTTTGAAAGGCTTAAAAGCTACATGTCACTAGCTAGTGACCTCTGGTGCAATCTTAAGGATATTTGTTACCCTGACTCTAGTACATAAGCATTATTTATTTGCTTATAAATTATTGATAATACTCTAAATTCATGTATGATGGAAGGAAGTGCTTCTGCAAGTGCGTTATCAATAGAAAATCATCAAGAATGTGTAGAAATCAATGATGAATCTATAGTTAGTCCCAGTATATGTTCTGCTTATGCAGGCAGCAATGATTGATAAATGATCTGCTAATGGACCTATCCAAATGTTTTTTTTGTTTATCATGTAGGACTTGGAACCTAATAAGATGTGTTTCTGTGGTCCATGTAAAATATTCAATAATTTTATTTTTTTCCTCTATCAGTTCCAAGGGAAAAACATAAGAACAGAAGAGCGGCGATACAGGATCCATCTAGTCCAGTATCCCATCTTCCAACAGTGGCCAATGCCAGATGTCCCAGGGGAAGAAATGGAAACAGGTAATCATCAAGTGATCCCTCTTCTGTCATCCATTTCCAGCCCCTGACAGAGGCTAGGGACACCCATTCTGGCTAAATAGTATTGATGGACCTAACTTCAATGAATTTATCTAGTTCTTTTTTGAACCCTGTTAAAATCCTGGTCTTCACAACCTCCTCTGGCAAGAAGTTCCACAAGTTTACTGTGTGCTGCATGAAGAAAAACTTCTTTTTGTTTATTTTAAACCTCCTGTCTATTAAGTTCATATGGTGACCCTTTGTTTTTATGTTATGGGAACAAGTAAGTAACTTTTCCTTATTTACTTTCTCCATACCTGTCATGATTTTATAGACCTCTGTCACATCCCCACTTAGTCTCCTTTTTTCTAAGATGAAAAGTCACAGTCTTTTTAACTTTTCTTCATATGGTACCTGTTCTAAACCCCTAATCATTTGTGTTGCCCTTTTCTGAACCTTTTCCAATGTCAATATATCTTTTTTGAGATGAGGCAACCACATCAGTACACAGTATTAAAGATGTGGGTGTATCATAGATTTATACAGAGGCAATAAGATGTTCTCTGTCTTATTCTCTATCTCCTTTTTAATGATTCCTAACATTGTTTACTTTTTTTGACAGCTGCTGCACATTGAGCGGATGTTTTCAGAGAACTATCCACAATGACTCCAAGATCTCTCTCTTGAGAAGTTATAGCTAAATTAGTCCCCATTTTATATGTGTAGTTGGGATTATTTTTTCCAATATGAATTACTTTGCATTTATCAACTTTAAAATTCATTTGTCATTTTGTTGCCCAGTCACCTACTTTGTTCTTAGCTACCTTGAGCAGTTTAGTATCATCTGCAAATTTTGTCACCTCACTGTTTACCCCTTTCTCCAGGTCATTTATAAATAGGTTAAATAGGATTGGTCCCAGTATGGACCCTTGGAGAGACACCATTAGTTACCTCAGAGTTTAAGAAAACAGCAGAGATTAAGAATATTTTACAGTTATGTACACGGATATTCCAAGATGACTCTCAAACTATGTACGGCACTGAACAACATCCTCTGGGGTGGGAAAAGTACACAACACAGTAAGGGAGACTTTGAGATTCTGGCTGCATATAGGGGCAAACTTGTACCGTGTGAGTTCAATGGAGTTAGCCCCTCTTACACTAGAGCACAATCAGGCCCACTCAGTCTGAAAATAGTGAGTTTGTTTTACAATATGGATTAAGATTACAACAGATGTCATAAAATCTCCTTTTGCTAAAAGTTTCAGTGAGTGTCTGTTCTCTGAAGGACTGCACTCCGGTCCAAAAAGTGCTGCATGGTTCTGCCTGACATGAAAGTAGTACCTGATGATGTGGTCTGAACTTTGATAGAGCAGAATTTTTTAAACAGAAAGCCAATTAATTAAGAGGATCCTTTTTCAAAATGCTCATTTAATTCCATAGGCCTTTTGCATGGACTAATGACAAAATAAAAGCTGAGTAAAGACTTCAGTATGACTTCAGAAGAAGTTATCATGAGAGCTGAGTGAAATATTAATTAGTCATGAAACCAGGTGAAACTCTGTAGTTTTGGGAATACAATAGAAATGTAAGAGTCAGCTGACCCTTCAACCAAGACTAGGCCCTTTTCTGATAAACTTAAGCCAATTAATGGTTTCTCCGCAAAACCAATTAAACACCGAATCTCAGAAATGTAGGGCTGGAAGGAACATTGAAAAGTCATCAAGTCCTGCCCGCTGTACTGTAAACCTAGATCATCTCTGACAGGAGTTTGTCTAACCTGTTCTTAAAATCTCCATTGATGAGGATTCCACAACCTCCCTTGGAAGTCCAGAGCTTAATTACCCTTATAGTTAAGACACTTTTCTAATATTCCACCTAAATCTCCCTTGCTGAAGATTAAGACCATTACTTCTTGTCCTACTTTCAATGGAGAACAACTGATCGTGGTCCTCTTTATAACATCCCTTAATGTATTTGAATATTGCTATCAGTCTTATTTTCTCAAAACTAAACAGTATTTTTAACCATTTCTTATACAGTAGCTTAGGTTTTCTAAATGTTTTACAATTTTTGTTGCTTATCTCTGGACTCTCTCCAGTTTGTCCACATCTTTCGGAGAATGTGGTGACCAGAATTGGACACAGGGCTCCAGCTGAAGCCTCACCAGAACTGAATAGAACAGGACAATTATCTCCCTTGTCTTACATATGTCACTACAGTTACTAACCCCCCCCCCTTTTTTTTTGCCACTGTATCAGACTGTAGACTCATACTTATTTTGTGATCCATTATAGCCACCAAATCTTTTTCAGCATTACCTCCCCAGTTTTTCCTAATTTTTTATTATTAATTTTATTCTTTCTTTCCTAACTCAAGTACTTATAATCTCAGAATCAGAGAAGATTAGGGTTGGACAAAACCTCAAGAGGTCATCTAGTCCAATCCATTATTCAAAGCAGGACCTACCTTAACTAAATTATCCCAAACAGACTTTGTCAAGCCAGGCCTTAAAAACTTCTAAGGGTGGATTAAACTAATAATTGATCTAACTGATTATTAATTAATTTAATTAATTAATCTTAGCATTTGTATTTACTGAATTTCATCTTGTTGAGTTCACACCAGTTATCAAATTTATCAAAGTTGTTTTGAATTTTAAATCTGCCAAAGTGCTCATAACCCCATCCAGCTTGCTGTCAACTGCAAAATTTATAGTATACACTCTATTCTATTACCCTAATCATTCATGAAAATATTGAATAATACCAAACCCAGGGCTGACATTTGTGGTACCCCGCTAAATGGGTCCACAAGTTACCTGAGTTAGCCCTTTAAATTTTTTATTCGTTTCAGCCCTCTCAAAGTGAAATTCAGTGAACAAAGTCCACATAAACTAAAATAGAAAAAGGTTGATTTGAATCCTTATGAACAGAAGAAACTACTGAGCTTCACAAAGTCCTACATATCAATTTAACTCAACACTTCTTAAATGAGATGTAAAGTCAAAAATGTTTAAAGTAAATGATTTATCATGAATCATTTGTATGGCTGTGCTTAACTGAACACAAAATGGAAGACACAGACATACCCAGGGGCAGATGAGAGTTTTGCGAGGCCCAAGGCGCTGAGCCTATTGAAGCGCGGGGCCCAAGGCAGCACAATTTCGCACGTGCGCCACGGCCACAGCCGACAGGAAGTAGCGCATGAACGGGGCCTACTGAAGCACGGGGCCCAGGGCAACCGCCCAGCTCATCCTACCCTATATCCACTGCTGGACATACCAAATGCAAGAAAGAAGGTATAGATAATGCAAGTGGATAAAGTCTTCTATAATTTTGGCTTGAGAGAGATATTTGAGTACAATAACACCCAGAACAAAAATTAACTGCACCACAATTGAAGTGAGGACAGGAGTTGTCTGGGCTAGACAAAGGAGGATAGCTCTGCTTTATGAAGTCAGAGACCTCCTTATGATTTATGCACAGAGGTGGGAAATAGATAGCTTTGCCCTCCTGGAATGTGAGGTTCAAAAGTCAAAAAGGTGGAAGCCTTGGGCAAGGAAAGCCTATTTGTTTCATACAGCAAGCAAAGCCAAATAGAATGGGGGAGGGAGGGTTAGAGACTTCTGTGATTGGTACAACAGGGAACCAACCCCAACCCCCCCAGCACCATTCTCATTGCCCATCTTAACCCTCCTAGAGGAGGGTGGATGGTAAGGTCTAACACATGGATTAGCTGGAGGATGTGGATGGAAACGAAGTGGGGAAGTGCTGGTGGAAGCCCAGAGTAATGATTGGAATAAACATGTATTTGCCTGCACTGTACATTTTATCTGATGGGTAGTCACTGACATCTATACAATAAAATTGTGGCCTGATTAAAATCCATATCAAGTGTCGCCTGTCCTCCTTTTGGTATATCCAGAAAATGTTCTATTTAACACGGTAATGCCATTAGTACCAAAAGGTGGCCTCCAATAATTTTGTCTCTACATTTGTGTTTTAAACCACTGAGATTATATTATCCTGTATCTGTGACAGAGTGATCAATATTTAAGATAATTGTCTTTATTCTTGATTAAACAAGAAAAATGTGTGAATTAACTAAAATAATTCTTTTTTAGCCAGTAATATTACTTTTATAAAGTATGTTCCTAAAGTGGGTACTGGCTTCCATTCTCACATATAATATATGCTGGAGCTTTTCCTACTAAAATACATGTGTGTATCCAAAATCTATAATAAAATTGTTGCCTCTAGATTTAAAGTGTCTCCATTGGTTAAAACTAATCCTTGTAGAAAAACAGCGGCTGATAGGTGTGAAAATATACAATGAGCCATTTATATTTTTCAGCGATTGCAAACTGTTCTTTTCAGACTTCTTTCAGTGCATTTTTCTTTCTTACACAGTTCTATTTTACCTTAGTTATTCTTTTAGCTTCACAATTGTTTTCTATGTGAATCAAAGACAAAATATCCTGAAATGACATAGTAAGAGAGATGTAGCCGTGTTAGTCTGGTCTTGCTGAAACAAAAGACAGGACTATGCAGCACTTTAAAGACTAACAAGATATATACCAGAGCCTCTCGGCGTGTAGTATCCTGTTCCAGTATAGGTTGTAGTTTATTGATAACGTGTTGGACGGGTTTAAGCTGGGGGCTAGTGGTGTTCTATTGTTGGTTTTCTTGGGTCTGTCTTGAAGTAGAACATTTCCTCAGATTCCATCCCCTTTTATCCCTTTTCTACTTACTCTACATCGATGACATCTTTATGATCTGGACTCATGGCCAAGAAACATTGGATGCATTCCACAGAGACTTTAACAACCTACATCCCACTATCAATCTCAGCCTGGACCATTCTACACAAGGGATCCATTTCCTGGACACCACAGTACAACTCACCAATGGTAAATTAGATACCACTCTCTACAGAAAACCCACTGACTCATACAGTTACCTGCATGCCTCCAGCTCCCATCCAGAACACACCATACGATCCATCATCTATAGCCAAGCCCTTCGATACAACCGCATCTGCTCTAATCCCACTGACAGAGACCAGAAACTTCAGGATCTCTACCAAGCATTTATAAACCTCTGTCACCCACCCGGAGAAATAAAAAAGCAAATTGAAAGAGCCAGACGAATACCCAGAAACCATCTACTTCAAGACAGACCCAAGAAAACCAACAATAGAATACCACTTGTCATCACCTATAGCCCCCAACTTAAACCCGTCCAACACATTATCAATAAACTACAACCTATACTGGAGCAGGATACTACACTCCAAGAAGCTCTGGGAGACAGACCCATAGTCTCTTATAGACAACCAACTAACCTCAGGATGATTCTTACCAACAACCACAGGACATACCACACTAATACCAACCCTGGAACTTTCCCTTGCAACAAATCCCGTTGCCAGCTTTGTCCACATATTTACTCTGCTGACACCATCATTGGACCTAACCATTTCAGTTATAAGATCACATATTCCTGCTCATCCAGAAATATAATTTATGCCATCATGTGCCAACAGTGTCCGTCTGCTATGTATATTGGACAAACTTATTAGGCACAAAGAATCAATGCACACAAAACAGACATCAGACAGTTTCACAAAGAAAAAACAGTTTCTTGCCATTTCAACCAGAATGGGCATTGTCTCAATGATCTGACTACATGCATCCTGCTTCAAAGAGATTTTAACACAAGACTTCAGAGAGAAGACTCTGAACTGTCATTCATGCTTAAATTTGACACTTTACAAATGGGTCTTAACAAAGATGCTAATTATCTTACCCATTACAAAGATAGCTTCCCCAATTATCACCTCCAATGTCATTATCTCATAGACACTTACCTCCCCTCCTCATCACCCCTCTGTTCTAAAATCTGATTTGTCTATATTATATGTGTTCACTTTTTTTTATTGTATCCCTTTGGTATATATGGTCATGCCAATTTTCTTCCACAATTTGATCTGAAGAAGTGGGTCTGGCCTACAAAAGCTCATCACCTAATAAACTATCTTGTTAGTCTTTAAAGTGCTGCATAGCCCTGTCTTCTGAAATGACATAGTTATTGACAAATGTTGCACGGAATGAGAACTAAGATGAACAGAGCAATTCGTAATAAATGTTTTAGTAACAAATGCTTATTGAGCCAAAAGAGAACTGACTATTATAAATACCAACAAAGATGTCAATTTGGAAAATGACTTTTTATTGTAAATGAGTATGTTCAACAAAGGTACAAAGCTGGAATAAACTCTAACTAGTCCTATCACCAAAATGAATGAGAATTAAGAAGGTAAATTAATTCCTAAGGGAAATCAATGTAGTTCTCATTAGTTTGGGGAACAAGATACCTTAAATCTTTTAATTAAAGATAATATTTACTCCAAATGAGTAAAAGTTGGCAGGTTTTGCCGAATCTATTATCTCATTTATGCAAAGATTCCTTATATTGGTAGACATCATTAATCTCATTGGAGATGCCCTCCAGACTGACAGTCCTATAGCACTGAGGTTTATTTCCTATAGAAGCCTTTTTATCTACACAAAAGAACTCAAGCAGACACAAACCATAAAAAGGTCTGAGCAATTAGAGACATCATTTTGTGCAAATGTGATACCAATTTTATCATTTGAGTGATCCTCTCCTAATGAGCTTATTTATAATACAGCCCCTCTTCCCATTAACAACCAAATTAACAGTAGCTAGAACTCTTCTTCCTTATTTGTCTGTGCAGAGAACTATGTCTAGGTCTTCTGTGACTTGGGAAGAATTTCTATCTTTAGAGCCTGAGTTAGAGTCTTCATGAAATTAGATAGGCAACCCTGAGACTAAGCAGTGAAGAGCAGATAAAAGTCACCCAATTCCATTTCATAACCGTATGGAAGAGAATAACTGGTTTGTTTTTGCATAATTAATTTCATAGAAAGTTAAACTGTATTTTAGCCTGGTGTCTTTAGTCATAATCTATTAATGACTTTTGTATGGATTACTTATTTAGGGGAGGAGAGCGCAAAATAGTGTAATTAAGCTGAAACACAAATGTCTACAGATATCTAAGAGGAAGAGAATCTGCAGACATGTTGAACTGCTGCTGAACATGCCTGGTATGCCAAGTAAAACCCACTGGCTGTGCTGCAGAAAATACAGACGTGTTAACACACTGATACAATGGGTGTAGTGTAGACATACTCTAAGAATAATGACATACTCATCTGATGAAGTGGGTTTTACCCATGAAAGCTCACAATCTATTTGTTAGTCTCCAAGTCTATGTCTACGCTACAGACAAGATCGAAGCAGTCATAGTCTATCATCTGGGGTTTGAATTAATGGATCTAGTTAAGACACGCTAATTCAAACTGAGAGGGGCGTACCCGTAGATGTCGGTAGTCCTGCTTCTATGAAGAGTAAAGAATGTCGAAGAGACAGTGTGCTCCCTTTGACTTCCCACAGTGTGGACGGCACCAAAATTCGATTTAAGATACTTCAACTTAAGCTATGCAATTAACGTAGCTGAAGTTGTGTATCTTAATTCAAACTCTTCCCCAGTGTAGGCCAGGGTAAGGTAGTGTTTCTTAAAGTGGTCCAGGGTCCCACTTTGAGAAAGCTGCTAACAAGTCTCTCTCACAGCTCCCTTTGACTGCAAATGGCAAACTGGAGCCAATGGGAGCTGTGAGGTTTCATGGCTACAGAACCATTAAGTAAACAAACAGGTATGGCCCATTAGCAGCTTTCTCAAAGTGGGCCTCAGGGTGCCCCAGGATTGCTTGTTGTTTTTAAATTTACAGACTATCAAAGCTATCCTTCTGACACTTTCTAAGAATAATGATATGGAATCATTTTCTGAACACTAAGTGTTGCCTGGTCAGTGAGGTGAAGTTATAGCATAGTGAGTTATAAATCTTTCCTCTAGGCATGTATGGATTACACTTGAAAAGGCTGTTGGAAAAGCAATCAAGAAAGTGATGCAGTCATCCCCAGCACACTGGTGAAATACAATGGGGAAAGTATTACCTTTGAGGACCTTATAGTCTGTCTCCAACAGAGTGACAAGCCCTTTTTTGGCAGTGCTGGGACCCAGCAGATCAAAGGACTAAAAGAGTTAAAAAGTGACTTGTTCTTTAAAAAGGAGAGTGATCAAAAGGACTAAGCACCTTTTAAAGAAGATTGTCCAAGAAGCACAGAGTGAACTGGTCTGTGAGTTGAGGAAAGAAAATGTACTTTAGACTCCAGCTGTCTTAAGGGAGGAGGGAAAAGTCTGTAGGAAGCTCAAATCTACCAAAATCCCCATGAGGACCCCTGGTAAAACAACCTGTTTTATTGTTTTAAAAACCAATGTCTTTGAAGTTTCCAACTCTGATAAATAATATTTTGCTTTAAGAAAGCTATCTAGTCACTGGTTACCACTATCATTGCTCCTGGAAGGAATAGAATTGCAGTGTGTGGACATAAATTAGACATATGAGGTAATCATACTAACCTATCAGGATGCATGCTTCAATCCTGATTAAAGGTGATGGCTCTGAGCTTGAGACCAGAAAGGATGTGCACTTGAAGAGACCAGAAAGAGTCAGAGATGAGCAATGTCAGAGATGAGCAACAGCAATGGAGGACCAACAGGAAGCAGAATTTTTCAAATTGGGATCCAGAGATCTTCCAGAGTGCCTGCTGGACCCACTGATCAACTTCTTTTCCTCCCTCTCTCAACAGCTGTCAGGCGGCATGCAGGAGGCATCCCAAGGGAGGAGGAGAAGAGGAGATGGGGCACATTTAGGAGAAGGGGTGGAATTATGTCTGGGGCTGCCAGCCCCACAGATTAAATCCTCCATCCCCATTGCCTTCTGCACACTGGGAAACAGCTGTTCAGTGGTGTGCAGTAGGTACTGGGAGGGAAGGAAAGGAATGAGGATAGGGTATGCAGTTAGAGGAGGGAGGGAAGAGGAAGGGCAGAGGTGGAATGGGGACGGGAAGAGGCAGAGGAGAGATGGTATCTTTGGGGGAGAGGGATGGAGTGGAGGCAGGGCCTGGGAAGGATGGAGTGGGGACAGGGTAGGAGTTTGGGGGTCCATGAAAATATTCAAATCAAAATGGGGGTCCTCGGGTTGCTAAAGTTTGAGAACTACTGAGATTAGCCAACTTCTAATTCTAATTTCTCTGCCATGTGAGAACCATTGTTGCCACTTTTTCCTTCTTTAACTTTTATATTGTAATGCGCATAGGACTTATCTGTGTCACAAAGCTCATTTCTCAGGAAACTTCCTTCCCTCCTTCCCACAAGAAGGATAATCTTGTGGCTAACTCAGAAGAATGGCAGTTATCACACTATAGACCTTTCCCTGGCTCTGCTATAGGCTTCCTGTGTGGACAACTACTGTAATCTGTGTCTCGATGGTAAAATGGGGACAACCATAATTCTTTATTTCACAGGAAGACGGTGGGATATAATTTGTGGAAAGACTTTGAGATCCACATATTGACGTGCAAAGCATGATATTATTACTACAATAACTAATCACTTTTTTTCCTATTTCAGAATCCAAGATGGATTTTGTTTCTGAGCAAAGCAACTTAGTATACCACAATTAGCCCAAGTTTCTATATAAAAGAGCCTCATAGCATCATAGTTACAGTTCTCTGACTGTAGAATCACAGCCCTATTTTGTTTTTATTTGACAGTCTTTCACTGGAAATGTGTAAATGATTCACAGACTTCACTTAAATAATCAGTGGGTCAACCCTTCTCTGTCAGGTCTCCATGCCCACCAGTCAGTCAGTATACGCCTTTTTCCCATAGCAACTGTTTCAACTCAGAGTCTGTCCTAAGGCTGCAATATCACCACCTGCTTGATTTACAGAAAACTGCACATCAGTGGACAGCTAAATCAATGCTCATCTGATTACAGATATTTTTCAAAAATATTGCAAGCTCAGTTCATTCATCTTCTATGTCGGTTTTCCACCTAAGGCCAAATGCTAGCATGGTAGCTTCTGCAGTGTTGCTCTTAGCTAGAGCTGCATTACCCCGCCATCATCTTCGCTGCAGATGAGTTGAGCCGATTCTGAAAGTTGATAGACCTTTGGGGATGCCATGTAATTTCCAATTCTACATATTCTTGTGACTCTGCCCCCTCTCAAGCAATTGCAGCACTGAGGGAAGACTTGGGCAAAAAATGTTTTCTCCATGCCACACTAAGAAGTGCATGATTTTCTCACCTGACTGACCACCAGGGAAACTCAGTGGGCTAGCACAATCCAGAGGCAGCTGCACTGAAACAAAATTGCCAGCAGGACAGGATGGGTTTTGCAGCCAAAGGACATATTTTCCCCCATTGGAACACACCTCCTCCTTCCTCCCATAGTGAATAAAGAGAAAGAGGAGATTTCCACACCACTTCTGATACTATCTCCTCCTCACACATAGAACTGTGACAGTCTGTTTTGGCTTGCATTGTATTTATAACAATCCTTTCACCTGTGGCCAGTTTTGTCACATTTCTAGCATTTATCTTAACTGTTTTCTTTAATCTTTTTCAATATTGCAGCTCTCCCTTCTTTTGCAAACAATGTATCTCTTTTTAAAATCATTTCATAATATCTTGGACCAAAATAGAATCCCCTTTTTCATCAGGCATAGAGCTTTACTTACAGGGCTCTTGGATATCGGCTGCCTTCCTCCACACTAGTTGCTGCTTCCTCTTCTGCTGACTGCTGCAAGGAAAGATTCAAGTTCAGTGACAAATCCCACAGTCTCTTAGAGTGGCTTTGCTTTGGCTTCCTTTTACCGATCTTGGTCTGCAAGTTCAAGCCCAGCTAAACATCTATAAACTGATCAATCACCAATTTATCTTGGACAGCCTTGTTGGCCTCGTTGGCTATGACAGGAACACAAGCCTCCATGGGTCTTCTGCCAATTGAGGTGGGATTTCATACTTTCCTCTTCTTCTATTTTTTAGCTTGCCCAGGCAAGTTCAGATAGCTATCTAGGTCCACACTTGTACCAAGGTTTGTACCAGGTCTGAATAACTGTTATCTTTCGGGGGTGGGGGGGTGAGTTCTGCAGCACCTTAAGAGCTGGGTCACTTACATTAACTGTCCCTTTCTGTCTTCCTTCCAAACCATTTGAGTTACAATGCTGAATTGAGCCAAATAACCCTCACCGGGGGTTTTCCCCTCAAAGGTAACAGGGCTTTGCATCATATGAGCTGGGACAGCCTGATCTCTTCCCCTGGGGCTATATGGATTACAAATAGGATAAAAAACTGTTGTAAATGTTTCATCTTACCCAACTCGTCTAATTGGCCATTTCCACATCCAGGTGGTTGCCTTCTAGTCTGTGACCCTTTAATTTTTTTATGCCAGGGGTGAGGAATCTTTTTTGGGTTGGTGGTCACTAACACAGAGAAAAATCAGTTAGGGGCCATATACAAGTAAGAAGCAAAAAAAAAAAAACAACCCTCACTGAAGTGGCTCCTGACTGAGAGGGAGAGACACATTCTCCACATTCCCCTTGAACACCATAGAGTTAGAGAGCCCAGGTTAGTAGATTTTGTGTGCTCCAGTACTGCAAGGGATGGCAGTGGGTGGGGGGGTTTCTGGAACACAAACAGGGGCTCCCCAATGCTGGAAGGAGCCCTGAGCTTTGGGGTCTGGATCCTGATCCTCAGGTTCCCCTCCCCTGCTCTACGGAATTGAATTTTCAGATCCTGAAGTCATTACAGTTCATCCTGGCTAACAGGTTCCAAACTGGTCAGACTATTTTAACATTCCAGCCTAGCTGTAAGGCAAACTGTAAGGTTTCCAGTTTGTCCAGGCATTTTGTAGTTTCTGTTCCAAAAGGGATCTTATCTCAAACTACAAATAATCTCTCCGCTCTTTCTGGGAATCCTCCAGTACTTGTTTTAGGTCTTGTGTTAATTCCTTCTGCAAAATCTCCAGCTTCAGTTTTAAGTCTTGTTTTAATTCCAGCTGGCCATTTGATTTCTGCAAGTACTTCCCTTATATGTTCCTGTGACCCAGTGAATCCCTCAGGGTATGTCTACACCGCAGTTTTTCGGAAAAACTACACTTACGTCCACACTGCAATTGCGTTCAACAGAAAGTCGAAAGAACGCAGGGGTTTTCCCAACAGTGGTAAACCTCTTTCTACGAGGAGGAAGCCTTTTTCCGAAAGAGCTCGTTCAGAAAAAAGCATGTGTGGACGGGGAAGAGGGGTTTTTTCAAAAGAAGAAGCCTCCAGGAAAAAGCACAGGCCCTCTAGTGGCCACTCCATCCATAGTAATCACAACTTAAATGTGTGATAGCGTCCAATCAATGTGGATGCTATCTTTCAAAAAAGGAAATGGCTTTTTTGATGCGCTTTTGCTGTCTTGATGCTCTTTTTCGAAAGAAAAGTTTTCCATTACAAGCATTTTCCGAACAGAGCGTCTACATTGGCACGGATGCTTTTCCGCAAAAGCACTTTTTACGGAAAAGCGTCCGTGCCAATCTAGACACGCTTTTCCGCAAAAAAGCCCCGATCGCCATTTTCACGATCAGGACTTTTTTGCGGAAAACAAATCTGAGCTGTCTACACTGGCCCCTTTGCACAAAAGGGACTTTTGCCTGAATGGGAGCAGAATAGTATTTCCGCAAGAAGCACTGATTTCTTACAGTAGGAAGTCAGTGCTTTTGTAGAAATTAAAGCGGCCAGTGTAGACAGCTGGAAAGTTTTTCTGGAAAAGCGGCTGATTTTCCGGAAAAACTGGCCAGTCTAGACACAGCCAATGTGTATTTAAAAAGTGTCATGACCGTTTTGGAGAGACTTGGGAATAGAAGGACTGTGTTGGTGTTACTTTGCAAAGAATAACTAGCTTGGTAGAAGCCAGGGTAATGCTCTGCTACTGTGTGCTGCTGGGGTCAGGACTCTGAGTCAAACCTGCACAGCATAGAAGCACCCAGAGTTGCTAGACAGGTGGTGACAGAATCTCTTAAAGGTCTGGGTGGACTCTCAAAGCATTACAGGTCCATCTTGGTTCAATAGGAATGCCAGATCACACTCATATGCCCTGAAAACTGGCTTCTGCTTCTGTCACCAATGTTGCCCCCTTTTGCTTTGCGTAGCTAGTCCAAGTTCAGTGGTCTGGGGATGTTCCTGCTTGAAATATAAATTGACTGGATCTGGTATTTTCTTCAATGAAATCTTATTTAAAATTATGTACAAATCCATGCTTCTCTGAATTATAAGAAGAACTAAGAACAAAAGAAGCAGTTTCTTAATTTACAGACTGAAGCCTCTTAACCGATCACCAAACCCAAACATGCTGTCTTTAGTGTTTCCAGGGTCACTATGTTCAATGGCTACTGCTTGGCATTCTCTGTTCTGTGTATGCTTTCAGCTTCTGTGTGTTCTGGTTTCTCTCACACACATATACACCATTGGTATCAATACACAGAGTACTGATAGCTTTGGGGCAAATTCTATTAGGCTTTGTAGCCCCCTCAGTATCTCTTACAAATATTTTGCATTAAGAATGTGTTCACAGATCAGTTTGAATGACTTTTTAACTTAACTCATAGGAGGGTTTCATCCAGATTGTAACAAAGCACTTCCTTAGTCTGCTGTAGACCCATCTCCTAAATACTCAAGCATGCGAAAATGCAGGGAGCACTTGCAAAGTTGTGTTCCATAACATACATTGGAGTGGACTGTGGGCCCTATCTTTGAGACTGGATGTTTGGTGTTCAGAGAAGTTAAGATAGAAAGACCGTAAAGATGGCTGTAAGTCTGATCCTCAGGTTACCAGTCAGGTCCCAAGAAATATATTGAATTGTAGGAACTGAAATTATCCAACAGGGACCATTCCAGCAGTTGGGGATTATTAGTGTGTAGAAGTACTGCAGTCATGCTACTTTCCCTAAGCAATAGCTCCTACACTGGAACTAACTGTGCAGCCTAATTCCCAAATACCAGTTAAGCTGGATCAAAGTTTGCTTCGTGCCACAAAAGTTAATATCACAATAACTAACATTTTTAACAGTAGTTTCAATTCATCACATCCAAAAAGCTCCATGACATTTTCCCTTTCAACCCCAGAGCAGTGAGGCTGGAGTTGATAGTGTGGGAGAAAAATCAAATAACTCCAATTGTGTCTAAAGGGGGGAACTGTGCAGAAATCATAACTTTCTAAAAGAAAACTGCTGTAAGGGTTAAAAAGTTTTCCAGGCCTTTCTCCCTGTAACAGAGAGAAATCAAATTAGCTCTAATCAAAGACCCTTACAAATGACTATCTCAAATTCATGGATACTCCTAGTCTGTCACAATTTGTCATGTAAACCCTTATCTTTGTCACAGTTTGCCTTGTAGACTCCTCCACTCAAGTTCTCATGTGGCTTTGTGTACTGTAAAAACTTACTTCTAGCACTCCTGGGGTGAACAGAAGTCTCAGAGTACTTCTGCTGAGACTTTGATATGTTAAAGAAGAACAATCCACAACTGAACTGTCTAAGCATTCTGTATATAGGATACCTGAATCTGTCTGTCAGGGCTGCTGCTTCACTCTTGGAAGTGACAGCCTGCATGCATGCATCATAAAGTTTTCTCTTTTAGGTTTCTTTCCTGCCTCACTGATTTGACCTCCGGCCTCGAACCCTTCTGGGGGCTCTGTACCCCAGGGCAGCGAGATTTCCCCCTCAATTTGGTGTCAGAAGTGGGATGGCTTGGAACTCCAGTTGGAAAGGCTGATGACGGGGAATGGGAACGGACTACAGCGCGCATCTGGAGGGTAAGGGATCCATTTAAAATCCCCCAGTCCGCCTCCCTGTTCTCGTCACCAGCTGGACCGGCTGGCGGTAAGAGTCATCTTTTACTTAAAATTTTTTGTTAAGAGGCTTGAGGGAAACTTAAAACGAAAACACTGGGTATAGCCAAATAGGGGTTGGATTTTGTTGTTGTTGTTGTTGCTGACTGATTGGTGGCGAGTCCAAGCACATGGTTTTGAGTGAGTGAAGTCCGGAGGGGGACCGCAACCGCACCAGTGCTGTCAGTGTCACTGCACAGCTGCTGAAAGCAAGGGCGGTTTCCCCCGGCACATAAGGAGTGTGAGTGAAGCTGACAGTTTGTGTGGACTCCCACACTATCCTTGGAGAGGGTAGTGCTGCTGGACGCCTGTGCTATCCTTGGAGAGGGTAGTACTGTTGAGCTCCTGTGCTGTCCTTGGACAAGACAGTGCTAACATGGATAAGATTGCTCCCTCAAGTCTGTCTCCTACTGAGGGAAAAGGTTTCTCACAGCCTGGGACTCCCTTGTCTCAGATGATCAGTCAGCTAGGTATTGCCTGCAGGTTTGAAACTAAGGAGACTTAAGGAATTATTGAGCATTTGGAATGGCTATACTCAGGGGAATTCCCAGAATACATGACAATTAGAACTTTGACTTACAAAAGCTTGCTTATCTTAGAGTTTTCCTCGAGGAAAAACATCCTAACCAGATGGAATATTGGTGCCTCTGGGAGGATGTGGCAGTAAAAAAAAATATAATCAGAGCATTATGGCTAGCAAAAAAGATTCTATTGAAAAGCTGCAGCAAGAATTGGCTACTCTAAAGAGACAGCTTGATTCCTCAGATGTGCCATCTGCACCCCCACCCCGCTTTGGACCCCTGTCAGCTGAACATTCTTTCCTGTTATCTCCCTTTTCTCTTGTAAACCTTATGGGACCTGACTTGTTGTGTAAATTGGGTGCAAACCTTCTCTGTAGAGAGGAAGGGATATTTGTTGACCTTCCCCCCTATCAGGCTCCAAATTTGATGGCATTACTACTCTCAGAGGAATCTGATGAGACCTCAGGACATACACCCCTCCTGGACCTCTCAGATGTCCCAGAGACATTGTGGGCAGCCCATTGTGTATGAAGTGGGGTTGCTAGCCTCTGCAACACCAGTGCAAATAACATACAGACACAACAAGCCTTTCCCAAGGGTAGCCCTGTATCTATTGGCTAGGGAGGCACAAGAGGGCATTAAGCCTGTAATCTCTCCCTCCTTAAACAAGGGATACTTGTTTATACAACTTCACCATGTAATACACCTATACTACCTGTGAAAAAGCAAATCTATAGATGTGTAGAAGACCTAAGAGCCATTAATAAGTTTGTAATCCCTAGATTTCCAGTAGTACCTAACCTGGTTTTCTGTAATAGATTTATGTTCTGCCTTCTTTTCTATTCCAGTGCATAAGAATTCCCAATTTCTCTTTGCCTTTTCCTTTCAGAGTCATCAATTAACCTGGACATGTTTTTGTAAAGTTATTGTAAAAGCCCTACTCTGTTTTCTCAGTTTTTAAAAAGCTGACCTTAATTCTCTCTCTCTTCCCTGCAGTTCTGTGTTAGTTCAGTATGTTGATGATGTGCTAATTGCTAGTAAAACTAAGGAAAGATGTAAAACTGATATGTGTTAAAGTGTCTTGCTAATAAGGGTCACAAGGCTTCCAAAGCCAAATAGCAATTTGTAAAACAAAGAGTTCAGTACTTGGAACATTTACTTTTAGGAGATGGCCGCCAGTTAACACCTGAACGAATCTCAAGTTTTTTTCATTCCTCACCCTTTCACCAAAGTCAGGTATACAAATTTCTGGGTACTGCAGGATATTGCAGACAATGGATTCCTAACTTTTCTGGACTCACCAGGCCCCTTACTATTCTACTCTTAATCTTAGCTCCTGACCCAGTGACCTGGTCCCCAGAATGTGAATCTGCTTTCCTTTCCCTTAAAACTCTTCTGCACAGTGGGCTTACCTAAATATAGCAAGCCTTTTACTCTGTTTTGTCATGAACAGGATGGAATTGCAGCTGGAGCTCTCTGTCAACCCCTTGGACACACACCTCGTCCAGTAGCTTATTTTTCTGCAACACTGGACTCAGTAGCCCGTGGGTTCCCACTTTGTCTGAAGGCTGTTGCAGCTGCTGCTGAATTACTTTAAAAAGGCCCAACCTGTCACATTAGGCCACAGCATTATCTTACAGGTCCCTAATGCTGTCTCTGCTCTCTTACAGCAACACTGCACCCAGCACATATCTGTTCAGAGACAAACCCTGTATAAGAATGTTATCCTCTCTTCCCCAAATGTGGTAATTCAAAGATGTAATGTACTTAACCCAGCTACTTTTTCTCCTTTACCCTCTAATGGTAAAGCACATACCCATAACTGTGAAGAATTGCTTGAGCACTGTGTAAAGCCTCCCCAAGATTTGTCTGCTCAACTGCTGGAAAATGCAGTTCTTGTATTGTATACTGATAGCTCATGTAAAAGAAATGCAGTTGGTAAACTAAAGGCTGGATATGCAGTGGTCTCAGATAATAATGTTTTAGAGGTTCTTTTCTCTTCCAGGAATCAAATCAGCTCAGGCTGCTGAGCTCATCACTTTAATTCGTGCTTGCCTTTTAGCGTCCGGACAGTCTGCTGCCATTTATACTGATTCAAAGTATGCTTTCTCTGTCTGTCATGCCACAGGACAAATTTGGAAACAACGAGGTTTCCTTACCTCTTCTGGCTCTGCTATCTCTCATGGTCCCCTTATCTCCCAACTCCTTGATGCTATTCAGCTACCCACATCCCTTTCTATTACCCATTGCCCGGCCCACACAGGTGCCACTGATCCTGTTTCTCTGGGTAATGGGAATGCTGATGCAGCGGCCAGACGTGCAGCAGCACATGGACCTCTGGCTCCCTTTCAGATTCTGGTCTCTCTTTCCCTCCCTGTTTCTTTGCAGGACCTGATAGAACTACAGCAAGCTGCTCAACCTGCAGAGAAAAACCTTTGGGAGAAAGCAGGCTGCTCCTTATCCCCAGCTGGGATAATGGGTGCACCTGATGGCTGCCCAGTCGCCCCAAAAATCTCTCACACGGCAGCTTGCTCAGGTGTCTCATCAAATGACACACATGAGCAAAAGGGGGGTGGCCTCACAAATCCCAAAACAAGGGTACGCCCCAGGCGTGCACCTAGAAGCTCTCAAGAATATCTAATTCATGTGTGATTTGTAAGCAGTTTAATGTTGCAGGAGGCCCACAGGCTAGCAGCCACACAGAAAGAAAAAAACCTAGACATAAAATGACAGTTAGAAGAGCTTGCATCTGCAGGTAAAGGAAGCCCTCCCAGTACCTACTGATGTACCGTGCCACAACATCCAACCAGGCGACTACGTGTTCGTGAAGGAACATCACAGAAAGAACTGCCTGGCAGCCCGGTGGAAAGGACCGTTCCAAGTGCTGTTCATCACCCACACAGCAGTAAAGGTGAAGGAGCGCCCCTCGTGGATCCACGCAAGTCATGTACGCCGAACTGCAGATCCAACAGAGCTGATTGACCCCGTCACCCAGGACCCCTCCCTGGAGGAATCACCTGAGGACGAGGTTCAGCGGACCGAGGTGGCACTCTCAAACCAGACTGTTACCAAACCGGCCTCCACCAGGAGCTTCGAGGTACAACCTGAGAGGTAGGACTGTGCCAGAAAAGACCTACAGGTGAGCCTGGCGCCCCATAGCTCTCACAAAGGGGAAGCCATTCCAGTATTGAGTGAACTAAGAGACTACGAAATCTCGAAGAGTGCCTGCAGAGGCAAGCCAAACAATACTAACTGATTAAGTTTAGTTAAAAGAGACTGCTTTGCTAGTTGCTAGCTAATTACTATATTATTATTATCCTTTCTACTTTAGAAATTTAAGATACTATACTAGGATGAGGATTGTTTTCCTTCTTTTAGTAGTCAGAATAGCCTTAGTATATAACTTTCCTCACCCTTATTGGGAAGCCCTGCAAAAGGTTGTGTCCCTCACCAATGCAAGTGACTGTTGGATATGTGAACAGCTTATAGAAGGCTCTGAAGGCCTTTTACCATTACAGTTTATCCCAACTCCTGCCTCCCTGTGGACCAGACCCCTAAAATTCAGATCTACTGGTAGTCAGTACTCTACAGGAGAGCGGGAGTGGGTAGATGCCCAGAATGATAACACTGTGCCAGAAGTACATAGTCATGGGGGGGAACAGGCAGATTTGGCATAAAAATCTGATTGCCTCAGGGATTCCCCTTACTCAAGCATTACATCCATCAGGGAATGCTTCCCTTATGTTTCCCTTATGTTTTAAAAGCAATATTGGCACTGGTAAAGATCTGGGGGTGAATGGGCAGTGGATCATTTACCCAACTGATAAAGAAAACCTCCCTCTAAGATAAGAATTCATCCCAGCAAAAGAAGAATACCTAAGAATGTCTAGAATAACTTTGAGTAATACTCCAATAGGAGTATTAAAGGGGGGAATTGTGGGAGAAAAATCAAATAACTCCAATTGTGTCTAAAGGGGGGAACTGTGCAGAAATCATAACTTTCTAAAAGAAAACTGCTGTAAGGGTTAAAAAGTTTTCCAGGCCTTTCTCCCTGTAACAGAGAGAAATCAAATTAGCTCTAATCAAAGACCCTTACAAATGACTATCTCAAATTCATGGATACTCCTAGTCTGTCACAATTTGTCATGTAAACCCTTATCTTTGTCACAGTTTGCCTTGTAGACTCCTCCACTCAAGTTCTCATGTGGCTTTGTGTACTGTAAAAACTTACTTCTAGCACTCCTGGGGTGAACAGAAGTCTCAGAGTACTTCTGCTGAGACTTTGATATGTTAAAGAAGAACAATCCACAACTGAACTGTCTAAGCATTCTGTATATAGGATACCTGAATCTGTCTGTCAGGGCTGCTGCTTCACTCTTGGAAGTGACAGCCTGCATGCATGCATCATAAAGTTTTCTCTTTTAGGTTTCTTTCCTGCCTCACTGATTTGACCTCCGGCCTCGAACCCTTCTGGGGGCTCTGTACCCCAGGGCAGCGAGATTTCCCCCTCAATAGCCAACAAGGCTCCCATAGCTCTTAGCCAGTGCAGGTGGCGAGATCCCCTCAGAGCTCCCACCCGCCAACCCTGGAGTTCGCAGCTGCTGTGGCGAGGGAAGTTCAATGCACTCAACCCCCAGAGGTATCAGAGGCATACCAGAGACACAGCAGCAGTGGGTGCTGGACCCCTCCTCCCCATTTTGTTAGTTACTTTTAATAAAAGTTAGAGACTGATCACAAGCTTCTGTGAATTTTTGCTTATTGTCTGTAGCCTGTCCATGAATTTTACTAAAAATTACTGTGACACAACTTCAGCTTTACTGTTTAGAAGTAGCTTCAGAGTGGTAGCAGAGTTAGTCTGTAACTAGAAAAACTTAAAAACAATTAATAGTCTTGTAACAACTTAAAGACTAACAAAACATGTAGATGGTTTCATAAGCTTTCGTGGGAACAACCCTCTTCGGATGACTGGAGTATTAAAAGTCCAGATCCAAGAATAAATAAGGGAAAGAGGGAGGGAGAAAGACAATGAATAGATTATTCAAGTTACAAGAGGCTGATAAGAACAATTAGCACCTCTGTTGTTTGGCTGATTAAGTCATTAGGATGTAGAAGGTAGTGTGCAAGCCAGCCAGTTCATTCCATTCTGACAAGAATCAAACTTGTAAATGAAGTTAAGTTCTAACCATTCCCTGTGTATTTGGCTTGTGGAATTGGCCTGAAACAACACAGTGACTTGGAACTCCATTAATGGACTTTTAATACTCCAGTCATCTGAAGAAGTGGGTTGTGCCCACGAAAGCTCATGATACCATCTACGGCTACACTGCAGGCTTTTTGCGCAAAAACTTGCAGAGCGTATACACTGCAAGCATGTTCTTGTGCAAGTACATTTCCAGTAAAGCATCAGAAAAGAGGGATTCCTGTGCAAGTGTTATTCCTCTCCCCACGAGGAATAAGCCCTTTTGTGCAAGAGCTCTTGCACAAGAAGGCAGTGTGGACCGGCAACAGGGGTTTCTTGCGCAAGAAACCCCTATGGCTAAAATGGCCATCAGAGCTTTTTTGAGCAAGAAAGCATCCACCCCACCATGGACGCTCTTGAGCAAAAGCACAGCTCTTGCGCAAAAGCATATGGTAGTATGGATGCACTCTTGTGCAAGCAGCCTGCAGTGTAGACGTAGCCTACATGTTTTGTTAGTCTTTAAGGTGCTACTAATCGTTGTTTTAAGTTTTTCTGTTCACAAGTACTCATTGGTATCACTAGACTCTGTTTATAGTGACTTTTCTCTTAAGATATGTGTGCACTAGTATGTAGGGAATATTTAGAATCCAAGACACTATTTTCATTATGAAAAGTACATCACAAAGAAATAGATCGAAACCTCAGAATCCCAGAGACCCCAAAAGCCTTATAACAGCCTACAGAATTCACAGTACTGACACAATGCCTCTGGTTGGCCAATGGCGTGAACTTATGTTGTTCTTCGGCTACATTTTCGGATACCATCAGCCTTTCTCCCTACCTGCTTGGGAGATGCTCCCGGTAAACTTCCACCAAGCCACCTCATTATCCACCTTCAAATTTTGTTGTGATGCCCACATAAAACTTGAAAATGATTTGACTACTAATGTGCAGGTGACCAGCCTATCATGCTGGCCAGTATTGTCTCACTGTTCCTGTTACTCCCCCCACCCATGTCTATATTCATCCATAATCTCATTTTATATGTAGACCAGTGATACTCAGAGGTTCAGGAGCCAAATTAATGATTAACATTACTCACTAGTATGAATTCATTGTTTTATATACATTAACATATGTACATGAATATATGTGCATTACTGTCACCGTAAGAAGACTGACCATGTATTATTTTATCAATTACAATTGGTTAATAACATAGCATCCTGATTGGTTAACTTAAACTGGTTGTTAATTTAAATTACATAGCGTTTTTATATCATGTGCTGCAACACAGGTGAGTAGAGAGAAGGAACACAAAAGGGGACACCAGCTCCACACAATGTGACTCTTCCACACACAACTAGTCCAGGACCCACATAATCCCATTCGTACCCCATCCCATGTTACCTGAGGCAGGGAGAGTGTCTATCCTGCTACACTGCATTGCCCAGCAAGCAGGGTCCCAGACAACATGGCCGGAGGCTGCCTGGAAGAGTGCAGTTGCTCTGATGCCTCCCCTCCCTGTGCTGCAGTGCACTGGGTAGCGTCCCAGGCAGTGTGGCTGGAAGCCACCTGGGACTCAGGAGAGAGTACCTGCTGCCTGGCTCCCTCCACGCTCCCTCCCATTACCTGGTGAGTGAGGGGGGCTCTGTCCCTCTGATGCTGCACTATGTTGAGCAGCATCTCCTCTTCCTGTCAGAGTGCAGCATCTGAGCAGCGTAGCCAAAAGAGCCCCTTGCCTGGCTCCCACAGCATGGGGGGAGGGCATGTGACACTTCCTGCCCCCCATGCATTACTCTTAGCTGCAAAGAGTGACAGAGGACACTTTAAGAGCCACTCTCAAGTGTCCAGTCTGAGTATCACTGATGGAGACCGTGACTCCTGGGGGCCCGGGACTGTCTTTTTAGTCTGCTTTGCAAATGGCCTAACACTCAGAGATACTGGTCTATGACTAAAGTTCCTAGTGCTAGAATAAAACAAATCATTAATAATTTGAACATGGAAATAAGGGAAATTCTTCCCATCTCTGCTTCCTACACAAATTCTGTTCCTTGTTTCCAAATTGACAATCATTTCCTAGCTACAGAATAGTTTTCCAAATCGCTTCTATTTTTCGTTGTCCCAGTCTTACAGTGCACTCTTTGCTTTGGCCCCTTAAACCTGGACTTTTCTTTGGTGTCCTCCTTGTGACCCATGGTGCTAAGGTCCCAGTAGACCAGAACTGTGGGGGTAATGCTCCATTTTGGGTGCTGTAGCCCTGTAGCTCCTATGTAGGGAACTCTATGGTCCTGTGCTTCCTCCCAGAAAGAGGCCCTAAAGTGCCATACGGTTTAGTGCCCCTGTTCTTTCTGGGGCCTCTCTTTGAGGTAACTATCTGTCACGCCTTTCCACCCCTATGCTTTGGTGCCCCTATTATTTTGGTGCTGTGACCCACGATACAAGGTGCTGCCTTGTGTCCCTCAGTCGTCGTCCCCCACCCGCTTCCACGTACCTTGTCCTGGGCTCCCTCCCCATGTCATAGTGCCCTGCTCCCCGCCCTCCTGTCCATAGGAGCTCCCCTGCAGTTGTCAAGGTGCTGTCGCCCCACCCTCTGAAGAGCCCCACCCCGTATGGCAATAGGCGACTGCTGCCTGTGAGGGAAGGGTAGCGACCGAGAGGAACAGGGAGGGGCCATGAGGAGTCATCCCATTTGGCAATTGCAATTTTAACAGAGGCACAGGGGGCCATGCGCCTCCCGAGTGCTACCAGGCGTAACCCATATGCCGCCCCCTAATGCGGTGCCCTGAGCTCCCCTCCCGCTGGCGTAGCGCTGTCCGCCCCCATCCCGTGCCCCACTGTCCTTGAGCCTCGCGCAGAGCCAGAAGCTTCTAGACCTGGCCAGCCGCCCGAGTCAGGCCTTGTGTTGAAAGCGGTCGCCATGGTAGCAGCCTCGCCACGCCGCCCTGCCCCCGCCGGTCCCCGCCCTATGGGGAGGCAGCCGAGGCCGGGGACAGCCAATGGGGAGTGAGCGGCGCATCGCGGGAGCTTGGTGGGCGGAGGAAAAGAGCCGCCGTTGCGAGCCGGCGGGCTCTCGGGCGCTGCCACAGCGAGTCGACTGAGAGGTAGCGGCGCTGCCATGTTCGGGAACAGGGGCCTGAGGGAGCTCTTCGAGGAAGACCCCTTCTTCCGGTGAGTGGGCAGCGGGTGCTGCGTGCCTGGGCGGCGGGCGGGGCGCTCGGAGTCGGCCGGGCTGTCCCCGGGGCGGGGAGAAGGGGCTCGCTGCTGCACCGCCGGAGGCTTGGGGGGGCTGCACCCGGCAGGCTGGTGCGTGCGGCTGTCTGCCTTGACTGGCTAGCCCGTGGCGCGCTGAGGTGACCTGCGGGTGAGGAGCCCGAATCAGCCGCCTGAGCGAAGCTGGTGAAAGCAGAAAGCCGATGAAGGTGCTTAGCTGTGAGCGTCCTCGCCTGTCCCGGGAGCCTGTCACCTGCGCAGGGACCCTCCCAGGGAAGCCTTTGAGTCCGGGGCTTAGGCTGCAGCTCCGCCCACGGCGCCTCTAGCCTAGCCGTGGTGGGAGTGGGCTGGTATGGTTATCCTCGTGTTCTGGGGAGCTGTCGGTGGGGGTGGTCAGACCCAACTCTGCAAACTCTATGAAGCATTCAGTAGCTGCCCTCCGCATGGCAAAGTGTGGCATCTCGTGGCCGTGTTTAAAGTCTCTTCCATTGCGTGTGTGTTTCTATATCAAGTTTTCTTGGTTTACACTATGGTCCAACAAACATTGGGTTACGGCGTCTCTTTAATTTCTAAGAGATGACAAGTAAGGAATGCATGAATTGATTTACAGAACCATCACACTAGTGCCTTTTTTTTGTCTCTGCTTCTCCACTTGTCCCAATCAAAGCTACCTATGAACAATTCAGTGTTATGTGATAGGTATTATTACATCCTAGTTAGTGAAATGCCATATCTGAGGTAACTCAGCCAATCCTCCTACTCTCTCAGTATTGCACAATTCATTTGTATATTGCAGTCTTATTAGATAAAATATCCTAATATTAATTTAAATACCTTTATGGCTTCTTAACTACAGAAAATGTTGCCTGATATTTCAACAGAAGTGCAAAGATAACACACTACAACTTGTAGAGTTTGATTGTGAAACTTAAATATTTGCAAAGCCCTAATAGACAATGCAGAGCCCAGGTATTATGAAAAATTTGCTATGTTTCTATATATTATTTACTCTAACTACAGAAAATTTTTAGTTAGGGTCACAATCTGAGATGCTTGTGCATCAGTAAGAACAGAAGAATAGCCATACTGGGTTAGACCAATGGTCCATCTAGCTCAGTATCCTGGTTTCTGACAGTGACTGGTGCCAGATGCTACAGAAAGTGTTAACTCAGTTGGGCAGTTTTATCAGGTGAGCCCAATCCTGTTCTAGCAGTTACTTTAGGGACAGTCAGCAGTGGATTGCATCCTTGACTGTGTTGGCTATCCTTCATTAACTTATCTGATTGTTTTTTGAAACCACTTGTATTTTTGGCCATCACAGCATCCTCTGATAACTAGTTCCACAAGTTGACTGTGCATTGTGTGAATAAGTACTTCTGTTTGTTTTAAACCTGATCCTTATTAATTTTATTGGGTGAACCTTGCCTTGTGTGTTATGCGAAGAAGTAAATAACTCTCCTTTATTCACTTTCTACCTACCATTAATGATTTTATAGACTTCTATCATTGTTCTTTTTAATTGTCACTCTTCTGATCTAAGCAGCCAGTGTCTTTAATTTCTTCTCATATGGAAACTGATCCATACTCCTAGTAAATTTTGTTGCCTTTCTTTATACTCTTTTCACTTCTAATATATCTTTGCAGTATTCAAGGTGGGGGCATACCATGCATTTTATTTAGTGTGTTTATATTTTGTTTTATTCCCTTTCCTATTGGTTTCTAACTTTGTTAGGTTTTTTTATACTGATTCTGCACATTGAACAGCTGTTTTCAGAGAACTATTCACCATGACTGTACATTTTGTCTGTACATTATTTTGGGATTATTTCTTCCATTGTGCATTGTGTTGAGTTTGTCACGATTGAATTTCATCTGCCTCTTTCTTGCCTACTCACCCAGTTTTGTGAGATCCCTTTGTAGCTCTTTGGACTCAACTAAACAGAGGAAGGAGGAGAGGGGGAGAGAGAGAGATTTGGAACTATGAGACACACCAAAACAATCCAAATCATTTCACTCCATGCAGTTTTTCTTTTCCTCCTTCTCTGCCCCACTCTTTCATGTCTCTGCTAGATTATAAACTGTAATCTCTGTAGAATAGGTACCATGTCTTTGTACAATGATTATGGCTTTGTGTACACTTAAAAGTTTAGAGCACAGCTGCAGCAGCTTTCTCCCAGTGCTCTGTGTAAACCATCTCCACGAGGGGAGTAGCTAACAGTCCGGTTTACCCTGGGGCTTTACAGTGCTGTAACTTGCTCTCTTTGGGGTAGAAGTGGTCCAGACAATTAATTACAGAAAATTACAGTTTTGTAAAATACCAGTATAATTTAGCCTAACGCAAACATCCATTGATGGTGCTGTGTAAAATAATATTTACTGCTATCTGTGGAGGCTTCCAGTAGCAAATTCATACCACCCTGGTGCTTGTGAAGATTACTCTTTTCCTTGGATTTTTTTTATGTAACACTCCCTCCGCCCCCTCCCCCAGTTATACAAGACAGGAAAGGCTATATTTGAACATTCATCATATCAGCTGTCTCTGTTCTCTGCTTCAGTGATTGCCTACTACATGGAAATATCTGTATTTAATGATAGGAAAATTCAAAGATGTTAAAGATTCTATCCTTGACTTACTTTTTAGAGTCCCACCAAATTCATGGTCTGTTTTGGTCAATGTCTCGGTCATAGGATTTTAAAAATAATAAATTTCATGGTTTCAAATATTTAAATCTGAAATGTCACTGTGGGGTCCCAACCAAAAAAAGAATCATGTGGGGTTGCAAGGCTATTTCAGGGGGTCATGTTATTGTCACCCTTTATTCTGCTTTACTGCAGCATTGCTTTCAGTACTGAGTGCTCAGTCACCACTCTCTACCTGCTTAGCCCTGATATGAGGGTGACATGATATAATATTGTTACATTTCTGCACTTATGCTGGTAGCGGTGCAAAAGTAAGGATGGCAATGCTATACTGTGCCACCCTCAGTTTAATGCTGGTGTTAATTTCAGATCTGGGTTCCTTGCTAGCAGTTGATGATGGTCTTTGGTCAACCAGTTCTGAAGGCAGCTGCTACCACTTGTAAGAATGGTAATGCTATGACTCCCTTACATCAGCCAGATTTCATAGGAAAAGTCACATTTCGTGGTGCGTAAGATGTTTTTCATGGCCATAAATTTGGTACGGTCTTACTAGAATAGTTGTTTATTTTAGATGTTTGGCAAGCTAGGCTTCTGCTAAAAAATGAAGATGCCTATACAAAACGGAAGTTATACTACAATTTGAATATATTAGTACACTGTAACTGAAGAGCCACTGTTATTCACATATTGTGTACATAAAACAGGCGGAGTTTGGACAAAGAGATGACACATGAGGTGGAAACTAGTCAAAATAAGTATTATTTATTAGAGGTAATCTCTAACACTAGAAAATGCACTTCAGCATTTCATTTGTGTTTCTGCTGAGCTGCAGAGACAGGGTTGCATAATTTTTAACACAAGGTGACCGCCTGTGTTACCTTTTGGCAAATGTATCTGCAGCAGGAGTTCAGAGAAACTACAGTGGTTTTAAGAAGAAACACAGCAACCACTAGCTATTCTTCAAAAGAAAACCACCAGTAGAGCTATTTCTCTTTGGTACGTATCACTGTGAAATTGCCTCAGTGTGATCTGTGCAAGGTGAGTTGACATGAGAGCACTAACAATACCAGGACGGAAGTGTACATTGCACAGAAGAGATTGTTAGGGGAAGGACTAATATGGTTTACAACAATTCTAAATTAATACATAATTTTAGACAAAATTGCTTTGGTTTTGTCCACATCCAAACATTAAAGCCTGTATTATACTATTAAATGCTATTCGACATATTAAGTAATTATCTGGAAAGAGTGGTGAACAGTGAGGTGGCTATACAAAATTATTTAAGTTGGCTATATTTGAAGTAGACTAGGAAGAGTTTACAGAGGGATCTCCCAAAACTGCATAAATGGCCAAATAAAGGTAGAATTTCAGTCTTCATAAATGCAAAGTAATGCACATACTAAAATGTAATCATAACTCTGTAGACAAAATAATGGGATATGAATTGGCTATTACCACACAAGAAAGGTCTTGTAGTCATTTTGAATCATTCGTTGAAAACATTTGCTCACTGTGTAGTAGCAAACAAAAAAAGACTAACAAAGTTCAGAACTGTCAGGAAAGGGATAGATAATATAATAGAAAATATCATAATGGCACTATATATGTCGATTGGTTGCCCACACCTTGAATCCTGTGTTGTGTTCTGATTGCACCATCTAAATATGTATATATTAACCCTCTTTCTACTTTTCCAATATGTATTTATATATAAAAGTAGAAAGGGGGGGCAACAAAAATGGCTAAGGGACATGGTACAGCTTCCATATGAAGAAAATTAAAAAGGCTGGGGCTGTTGATCTTAGTTTTCCATAAAGTTATGAATGTAGTGGAGAAAGTGACTAAAAAAGGTTATTTCTTCTTCGAGTGGTTGCTCATGTCCATTCGAAGTAGGTGTGTGCACCGCGTCTTCCCTAGCAGTACCCGTAGCGCCGGCAGGGCGCCCCCTGGAGTGGCGCCTCCATGGCGGGGCATAAGTACCCCTGCCGGCACTGCCCCACCTCAATTCCTTCTTACCGCCTGTGACGGTCAGACTGGAGTGTGTCTATCTCTCTTACTGAGTTAGTTAATGGTTCCCATTTCTTCTTTGTTTTGTTGTAAATAGTTCTTATAGTTAGGTAGGTAGTAGTTCTTTGTTTCTTCTCTCCCCTCCTCCCCCTTCTTGGGTGAGGAATGCCAGGGCCGCAAGGCTTTAAGGCGTTCGCTGTCTGCGGAAAGTTTATGCCCAGAGGCCTCAGTCGAAAGACAGGATACTGGGCTACATTGGCAATTGATCTAACCCAGTATGGCCATTCTTACATTACATGTGCACACCTAAGATTATGCTCCTGGCTTTTTCTCAAGAAAACTATTCTTACCTAGGGGATTAATTTTCTGTATTCCTCCAGGCTATCCTACATTTATACTTGATTGGTACCATTGATATCTAGAAACTATCATAGTATTGTGGCAACTAGATGTGCAATATTATATAGGAACCACAAAGTTTCACCTAATAAATATTCCCAAATGGAAGCCCTAATAGCTGGTAGTTGCCACATTTTAAAATGTTTTCATTATAAAAGGAAAGATGGAAAATAAAAAAATCTAGTTGATATTAGCTCACATGTTTAAAGAATAGTTGAAAACATCACCCTGCTTTCAACTGTCAGCATTTCTACTTTTTCTTACTGTGGCTCCTGTGCTCTGACAGATGAAGGATAGTTTCAAAGGCTGGGGAAAAAAACATAAATGGACAATGGTACATGCATGTGTGTCAGAGAGACTGCCGGAATAGTTCTTGTAGAGTTGCTTTACATACGATTATGGGGATTGTCTTACTACTTCAGCCAATGACTAGATTAACTACCATACCAAATTAGTATAAGAATTTCCACTGCCTCACAAGGAAAAACAATTTTTTTGACCGATGAACTGGAAATAGCGTCTTGATTAAGAGTAATATTATAAATGTCTCCATCTCTTAGTTAGTTGCCCACGGGAAGCACTAGTTGATCTTGGCCAAGATGCTTCCAGAACCCAGTTGAATTTCCTTCTGAATGGCTCAGACATGTGCTGAAGCGAGATCTTTTCCACTGTTGCTTTTTAGCTTGCCAATGTGTTATATCACTCCAGATGTTATCTTTGGTGTGTCTTTCTGCTACTTCTCATTCCAAATCAGAACTAGTAAAACTTTATTTTAAAACAGTGAATTAATTAATTAACTTCAGAAGATCACATTTGGAATTAATAAAAATATAGCCATTTGGTTGAACATACATATTTTGGAATAAAAATGTATGATGAAATAAAGAGTAGCAATCATCATTATTGCCCTTCACATCCACTGGTATAGGGAAGCAACAAAGGTCCTCTACTTCCTTCTGTCCCTGGCCAGCCTCTCAATAGTGCCCCAAGTGTGATTCATGCTCTTCATTTCTACTTCAGCAGTCCGGCACCATGTTGTCTTGGGTCATCCTCGTTTCTGGTGAAAGCAAAAAGAGTAGCAATAATAATAACAAAATATTTTCTGAGTCATTATTTTCAGCTGAGAATGAGGAGCCCTTAAATTTAGAAACTTTCGCTTTACTCTTGCAAATCCTTACACATGCAGATAACGTAGGACAGTGCATTTACCTAGAAAAGTAAAGTTATTTGCTTCCTGATTTGGAAGGTCTGCTTTTCTGTAGAAGTGAGACAGTACAGTCCTCAAGCCCAGAAAATTCTTAACTTCTTTACTGCAACTGTCATAAGGCTTTTGTGATGAACATTTGTGTGAGAGCCTGAAAGGTGAACTTAGACCCGTACAAAATCACTTAATTTTTTTTAAATAAGTCTTTTGTTGTAACAAGCTTAACTACTGCATTTTTTCATAACATGTTTTTTTTTCCTAAAAGGAAGCGCTGTGTCTTATAATAAAGTTATACCTCTATGGGATTAAACGTAATGCAACTTCTTAGTTTGTCTGACTTTCAGACAAACTGTACTTGGAATTAAAGCAAAACTACCTTATGTCATATATGTACTTGGGCATGGCACACTGAACATATTTCATTTGGTGCTTAATAGAGAATGAGACCTGTTCATTGTGTGGGACGCAGAGGATGGATAAAACCTTCAGATAGTTTTGCTATGTGTTAAATTATTTAAGAAATGGTGCTTGTATATTGATATCTCAACACACTTAAAGTCTGCAGAGTAGAAGGAGGCTTTATGGAAGTGTATATATGTAATTGTGATGGCACCTCCTATGTTTTATGGCTTTGAAAACAGTGGATATACAGGTAATAACTTGCTTGTGCATGTATTTTTCACACTGGGAGTAAGTCATTCATCCAATGAATAACTGCCAAGACACTTTCTGATTTATAGTTGCTTGTTAAGCTTGGACAGAAGCTAACTTTAGCAATCAAGTGGGTAGGGTAAGTTAGGAACTGCTCTTGCCAATGGAAAAACTGCTTATAGACATGAAGTTGCTTGTCTATGCTGACATGGTTGTAAAGTACATAAATAATTTAGAGACACTGTCCAGCTAAAACTTGTTCATTAAAAACATCTTTCCACACTGCTGCAAATATGTCTCTAGATTTTTAATACAAGTCTTCTGTAGCTAGTTTTTAAAACAAACTACATAACCATGAGGCCTTGTCAGATATGAAGGTATAGGGGAAGAAGAAAATTCAAAGATGACAAAATGGTTATGGGATGTAGTTTTTAATGAAGAGTGGTATGGAAAGAATTAGTGCATATGAGGAGATGATTTAATGTTGGAGACAATATGCCTAGAGTTGGAGAGTGTTTAAGGTGTCATACAGTGAAGAAGATGGACTGAGGACTGAAGCTTGGATATGTATTAAGAGCAGGGAGAAAAGACAAACTATTGAAGAGGGGAAGAATTAAGAAATGCTTTGGATTAAGCTAAAAGAAACATGTAGCTACCTTGTTTAGATTAGCTTCAGCATAGTAGAAGGTAGAAACTGGAGTGGAAGCAATCTGAAGAATGTTTAAAGAAAGTGTTTGTTGTTCTTTAGGAATATGGAGAGACAGATTGGGAGTTTATGGGGAAAAACAAGATCAGATTTAGCGAGGTAAGTGGGGTTGAGAGAAAGGAAATGTCAAGTGGATAAAAGGACATATTTGGAGGGAAAGAGAAGAGTAGGAGTGAGCAGAGAGTTTATAACAACAGAGAATGAGAAAGGAATGGACTTAGTGAATGGTATGGGCCTCAAAGGAAGGAGGGGGGAACAAACTTGTTTGGGATGGAAACAACCAAATGCAGAGGTGAAGAACCAAGCCTAATATGAAGACTGGAATATTCAAGTTTTAGAGAGAGATTTGAAGGTTGAGACACCTCGCCAAAGGTGATGAGGAAAGAATGAAATATAGAGAGTTGTGAACCAGCCAGGATGATGATGGGAAAGAGATTAGGCAAAAGAATATAGGCTATAAGTAAAGATCTCTGCATCCCTGAGGCCTATTACAATGGAGCTACCCATTGAAAACAAGTTTTTGCTGTTAAGGTGATGAGGTATTGGGGGACCTTTGTATTTAATGGCTTAAAATGGAGTTCTGTTTATTGCTTAGCAGGCCTTCCCATATTTATGAGTTTTGTTTTTTTTTGGTCCCTCCCTCATCCCCCCCCCCCCCCCCCCCGACCTCTCCAGAGAGCCTTTTGCTGCACAGCATCAGTTCATGCATCAAATGATGAGAAGCTTTTCTGATCCTTTCGGACGAGATCCATTTCTCAGTATTACAGAGGGTGGCGAAAGAACTCAAGATACCATGATTCCAAGAGGACACCATGATTCTCAGATTGCTTTGAGAGGAAACCATAGAGTAAGTCTTTTGAGTTTATGAAAGGATTTTACACATTACCAGCAACTAATTTTTCAAATATCTTGCTTAAACATCTGTTTTAAACTCTAATCTGATCTAATGGATGGAACACTGGTCTGGAAACTAGGAGACGAAAGTTATGTTCCTTGCCTAATGACTAGCGTGTGTCATTGGTCTACTTACTTAATCATTCTGTGTTTCAGTTTCCCTACTCCTGAAATGGGGATTAATGGTACTTACTGTTGTAAAAGTGCTTTGTGATCTCTGAATGAAAAATATCATGTAAGTGTTTTACGTAATTACAACTGAGGTTTTATGTTAGAACTGGTGATGAAGTAAACTCTTGTGCATGGTTAATGTTTAAATAGCAGGAAATTAACTTTTCCAGTGGAACAGTTTTCTCTAAACTTCTCTTTTTTATATATGAATTTCCTTTATTTAATAGTATTAAAGGCAAGGTTTTTAAAAGGTGAGTATTGAAGTTGTGTGTTTAATTTACAAACTCATTTTGGGGTCTAGATAATTATACACAGAAATGTAGTCAATAATTTATGCATTTAATTACTGGGAACAGTACAAGAATATCTGAAAGTTGTTCCAGTTGAGAATTTTCCCCTAAATGTATATGAAAAGCTTGTATGTGTATGATTCATAGCTAGCCACTGTCATTTTCCTTTAGCTGTCTGAAGCTACTGGCCTGTCAAGCTTCCACAAGCCATCTGCTCTTTGAAGTGGAAAGGCTACAGTCTGTGGAAAAAAAAATAATGCTGTAGGCCAGTGGTCTCAAACCTTTTTACACTCAAAATCACTTTTTAAATGACAGAACAAGCCAAGATCTACAGCTCTGCCCCCTTCCTTGAAGCCCCGCCCTCTCTATTCTCCTCCTCTCCATCACTTGCTATCCCCAACCCTTATACTGCTGCTTTTTTCCCAATTCTTCTGTAGGAAGAGGTTTTTCCATCATTTGGCCTGTCTAGACTGGACCAAATGTCAGAAAAAACCCTTCTTTTGGAAGCCCCCTTACTCCTCGTGGAAGGAGGAATATAGGGGTGACCGAAAGATCATGTTTACTCTTCCACTAAAAGAATTGGAAGAACAAACGCATTCCTGGATGCAGAAGAGTTTTTCTGGGATATCTCCAGAATCCTGAAAAACTCCTGCAGTCTAGCCATATCCTCGCTGGGTTGAGACAGGATGTGTAGGCTCTGGGGTGGGAATGAGGGATTTGGGTGTGGGAAGGGGTGAGAAGTGCAAGATCTGGGAGGAAATCTGGATGCAAGAGGAGGTGGATAAGGGGACGCTGTTTTGGGGAGGGGGCTCTAGGCAAGGCAGTGTTGGGGTCAGATGTAGGGTTAGGGTACTAAGGAAGTCACAGACTTCTGGATGTGAGGGTTCAGGAATTTGGGTTGGGGTATGTGAGGGGCTCAGGGCAGGGAGTCTGGGGGAAAGGGGAGTGCAGGAGTGTTATGGTGCTGTGGCCAGATGGGGGCTTAGCCCCAATTGGGGGTTTGTTGGCCAGGCTTCATTTTTAAATAAAATACTATGTCAAACACAAAAAGTTTCTGCATTGTCTTTATTTCTGAGAAGGGCAGGGAATGTATTTTGAGTCAGGGGTCACTGACCCACAGAAAAGTCAGTTGGGGCCACACAAGTGAGATAAAAAAACCTCCTTCAAACCCACCCCACCCCCCCACAAGCTTCACTAAATGTGGCCCCAACTGTGTTGGTGGGAGCAGGGGACATAGTCCTGGGGAAGGGTGCTAGTGGGTGCTTTGGCGGGGACAGGGTGCCAGTGGGGACAGGGTTCAGGGGCAGGGGAGAGGGAACAGGGTGCTGGGAGGGGAGAGGACAGGGTTCTGCAGCTGAGGACATGGTGCTGCTGGGGACGGAGTTCTGTGGCTGGGGAGTGGGAAGGGGAGCAGGGAACAGGGAGCGCAGGAGGGGTGGGGTGCCAGTGGGGGCAGGGAGTCTCCTGCACCTGCCTCCTCCCAGGTTTCTTCTTCCCACCTCCTACGAGGGAAGCTAGCACGCACCTGCCCAGGGCTGATCCCCTCCCTCTGCGGCGCAGCCAAACCCCGCCGCATGCGCCTGCCCCGGGGCAGACACCCACCCCCCCACCGTGGCTCAGCCAAACCCCCGTGCGTGCCTGCTCCAGGGCCAAACTCCCCTGCTGCAGCGCAGCCAAACCCCTGTGTGCGCACGCACACACCTCCCCTGGGGTCAAACCCCCACGCACATGCCTGCCCCGGGGCCGACCAGCCTGCCTCCCTCTTCCCTCCCCCCCGCGCTTGACTCACCCATCTTGTGGCACAGGGAAGCCGCCACACTCCTCCTCAGGGGCTGATGCCCCCTCCCGTAGCGCGTCCGGCATGCCACAGAGCTTTGAGAGGGGAGCAGCCAGCAAATTTCCGGAAGTGGCACGAAGCTGCAGGCAGGACTTCCTTCCATCCCGTGGGAAGCCAGCACTACGCTGGTCGTAGATAGTGGGGCTTCTTGGGGATGGAGGGAGGAGTCTGGGGGGCCCAAACGCCTTGCGATCGACTGGTCGAGGCCTCACGATAGACCAGTCGATTGCCATCGACCGGTTGGTGACCACGGCTGTAGGCTGTTTCTTGGTTTCTCATTTTAATTTACTTACCATGTTGTGTTCATATTATATGGCCTCAGAATAGTGGAGGATCTTACATTCTCCATAATTCATTCAGTTATGTATGAGCATAAGTATTGTAATGGCTGATTATTAACTTTAAATTCCCACTTTTATGGGTGTAAGACACTTGAAACCTAGACATGTAAAATTGTTGGAATAATGATAGTGTCTTCACTTTGAATTCACAGTCAGTATTCTGCATTCAGCCTGATCCTTAAATGTTTTGTTTCTAGTTGTATGGCTGTACCAATTAAGGAGGCTCAAGTCAATTATATGAAATATAGTAATCCTGTAGGCTCTTTGTAGATGAGAAGAAAATGAGCAAAAGTCTGTCTTATATAAAGTGCACTTTTGTCTGTGGCTGATCATGCAATGACAATTATAGAAATATTTCTGTTGCTAAATCTAATCTGATTTCTTGGTTTAGAAAGGATATATGTTTTTAAATAATGTGAGAAATATATTTTGCATTAAATGTATTTTGTTTTGTTTTAAATTAGATCTAAATCACTGGCATTTAATTCAATAACACAACTATAGGGAGTTGTGGAACTTCACCAAAATCAGTTACTGTAATTCAAGCTTACATATTTGGAGCTTAATAAACCTAGCTGGAGCACAAGCTATCATCTGCAGGTCAAAAGGGTATATGCCAGTTTTTTTCCAGTATGCCTATATGTTGACAGTTAGTTTAAACTCTAGATCAGGGGTGGGCAATAATTTTTGACTGGGGGCCGCTTCAGAAATTTTTGAAGTGGCCCCAGGCTGCCCTAGAAGGGGCTGGGCCTCCGGAAAAAGGAGCGTGTCAGCCAATGGTCAGGGGTGGGTGGGTGGGTGGGTGTGTGGGGGTGTGTGTGTGTGTGTGTGTGTGTGTGTGTGTGTGTGTGTGTGTGTGTGTCACACCCAAGTCTTCAATTGCTGAGACGCAAGGTCTCGTCGCAGCGGGCAGCTTAGGAGGCTGAAGGGCGCCCCGAGAAGTTTTACCACTAAGACCAGGGTCCCGTCGCGAAGGGCAGCCAACAGGTTGACAGACGCCCCAGAGTTTATAGGAAGAGCTTATTACATCTCAGATTTTAACTGCTAGGATAGAGGATCCCTTCGCAGCAGGCAGCCTAGGGAAGACTGAGAGATGCCCCTACGGATCTGTCCTCTGGAAGTGACACAATCCAAATGCCCCAGCTCTTCCTATATCTGTCCCTTATGATTGGCTGAAGTTCTTTTAAATTGTGCTTGGTTCTGTTACAGCAATTGAAGGAGTCAGGTTAAAGCTTAAACAGTTACAGGTTTATTAAAGAAGCTTATAAATCGTATGGTTACAATGGCTATTGCTCTATTTCTTAACTGCTAGCAAATATAGATCTTAAAAATGGTTACAAAGAAAATAAAGATAGAAAATAGAAATAATGGTACCAAGTGACACTTAATCTTTAAAGAGCTCTAAGTCTATGTGTACACTTAAGACAAAGGACCACATCCAGGTACAATTTTTACCCCCTTCTGCGCCTGTTGACTCCAGCGGGTCAAGCCAGGGCCGGTCCCTCAATTCCTAGGAAAGAGGAATATGAGGTGGGCATCCCCATGGAACCTCGGGAGGCCAATCACCTAACCCGACCAACAGATAGATGGTAGATTGACACTCAGAGTAAATGTGCTGCTGGACCCATCTTTATGCCCATAGGGGCCCGTATCCTCTTTCTTATCTAAGATGCCAAAATGCATTGGTCTGTCTTTGTGACACCAGTTCTTACAAGGGAGTTTCAACTTAATTTACACTTGCAAGAGAGAGAACTAAATTGTGAGTACTGGACATCTTTTTACTGGGTGGGAGATTCCTCCCCCTGCGGACAGTGTGTGTTCGTATCAATATGGGTTTCAGTCAGGGGCACTCCTTGGCAGCCTCTTGGTCAGCAATTGGCGTTTCTCTGTTTACAGCCATCCAAGGTCACAGCAGCCTGCATATCTGGGCCTTCTGTTCAAGGCTTACTGCTCTGTGTGCTCCAGGCAAGCAAAAATGGATGTTACAGGGGGGTTCCTGTCTGGCTACATTGCGGGGCCAGGAAACTTCCATACTTCCCTACCCACAAACCCTGATTGGCCTGGGGGTGGAAGGAGCATGAAGTCTCTCTCTCACTGCCCTCCAGCGCATGGCGCTTAGTCAACCGCCAGGGATGACTAAACGCAGCGCACTCCCCCATCCCTAGCCCTGATTGTCTGGGGGACAGGGGAGCGGCAGGACTTCTGCAGGCTGGATCAACCCACTTGGTGGGCTGGATCTGGCCGGCAGGGGCCCTTTTGCCCACCCCTGCTATAGATAGTTGGACCCACATGGCTTCTGCTTCCATTAAAGCCTGTGGGAGAAGTAGTAGGCTATCATGCTTCAGTTCAGCAAATGCCTAAATATGTACTTGACCTTACCAAAAAAAACCACCCCAAAATAATACAGAGTCCGATTTCTCACTGTCTAATCTCAAATGGGGGATGCAAAGGAACATGAGTTGTGGTGGGGAGGAGTTTAGTATTGAAGACCTCAAAGTATTTTGAGAGAGCACCAAGAAAAATGTCAGCCTGGCCTTGGTTCCTCGTATCAGCCCAATGTCTTTTTTGAAAAAATATCCTTGTGGCTGCCCTAAAACAATGGTCATGTTAAACAGGGAACTTAGAGCTGGATGCTGTGACATGATGGTAGTTCAGTTTGTTGGCTCCAATCATAAGTGTTGGAGAGGCAAGAATGAAGAATCAAGATGAAATTGAAATGTATTTGTTAGAGGAACAGACGAGTTCAACTTTTCAAAACGTTAATATTTAGAAACTACTGTACATTTTTGTGTGTAGATGTTTGCTCTCAAGGAATGGTTCAGTCAAACTTGATGTTACCTTGGTTGTTTAGTGGGGACATATCAGTGTTTTTATGTGTGTATTTAAAAACTTCAAAACATTTTTGGCTGACTGCATGCTGGTAAGTTATCCTGTCATTAATGAAAATACAATTCCTACTGGTATTAGGTTAATTATATTGCCTAAGTTACATTTAAAAAAAAAAACAAAAAGTATGTTGCAACAATCTGAGCAATTGCATGTTTTAAGGTTTTTAACTGTTCTTCCAGATTTGTTTGAATATCGTATTGATCACAAAGTTTAACTTTGGAACAACATTCCCTCTAATCTTTTCCCTTCATGTGCAGATTTTTTTTCTGTTTGTGGAATACATTTTTCTATGTGCACCAAAGCATGTGTGAATGTGCACCAGCAGTAGAAACACAGCCTATTTATGAGCACTTTGCCAATCAGTTGGGTAGCATTTGAATCTCCAGAGCAGCCACACAAGCACCCAGCTTATAAGGAACATTGATTGGGAGTAAGGATGTCAATGTGTAGTCAACTATACGATTAACCAATGAGCCTAGGCTTATTTGTTGATCTTCTCACTTATACACATTTTACCCCCCACTTCCACCCCTGTCCTGCCTCTGTATCGGAGGCAGTGGCAGAGGAGCAGGAGCTGATGCTGGGGGGAGCCGGCTTAAAAGCTGGTTCCCTTCAGCACCGGATCTGCAGTGCTTCCTACCTCCTTTCCACCCTTAAAGTGCTGCTGCCTCTAGGTGGGTAGCCAGGGGAGGCTGCTGCAAAGCAGCCTCTCTCCGCGGTGGGGCCAAGCAGATGGAGGCTGCTTCACAGCAGCAGCCCTTGTCTGCAGTGAGTCCCATCTCCCCGTGGACAGAGGCGGCACACTCTGCTGATACAGAGACAGCAGCACTGTGTAACGGGGCTCCCTGGGAGTGGCTACAGGCCCCACCCCGGGGACTATCCAATAGTGTAACCATAAAGACTTTAATGCGGTTACTTGAATATGCAATTACCCGATACCTAGCATCGCCAGTTGGAAGGATGTGGGTTTGGAATAATACAGTACATGAACACCTTCAGGAATGCTTTCATTTCTTCAATGTGTCTGAGCTGTATCCTGTCACATTTATGAATTTTTAGTTTATTATAATAAACAGTTGGATTTTGGTTACCACAGCTATTCAGTAGAATTGGTTGAGTTATTTTAAAAAAAATTAAATTATTATGGAACCCTCCCCCCCAAGTGCTGATTTTTCTTTTTCCATTTTTCAGCCTGCTGTACAACCGAGTAAGCCTCCTACATGAATTGTCTTCAAATAATGAATAGTTTTACATTTATATTGTAAAATAAAGTATATTTAATTTATAATAATCAAAAATTACATTATTGTTTAGATAAGAAAAGAATTAGGGGTAAAGTTAATTGTGCATTTTTTCCCAGTAGTGCTATCAGTCTTAGCTGCATTGTATATGGTTCCACAATGATGTTCTGCAATCAGACATTGCATTCCACTTTGAACTTGCATTTTTTTAAAGTATTATACTTTTATGATAAATGCACATATTAAAGGGGTGTGTGTGTGTGTGTGTGTGTGTGTGTGTGTGTGTGTGCGCGCGCACGCGTAAATTTAACACCTCATCCTAATTTCCTAGAAATCTAATGGTTTTCCAGCATTTCATCTGCTCTCTAAAACAGGGATATTCAAGACCAGCTAGTCAATTTTACAGGCACTGTATCTGATGGTGTTCAAACTGCATCTATTTATGCATCTGTGCAAGAATATATTTATGTACTGTGGATTTATTAGTCTTCAAACTGTTCCGTACGTGACGATAGATTTACTTAGAACTGCTTTGCTATGACCTTTGAAACTGATGATATGGTAGAGTTGATTTAGTTTATCCTGAGGGATCTGAATATTTTAGAGAATTTGTAGGTTTCATTTTTAAGTCTACATTAATCTCTTCCATTACATAAAATAAGAGCTTATGAGTAGATCAGCTACATTGCTTATTTTAATGTTTCTGCTCTACAATTTATGATAGCCTTTTGTAATTAAGTTATGTAAATTTGTATGGTGAGTAGAAACAGAATTGTTGCTTTTAATCAATATCTTTGCCTCTACTACATAAGCAGAATTGAGTGTGGGGGGGGGGGGGGAAGCAAGTGACATTTCAAGTACACTTTACATTTTAATTACCTCTACTATAAAGGTTATTGTAATACACAGGTGTGTTTCTTAAGATTTAAGTATTTATTACATTTGTGTAAATATGATTTATTCAACATGATGCAGTCATCTTTTATTTTGAAATAATTGTGCTCTTGTCTACCAAAAATGGCTTCATGTTATGTTGTTTTAACATACTGTAAATCACTGAGGTCCCCTTAAGTGTCATTTTTTAATTTTACAAAAATATATTTCAGTTGTTATATGAGAGAGTGCACTAGATTTCTGTTAAGCATGATGCATAGTAGGTACAAGAACTAAAAGGAACTGGTACTTTTCTTCCAGGCATTGAGCTGCTCCCTCATGCCCTTTGGCAGTTTTGGTAGTAGGGTTAGTATCATGAGAAAAATAGCCCTTGTTGCTTCTGCTATCCTGTATGTATTGTCTGTCTAATTAAAGCAACATGGTGCTTGCTTATTACTGTAGTTGCTTGTTAGAAATACTGAGTGATATACAGTACAGTAGCTATGGAATTTTTTTTTTACCTAGTGAAAGTGCTGAGGTTGAGGTTCTACTGATATGAACTCTGCTGCTGCTGCTTCTGATTTTTTTGTTTCAAAATAGTTTGTTTTGGCCTGTTAAAAATTAATATTCTTTTGTTTCATCTACAAAACTTTTTGGGGAAAGTTTTTTTTTTTTTGTTTGTTTGTTTGTTTTTTAGTATTTTCAACAGGGCAGTCTCAACTCTACCTTGAATTGTACCAGCAAATTTAGTTTGTTGAGGAATGTCCTCAGTAGCTTCACAAGAGAAAAACAGGCAAAAATACTTTTGTTTTAAACTTTTTTATAGAGGAGAAAGTGTCCCATATCATTCATTGGCCCTTGTAGCTAGCTAAGAAGTAACAGAAAACATGTCTCTTAACAAATGGAGCCATTTTCACACAAATACAGAGCCTTAAACAAAATGCAATAAGGGTTTTTGCAGGACTGTTTGTGAATGCTCTGCACAAGAAAATTGGAATACTGAGAGCTTTTGAAAGGAACATGCATGCTAGATTGTCATGATTTGAAGCCCTCATTCTGATACAGCAAACTTAAACAGCAAGCAATTGTTGCTCTGCAATTAAAAGACTAATTAGGAAATGTTTCTATAGCTACATCATGTTCCTGATGATACCAGTGATACTGGTTTCCCAAAAGAAAACTAGACAGAACTAGAGTCATTAGCTTCTCCATTTCTGGTAGAATAAAATAACAGTCAAGCACCTCTAAGCAATTTTATCTCCTGTATATGGAGCAAACTTGGTAGTCATGGCCACCATTATACTCTCTGGATGGAAGAAGAGAGTAGAGAATTTGTGAGACCCAAAAACATCTAACTTTTTTTTTTACTAAAATATACAATTGTCTAATCTGACTGTTCTACTCTGAATGAAGGTCCATGATTTTCAAATACTAATATGTATTTACCAAAAGTGTTTTAAATTAGCTTTAGAACGGACATCCTTATACTAAACTTACTTAGCCCAGCGTAATTGTGTGTTTTTTGAAGTATATTTTAAGGAGCAGTATAGTAAAAACTGGTGATCTTTGTCCTGTTTAGACACAGACTTATATTTTACTTACCTTGGCCTGAGCGAACCTATATCGCTGGGGGAGGAAATGCGAGTAGTCTACTAGCTGGTAAGCCTAAGCTTATTGGTTAGTTGACTACTTGTTTTACATCCCATGTCAGCTGATGTGTAATTAAATAATCGTGTAATCCCATCAAATTTTAGCAGTTACATGTTTATTTGATAGTCCTTGAGGGCCGGGTGGGTAGCCATTGTGCTCCCTGTCATCCCGCACTGCCGCCTTTTTATCTGCTTGAAAGCCAGCTCCTGTCTGCCCCGCTCACCCTTCTGGGCTGCTGCTTGTCTATTATAGGCAGCAGCATGGTGGGGGGAGGCAGTTCCACAGGATCCAGTGATCATGGTTTAAGCCAGCTCCTCAGGATCATTGGCTCCCACCTCCCCCTGGCCTTGGACAGTGCGTGTAATAGGGATGTTAAAATTGTGGTTATATGACTAATGGTGTGGTTGATACAGTTTGTATTGACTACATGATTAGTCGATAAGGACCATTCTGCAAAGCTCCAGCAGTGAGTTACGGGAGCTGGCTCAAGGCAGCAAGTGGGGGCAGAAAATGAGTAATCAATACTCCCGTCAACTGCCTGTATCAGAGATCAGCAGCAGCGGAGGAGGGCTCCCAGGGATCACCAGCTCCTTTCTATCCCCCCTTCTTCCTCTGTGGGAGGCAGTGGGGGTGGGGAGGGGATTCCACAGCAGCTAGTTTTTAAAAGCTAGCTCTCCATGTGCACAGTCTCCTGCCTCCCTCCCCCTGCCCTGCTGCCTCTGATATGCTCACTGAGTACATTCATATTGTTTCTGGGCCGACTGTTTTATGTTAATGAATGCAACCAGTAAGACTTGCATAATAGAGATTTTCTTTCTACATTGGTGTTCTGAGGCAATGGAGAGGCATATTGAAGTTCTAGTTTGTTTGGTTCTCTGGATGTTGTCAGAATTGATAGGTTAGTCATCCAAAGAGAGTTTTAAAGAGACAGACACTAAACAGTTGTAAATGCTATCCTAAATGTGTGCTGCTTTTGACATTCCAATAATTTTTAGAAACCTATGGTCTTCTATTTTGTTTTCACTGCCATAATAACGTTACCCATGCTTGCTTTTTTGCCTTTTAATTTTTAAAATGGGAGTTGTCTTTAACTCATTTGCATTTGTAAATTGTTTGTAGACCCTACAAAGCTTGTGAGAAATGTATTTGGTTGCATCTTCAGAATCATGCATGTGATTGCCTTGTTAAAGAAGCCTAAAGACTAACTTCTATTTTAACTGATGCGTTTTTCCCTCCCTGAAGCTAATGAGTATTTTTTTTCCTCCCACAGAATTCAGATTTCAGGGATCCCTTCTTTGCAATTGACAGAACTATATCAAACATGAGAAACAGTATGCTAGAATTGCGGAGAAATTTTGTAAGTACATTTCAAATATATGCTTGAGTTCAATGCAGTCAAACTTATTTGATTTATTAAGGTGCTCTGATAAAAAATATTTGTCGTTTTTGAGCACTGAAAATAATACAACACATGAACATTTTGTCACCCTTATCCTCCCAAATACCATTATATGATGAGGCTGTTTTATTAAACTGCGGAGGGCATGCGTGCGCTCTTCTGAGTTGCCAATCGTGCAATGAACTCCACAAAAGCACATCACATTGAAGTCAGTAAGATTATCTGTGGGCAGAGTAGAAGCCAAGAGTCACTGGCAAATAGAGTATACTGCAAACTCAGGCTCTCCCACCCCCCATATTTTCCTGATAGAGTGGAGACTATGTCTTAATGTGGGTTACTTGTTCATTCTTCTTCGCTTATCTGTCCGTTTAATATTTTTTAAATATGAAATATATCTATTTCAGGATCAGCTCTCACTCAGTCCAGATGCACACTCATTCAGTTCTTCTTCTGTAATGACGTATTCCAAGACAGGTGATGAACCACCAAAGGTTTTCCAAGCTTCAGCTCAGACCCACACAGCTCCAGGAGGTGTAAGTATTCTTGACACATGAATTGTCATGTTGTTAAATTGTCAGACTATATATCAATGCAGACTCAAAAATGCTTACAGAGTGAATCATTTCTGTAATTTAGAAAGATATACACTATTACACCATTTCTATATCTTACAGTAGATATTGTTTGACACTATTCTTTAAGACATTATATCCAGCACGAAGCCCTACCAATGGTAGTTTCCTCAAAGGCTGAACAGTAATATAGCTATCAGTTCAGCATTTGCTGCTTTTTGATCCACTGTATAATATCATATTCCTTTAGCTTATTGGAGTATATTTATACCTAAATATTTGCAAACCTAGGATACTAAAAGTCCCTAACTCAAATCAGTTCGGCTATGTCTAGACTGGCATGATTTTCCAGAAATGCTTTTATCAGAAAAGTTTTCTGTTAAAAGCATTTTCGGAACAGAGCGTCTAGATTGTCACGGACGCTTTTCCACACAAGCACTTTTTGCGGAAATGCGTCCGTGGCCAATCTAGATGCGCTTTTGCGCAAAAAAGCCCCGATCGCCATTTTCACGATTGGGGCTTTTTTGCGCAAAACAAATTTCAGCTGTCTACACTGGCCCTTTTGCGCAAAAGGGACTTTTGCCCGAACGGGAGCAGCAAAGTATTTCCTCAAAAAGCACTGATTTCTTACAGTAGGAAGACAGTGCTTTTGCAGAAATTCAAACGGCCAGTGTAGACAGCTGGCAAGTTTTTCTGGAAAAGCGGCTGATTTTCTGGAAAAACTGGCTAGTCTAGACACAGCATTCATGTATACATTAGGGATGTTAAATTGCATGTACTCAGCTGACAGAGTAGTCAATCGACTTTCTATCAACTACTCGATTAGTGAATAAGGGGGAAACTGTAGAGCTGCAGTGGGGTTAGCTCCTGGGGCTGGATAAGGAAGTTAGGATAAGGGACACGCTGAAGGTAGGGAGGGTGGGCTGGGTTCTTCAGTGGCTTAGGAGATAGGGCATCAGCCTCTGGAGTGCAAAGTTGGGGATTTGGACCCTCCCCTCCCCCCCCCCTCAGCTCACCCACCCAGGAGCCAACCCCAGTGCGGCTCTTCCCTCCAAATGCATCAAGACCTGCCAGGCATAGCAGGGGAGCCACCAGGCTCTTGATATATTTAAAAAGAAGAGGCTCAGCATCTGGGACTGGGTGTGAGCCAGGAATTGGCTGAATTCCAGTTCACGCCCAGTCCCCCGCTATGCCTGCCCTGCTCCCCAAGCCGGTGCTGGGGGAACCAACCCCTCAGCACTGTCTCCTGCTTCCCCTCCCTCCCCTTGCCGCCTCTCTCCGATGAGCATATCGTTATCAGAGAGCATATGCTTATTGGGTAGTTGACTAGTCCAGGGCTGGGCAATAATTTTGGAAGGGGGGGACACTTCGCAAATTTCAGAAGTGGCCTTGGGCGGAAGGGGCGGGTTTGAGAACTACCCTGCCGGGAGCTTTGCTTAGCCTGGGTCCCTGCCCCCTGACTTCTGGACAATGGAAGGGACCTGGAGCAGATGGGAGGGTGATGAGGGCTAGCCTTCTCCCAGAGTTGTCTGAGGTAAAGGCTTAGAATTCACATAACATGGCTGGCAGCTCTTGGCTTAGCTGCTAAACTGTTGCCTGGCAGTCGCCAGGCAAACACAAGCCCTTTGAATAGAAGCAGTTGAAAGGGTTCGAGCGTCTCCGGCGCCCAGGCAATGTGCTTGGATCAACAACCTTTCACAGGTGCCAAGATTTGACTTATTCACCTCTGTGTACAGGTCCGCTACTTTTTAAAGTTAATAATAGTTTCTACTTACAGCAGCGTCATTAATAAATAAATAAAGATGCAGATCTTATCTTAGTGCAGGGGTCAGCAATCTTTCAGAAGTGGCGTACTGAGATGTAACTTACTCATGGATCTGTGTGCCCGGGGGAGGGGTGGCAAGAGCAGGCTGGGTACAGTGATCTTATTTTCTGAGCTGCAGCTAGTGAGATCGGTTTAATTTAAATTATGAAACAGATTAAGCATTTTAACTTTTTCATGTTAGTTTATCAAACTTCATTTTAAATGAAGTAAAATATTGTGTCCAACACAAAAGGTTTCAATGTTTTCTTCATCAGAGGGGTAGTCATGTTAGTTTGGATCTGCAAAAGCGACGAGGAGTCCTGTGGCACCTTATAGACTAACAGATGTATTGGAGCATAAGTTTTCGTGGGCAAAGACGTGCATCTGACGAAGTGGGTCTTTGCCCACGAAAGCTTATGCTCCAATACATCCATTAGTCTATAAGGTGCTACTGGACTCCTTGTTGAATGTTTAATTAGGGCAAGGGCCGGGAACTCTTTTTGAGGTTGGGGGTCACTGACCCACAGAAAAATCAGTTGGAAACCACACAAGTGAGAAACAAAAAAACTCTTCCAAAACCCCCCAATACTCACTGATGTGGCCCCAATTGAGACACCTCACTCCTGGTGCCCCAGCCTGATAGGTGAGGGAAAAGGAAGAAGGGGGGGGACTGAAGTTCAGAGCTTCCCATAGTCCAGATTTACTTTTGTGAGGTTCTGGAGTTAGTGGATTTTATGGACCTCCTTAGGCTCTGGGTTAGGGACAAAAATGAGGGGCAAAGTGCGTGAGACAGGGCTTGCCAACAAGTAGGATAAGAATGGGGTGTAAGATCTGGGAGGGAGCTGGGGTGCAGAAGCAGGCTGGTAGGAGGGTGTCTGGCCAGGTGGAGGGAACAGGAACAAGGAAGAGTGTGTGGCCAGGAGAGAGGGTGCAGGAACAAAGGAGGGTGTTGGAGCAAGTTGCAAGTGCAGGGTCTCAGGGCAGGGGAGGAGAAATGAAGGGATTAGGGTGAGGGCAATCTGGGCATGAGGGGGGACCTTACCTGGCTTCATGCCCCCTTGCAGTAACGGCTGCAGCTACACTGTCCCGGCCACCCTGGAGGGAGGTCCCGCTGCTGCCACGGCTATGTGGTCCAGGACCAGCCCTGCAGGCCAGAGGTGCTGTTGGCATGGCACCACAGCCCCGGGAGTGCTGTGGCCCCAGACCAGCCCCAGAGACATCGCTGCTGCAGCCATGCTGCCCCAGACTGCATGACCAATGCTCTTCTGTTGAGTCTCAGCCCCAGCGCTGCCTCCTCCCACCCTAACCTGCTGCAGGGAGGAGGGAGTGCTCTCCTGCGGCTGCATGGGGGAGGAGGGCCAGGGATGAGCTTCTTTCCTTGTGCTGCTGCGGGCACGCGTGCCACAGGTTGCTGACCCCTGCATTAGGGGGTGGGTCCTATAACTTCCTCACAAGCAAGATCAAAGCCCTAGGCAGGCCAGATCCAGCCTGCTGAGAAGCTTTGCCCACCCCTGGACTAGTCGCTTAGATCCGTAGTATACATGAGTGCAAAATAGCTACTTCTGATGTGCATCTAATTCTGCTAAGAAATTCAAATTTAAATTTGAATCCTCAAGCAAGGTTCATGAAAGTTTATATGCAAGCAGAATGAAGCTGTTGAAAATACCCCAGTCAGTCATGTTACTGCTCTAGCCAGCACTTGATTATCAAAAAGACTCTAATAATATACCTATGAATACAGTGATAAGCAGTGGCCTTGAGTGTCAGACCAGTCAACATGACAGCCTAGTAATTAGTTGCCCTTTCATGTAGAGAATACCAACACATACTTATCTGTTCTGTTGTCCAGGAGAATGTTTAAGACTCTCTGCAGGGGTTATATTTAGACTGGGCTTTGACAGATTTTGAAACAATTAATAATAACCTACATTGATATTCTCTCCTTAAAAACCTCTGGGTAGTAATATTATCTTTCCTGTCTGACAACAGTGGGGACAAGTATTGCTTGCTGTATACTTTGAGCTATCTGTCTTTCAGCCAGTGTACCAAAAATAGGTTTAATAGGAAGCATCTGTTTATTTCATTAATTTCATTTTAAAGCCAGTTTGTTTTGTGTTAAAAATAAAACTCTGGAAACTAATTTTGATAATCCATTTTCTCAGTTGATGTAGAATTTGCAAAATTTCCCTTCTCTAAACAGATCAAAGAGACCAGAAAAGCACTGAAAGATTCTGAAAGTGGGCTGGAAAAAATGGCTATTGGTCATCATATTCATGATCGTGCCCATGTCATTAAAAAATCAAAGAACAACAAAACTGGTGATCAAGAACTGAATCAAGAATTTATCAACTTGGATGAAGGTAAGTTGTCTTGCACCCACACTTTGATTTTTAGAAAGTACTGATTTGTAGGTCATGCCTCTTCAGTGGGTGTCAGGTTGGATACCTAAAAATACTATTGAAAATGCTATTTTATGGGTGTGAGGGTAGGAAGATTGTGGTAACTGCTCGGATTGAATAGTCCCTTGTGCAATCTTAGTGGAAATATGGTTCTTAATGAAATCTTTGGACATTATTATATAGTTACAACACTTGGTTTTAATGTAATTGCTTTGACTAGTGATGTAGCTAAATACTCTCTCCTATGTTTTCATGGAGTTTAAAACACTTATTTTTAAATGTTTGCAGCTGAAGCCCATATCTTTGATGAGGAGTGGCAGAAAGAGATTATGAAGTTTGGAACATCTAGAGCTAAATACAATTTAGAAGCTGTAAAACACAGAAATAACCGTCATATAAGCAAGGAAGATGCATTAAGAAGGTAGAAATAATTTTTTCCTAAAAAGAAAATGATTGTATGCTTTATTTCATTAAGAAATTCCTGTTAGAAACCTTGAAAAGAAATAATACATTTACTCTCTGCTTCACAGATTATGTAGCTGAAGTGTAATTCTGAGTGGTGTGTGTTTTAACTAAAAGTTCAGGGCTTTTGTGTGGCTTGAAAATGTTTTGATCATTTAACCTATTTGTTATAATTGTACAGCTCTTTTTTATTTAGACAAGTATATTTGCAATAAGAAACAATGAGTAAGCAAGAGAGAATAATGGTGAAACTGATTACATGCAAATTTGGTTCACTGCATTAAGGCTACATCCTTAACTCTACTCTCAGGCAGATTAGCCTTTCCCCTTAAAGGGAGTGGGGAAAGCTGGAGAATCGCAGAAAATTGTTGTACAGGTTAAACCTTTCTAGTCTGGCATTCTTGGGGACCTGACTGGCACCGAACCAGAGAATTTGCCAGACCCCAGGAGATCAATGTTGTCTAGCAGCATTACCAGCACTTCCACTGCTTGCTGGGCTCTTAGAAGACATTTTGGGATAAATTAGAGCTAAATAACAGCGCAGAACACTGAGAACCAGGACTGGTGGCTATAGAGAAACTTTATGGGGCCACAGAAAACTTGACCACATCCATGATAAGTGGACATCCGCTTAACTAAAATCATGCTGAACTATTAATATTGCCAGACCAGAGAATGCTGGATTAGAGATGTTCAAGCTGTATTCCTCTCTAAGCAGTATCCCCTGCCAAGACCAAGTGAATCTGTGGGGAGGAGCCAGGGAACCTGAGAGCAGGGACTTGGTGCGGAGGCGTATGCCCCATTCCAGTGAAGGCAGGAGTTTTTCCTGGATGGATTGTTTTCCCCATGATGCTCTTTTGGTCTTCTCTTATCAGCATAACTGTAGTAGGAGGTATGCTGCCCTTGTCAGCTGTTTGGTATCAACCATGGAGGGAATTTAGCAAAAGTTAATTCTGGTTCAAACTTATTTCAGAAGAAAGGACCACAGTGGTAAGAAGCATTAGTGCTTACTTTATCTCCTCCTGAGCTGTGCAGAGTTCTTTTCATATGTCATTTCTGCACAATCCTGAAGGGGAAAACTGCCATGCTGCAGAGTCTGCATTAGCTCTTTCTGCAGTATTACAGGCAAGTTGTCCTCATATAAACAGAGAAGACAAATCCAGTTCTTGATTACTGCTCAGTTTTTTAATCAGATACGGCTTCCATTCACTTAAGTGAGTTCTGCCTGCAGGCAGTTTTGGTGCTGTCTTAGCAAAGATATAGGTACACAATAAACTCAGCAAAAAGCCTGGATTGATAAAGGTTTACATAAAAATAGCTAAGTTATCGATTGTGTCTTGCAAATGGTGCTTGGCAAGGTATTTTTTGAAGTATTCTGCTGTAGTTCTGATTGTTTGGGGACTTTTTTTTACAGGGAGAAACCTCATTCAAAACCACTTATGGCAGGATCCAGAAAACCTGAAGTTTCTGTGGAGAACCTCAATGTAAAAGGATCACATGTTCCAGTCAAAACCAGCAAAAGATAAATGACTTGTGTAGCAATTTGGATGGGGTCTTTCTCAAAGAACATAATGGTGCTGGATCATATAAGACCAATCTCTGGTTTTTAGTATTAGGGTATCTTGCTCATCTGAATGTTCTTGAATATACCAGCTCTTTGGCTACTACATCTAAGTCTGAGCAGTAAAAGAAAATATTTACCATTGAAAAGCACTTTACTGAGTTATCACTTTTCTTTATATTGTAACCTATACAATTTTGCCTTCCAAGGCTTTTTTTCTACAATTATGCTAGTCTCAAAGTATTCAGTAAGCTTGGTGCTGTAACAACTATATCTGTTACCCATGCAACATAATTTATACAGGAACTAAATTCAATCTTTTAAAAATTATTTTTGTGTCTGAAACAATACCAATATGGCTTTAGTGAAATGCCAGTTAATCACAAACTCTAGTGCATCTGACCCACCATGTTTTTAAATTTAAAATTAATCTAAGATTATTAAGTAGCATTTATATTACATATTATAGTTACCAGAGTCATGGTGTTTGCTCAGATTTCAGAATGTTAACAGAGTCTAAAAATAAGTAGTCAAGTAACTTCTTGAAGTAAAATTGAAGCCTGTCAATATTCTTATTTATTGCTTTTGCATAGTTCATTTTCTGTACCTAGCTTATTAATTTCAATGGCTTTATATTGTATCTCCTGAGTAGTTCTGCATTCTTTGTGTGTTTACTTTGAAGATGACCACCTTTGCAGAGTCTCTATTTTAGGACTAGAGTATCATGATAGGTTTTTCTATTCTGTGGCAATACACCGCAGTTCCCTTATACGAATAACAGTATGACTGTTGGCATTCATAACAAAATTGGAATGGAATCAAATTTGAACATACAGTAGAAGTATATGAACTAAACTCTAAATTGCACCATTCCCTCTATAAATTAGAGTTTTAAAAGCTGTGTGCAGGAAATGCTAATTGTAGTTACTTTTTATTCTTCTCAGCCACAAATTTAGCTGATAATGTTGTATCCTCTTGTGTCCTGATTTTTATTTAAAGGAATCCAGAATCTGGTAAACCTAAAAATTGTTGACCATCATTAAAAATGTTACTATTTCAAAGTTCTTCCCTGGCTTGTACTTCTGTTTTCTTTTTTTAGATGTTTCCTTGGCTTAAAATTAGAAGGTGAAAACCGTCCAAATGACTTACTGAGAAAAGTAAACCTTTTAATGTATGTTGTCTCTGTCAAAGTTTATGCACCATTTTATTACTTAGATTGAGTTGTAAATGACATAGCCTGAACAATGATTCTTTTATAATTTTTAAGTATTACTTTGGGTAAGTTGTTGTTTGACTTCACTCAAGAATGTATACTTTTAATACTATCAGCCTCCCAGGTGTCTTTAAACCATGTTTACTCTTAAACCATATAGATTTTTTTTTCCCTTGCAGATCCCTAAATAATTATTATTACACATAACATGCCCTGTTCAAATGTATTTTCGGAGTGGAAGACTCCATTTTCCCTCTGCTTGCTTACTGCAATAGCTTTTTTCAAATATTCTAGTAAAAACTGACGTTCATGGTTTCGTGTTACTAAGACTCATTTGTAGTTCATGTCTTGCAGTCAGACTTATTTCAAATTCTTAATCTGAAAAAGTACTGTCCTTAAATTAACCAGTGTACAAATTTGACGCCAGATCCTGCTTTCATTGATCCTGTCATTAATTTCATGTAGAGCAAGTTTAGGCCCTTTGTGTGTCACCTAGATTCTCTAATAACAAGCTATGTTAACTGAACATGTACACATTGGAATTGGAATTTAATACTAATATCAGATTAGAAGGAAATCTGCTGTTTAGGAGATTCTGTAACTTGATAAAAAATTTTACATCGGTTACACCTATGTACACGATACATGATCTTTTTACATCTTGTTTCCTCTTCAAGCATACACTTACATTACACACGCCTACATAAAATACTTCATTATTTATGTAATAATCAGATATTATGATTGTAAAGAAGCAATGGAAGACTTATACACATTGCTAAATTTGATATAATATTAAATAATCAAAAATGAATGCAAGAAAAGTTGTCTCTAATCGTATAAAATAATTATTTGATTAATAAAGTTGTTTCTTCTTTAACCATTTTTTGCTTTGTTTGTACCACATTGTGTTTGGTTTAGACTTTTCATATAGCAATATTCTGCAGAAAAGTAAATCTACTGGCTATCAAAAGAAAAACATGCAGTTAAAATGCAACAAGGAAAAGATAGGGAAACTATTCTTGATATCTCTATGAAATGACTAGAATGGATTTCAGACAGGTTGTTCTTTCAGTTGGTAGAGTACTCCTTTTTCTTCTTTGACTGGTGTCCCCGTGGGTGCTCCATTGTAGGTGTCAGGTTGTCCCAGCGCTGCAGATCGGAGTTTTCTTCAGCTGGACCACACATGCATGGCACACGCCTCGTATAGTTCGCGCTCTCTTGAACTTTCGCGTGGTGTGGTTCCCATCAGTTTCTCCTTTGCTGCCCGTGGTCGCAGACGAAGCTATCCATCTCTCCTTAGAGAAATCCTGTCAGGAATAGAATAGTTTGTTGTTTAGTCTTCTAGTTAGTCACAGTTTTTATAGTTCTAGTTGTTATAGTTTGTTTTATTACTTTAAAAAGAAAAGAGAGAGGGGATTCATTAGTTAGTATGTTGTGCAACTAGCCATGCCAGGTTCTCCTGGCTTTAAGAAGTGCTCCACATACTGTGACTCCATGCCAACTTCAGATGGTCATGCTGAGTGTATCAGTGCCTCAATGAGGCCCATGTACCTTAAAAATGTGTTCATTGTGTCAAGTTTACCGTTACGGCACATAAGGACAGGGAGATGAGATTTCAAATTATTTTATTTGACAAAGCACTTGAGCTGCCGGAGCTTTCTCATACAGTTTCCATGCCGCAGTCTCTTAGAGCAGAGAAAAGACAGGCCATTTTGCCATAGTTGGCTCCAGCTTGAAAAAGAGCCTCTCCACCAACTTGGTCTTTACCTGCAGCGTGAGTGAGTGTTGGTGATAAGTCTGGCACATCAGGCTCAGTGATGCCCAAACATAAGTTCTTCTTCGAGTGGCCCCGTGGGTGCTCCACTCTAGGTGTCGGGTCCCGTCCCGGCGCCGCGGCTCGGAGACTTTTCATAGCCGTGCTCCGCCGGCTCGCGCATGCGTGGTTCCCCAGGAAAGCGTTCGCGCCTTTGATCAGCCGCACGCGAGCCGGCAACCGTCAGTTCCTCTCAACCGCCTCAGGTCACGGTCGGAGCTCCCTGATCTCTTCTTCAGTTATGGTTTTAGATAGTTGTTTACCTGTAAATAGTTAAAAAATTTTAGTGTTAGCTGTGTTCCTGTTACTTGTTACGTGTTCTCTTGTTCTAAAAAAAAAAAAGTTTTCTTTCAAACCCGCTTTTCACTCAGAAGCGGTGCGGTGAAGCGCTAGACTGTGAAACTGACTACCCACAGCAGGGGTTACAGCTGGGATCAGTTTATCGTTTAACTCTGCTGACAATGCCAGGATCAACTGGTTTTAAAAAAATGTTCAGTGTGCCGTGAAGCCATGCCAATGGCTGACGGCCATGACACATGTATTAGGTGCCTGGGGGAGACACATGTCCCTGGCGAGTGCACCTATTGCCGTAAATTAACTTCAAGAGCCCGGAGGGAGCAGGAAATGAAGATAAGGATGCTGATGTTTGGCAAGGCATTGCAGCCTGATCCTATCCCTCCAGCAGCCACAAAAACCTCTCATCACAAGAGGAGAGCAGCTTCTCTGGGACCGGCTGGCTCCAGAGCGTCAAAGCCATCCCCGACGCGCTCCCTCCCTGCGGCAGTCTCAACTCCGGCAGCGGCTTCTAAAGTGAACCCCGGAGGGTCGGGACAACTTGCTGGGGCTGTCATAAGAGAGCCCCCACCATCCGGAGGGAGAGCGGCTTCAGCGCCGATACCGGGAGCAGCGCCGCAGCTGACCAGTAAGCCTGCAGCGGCTTCAGCCGCGCGCTCCTTGAAATTGACGAGTGCGCCGGCGCCGCAATTGACCAGCCTCCCGGCACCGGCTTCAGTGGCTTCTGCGGCACCCAGCGGATCTGCGCCTATTTCACCGGCCCCAGCGGTGATGTCGGCACCATCTTCTCCAGCACCGAGACCTGAGGCGGGACACGCCAGTGCCTCAGACTCGGCACCATTGCTAACCCCGGCACCGGGGGCCCTGCCGGCACCGACACCAGATCAGCAACAGCTGACCTCTCCGGCACTGTCTCACCTTCACCCGGTGCCTGGTTCCCCTGTGCTTCGGGCTAGGGATGAGACTTCTACATATAGGAAGTCATTGTCAAAGACCCATTATAGGGACAGGTCTCTTTCCCCGTCTGCTTCACCAAAAAGGCGAAGTCGCTATCACGGCTATTTTTCCCCCTCAAGGATTAGGTACAGCCGGCACGATTATAGGGATGTGGTGTATTTAGATGCACATCGGTCCCGTTCGCGATCCCGGTCGCCCTCCTGTCTCTCGAGGTACGGATCGGTGAGGCGCTGTCCATGCCGCATCTATTATATCCAGCATGGTAGCGCATGTTATTCTCGATACCCCTCTCCGTCATGCCCTGAACATTACTGTGAGCGCTATCATAGATCATACGACAATCATCCCCAGCGTCACCATTCACAACCATCGCATAGGGGATCTTACATCTGCCAATCACCATTAGCGGAATACTTACCTCATCAATCACAACCACTGTGCTCACCTTCTCCAACTAAGAGCCCAACAATCCAGTTAGACCAATCCGAACCAGAGGAGGGTCAGTTATCGGAAACAGAGGACCCTAAGACGGAAGCTTCCCCAGCAGACTGCCCATCGTCTTCCCCGGATGAAGCGATTTGCCCAGTTGAAATCTCCCCACCGGATGATCTGAAACATTTTCAGGATCTCTTCAAACGAGTGGCAGACACGCAGGACATACAGCTAGCAGATGTGCCTGTAAAGAAACATCGCCTTTTGAAGAACCTCCGCCCACAACAACGTGCGAAAGTCGCGTTGCCAATCGATGAGGCGATTATGGAAGTGGCGGACGAGATATGGCAAACCCCAACATCGGTTGCACCTACAAGTAAAAAAGCTGATAGAAAATATTTTGTTCCAGCAAAGGGGTTGGACTTTTTATTCAATCACCCCCAACCTAATTCACTGGTAGTAGACGCAGCGCAACGTAGGGGTAAGGTGCCACAGTACAGAAATACCCTTTCGGACAAGGACAATAAAAAATTGGATATTTTGGGGAGGAAAGTCTATTCCTCAGCTACACTTTTACTTCGCATTGCAAATTACTCAGTCCATTTGTCGAACCATAATTTCGATAATTACTCCAAACTAGCAGATTTGTTGCACCATCTCCCAGACACCAAGAAACCACTCCTGAAAGCAATAGTACAGGAGGGGTACGCGTCATGTAGCGCTGCACTTCAGATTGCTATGGATGTGGCTGACACAGCAGCTGGGGCCTCTGCGACTGGTATCGCCATGAGGAGATCATCTTGGCTTTCGTCAGCAGGGGAGCCGAAGGAGTTGCAAAGCAAGGTTGAGGATCTGCCCTTTGACAAACTTAAACTTTTTGCGGCAAACACTGATGAGGTCCTCCACTCGGGAAAAGACTCACGCACCACGCTACGTACACTGGGGATGTACACACCTTCCTTCAAACGTAGGCGTTATTTCCCTTACCAACGGAGATATGACTTCAATTTTGCTAGACAGCAATCACGTTCTTTTGACAACCAGCGTCCTAGACAACGCCCCCAAAGCAAGCGACCACAGCAGAACCGTTCGGGTAATCAGCAGTCGACTAAGCAACAGATTTGACTTGCTTGTCGAGGATGCAAACCAATTGCCCATAGTCAATACGGAAACTCATCATCTTTTTCACCATCGTCTACGCTCTTTCTACCACCACTGGTCTACGATCACCACAGACAGATGGGTGCTAGAGGTAGTTCAATCCGGCCTCTCCATCCCTTTTCTCTCTATTCCCTCTACCACTCCCCCCTCCCCGTCCCTCTTCAGAGACCCCTCTCACGAGAAACTGTTGGAACAAGAAGTTCAAGGTTTGCTCTCCATCGGGGCGATAGAGAGTTCCCAAGCAGTTTTGGGGAAAAGGTTTTTACTCCCGATATTTCCTCATACCAAAGAAGTCGGGAGGATGGAGACCCATCCTGGACCTTCGAAAGCTAAACCGGCATCTTCGGAAGCATCATTTTCAGATGGTAACCTTATCAGCCATTCTTCCGTCATTGAACAAAAAGGATTGGTTTGCAGTCCTCGACTTTGCAAGACGCTTATTTCCACATAGAAATTCACATGGCACACAGACGTTTCCGATTGGGGAGCGAGCATTACCAGTACAGGGTCCTACCATTCGGCCTGGCATGTGCTCCCAGGGTTTTCACCAAGATGTTAGCAGTAGTCGCGGCCCACCTACGCAGACTAGGGGTGACAATATTCCCCTACTTAGACGATTGTCTTCTCAGGGGTACGACATATATGGAAATATGTCATATGGTTCGGACAGTATCCGACGAATTTGCTACTCTGGGTCTTATAAACTTGAAGAAGTCAACACTAATTCCATCCCAAAATCTCATGTTCATAGGTGCGCGCCTTGATTCAGCTATGGCGCGCGCATATTTACCGATGGAACGTTTTATAATAATCAAAGAATTGATACACACAGTGGTCCACGCTCCAACAATTCCCACACACGTCTGTCTACAGCTATTGGGGCATATGGCTGCTGCCACCATCGTAGTGCGCAACGCAAGGTTACGTTTTTGTTGCCTCCAGCACTGGTTAGCCACGGTTTACATCCCGTCAAGGCACAGTGTCCACAGACCGGTAGTGGTACCACAGTATGTCCGGGAATCCCTGCAGTGGTGGACCAACCCGACCAATCTTCTCACGGGCGTCCCATTTCATCGCCCTCAACCTACTACACAGATAACTACAGATGCCTCCCTCATAGGCTGGGGAGCTCACATGGGCAATTCCACGGTCCAGGGACGTTGGTCATCACGAGAAATGCTACTGCACATCAATCTGCTTGAGTTGAGAGCAGTGCGGCATGCCTGCAAGCATTTTCAGTCACGCATTCAAAATACAATGACCAGGATTTTAACGGACAACATGGCGACTGTTTTATATAAACAAGCAAGGAGGTGCCCGATCCCGCTCTCTTTGCGCAGAGAGCATCCGTTGATGGAATTGGTGTATTGCCAACTACACTGTTCTAACAGCTTCCTACTTGCCGGGTGTCGACAATTTAGTAGCGGACTCTCTCAGCAGGTGTTTTCCACACGACCACGAGTGGGAGATTTGCACGGATGTACTGAATCGTATTTTCACTCGATGGGGATTTCCGACGATAGATCTGTTTGCAACAGAACTCAATTTGAAATGTCCCAATTATTGTTCGAGAGCCGGATTAGGACGCCACTCGCTGGGGGACGCCTTCCTTCTCCGCTGGGGGACGGCACTACTGTACGCTTTCCCACCGGCAGTATTAATTCCCAGGGTTCTCGAAAAGATCAATGTAGACAAAGCTCGGGTAATCCTTCTAGCGCCGGCATGGGCTCGTCAGCCTTGGTTTTCAATGCTCCACCAGATGTCAGTGAAAACGCCATATCCTCTACCTTCTCTTCCGAATCTGTTGACCCAGGACAATGGATCCATCAGTCATCCGTGACCAGAGGTTCTACACCTCACTTGCGTGGATGCTGGCTGGTTTACCGACTGAGCAATCCTGCTCTCAGCGAGTCAAGCAAGTGTTGATGCACAGTCGAAAACAGTCTACACGAACCGCTTATACAGCTAAGTGGGCAAAGTTCCAAGCATGGTGTACGGACAATAACGTGGACTCGCGTTTTGCATCCTTACCTTGTATATTGGATTATCTCTTACAACGACACGACAATGGCTTGGCAATTGCATCGCTACGGGTACACTTGGCAGCAATCAATGCATTCCACCATAGGGATGACGATATTTCCTTGTTCGCTCACCCTACTACAAAAAGGTTCCTGAAGGGACTCTCAAACCTCCACCCTCCCCGGAGGCCTCCTCCTCCCTCATGGAACTTGGATCTGGTCCTACAAACTTTGACTCGTCCCCCTTTTGAGCCTTTAGCGATGGTAACATTACACTTACTTACGGTCAAGCTGGTATTTCTCCTAGCCCTCACTTCAGCTCGCAGAGTGAGTGAGAGAGCAGCTTTTATGGCTTCGCCGCCCTATACAGTTTTTTCGAAAGAATCGGTAACGTTGAGGACCCATCCAGCGTTTATTCCAAAGGTGTCTTCTGAATTCCACATAAATGAACCGGTGGTTTTACCATGCTTCTTCCCAAAACCCCATACCTCAACGCAAGCAGCACACTTACATACGTTGGATGTGAGAAGAGCGTTGGCGTTTTACATCGACAGAACACGGGGTTTTAGGAAAACAGACCGTTTGCTAGTGTCAGTGGTGAGTCACTCAAGGACAGCCTTTAACTTCTCAGCGTATTTCCAGTCTCATAGTTTTGTGTATATCTGTGCCATTCACTGCGAGGGAAGCCTCTCCCCTCTCGTCCCAAAGCTCATTCTACTAGGGCAGTTGCTGCTACTACGGCCTCTCGTAGTGGGGTGTCCTTTCGTGACATTCGCAGAGCGGCAACATGGTCCTCGCATGCGACTTTTGTGAAGCCCTACGCCATAGTCGATCAGTTTACTTCAGATTGTTCTGTGGCATAGTCCAACATACGATAGATATCGCTCTCAGCATGACTTAACCTGTCATCCCTATCATTCTGAATACAACTATCTTTGTTGCCACATTCATCCGATATCCTGTGCTCCCTCAGTTTTCCCACAACCTTCACATAGTCATAGTCAGGGAGTGGCAATGTCACCACCTAATGCACCCTCTACAGCTCATCGTTCCAGAACCTGTGATAATCCTACATTATTCTGTTATTAAAACTCAATACCTAATTTTCATTGTGGCCTCAGTCTGGGTGACCAACCTTCAATTATCACATATATATATGCATACACCACCAATCTTGGTAAACAGCTGTGAGACTTGTGTGTGGAAATTTGAATTTTACATCACACTGGATTTTGAGTATTCATGCAACTGAATGCTCAGGTCTTCCTTATGTGCTTTGCTGACTCCTCTGCCAAAAAGCTTATAACTGGAAGGCCAAATTACGCCTGCCTCAATTACAAAAGCAATCCAGTTGGAATCAGTAGAACTTCCTGCAGGAGCAAGATCACACCAAGATCACAAATTCTAATCACATGATAGACCTGTTTGACTAGAGGAAGGTCCATTATTACAGTAGCATATAGAGATATTGATCGAGATAAGAGACCACATTATGCTAAGCGTTGCACAAACACATAAGAGTCCCTGCCCTAATGAGCTTTCAAAAGAGCAGGTGTGAGTCACCTACAGCCAGCAAGTTGGATCTAGCTTATTGCTTAATTTCCTTTAGCCTGTAGCATGTCTTTCCCTCAATTGACATGGGCTGGATCCAGGTGAGAAGCCCTGAGCCTTAATACCCTACAGGTGAGGCTGGAGCCATGGGCACCACTTTGCCCTAGTGTGTGTGTGTGGGGGGGGGGGAGTCTAAAGCCTCTCAGGGCCCTCTCCCCCCCACAGTGGGTGATTTGAAGGTTTTCTTTTCCTTTCAACCTACCTAGTTGCTGGCTGGCTGTGTGTGTGTGTGTGTGTGTGTGTGTGTCCGGCCCATGATAGAAAAAAGTGTGTGTGTGTGTGTGTGTGTGTGTGTGTGTGTGTGTGTGTCCGGCCCATGATAGAAAAAAGTTAAATGATATAAAGAGTGGGAGGGGAAATTTGTACAGAGAGGGGGAAGTGATTTGTACAGTGTCACACAGCTGCTTGGTGCAGATTTTTCTCTATCAGCACTCTTGAGGGACATCTACACTGGGCTAAAGTTAACTTAAGAGGTGCAACTTCAGCTACGTTAATTGCATAGCAGAAGTTGAAGTAGCTTAACTTGGCTTTAGGTGCTGGTCTACACTGCAGGAAGTCAAAGGAAGAATGCTCTTCCTTTGACTTCCCTTACTGCTCGTAAAATGAAGGTTACAGAAGGCAGAGTAAGAAGCCCATAATTTCAAAATTATTTTGAAATAACAGGCTTGCTGTGTAGACACTCTTATTTTGAAATAACCTGAGTTATTTTGAAATAATACTGCTGTGTAGGATTCCCTGAGTAGTTTAAATTTTGTTTCCTTAACTGTAATATAAATAAAACTAATCTACTTGTACAAAATTTATAGTCAAATTCTTCCTATTCAGCCCCACTGACTTGTGGGGACATGAGTATAATTAAGAGCAGAATTTTATGGCTTATTTAGTTTCCATCAAAGTATTTTTGCTTCCTGGCTGTACATTAATGTTCACCTGAACACTTACAGAGTAAGTGCTCCAGTAGTTGGTCTATGCTTCTTCTCCCCCTCCCCAGCACGTTCTAAACTTCAGGGATAACAAATCCATGTACGTGACATCTGTGGTAGAACAGCTGGTGCAGGCTACTATCAGCAAGGAATTTCCCAGATGAGGATGCTACTTGCAAGCTTTGTGTTGTCATTACACCATATGTTTTGTACATCTCTAAAATTACAAATCAATTTAGGAATGCCAAATATAGAAGTACAGTACAGAGAAGTGTGATGGGTGGATGAATTATTTGGCTGAAGACCAGAGCTGGTTCTTTTAATAACTCTGACCTCCAAACATAAAGAATAAAAAGTTGAACTTGACTGAAGAATATTTATTCCTATCCAAAGAGCCAAACAGGGATTTTCTATAGTCCTTTGGAAAAAGACTGTTCAAATGTTATTGAAGTTCAAGTTGTAAATAGTTGCTATTATTGCTAAAATGATCTAAGGTTGTTGGGAGCGGACTGCTTATAAAGTAGTGATCCATTTTAGCAGACTTCTGTAATGGGTTTAACACTGATAACTACTCCTGGGGCGGGGGAAGGAAAAGTGCAAATATGATAAACTTTTGCACTGATGAATAGCACTGAATTAAGGATCTCTGTTTTGACAATGTTTAAATTAATTTACGATGCTAGATGTTCAAACTGGAATCTTATTGCATCAAACACATCTGCCTGCCCCAAGGCAACATATACTGCATTTGGAATGTTTATACATCTCTCCTTGCCAACATTAAGCCCTGCTCTGAAGTACAGAGTTAGTGTAATCTGAGGAGAATTTCACAGTATTAAAAATCAAGTTAAAGTTTTAAATCTTCTCCTTTTGCACAGATGTGATGTGTGTGCAGGGTGGGATAACTGCTTACAAGAGCAGGCAAAATAAAGTCAGGCATGGACTGTGCTTATACACCAATACATAGTACAATAAAAAACTTCATAGCAGTTACAGCACAAGCATTCTGAAATGTTTCTGCTGCCTTCTTACGAGTTGGCCACCATGTGTCCCCACATAAAATACTTGTTAGAATTTAGTACAGCCTAGCTTTTAATTTCCCCCTGCCCTCTTTGAAAATGGTTTAATAATTTACACAGAGACTTGAAAAATCGATTTACCATGGCAAGTGAGGATCTTCTCTTGGTGCAGGAGGGTGCACAAAGACATAAATTACTGCAGAATGTGTCCTTTCATTTAAAAAAAGCCTTTTCCATATATTGTGAAGACAGCTATATGAATGTCAGCTAGTTCGTTAGAGCTGTCTTCCTGCTGCTACTCAGTTCTAGTGCCTCAGCTAGTGCTCAACGTAGGCAGTGACACATAAAGATGAAGTAGTGAAACTGACACACATATATCAGTTTTACTGCTTCACTGCAAGACTAGGTTTTGAGCACCTACTGAGTTTTGGGAGTTGTAGTCTGCCCATATTTAAAGACTCTCCCCTTAGCCTTAGACTAGGAGCCATGGGATCCAGGTCTCAATTGAAATCAGGGGAAGAACTAATGGAAAACAGGAGTGAGGGTCAAAATAGGGATCCAGAAGAGGACACTGAGCAAAGAATCCCAGCTAATACCCACTACTCCTTGAAGGAATCCAGAGAACCAGTGGATGCGGACTAGAGGAACTCTGCTCAGATCTGAGGGAGAAGCAGAAATATGCCCACAATTGCAGGCCACCTTCCTGTCCAACCTCCTCCTCCTATAGAGCAAATTCTGAGTGTTGGGGTATGTAAGGATTAAATAAGATGTATTGATAGTCACAACTATGGTATGGGACAAAACATGGGCAGACACTGCTTCTAATGATTTATAACCTTGCTTTGATTCCTCCTTTCCTGCATGTAGATGTACCAAAGATGTAACTTTTAATGAATGCGCTGTATGTTAATCTTATCTTCCAGACCTGCTTATCTGCTCCCATTTGCTCTGAAGTATACATTCAGGGTCACATATCCTTTCCCCCTTGTAAATTGCTGATGTGAGGTGTTTTGTGATGTGAGAACTGCCTACATCAACTAAAAATCTGTAAACAGTAAGCTGGAGTGGGTTTAATTATATTCATCGCATAGATATGATTATTCATTTTGGGGGTGCTCATGTTACTAACTTAGGACTTAAAGCATGAGTGGGCAATAATTTTTGATGGGGGGGCTACTCCAAGATTTTGGAAAGTGGTTGGGGGCTGCTTTCTTTCATGATATTAATGGAAGAGATGGGGTCTGGGACGGAAGCTGGGTGCAGAAGGGAACTTGGGGTAAGGAATTGGGGTGCAGGAGGGAGAATGGAGTCTGGGAGGGAGTTTGGGTGAAGGAGGTGATTGTGACCTAGGGCGGGGGACTGGAGTGCAGGGGTTTGGGATATGATGTAGGAGCAGGAGATTGGTGTGTCAGATCTGAGAGTGAGTATGGGTGTAAGAGGGGGACAGAGGTTTTGGGTATGTTGAGTGGGGGGAGGCAGAGGGTTGGGGAAGGGAGGGCTGGGGTGCCAGAGGCCAGCTGTGGCCAGGAGATTTACCAATCAGTAGCCAAACTGGCCTGCCTGCCTGCAGAACTAAGGCTTGCAGAGCTTAAAAAGTTTCCCAATCTGCCTGCCTTCTTGCCTGGCCATATGCTTCACTGAATAACTGAGTAGAGGGGACGTAGTTCTTCTTGGCTGCCTGTTATTAGAACAAGCAGCTCCCATTGGATGGTTTCTGGCCAGAAACCAGCCAATGGGATTGTGCTGGGGCAGAGCTCCTCCGTTCCTTCCAGTTTTAAAACAGAAACAGAGCCTTGCAATCAAGTTTCTGCATGGCGTGTGATGTTGCAGGGCAAGCAGGGGAGCCTGCCTGGGCTGGCTCTGGTGGCTTGGCGGGCCGGAGCCAGGCTGCAGGCCATATTTTGCCCCAGCCTGGCTTAAAGGGTGATGTAATAAGTGTATTTGCATACTAACCAAGATAAAAAGGTGATTAATTTGTTGCTCACTTGGATTCTAAGATTGCAGCGGGGAGGGGAGGGATTCAAGGCAGAACTAGTATCTGCAATGTTTCAGAAAGAGTAAATAGGCTATCTGCCTCTGGGTAACCTGTTCTTTTCTAACACTGAGCAGCTGCAAGGGAAGACGATGGAGTTACCAGATGGGAATGAGAACCCTACAAGAAAAGTTATGTAATGGTGACATTTTCCCCTCAATCCATCCACACTCCCTAACCCTTCCTCTCTTCCCCTGCACAAAAGCCAGGAGGAGTCCAGAGAAGATGGGGAAAAATAGAGTAATGGAGACCAGAGGACCCAACAGCCATGCCAAGCTCCTGGGCAAAGGGCGGAAGGGGGGGGGGGGACGGGCGAGAGGGCGGAAGATGGTGCCATGCTTCTGGCAAGGGTAGAGGCTCAGGTGAAAGGGGTGGGGCTTGGGTGCAGCCAAACTTCAGTACCTCCCGGAGCATACCACATCGGACCCCTCTTCACCCCTTAGAACTGCTTGGAGCATACCATGTGGTGCTCAAGTGATGATTTAAAGGGCCCAACACTGTCACCATCAGGAAGTTAGGGGAGCAGTAGAGAACAGCAGAGAGAGATTCTGCCTCATAACACCTAGGAAACTGTGTACAGAAGAATAAATGGGATCCTACATACCTGCAGTAGAGAAGAGCCTCTCCTGGTAAAAGAAGAGACAGCAAGGCTATGTCTACAGTGCAGGCTTCTTGTGCAAGAACGGCTGTTCTTGTGCAAAAATTTGCGGAGCATCTACACTGCACATGCATTCTTGCGCAAGTAAATTTACAGTAAAGCATCGGAACAGAGGGCTTCTTGCACAAGAGTTATTCCTCTCCCCACAAGGAATAAGCCCTCTTTCACAAGAGCTCTGATGCTCTCTACAAGGAAGAAGCCTTCTTGTACAAGCGTTCTTGAACAAGAGGGCAGTGTGGACAGGCGGCAGGGAGTTTTTGCACAAGAACTGGCCTCCCAGGAAAAAACGCAGGTGGCCTCTTGGACGCTCTGTACCTGCACTCTTAGCTTGCTACTTCCTGCTTGCCTGACCCCCCCCTCCACCTCCATCCCTCTAAAGGTCGAGGCACCCTGCAGGTGCTGCATGGCAGCAGCAGCATTGCTGGAAGCTCTCCAGCATGCAACTCTGCCCTGCTGCACCTAGGATCCCAGATGTCCACTCCAGAGCCACCCCCTGAGCCTGCACCCTCCTCCATCAGTCACCCCAGGGTTCCCAGCAGGCCCGGAGGGGCAGCAAACAGCGTGTCCCTTGCTGGTCCAGGGCTGAGGTGGAGGCCCTCCTGGACCTCTGGGTGCAGGAAGAAGCAGGGGTGGCCCTAGACTAGCTGCCAGCCACTGGCGCCCTAGGCGAACCATGCAATCGGCGCCCCCACCCCCACCCCAAGGGCAGATATCAACTGAGGGTTTTGGTTCTGTGCTGGAGAGGGGGGGGCTGGGGATGGAGTTGGAGTTCTGGGGCTGGTGGCCGAGGGGCTGGGAATGGAGTTCGGTGGCTGGTGGCTGGGGTTTGGGGCTGGTGGCCAAGGGGCTGGGGGCCTGGAGGCTGGAGTTCTGTGGTTGGGGGCCAGACGGTTAGGGATGGAGTTGGAGTTCTGGGGCCAGGGGCTAGGGGGCTGGGGATGGAGTTTGGGGGCTGGGGACCAGGGAAAGGGAACAGGGTGCCAGTCGGAAGAGAGATTCCCCTGCACCTGCCTCCCCACAAGATCCCACCCCGCAGAGAGAAGCCGGCATGCGCCTCTCCTAGGGCGACCCCCCTCCCGCGGAGCAGGGGAAACCCCCCTGCGTTCCTCCTCCCCCGGAGCTGACCCCCCCCCGCGTTCCTCCTGCCCCGGGGCCAACACCTCCCACCCCGAGTTCCTCCTCCCCCAGAGCTGACCCCTACCCCGCGGGCAACTCCCCTGCGTTCCTCCTTCCCCGGGGCCAACGGGGGCCAACCCCCCTGTGTTCCTCCTCCCCCGGGGCCGACCCCCCCCATGGCACAGGAGAAACCCCCCCATGCGCTGCCTCTCCCAGGACTTACCCCACTCCTGGCCGCAGGGAAGCCGTGCTCCAGGTAAGGAAATGGAAGGGGCAGGGTTTGGAATTTGGCGTCCCATACAACTTGGCGCCCTAGGTGGCTGCCTAGTTTGCCTATAGGCACGGCCGCCCCTGGGAAGAAGCCCTCCACGACCCCCGGTCCCGGTGACGCAACGCTGATATCTTTGGCCGCATGGCCCAGGCATTCACGGACCAGGGACATCCGGCCCAGACTCGTGAACAGGTCGGGGGCAAGGTCAAGGAATTGCGCCTGGGCTATGTGAGGGCCACTGAGGGTGAGGGGGCAGGAGCCAACACCTGCCCCCACTATGACCGCTTGCACACCATCTTGGGGGAGACGGCGGTCCAAGGGCCCTCGCCAGCGGTTGACACTGGTCTGTGCACCTCAGTTATCAGGCCACCTGACCTGGAGGAGGAGGGCGGCTTGACCACTGCATCTGAGGACGAGGGAGAGGACTGCAGCAGCAGCATCACCCTCCTCCTCAAGCCAGTGCCTAGCAGCTGGGACATGTCCTGGGCCTCATTCGAGGCTGGTGACGGATCTGCCAGTGAGTATTGTGCTTCTCCCTCACAATGGTGGGGGAGGCGGGTGCCCGGGGTGGGGGAGCATCACTCAGAGTAGTTCAAGCTGCACACCATGCAGCAGTACGCAGCACATGCAACCTTGTGCAACCTGACTGTGTGGCATGTGGACATGACAGACAGCTCCAGGGCATGCCTGGAACCTTGCTCTCACACACGTCCTGCCCGTGGGAGGAAGGGGGGATGCCTGCTGGAAGGAGCTAAGCCCCCAAGGGCACAGGCCACACCCCACACCTCCTGGAGGTTGCCACACACAGACAGCATGCAGCCATGCCTGCCCGTGTGACACAGCAGCTGCTCCTGGGAAAAGCACAGCGAGCCAGCCCTGTGAGCATGGCCCCCACAGAGCCCTTTGGCTGCACCCGGTCCCTCTGCTGCCCCTGCGGAAATCCCCCCACTTTCCTGGGCTGCTTGTCCAAGGGTGGGGGGGGGGGGCAGAGGGAGCAGGGACGTGGCCAGCCCGAGCCTCTGGTCCCTGAGTCTTGCTGCAAGGATGGTACGCTCCCCAGTAGCCCTGGCTGCATCTCCGAGGAAATCAATGACAGTAGTCTGAGAACCCGGACCTCATCTGCCACACTTGCTCCCATGCAGGGTGGGGATGTGCATGCAAACATGACTATAGCATCCCAACGGATTAGCGTTTTGCTAATTCGAACTAGCAAGTCCACATTGAGTGGACCCTGAACAGGGTTTAAGGATGGCCGGAAGCAGTGCCGGCAGGGCATCAGAGGAGGACTTAGAGAGTGGAGATGCTGTCTCAGGCTAAACGAGGGCTGCACTTAAAGGGTCCCGACCCCCACCCCGGACAGACAGTTCTCAGGGGTGCCCCGCTTGTAAAGCAGTCCTGGCTTAGATTGCCCGGAGTACCCACACTGGGCACATCACACCACTCGGCCATCAGCCCGGCTGCACTTGCCACAGGCTGCCATCTGGGCAGAGGGGGCAATCGGGGTGCTGCAGGAGAGCTTCCACCCCCAGAAGCTCGCAGAGCCAGCCCAGTCCTCCCCATCGGGGGCTCGTACCCCATTCCTCCCTCACCTCCTTCCACTTACCCTTCCCTAGCCCCCCTTCTTATTGATGTACAAAATAAAGATAAGGTTTCTTCCAACATTGACTCTGCCTTTATTGAACAAAACTGGGGGAGACTGGGAAAAGGAGGTGGGAGAGGGGAAGAGAAAGGCTGGGAGAGGGGAGGGCAACTAACATGATCAGGGGTTGGGAACAGGTCCCAGATGAAGAGAGGCTACAGAGACTGGGACTGTTCAGCTTAGAAAAGAGGAGACGGAGGGGGGACAGGATAGAGGTCTCTAAAAGCAGGGGTTGGGTGGAGAGGGTGCATTCAGAAAAGTTCTTCCTGAGTTCCCATAAAGAAGGACTAGAGGACACCAAAGGAAAGGAATGGGTAGCAGGCTTCAAACTAGTAAGAGAAAGTTGTTCTTCTTGACAAAGCAAATAGTTAACCTGCGGAACTCCTTGCTGCAGGAGGCTGTGAAGGCTACAACTAGAACAGAGTTTAAAGGGAAGTGAGATCAAGTCATGGAGGTTGGGTCCATGGAGTGCTATTAGCCAGGGGGTAGGAGTGGTGTCCCTGCCCAAAGTTTGTGGTAGGCTGGAGAGGGATGGCACGAGACAAATGGCTTGCTCACTGTCTTCGGTCCATCCCCTCCAGGGTCCCTAGGGTTGGCCGCTGTCGGCAGACAGGCTACTGGGCTAGATGGACCTTTGGTCTGACCCAGGACGGCCATTGTAAGCTCAGGGCTCAGGGTCGAGGGTCTCAGTGGACCCCCTTGATTTTCATGCACACCTGCTCCTGGGTGGCCAGGCTGGCAGCTCTCCTGCCCTAGACGGCCACTTTCCTGTGCCTAGTGCGGAGATCGTGGACGAGGTAGAGGAGGTGGGGGTTGGGGGCTAACTTCCCCAGCCAGCTGTTCAGTGCTGCCTAGTGCGCATTCCCCGGAACTCTTCTGGCCATTTAAAGAGCCTGGGGTTTCGCCTGCTGCTATTTCTGCTGTCATGGTGGCAGCATCTGGGAGCTCCAGGCCCTTTTAATTCACCAGGTCCTGAGGCTGGTGCCCCTTTTGATGCCCCTTCCTTCCCTTGGCAGGCCTGGGTGTAGTTCTTAAGGTCCAGCTCCTGGAATTAAGCAGTTACATGAGAATTAGTTTTACAGCTTTTATTTTGAAAAACTTATCTTTCTAATAATTGTGGTTGAGGAAAAGGCAGCTTGAATCATGTGATTCATGGGCCTCCGAAGGCTCATAAACCAGAAGGAAAATACGACGATTATTATTGTTGTATTTATTAATAATGATCATCATAATTTATTTTATTTAAAACACTCTTGTGATCTTTAGGCCAGTTTTACCAGTATGGAATGCGTGAGGTTGGCTTTCCATTGGCTGCCAGTGAGAAAGTCGCAGCCCTGTGCCTCAGTTTCCCCATCTGTCAAAGGAGGGAAGATATGGTCTCCCTAGGCGAAAACATTCATTCATTACTATAATTGATGGCTCCCGCCAGTGGGAAGCGCCCCACGGCCGCCCCGTGAGGCGGAAGGGGCTGGCTCTCATCCATACGAAATACAGGACAATGTAGCACTTTAAAGACTAACAAGATGGTTTAATAGGTGATGAGCTTTGGTGGGCCAGACCCACTGGCCCACGAAAGCTCATCACCTAATAAACCATCTTCTTAGTCTTGAAAGTGCTGCATGGTCCTGTGTTTTGATTCAGCTACCCCAGACTAACACGGCTACATTTCTATCCCTATTCCTCATCCATACAGACACTCATCCCGCAGCGGACTTGGCGTGCCGAGCACCGTCCCCCTCCTGCCCTGCAGGTGGCGCTGTGAGGAGCTCTCCAGCAGCCGCGTCCCCTCTGTGTCCCGGAAGTGCTCCCCAGCCGGCTCGGGCCGGAAGCGCGCGTGCAGCCGGGCACTGGCGGTCGGAGCCTGAGGGGAGCCCGGCCTGAGCGCGCCATGCTGCAGCTGCTGAGAGCCGGGCTGGCGCTGGGGCCCCGGCGGCGTCAGGGCTCGGCGCTGCTGTGGCCGCAGGTACTGGGCGGGGCGAGCGCGGCAGCCGGGGAGGGTCGGCAAAGGGCCGGGTCCTGCTGCTGGCCCGCAGCTGCGTTGTGCGGGGGGAGGCGGGTGATGGGCAGGGACCATGGGGACGCCCCGCCGCAGTTCCGGCAGACTTCTGTGCAGAGCTCAGAGCAGAGCTAAGGGGGGTTTGTGCGTGTTTGCAAAGGGGAGCTGCCCACCTCACGTGCCACTCAAATGATGTGTCCCCCTCCCCATGTCAGAACAGCAGGCGCCAGTCTCTGGGACTTAACCTGTGGGCTTGGTGTTTCCAAATCCATGACTTACCATGTGTACTGACAGAGGTGGAAGTGGGCCGGTTCACGTTACCAGCAGGAAATGGCTGCTGGTACCAGCCCATAGAGGTTTATTAGTGTTGCTGCCCCTTTTGCTTCCCTCCCTCCGTCCCTCCCCTGTCAGTGGTGTTGCTGGTACTGTCTACTAGTGCAGTTGGTGTGGGAGAGCCAAAGGGACAGGTTCCCTGAGGCCTGGTGATTTAAAAGACCCAGGGCTCTCATCCACCACTACAGCAGCTGCAGAAGCCCTGAGCCCTTCAAATTGCCACCAGAGGTCCAGGGCTATTGAGTTTGGTCCCCAGATCTGCCTCTTCCAGGGGCCCAGACTTCCTATCTTGTGTAGTACCCTGGGTGCTCCAGGCTGTGTGCTGGTAAGCCCTGGTACTTATTTTCACCCCTTCACACTGAACTGTAAACCTGGGTTTGTAATTGCAAGATCAGGGTCTTACAGCTGTGTGCATAAATCCATACAATATTACACAGATCTTCTGACTGGGGTCTGTTGTATGAGCTGCATTCACATTGCAAAGTGATGGGGCTTGGACCTGAATCACAGTGGGACTCTGACCTCTCCTCCCTCCTGTAGATGTCCTATGGTTCAGGCCCTGATTGATTGCTAACCTGAGTTAGACTGATTTGTGTGGAGGGAAGGTGATTGGGGCTCAAACTAGCATTGTCAATGTGTAGATGACTACACTTATCAGTTAAACCTGTTGATTACACACATTCCCTGCCCCACCCCCTTGCTGCCTCTGTATAGGGGCAGCAAGGAATGGAGGGAGGCAGGAGCCAGTGCCTGTGAGGAACCAGATTTCAAGCTGGCTCCTATGTGCACCGGGTCCCATGGAACCACCTGCTCTTCCTCCTCTCCCCCACCCAGTGCTGCTGCCCCTGATAGGGAGGCAGCATCACGGAGGGTGGGGGGGGGGCAAGAGGCCTCTCACTGCAGTGTGTGCCATCTCTGTGGAGCCACCTGTTCCCCCCTCACTGCCTCCCACAGAGGCAGGGGTGTGGCAGGAGGTGGTGCTTGGAGGAAGCTAGCTTAAAAGCTGGTTCCCCTCAAGTACAGGCTCCACCTGCTCCCCCTCTATCAGAAGCAGGTGCGGGGAGAGGAATATGCTCTGTGCAAACCAGCACAGCCTGTGTCCAGAGGGAGCTTTGGTCCCCTGCAGACAGGGGCTGCTGCCACACAGTCACTTTCCTTGAGGCATGCTTATGATGAGCCATTATTGTCCTGTTATTGATGAAAGGGGCTGAATTGCATTCTGCTTTTGTCTTTCAGTTTCTCTTGAATAGCTGCAGACAGTGTTCTTCAGAAATCATTCCTAATGAAAAGATCCGCAATATTGGAATCTCTGCTCACATTGACTCTGGTAAAACAACACTAACAGAACGAGTCCTTTTTTACACTGGGAGGATAGCACAGATGCATGAGGTATGTCTCTGAATTATTGGTATGACAGTCAGTGGCAAGGGGATTTTTAATGTTACATGCAATGATGGTGCTATTGAATTGTCTAAAATTGTTGAACCACAAAGAGTATTGAATGAAGTAAGAAGATTACAGTTAGAGGCCTTATTGATCCTGTAGAAATATAAGCCAAATGGGGAATCCTAGAGACAGCTTTCTTATGGTACCCACTGACACTTTCCTAAAGTTGCACACATTTGCTGTCCCATACACCTCACACACAAAAATCAAATAGGAAAAAAAAACTGACACAGCCCTACCGCCAACATAAATGGAAAATCTCCATACAGTCAAAGGTGACTAGGATAGAAAATACAAAGAATGTGCTCACTGGATGCAGATATATTTGCTTATTAGATTCACAGCAAAATAGAAATTATTTGCAGTGGCTTTTTGACTACCAAGCCTTCTTCAGGAGTAATATGCAAATGAAAGAGTTAGGATTGTAGACCAAACTCTTGTGCCACTAACTCAGATGAACATTGTTGCTGGTGTGAAAGATGCTTAGCCAGGCTATATTCTTATTCAAGCTGAGGAAATTTCCTTGCAGTAAATGCTTTGCTTTTTGTGTTAAGGTAAAAGGTAAAGATGGAGTTGGGGCTGTCATGGATTCTATGGAGCTGGAAAGACAGCGTGGAATCACAATTCAGTCTGCTGCAACATATACCATGTGGAAGGATACCAACATCAACATTATAGATACACCAGGTAACGTGTACTTTGAGAACTTTATAAGTGCTACCGTAACCAAAATATTTTGTGTACAGATAGAAGACCAATGTGCTACCAGAGCTGATCACACAAAGTATTGTACTGAACAGAGACTTCTATGTATGTGTTTCTGTCTGTCTGCTAGTGTGAAAGACAAAAAGAAATCAACAGAGCACAGAAAATTTAGTATAATTGTTTTGGGAATCATTATTTGCCTTGCCAACTGTGAATACAGGTTTGTCCATAGTAAGGATGTTAAATTGAGGTTATTGTGCTGATCATAGTCAATAGGACAACTCTGTAGAGCTGCAAACCCCTGTGCTGCAGCTCTACATTTTAAATGTAGTAAGAGCCGCTAGGGGAAGTGCCCGCAATAGGAACTGGCACGAATGGAGGCTGCTTCAGTCCCTGCTCAAGCCATTTTCCCTCTGTGCCTCTGTCTCCCCTGTCCCCTGCGGAGATGGTACTGGGGGGAACCAGCATTTAAGCCAGCTCCTCCCAGCACTGGCTCCTGTGCATGCTTATCAGATAGACATCTAGTCGACTCGTCACTTACATCCCTAGCCCACAGTCTTTATGCATCTTGTTTCAATGTAATTTTTAGGCTACTCAGGCCCAGACAGAGTCGTCTTTTGTTTGATAAATGCACATTTATGGCAGCATCAAATCAATGCATAATAATAAAAGGGGAAAGATATGACAGCTCTGTTCCCAATAGCCTCTTTCAAAAAGCATTTGACACTTTTGCATATTTCTAAGGTACTTGGGGGTTACCATGTAAAGCTCACTGTTCCACTGGAGTCATCTTGTTCGAGAGTTGAATATAACAAACCCTACTGACTTAGATTCTCTTTGTAAGTCGTCTTTTGTAGAACATGGGAGAGAAAATTAGAACAACTGGTGTCAATGTTTGTCTCAATCCTAGTTGAAATGGCTTAAGATACAGAACAGTTCATATGTAAGGGCCCCCTTTTTGGCAAGAGGCTCAGTGCAGGAGTCCCACATGAAAGTCATTGGGAGCTTTGGTATTAACTGAAAATATTTAAGTGTCTTTATACCTCTTTGGGGCGACGTGAAATGCATTGGAGAATCCTGATTTCTGGTATACAACTAGCTTCTTGGTTGGCAGTGTTGGAACCGGAGACCAAGGACTAAAATAGACGTGGGCCAAAAATTGTTACTTTTAACATTGATCCTTCTGCTTGCCCCCTGCTCCAGAACACATTTTTGGGTCCGAGGGATTGACTGTTAGTACATAAGCAGTATCTGGCAAATAAGTAAGGAACAGTGCCTTCATGTATACTCTTAATTAAATTACTAAAATTGGAAGCATTTTAATTACCAGATCTGTGTTTCACTCTTTACTGATGTTTTTATTTTGCATTTCTGTAATCTTAGTCTGTGAAAAACTCATTATATTAGCATTAATAAAGCACCCAGGAGCTCTAGTCTTGGACCAGGATGCACTGTGCTAGGTACTGTACAAATACAGAACAGAAAGACAATCTCTTTCCCAACAGCTTACAATGTAAGTGTTGGGCAAGAGACAGCAGTTACATGTTTACCAAAAAACAAAGTTTGCTAACATCCCTACTCAGCAGTTACACATTTACACGCTGGGGAGAGGCAGGTTGCTCTGTGGGGAGAGGAAGGGGGAAAGGTGTATGTAGTCTTTAGGATTAACAGATAAGACCAAGCTTATTGGTTAATCGTATAAACGACTATATGCTAACGTCCTTAATACAAAGGGACATAGGGAACACAAGAAAACAATGAGATGATATTAGTCATCGCAGTCAGGAGTGGTTGTCTGTTTCACTTTTGTTTATACAGTAGTCTGTTTCCCCTTCTGTCATTTTTGCACTAGTTTAATGTAGTATTTGAGTTGTAATCACTGTGTGGGTATTTCTGTCTGATAAAATCAAAATGTTTTCCAGTGGAATTCCTTTAAAACCAATTCTCAGAATAATTTATTTTTTCAAAACCCAATTTTTGGACAAAATTTGACTTGACAGTGTCTTGACATAGCTAAAGACTTACTCATGTGAATATAGAAGAAAAAACTTCCTAGTAGTCTATAATTCACTGCTGCTGCTTAACCATCACACACAAATTATTGTTCTTATTCAGGGCATGTGGACTTCACAATTGAAGTGGAACGAGCATTAAGAGTTCTTGATGGAGCTATCCTCGTGCTTTGTGCTGTTGGAGGAGTCCAGTGCCAAACGATGACTGTGAACAGACAAATGAAGCGTTACAACGTCCCATGTTTAACATTTATTAATAAACTGGACAGAATGGGCTCAAGTCCAACTAGAGCTGTGGAACAACTAAGGTAACTAATGGTTTAGCTTGTTTGCAGTGCAGTTCCTTGATGTTCTGAGTAAATGTTAATGATCCTGCTCAGTGTGTGTGGTCTGAGGTAACAGAGAACAATGCATGGCTTCAGGTTACAGCAGGTGGTAGCAAGGTAATAGAAGTAACTTTTCTTTAATGTCACTACAAGCTGGTACCAATATTACTTTCCTGTGAAAACAGCTGTCAGTGTCAGCCTAGGTTATGAAACTTCTATTTCCTGAAAGGAAGCCAGTTTCATGGCCGCTGAATTGTTTCTGTGGATCATTTGCACTCGTTTTGACAATGGAGCTGTTTATGGAGTCATTTATAAAGGTTTAATAATAAGACTCCCTTTGTGCTAAGATAATAGTGCTGCAGTGTGTTGCTCCAGGTATCACAGAGAGAAGGGGTAGGAACCTAAAGGTGGGGAAAGTGGTCAACTTAAGCCTTGTATGTCATGCACGCACTCCCTTCTTTCCTCCATCCTTTTCTGTTCTCCAACTCTGCATAGATTCAATTTGTAATACACAAACAAGCTGGCTCCAAAGCAGGGATGTTAAATTTAGTTTAATCAACTGATCAATTAGTTCATGGATTTTCCATTGACTAGTTGATTAGTTGATAAGCAACCTCAGGAGCTAACCCTGCCTCAGTTCTGCCTTTTAAATGTATTAAGAGCCAGTATGAAGGAGAAGTAATCCCTGGATTAAAATTACTATTGAAAACAAACTAACACAGGCAAAAGCAAACCTTTGTTGTTCTGTCAACATTTCAGTTTCACTAGAGCTCTGATTCTATGACCTGAGGCTTTGTCCTTGAGCAAGGAGAGTGTAGGTTATTGGTCCCAGAAACATTATTCAAGGACCTAGGATTAGATACGTAGGTTAAAATGTTGCTTTGGCTTGTCCTAAGAACTGATTTCTATTTTCAAACTTTTCAGATCCAAATTAAATCACAATGCAGCCTTCATCCAGATTCCCATTGGCCTGGAGGGAAACTTCAGGGGGGTCATTGATCTCATAGAGCAAAGAGCTATATACTTTCATGGTGACTTTGGGTAAGTGGTTAGAGGTATTTCTTATTTGCTGAGGCTGCTCCCTATTTGGTGAATGCTGAAACTGAGTGGAAAATTATTCTTGTTGCCAAAAGAAAGATGTACAAAAAATCTCTTGGTAGTGAGAGAAGCAGTTAGTGACTTCCATGGGAGGTCCATGTTTGGTTTTACAGCTTTAGTAATTGCATCTCTTTGGCCACTGGAATGTGAGTCAGAAGATAAAACAGCACTGTTGTGCACTAAGGATATAGATATTGCAAAAGTCCCTGTGGTTGCAGACAAGGTGGAAAGACACCATGGGGTTAGATCACGTATCTGGCAGAAATCCTGAGCAAGATTTTTATTCCTATTGCCATTTGGTTGAGCTTCCTGGGTGAAATCCTATCCCTATTCAACACAGCAGCAAGACTCCCATTGACTTGAGTGGACCAGAATTTCATTCAGTGTCTTTCATGGGGGTGGAGTAGATAGCCATGGATCCCAGTCCCACTTCATGTTGATTGTGAATAAAATAACCATCTGTTCATAATTTAATGAGGGGTAAGGCCCCTAACTTTGTATCTCTATTCAAAACCTATTGAGATGCCTGTAGGGTCAGTTCAGGGTACAGTTATAGCTGCCAGCAACTTGATCTGGCATGAATCAAAGGAGTTTAACGTTATAGCTGTCGGTGGACATCAGTTCTGTTTTGTGGGGAAGTTTTGAAAATTTTGTTCCCTACTGTAATCAAAACAGGAGCTTTCACTAAACCAAAACTTGGTTGACATGTCATTTTTCAGATGAAAACCTTAGCTTTTTGATTTGGGAAGAAGAATGTGTTTGTGTATGTCTCTGTAGCCCAATGGTTAGGATAGCCCACTGGTCCAGGATATGGGAAGACCCTGCTCTGCCTGATTCAAAGTAGAGCTTTTCATCCAACATCACTCTGAATTAGGCAGAGAAGTGACTTGAAGCACATCACAGGCAAGTGCCCTATTCACTAGGCTAGAGAGCATGAAAGATTCTTTCTCAATATTTCCAGTAAGAACTTTGTTAAAACCAGTATGTCTTTGCAAAATATTTGGGCTTTAACAAAACAGAATATCTTGACAAAATACCATGTAATCACAAATGTTTAAGATCCGCTCTAGTGGCCAGGCTGGTTGCATCCAACCTAAAGAGTAGGAGATCTGCTCAAAAATGAGACCCAGTCATGCCTGTTTGGCATGTAACTCTTAGAATAAACTAATGTTAAAGGGGAATAGAGGCTGATGTTTAGGGTGCTTTGGTGAATTGCAAAGCCCCCACATGAGCTGTTGAAGTTCCTCTGCTGTAGAGTTGGAGATGCAATATTGATAGACTTCAGTAGCTTTATTACCCCTAGATGATGAGACTTTTGAACTAGCTCAGCATTTTATGGCCACTATGCTAACCGCATTGTTGAAAGCTCCACTCACTTGGTGATCCACTGATCATGTTGTCTATTCCTTTGCAGAGAAATCATTACATATGATGAAATTCCAGCTGAATTTAGAGCAGAGGCTACAGAAAGACATCAGGAACTGATTGAATGTGTTGCTAACTCAGATGAGCAACTTGGAGAGATGTTCCTGGAAGAGAAGATTCCTACAATTACTGATTTAAAGGTAAATGATATGTTTTAGAACATACATTTATTTATTGTGAGAATTGTTAAATCCTCCTAAGGGTTGCATGTGCATAAATATTATTACAGTTTGTTATATCACCCTAAGTGTGCTCTCAGGGCCACCATTACCCTGTAAGTTTGCCCTGACCTAGATACACCATCTCCATTAGGTGAGAGCCATGTTCACTCTCTACATCAGCTCAGTTGGTTAGCAAGGCTGCCAGATGTGTTGGTGGATATTGCAATGAGGACACGGAACTGGACTGACACTGCCAAAAGGGCATGAACTGTAATAACCTCTGTAGGTATGCCCACATTTCACACTAAGTCCAGGCCTGTGGGAGTCAGGCTTAAGGAGTCTGTTTTTCCAAGCCTGGTGCTTGAATTTCAACACTGTATTGTAAACCTGTCTTTGCAGTTGCTGAACCCGGGTCTCACAGCTGTGCTAACACAGCCATACGGCACTATATAGACCTTATGACTCAGGTCTCTTGATCTGACCTGCATCCACACTGCATGATGACAGATCTCTTCTCTCCCACCCCCCCATAACCCAAACACACATCTGAGCTGCTGATCCAGTGGGGAGGAGTGAGTACTGGTGCAGATTGTCATTGCTTTCTCCCCCCCGCCCCCCTCCCCCCAAAAAATCTGCAGAGGCGCAAAGGGAATCTCCAAGAGGGACATTTTCTATTGCAGTTGTGGAGAATTTCCCTGGGAATAGAATATAGCCTTCAAGGATTTGTGCTTAAACTTTTGAGAACATTGCCTCATTTCCTACTTGTATTGACCTCATGCTGCAGACTCCAGTGTAGTAAGAACAAGACAAAATAGGGGAATCCTGACATTACCTGGAGTTTCTGGAGAGTATTAATTTAAGTCAAAATATAGTTTAAAAAAGAATGAAGAAAATTGTGAAATTTAGAAAAGAACAGAACAACAGTGCAGCACTGTGATGAAGAAAGATGGTGAGACCACATCTAGAAATGGAAGAAAGTCAGAGGATAGCAATAAATTTGAGAGTCTGGTGGTGATTATTGACTTAGTAAAAGTGTATAATTTGGCAAATAAATTACTAAATTATCGCAAATTATCAACTGCAATGTTAGAAAATTTTCATTTTTTTCTATTCTAAATTTCGAGCTAATATGACCGTGCCCAATGTGAACATTAATAAGGTGCGAGTATGTAAACAACAGTACATAATATGCCTCCTTTCTTAGAATAACCTCAAGGGGACTCTATGGGTCCATATCTTCTTGGAGTGTGAACCTGTAAAATATTACAAACTGAGCAAGATCAAGCTGGGTCAACATTGTGTTCCTTGTAGGGATGTTGGATGTAGTGTAATTGAATAGTTGTGTAACCACATGAAATCTTAGAAGTAACACAACTATTCGATAGACCCTGGCAGTGGAGTCGGCAGCCAGTGAACACCTGACCCCTCTCCCGGGGAGCCCTCTACCACCCCACACTGCTGCCTCTCAATCAGCAGGAAACAGCGTGGGGTTGTAGGTGGGAGCCAGTCTGCAAGGGGAGCCAATTTAAAAACCAGCTTCCCACACAGACCAGCTGCCTGCTGCCCTGCGCTGCTGCCTCTAATAGAGGCAGCAGCCCCTGTCCATGGGGGATCAAGCTTCCTGTGGACAGAGGTTGGTTCAGAGGGAGGGGCATGCAGGCAAGGCTGCCACAAAGTAGCCTCTGTGGCAGCCCGGGCCCACTGCAGACAGAGGCTGGTCCGCAGCAGCAGCTCCTGTCTGCGGGACGTCTGAGCTCCATGGGAGGTGGAGCAGCCTCTGTCTACGGGATTCTTGGCCTCCCCTGCAGACCAGGTCTGCTACTGCAGACCAGCCCCTGTCCATGGTGACCTCAGGCTGCCACGGGCAGTAGCTGCTTCGTGGCAGCCTCCCTCACTTAGTCCCCCCCTACTAAGTGGTAGCAGAGGCAGCAGCATGGGGTGGAGGGCTGGTGGCACCGCAGAGCTGGTACTGGGGGAACCAGCTTTTAAGCTGGCTCCCCACAGCACTGGATCCACTTCCCCCACCCCTACACTGCTACTTCTGATAGAGAGGCAGCAGCGCAAAGGGTGAGGGGGCAGGTTAGAGCTAATTCAGCCAGCTTTCAAACAGGCTTCCCCAACGCATGTTGGCTCCACAGACCTGCCTCCCTCTTTGTAGCCTTTTATAGCATGAAATGGGCATGAAAACTGAATTGCTCTCCTGAAACTTTTCTTCCATCTCTTCTACCTGCTACCTCCAGGCTTGAGAGATGTTGCCTGGATGATGCTGGCACAAATGTATTATGGCTGCTTGTGTTCTACCCATTTCAGGGATAAAGCAAATTCACTTTTATTGGGGACCTTATGTCAGGCTTGTCTTTGACTTGTATGAGCACAGTTTTTAGGGACCACAAGCCTCCCACAGATCTCTGCAAGCTAAAAGTCCCAGTTTGGCGCTGTTAAATTGTTGATCAGTAGCATACCTTGTAGGTATGATGGTACACACAAGCATGTACCATCAGTTTCAGATATAAAACATTTGCTAAGTTATTTGGATCCAGTGACAGCATGGGGTAAAATAACCTCTTTGGATTTCGGGCATTATACTTCATTTTAGAGATGTAAAATCCCATTTATTCAGTTACCTGGTTAAACATAATGTTTAACTGGTTCACCACTTAAATGGGGCCTGGCATGAGGCCCAGGTTGGGGCTGCTCCAGCCGGGTGGCGGCTGCTCCACAGCTTGTCAGGCCTGCCGCACTGCACCATGGGTGGCTGCTTGGGCTGGACTGGGTTGCTTGATATCTGGTAAGCGTCACTCAGTAAGGGTGATGCTTATTGGTTAACCATTGACATCCCTACTTGATTTGTCTTTGTCATGCCTTTGTCCAATGCCTTTGTTTTGACTTTGCTTTTAACAAGGGATGTTAATTTAAGCCAGGGGTAGGGAATCTTTTTTGGGTCAGGAGCCATTGGCCCACCAAAAAATCAGTCAGGAGCCACACACAAGGGAGCACTGACGTGGCCCTTGGCTGAGAAGGAGAAAGACACTCCCCACATTTCCCTCGCATACTAGAAACTTGGGGGTCCTAGGCTAGTAGATTTTGTGTGCTCCAGCCCGATGGGAATGGGAGAGAGGGGGCTGAACCACCAGCACAGGCTCCCCAGTGCTTGGGTGGGAGCCCAATGCTCAGGGACCTGATCCAGGCAAGCCCAGACAAATCTAGCCTTAGGTTCCCCACCTCTGATTTAAGCAGTAATTTTCCAGTAGAGGGCACTAATAGCTATTAATGTGTTGCAAATAGACACTGCTGCAGGAGACTGTTCAATGTGGCAAACAAAGCGGTGACAGATTCTGTAGGATTTTGGGGGCAGGGCGCCATACTTGGTAGACTGATTTTTTTTTTAAACTTAACTGTTACATTTGCTGTGATTTTCTTCCAGGGATGCTGCTCGAAAGGGGATTGCTATAAGGCTGTGGGAGTGGATGAAGGTGGCAGTCGCTATGTATTTTTGTTATGGTGTTTCTTTTTCAACTAAAGTTTTTGAATGTATTTTCACTATCTCGAGGAATTGGTCAAATCCATGCCTGGATGGGATAAGTGGGCACCATTTCACTGAATTGAGCCCACTGAGGCTAGACTGAATTCAACTCATACTTGATTATGGAAATCATAACTTTACAAATTAGTTTTAGATTTAAAAGTACCTTTTTCATCTCTTTACTCTGATACTAAGGGAGTCAATACACAATTGCCATTTTGCAATTGTTTCCTGTTCTATTTGTGTTCTTACATTGCCATAGGAAGCAGTCTCCTGCTATTAATGGTGTATTATGGAGGCACAGTAGTCACTCAAGAATTAGAGATGCAATGAGTGTTCCAATGTACATTTTTTTGTACACTCTGGGCTGATACCTTTTGATCTGAGTAAGTGATTTGTTTAATCCTTTTATGTGTGTAATGCAGGTTGGAATTGAAAGAATATTGGTTTTGGCTCCACAGTGAGTTGTTGATGAATCTTGCTATCCTCTTGCTCAGGAGCATTCAGAAAGCTTATACCTCAAGGTGCTATTAAAGAATTTGTCATGATGATAAAAGGCTTGAATTTTCAGAGGCACTGGGTAGCGGTTGCTCCCACTGACTCGAGTGGGAATTCTGGATGTTCTGCACATTTGAAAATCTGGTCCAGTGTGCTTTATTTGATGAGATGTCATAAAGCACCCTGTCTGCTGAATTACTATCTTAATAGTGGCCTTAAAGAACTGCAAAGCTCTTTGAGCCAGAGGAGGAAGTGCTGCAGTAGTCAGTGTGCTCTTTTGTTCCTGTTGTGAATTGCTGTAGAGGAGTAGTGATTCTAAGGAGAATTTGTTATTGGTAGTACCCAGTGGGATGCTTGGGAAGACAGTTTGTTACAAAAGTAAATTTGTCTATTCAGAGTTGTGTTGCTCTTATCCCCTCTCCTGAAAGCAAATTAGTTATGAAATAGCTGTGGCAGAGCAGAGGCAGGTTTATTTATACTAATTTGTCCCTGAAGATAGATTTTCTTTCAGTGGCAGGCAGCCAAGTTCTTGTTTAAAATATTTTTTCTTGGAAAACATGTTGGCTATCAATCCTGAAGGTAAGAGTATTTAGTGAATGATGTTCATTAAGGATTAAGTGCTTAAACACATACCTGGTTCTGTGCCACGAAAATATTATTTATGAGGAATTCTGTATGACGTGCCCCAGCTCCTTAATGGAGTGAAAATAATCTTCACAAAAAAGAAATAAAATTACTTCTATGTGTCTAAAAACATTATCTGTGATGAGAATTGAATGGAGCTATGCATTTCCAGTGTCTTGTTAGGCTAGCAAAATAGGAATACTAAGCATAAGTAAGGGTTTCCAAGTGACATGCTGGATGACTAGTTAAGCAGAAAAAATGACAATGGAATCTTGTATTTTTGTGCATTTTTGGTATATCTTCGGATATTTAAAAAGCATCGATCAAGATTTTCTTTAAGTTTTTCCAGTGTCTTCCTTATGAACCACCTTGCTATTTCAAAATATCTTTCAATTAAGAGAGCTTAAAAGAAGCTACAGGGTGAATTGTTAACAGTTTGTACTAATGGAAAAGACAAAGTTATTACAGTAGACTTCCGATAATCCGGCACCTTTTGGACCTAGGTGTAGCCAGATTATCAGATTTGCCGGAGAATCAGGAGGTCTGGTACAGCTGATTGGCCAGGATACAATCTTCCTCCCTCTCTCCTCCCCTTTCCTCTTCTTGTCTCTCTCCTCCATGCTGTAACCTGATCCTTCTCCCCCTCCCCTCCCCTTTCCTCTTCACTGAAGCAAAATGCTCTTCTCAATGCTGTAACATGATCCCACTCTCTTCTCATCCCCCATCCTTATGCTCCGCCTGGTTACAGCCAGCACATGTGCTAAGCCGCAGGCTTTTTAATCAGCTGGCCAGGAGCGCTTGGCATTTTGATGCCGGAGTATCAGGACTGCCGAACAGTTGAATGCCGGGCTATTGGAGTTTTACTGTATTTAATATAGGTATCAACAGTCCTTTTTTGCTAGTAGTTTGACTTTTAGGATATTTTATAAAAGTTCTGATTACATGGACATGCTATGTGTATCTGTAATTCCTCATGGTTAGGCCTGACCTCAGTGCAAATTGACTCCAAACCCTACGTTTAAGAGAGCTTGAACCTCAAGCCTCAACTTCAGATCTAATTTTTTCACTTTGTCCTAATTTAGAACAGGAACGCTTCCTGAATTTGTCAAATTCTCATTGGATTGGAAAACAGTTTGGCACCTTGTTGTACTCCTCAGCCCTATTCTGTAGAACCCAGAAATCACTCACTGCCTGGCTGCTACAATCTCCTGTTGTCTGTGGATGGCTATTTCCTGCCAGTGGGAACTGTGGGAAGCGTTGTGGATCAGGACACCACTTTCTCCAGCTCCCATTGGCTGGGAATGGTGATTCACCATTGGGAATTGCGAGGTGCTGTTTCTGTGGATGAGCAGACAAATAAAGCATCTGGCAGCTCATATGGGGCTAACCCAGGAGAAACCTTAAAGCAGAATTCAGCATTTGTTATCATGTCTTGTTTTAACGTGGATTAGTGGAATAAATATAAAATTTTCCATTCACATCCCTATAAGTCTTGAATGAATGATGAAACATTTGTCTCTTTGCTTTTCAAAATCACAACATAAAAAAGTATTATGTTGAGCGTGTTTAAAATAAATTCATCACAATATTGGTAAATACTTGTTAAGGCTCACATTGTTCTATGTAACAGTTGAGTAATATGAAGTGAAACAGTGTGTTTCTTACACTGTCTGCTTTTTAAAACAACAAAAAACAATCAGCTATTTGGATTTCATTGGAAGAAACATGATTGTTCCATTGTAAAGTGTTTGACCTGCTATCCACCAACTGGGAAATTTGTTGCCTATAACTACAGCACAGTTCATTTGAAGGAAAATCTCTGTTTTTAAACTAAAGTTCAGATGTCAGTTTGACTTTCACTTGAAAGGTGAACAGTTAGAATATTTCAAATCAAGTCTATCTTCACAAACTTATGTTGGGGCTACTGGATGTTTGAATATTTATTTGTATTGATACTGTTCTAAGCTATCAGCATACCATATGGTGGTGGTTTCATTCTGCTAGCCTTGTGACTTCCACTATATGATGATAAAAACTGTTACTCTATTTGTGGGGGAAGAAAGAGAGAGTTATCCCCCTAGTTTGCGTGTGGGGGAGTTCTTAAGGTCGATAGGGGAAAAGGGAATATTGAGGTGGGAGCACTGAGTACTATCCTTTTTATTTCAATGCTGTTCATCTGCTACATATTGTGTTAATGCTGTAACTATGCTTCCAGTCCAACCCTGTCTGTTTATGTATGTTTATCATTTTTTGTTCTTGTTAAACCATTTGCTTGGCACTTTGCAAGGCATAATTAAACATATAATCCTTGCCCTTCAAAGCTAGCATTCTGAACTACTACAGTGTTAAAAGTGGCTGCTTTTTGTTCTGTGTATAATATTGCAGTTGCCAAAAAATTAGAAGTTATTCATAAATGTTTTTCTAGCTTGCAATCAGAAGAGCAACATTGAAAAGGTCCTTCACACCTGTACTTGTGGGAAGTGCTTTGAAGAACAAAGGAGTGCAGCCCCTTCTGGATGCTGTCTTAGACTATCTCCCAAATCCATCTGAAGTCCAGAACTATGCTATTCTCAACAAGGAGTAAGTGCCAGAGGGAAGAGGGTGGGGAGACAGAATTATTCTGGATTTGAAGTGCAGGTTCATAATGGAGCAGGAAATTTTAACAAAATGCATGTTCTTCAGTCACTATAAAGAGAGAGCATTTATAGTAGTGTGGTGTAGAAGGCTTACCTGAGTCTTTAGGTAATTAAAAGATGACAGATCCCTCCATCAATGGGGCATTCTTTTCACCTGTACAGGCAGTCCCCGACTTACGCGGATCCGACTTATGTCGGATCCACACTTACGAACAGGGCTTTTCTCGCCCCGGAACTCACGGGCAGCGGGTCGCCGCCCGTGTCCTACGGGGTGAGAAAAGCTTCTCCCTGGTCTGCTGGGGGGGTCCAGCAAAGCCACTGGACCCCCTCCCCCCCTCAGCAGACCAGGGACACCCGAGCAAAGCCGCTGTCTGGGTGGCTTTGCTCGTTTGCCTGGGAGCAAAGCCGCCCAGGCAGCGGGACCCCCGCCGCCTGGGCAGCTTTGCTCCTGTCCCCCTGGTCTGCTGGGGGGGTCCAGCAAAGCCCAGCACCCCAGGGAGACAGGAGCAAAGCCGCACGGGCAGCGGGGTCCCTCCGCCTGTGCGGCTTTGCTTGGGTCTCCCTGGTCTGCTGGGGGGAGAGGGGGCGCAGCTAGTGCGCCCCCCCCCATCCCCAGCAGACCAGCCTTTTGTTGCGGGACGCCTCGGGTAGAGCAGCTGGGGTGCTGCCGGGTTGGTCCTGTGGGAACCTACCGGGCAGCGCCCCAGCTGTTCTGTCCCAGGCTCCAGATTCAGCAGCTGTTAAAACTGATCAGGCTGATTCCAGGAAGCTGGGGGCAGAGCAACTCTGCCTCCTGCTTCCTGTAGTCAGCCCCTGGTCAGTTTCAGTGGCAGCAGCTGAATCTGGAGCCAGTTCTGACTTACATACAAATTCAACTTAAGAACAAACCTATAGTCCCTATCTTGTACGTAACCCGGGGACTGCCTGTAGTATAACATTATTTCTCTTCCTCTTAAATATTAAAACTGACATATATGTAGTGATCTGGTCAGGTCTAAAACCTCTATACCTAGAAATTAATACCAGTAGGTGTTGTCTCCTCCCGCCCCTGAACACCAGTATTTTTCAGTTGACTCCTCATGTTCCCTCTAATACGGGGGGTGTGGACGGGAGAAGACAGTCTCTCGCAGGCTGAATCCAACCCACCAAGACCATTGATCTGGCCTGCAGCCACCCTGTCACTCCCCCACTCCCAGGCCATTTGAGACCTGGAAATGGGAGAGTGCTCAAAGTCTCCTCTCCCAGACAGGGGTGTGTGGCACTGTGGGGAACCTCCAGCTGGTTAAAAACAGCTGGCAATTCCCTCTAGCCACCACGAGCCCCTGGCAGGGTGGGGGCCAGGGCAAGAGACTTTGTGTGCTCCCCCCGCCAGGGACATGCAGTACCAAAGGGAACTGCTAGCTGTTTTAAAACATCTGACAGTTCTCTCTAGCTGCCATGCACCCCTGGCAGGGTGGGAGTGGGGAGCAAGGACTTCACATGCTCCTGCTTGGCCTGGGGGCAGAGGGAGTAAGCGAAGTCTCCTCCCACCATTAGGGGCATGTGGTGCCTGGAGGGAACCACCAGCTGTTCAAGACAGCTGGCGAGTCTCTCTAGGAGATGGGGGGCAAATACTTCACACACTCCCCCACCCCTAGGCCAATCAGGGTTTGTGGGTAAGGGAGCACAAGAAGTCTCCTGGCCCCTTTGCTTGGGGCCTTAGCCCTTTTGGGGTGGTCTGGGGCCACTTCAGATATTTGTAAAGTAGCCCCCCTTTAAAAATTATTGCCCACCCCTAGCCATGTGTGGAATAAATTTTGTGTGCTGAAGCATGTGTCTATGTGCATCACCAGTGGAATGCATGCTGCTGGCTGTGGGCACTCTGCTAATCAGTTGGACAGTATTTGAATCTCTCCTGGGTGGCCAGCCACTCAAGCACTCAGCTTACAGGGAACACAGCTTCTCACCCCTACTTACTCCCGTACCCTGTCGTGACCATCCTTGTGTTAGAAAGGTTAGGTAAAGTTTCTTGTGTGACCTATCATTGTTACTTCTGAGTGGGGAGAGCAATTGCTACTGCAGGTTCTCTCCGCCCTTTTGGCATCTGTGTGCAGGGAACTAGTTTAAAAGATGGCTCCCTGCGCACACGGGCTCCGGGGGAGCTACATGCCCCCTACTGCTATTGCTACCCCTATTCCCCGCATTGTGTAAATGCTAAAATTTTCAACAGTTATACATTTCCTTAGTTAAACTCATTTTAACATCCCAATCCAGGTTGGAATTTTTTTATAATACAGGTTGTCAGTGTTCCCTCTACATTTTTCATCCCTGAGCAGAGTGAGTTTTGTTTCATATACCAGTATTGAGGACATGTGTGCTTGTTCGGATGTGTGTCATTAAAATATTAACAAATATTTTATAAATATCTTATAAACCTTTCCCTTTTCCCCTCTGCTGCCATGTCTCCCATCTCCCCTCGCCCCATCTTGTCCCCTGGTACCTGCTGCTGCTCCCCACTGCTCACCGTCCTCTGCTGTCCTGGCTCCTGCCCTTCTCACTCCCCTCAGCCCTCCTGGGACCAGGCCCCCTACCCATCCTCTCTGACCCTTGCACCCGCCCTTCCTCCCTGTGCCAACCCCTCCTCTAACACCACTCTGATCATCTGTAGCTGTCCCATCTCCTCTCCTAACATCTTCCTCTACCCACCTGCCCTGCCTCTCTCCTTGTCCTCTGGTGTCCATCCCTCCCCTATGTTCCCTTCTCTGTCTACCCTTCTGCTTCACCCCCACAATCCTTTTTGCACCCACACCTTCCTTTGTCCCCAGCACTCTCCTGGTGCCTCCCCCTTCTTTCAGTGCCCCTGCCCTCTCAACACCTGCCCCCCTTGCCCTCTTACTTTCCTGGTGCCCACCCCCTCACCACCTTCTGTCCGAGTTCTCCTCACACCCCTCTGTGCCTTCACACGTGACTTGCTCCATCCCCTGCCTTCCTCATGCCTACCCTCCTTTCAACCTCTCTTCTCCTGGCACCCACTCCTCCCCTCTCCTCTTGTTCCCATTGCCCCTCCCCTATCCTTTCCGGCCCTTTCCCCTCACTGTCTCTCTTGGCCCCCTGGCATTTGTCTGTCCTCCCTCCATCCTGTCCCTTGGTGCCTTCCCCTTTCTTTTCCTGCCTTGGCTCCCTCCTCTCCCCTCAGCACAAGTCCTTTCCTCTCCTCACTCCCACTTTCGCCTTAATCCTCCCCTTGCCCCTTTCCTCACCTTCTGCCTTCCTGACACCTGCACCCCTCAACTGCCTCTATCCCCCTGATGCCAGGGTGGGGCAGCATGGCGGGTGGCTGCTGCTTGTACCTGGGGCTGGAGCTGGGTACTATTTTTAGTACCCTGGCCCCGGTCCAGGAGCAGCTTCATTAAAAAAAACTACAGTACTTCCCCAGCCTGAAAGAAAAGAAAAGCAAGCAAACAAAATGCATAATGCATTTTATCTAAAAATAAATTGAACTAGGAAAAACATAGATTGGACATTCAGCCCCTGCCTTTACATATATCAAATAGCAGAAAATAACATGAAAATGCAACTCATGAATGTATATCTTCTATAGAACCTCAGTTTATATTTATTTGTATATATTGAATATAATATAATAATGGATATATTATTATTATTTGCCAGTTCCCTCACTAGGACCCCATTATGTTGAATGCTACAGATACACGGGTACAACAAACATGTTGCTCTGCTGCTTCCACTGTGTGTGTCAGTGATCCATCTTGGGTTAATAAATTGCAAGGCCAGAACACAAGATATGGGTCGTATCAATGAGGTCTAGAGCATAACACTCAAATTATTATTCTAAAGGATGTATACTGATCACATATTTAAGATGTAGAGCCTCCTTGCAAAATATAAATGTAAATTTATTTTTACAATAATACCCTATCTAGTTAAACTTTTGATCCAGATACCATGTTTCACAGAGTTTATGGCTTAGGGAAGTGTGGGGGAGCAGCTACAGTCAGAGCAAATGGGGGAAGCACCCCGCTACGCGGCTCAGCAGTTAGGCTGCCCTAGTAGGGACACCCTCACTGTGCCCCAGCTCCAGCCAGAGCAAATGGGGGCAGGTGCCTACCACGTGGCCCTGCCAGAACCCACCATGCCACCATCACCATTCACCTTCTGGGCTGCAAGTACAGCAGGATAGCAGGTGAGTGCTGCTTCGTGGCTCTGCAAATGCAGGCACACAGCTTAGAGGGAACCCTGCAGGCTGTACCTCCGAAAACTATCATTCCCTGGTCAGGCAATTTCTGTAGTCTGGCTGGACTACCAATGCTCCTGGACTAGAGCACAGGAACCTAAGGGAAGGAGGACCAGTTGGGGCTTGGGAAAACAAGGTGGGCAGCTCAGTTGGAAACCTCTCAGGTCTGGGGGTGGAGCCCCTTGGCCAGAGTCTTCCTGCAGCCTGTGTTGACACAGAGCTGGAGCCCTGCAGCAGCGCATGGGAAAGCGGGGCTGATGCCCTGTTGCAGCCCTTTGACAGTGAGAGGCCAGATCCCCACAGCAGCCTCCTGGGAGCATAGGTCAGGCTGGAGCCCCGTGGCAGCCTACAGCAAGCAGGGCCGGAGCCCTGTGGTAGGAGCTGGAGCTTGTGATGCCCAGAGAGCCGGCAGCTGCTGGGCAAGGAGCCCAGCCAGTTTGGGAGAGCAGGAGGGTGGGACAGGGTGCCTGCTGGGGCAGCCTGCCTGCATCCGGTGATGATCTGGTGGCAGGAGACCTTCCCTTGTCCTGCAAATTCTCATTTGGGACTGGTGCTGGACTAGGGAGGTCCAACCTGTACTTTGATTCCACAATTGCAAGACCAAATCCAAAGAGACTGAATTGAGGTAGCAGATGGTGCAACAGCTAAGCTAACCCATTCTTGTACACTTACTTGTACTTATTGCTACTGACAGGTTGAATAGTTGAGGTGGTCATGTGCTTTTCCTCTCAGTTCTGTGCTCATGAATGCTCCCTGTGTTGACGTTTATAGTATGCTTCTCTGCTGCATGTGTATGAAGAACATGACATGTGGATGGAAGGCCTGGTCCTGCAAGGTGTACAAAGCTTACTAGGGCTGCTGTGCAGCACTATGCAGCCCCCAGACAACTTCAGTGGAAGTGTAGGACACTCCAGCACCTAGCAGGATTTGAGCACACAGTGAAAAGAAACTGCTGTGTATTCTCATCACTTAAACTCCCTCGCACTCTTTTTTTTTAAAGGGACTCTGAGGAAAAAACCAAGCTGCTCCTGGGCTCAGTCAGAGATGACTCCAAGCCTTTTGTAGGTCTGGCTTTCAAATTGGAGGTGGGTTATTGTTTCTTTTTCATTTGAGAGAAACGTATAATTAAGCAAAAACAATTGAAGCACAGGGCATTTACTGGAGAATTGCTGGATTAAGTGAGGCTTATCTGGCATTTATGGTACTCTATCATTAATCCTAAGAAATATCTTACGCAGGGATTGTAATTGATTTTGTGAATGAAACATACTAGAGTTTTGTTTAAAAGATTTCTGGTAAATATATCTATTTGTGCATATGACGCAGTTGTTACTACTTTATTATATTCATGATGTAGTTGAGCTAAGGATTTCTAGCAGAAAGATACTCAGTACCTTAGCCAGTTGACCTGCTTCAATTGTTTGAGTTTTTCATTTATTTTTTTCATGCTGCCAAAATCTGATCCCAGTTGGCTGGCATAGAACATTGAACATAGCTTCTATTAATCACCTTAAAGATATATTGTACCCACAATCATTATTTGTGACCTGGGTAGAGAATAGAGCAATGTAAACCAAAGGGACTGACGGATACAAATTCTTCTATTCTGTATGAGGTAGACCTTAAATGCTATTTCTAATTATTACAATATTTGGCACCCTGCATAAGGCACCACTTGTACTCTGTGTGGCTAGCAGAATAATTTAACTCTTAACACTCAGTAGGTACTGAATTCTGGGAACTGATTTTAAACCAGCTTTTCATTTCATGAGCGTTGCTTTGATTTCAAGATTTATCACAGACATTTTCGGAGGAAAATGTTATATTCCTGTGAAAAACTGGGAAAGGAGTTGTGCATGTGCAAGAGAGAAAATAAGGTTTAAAATGAAAATTTTAAATTACTAGGGGGCTGTGCTTCCTGCTCCCTGCACTCACCAACCCCCCTCTTGTGGGAGATAAGCCCATGGAGGGCTGGGCTGGGCTGCAGTCGCACCAGCCCAGATCCCTTCTCCCCCTTGCCCTTCCCACCAGCCTAGGCCTCTCTTCTCCCTACTTGGCTGCACCAGCCTGGACCCCTTTTCCCTCCACTACTATGCCAGCTGGGGCCCCTTTCTCTCTGCCCCGCAAGGCAGTGTCCCTCCCCCCTTCCCGCTACTCCCATCCGTGGCCACAGCTCTGACCCCAGCAGCTGGAGAGATGCATGGGTTCCTGTCTGTCCCACATGGGGCACTGAGGTCTGCTGAAGTGGAAAAAGCAACAGTGTGGGGGGCCACTGCCCCAACCTATCCCGCTGCAGTTCCCGCTGCACTGCTCACTGCCCCAGCCCTGCCTGCAGAGCCCAGGGCCACTTGTGTGCCTGCTGGGAACAGAAGGGAAGGAGCAGACAGGTTGGTGCAGCGGCTCCCCTGGGTGGCTCAGGGGTACTCTGGCAGCTGCGGTAAGTGCAGCCTCTGGGGAGGGGGTGAGTCTCCATGAGAGCAGCTGGATCTGGGCAGTCAGGCACTGTGCTCTGGCTCTCCTAAAGCCTGATGACACACAAGCCTGGCTGGAGCCCCGGTCCTGGCACTGTCCTTGGGCTGCTGTCCTGAGCTCCGTATGCCCCCCCACCCTTGCGTTGTCACAGCTGCAATCTGGAATCTGCCAGCTACTGTGCCATGTTTCTTGGTGTTGAAAGCCCTGGAGGGAGGAGGAAGGGGAGTAGGAGCTTTGTTTAAAATAGCAATTCCAGGTGGCATGGGGAAGCAGCGAGGTTGAGCTCGAGCTGGTGGTTGGGGAAGGAGAGACGAGAGGAAGGAGGCAGGCAGGACGTAGAGTGGCATGATGACATCATTCTTGTCCTCCCACAAGAAAAATATTTTAATATATAAAGAGAAAACTATAGCTTAGTGACAGAGACCTTTGTATGACCTTCTGGATTGCTAGGATACTGTGGCATACATCTTAGTGGGCAAACTTGTGGACTGGTGAATTAGAAAGCCAGGAAACTTGTCAAGATATGCCAAATTCTACTCTAGAGTTGAGAGAAGGTTTGACTGTTTTAATAATGTAGATTACGTTCTTTTTTATGTTTAATTTCAAACTAATGAATACAAATTAATGGTCCTTTAGCAATAGCTAGAGCAGAGTGCATTTAGGTTAGATATGCTGTAAATTTTCTTGGTGGTTCTAACATTTATTCCATTTTTAATGCCATTTGCAGGCTGGCCGTTTTGGGCAGCTAACGTACATTCGAGTTTATCAGGGGATGTTGAAGAAAAGTGATTATATTTACAACACCAGGACAGGAAAAAAGGTGCGAGTGCAGAGACTGGTTCGCATGCATGCAGACTCGATGGAGGTAAGTGTAGGAACTAGAACGAGAGGAAAATTTTTGAATGCTGTTATCTGCCCTTGAAGCTTTTTTCGAAAGTTGAAAATAAAGCATAAAGGGCAGAACTCTGCTCTCACTTGATTTATTTTACCCAGTTACCTTTAGTTCTAAAGGTGGAATTGGAAATTAATCTTCTCCATTGTATTTTTTCCTCACTGATGAATTGGAGGAGTCTACATATATGTATGTTCTCTACCCCCAAGGCCTTAAAAATTACTATTGGCTTTTTGGCTGAAGAAGGCTAGATGTTTCCTTTTCAGCTTCCTTACTAATTTCTATTTTGCCAAGGCTATTTCCTCTCTACCCCAACTAAATAGCTTTTGCCAAGGCTATTTCCTCTCTACCCCAACAAAATAGCTCTGCTGTGAGTTTAGTGTGAGAATTAAATTAAAACCTATCTCCCAAAATGTACAAATACTATTCCTTCCAGAAATCATGCAACCATGGAAAGCAAGTAGGATTGCAGCTAGATTTCTTGCGATATTAATACTAGGGACAAGTCAAGACTGCATTCAAGTTAGCAAGTGATGTTCTTAATACCCTAATTCTCAGGTTAGCTAGTAGTGAAACAAATCCCTTTATAAATTTGCACTGAAAATTTACAGCACTTTTTATCAAAGCTGGAATGTTAAAGTAGTTAAGATCATTAATCCCAGCACAATCTTTTTATCATAGTTCTTTCCACTTGAAACTAGATGTAGCTGTGTGTGCATGTTAAATGCCTTTGCCATTTCTTTCAGTACCACATACCTAGCTAACGTTTTTCTTCTTAGGATGTAGATGAAGTTTATGCAGGAGATATATGTGCCCTGTTTGGAATTGATTGTGCTAGTGGAGATACATTCTCTGATAAAATCAATGCAGACATTTCTATGGTAAGTACAACGTTTTTCATGGCCCTGATCCTCCTTCAAACAGGATACATGATAAAGGGGCTGCTGGAGGCTGGGGTTAGCTCCTAAAACCCCACTCCCCCCACATCAGCTGCAGAGTGGGGAGGGGGACAGCTAGAGGCCAGGACCAGCCCACAGAGCACCACTCCTCCCCAATATGCTGCAGAACGGCAGGGCTGTTGCCCCAAGCAAGGCACCTCCCAAAGCAGCTGCAGCTGAGAGGGCAGCAGCAGGCTGGGGGCCAGCCCTCAGAGCTCCAACCCCCACCCGACAAGCATGCAGACATGGATCCTTACCCTCCTGGGATGAACTGTCCTCGGTGGAGCCTCTGGCCAGAGAGCACTGCCACGGCCCCTAGGGAGGAACTGTTGCTGGAGCAGTGCCACCCTTGCTGCCATGGGCAGCCCAAGTAAGCTGCCTCTAGCCCATTATCCAGAGTCCTTTGCCCTGAGTCCTGCACCTCCCACCTGCTTTGACTTCTGCACTTTTGCCTTCTTTCCCGTGAGCCCCCAACTTCCTTCCCGCTGCCTTGAGCCCACCACACCTCCCCAACAGTATGCCCTAAGTCACCCACCCTGACTCTCCTTATCCCTGAACCCTCACTCTAGCCTACATTTCCCTTCATTTTTAAAAAATACAGTAATTGAAATAAAGCATGTACATTTTTCATGTATTTGAAAGAAATTACTTCAGTTAAACACCCGAGCAGCACAGGATACGGTACATCTGCTAATATCTGATGAGGCAAAATGCTTTAAAGAGAGAGACCTGTAAAACGAACGCAAACATGTTGATAGTTTATGTATAATCTGTAAAATCATTTTAAACCTTTTTGAAATAAATGAAAGAGAAAAAATTGTTTCCTTTACTGTGTTTGGGTATGTCTACACTACAAAGTTAGTTCGAACTAACAGACTTTAGTTCGAACTAACTTTAATAGGCGCTACACTAGCGCTCCGCTAGCGGAGCGCTTAGTTCGAACTAGGAAAACCTCATTTTACGAGGATTAAGCCTAGTTCGAACTAGCTGTGTAGACCCTTAATTCGAACTAGCGGGAGGCTAGCCCTCCCCAGGTTTCCCTGGTGGCCACTCTGGTCAACACCAGGGAAACTCTATGCCCCCCTCCCGGCCCCGGACCCCTTAAAGGGGCACGGGCTGGCTACGGTGCCTGTGCCAGGTGCAAGCCTGCCAGCACTCAGCCAGCAGACCCTGCACCTGGCACGGATCGAGCCAGCCACCCGATGCCCCCCAGCCCTCCCCCTCTTCCCGGGACCAGGCTGGCGGCTCCTGGGAGCTTGCCCGGGACCGCAAGAGGCGGGCACCCGCCTGGGCTAGTGCGGACATCGTGGACCTTGTCCACGATCTCTGCACTAGGCACAGGAAAGTGGCCGGCTTGGGCAGGAGAGCTGCCAGCCTGGCCACCCAGGAGCAGGTGTGCATGAAAATCAAGGGGGTCCACTGAGACCCCCGACCCTGAGCCCAGAGCTTAGAATGGCCGTCCTGGGTCAGACCAAAGGTCCATCTAGCCCAGTAGCCTGTCTGCCGACAGCGGCCAACCCTAGAGACCCTGGAGGGGATGGACCGAAGACAGTGAGCAAGCCATTTGTCTCGTGCCATCCCTCTCCAGCCTTCCACAAACCTTGGACAGGGACACCACTCCTACCCCCTGGCTAATACCACTCCATGGACCCAACCTCCATGACTTGATCTCACTTCCCTTTAAACTCTGTTCTAGTTGTAGCCTTCACAGCCTCCTGCAGCAAGGAGTTCCACAGGTTGCCTTTTTGCTTTGTGAAGAACAACTTTCTGTTACTAGTTTGAAGCCTGCTGCCCATTCCTTTCCTTTGGTGTCCTCTAGTCCTTCTTTATGGGAACTAATGAAGAACTTTTCTGTATGCACCCTCTCCACCCAACTTCTGCTTTTAGAGACCTCTATCCTGTCCCCCCTCCGTCTCCTCTTTTCTAAGCTGAGAAGTCCCAGTCTCTTTAGCCACTCTTCACATGGGACCTGTTCCCAACCCCTGATCATTATAGTTGCCCTCCCCTCTCCCAGCCTCTGTCTTCCCCTCTCCCACCTCCTTTTCCCAGTCTCCCCCAGTTTTGTTCAATAAAGACAGATTCCATTTTTGAACACAATTGTCCTTTATTTTGTACATCAAGAAAAGGGGCTAGGGAAGGGTAAGTGGAAGGAGGTGAGGGAGGAATGGGGTACGAGCCCCCGATGGGGAGGACTGGGCTGGCTCTGCGGGCTTCTAGGGGTGGAAGCTCTCCTGCAGCCCCCCAATTGCCCCCTCTCCCCAGATGGCAGCCTGCGGCAAGTGCAGCCGGGCTGATGGCCGAGTGGTGTGATGTGCCCAGTGTGGGCACTCAGCGCACTCCAAGCCAGGACTGGTTTTCAAGCGGGGCACCCCTGAGAACTGTCTGTCCGGGGTGGGGGTCGGGTCCCTTTAAGCGCAGCCCTCGGCTAGCCTGAGACAGCAGCTCCACGCTCTAAGTCCTCCTCTGATGCCCTGCCGGCACTGCTTCCGGCCATCCTTAAACCCTGTTCAGGGTCCACTTAATGTGGACATGCTAGTTCGAATTAGCAAAACGCTAATTCGAACTAGTTTTTAGTTCTAGACGCATTAGTTCGAATTAGCTTAGTTCGAATTAACTAATTCGAACTAAGTTAGTTCGAACTAACTCTGTAGTGTAGACATACCCTTTGAAATTATTAGGTCGGAAGGATTCTTGATTCTAATACATGTCCACTGGCAGCAATATTTTTTCCAGTTTTATAATTCAACTAAAAGATGTACAGTGTTGTCCAGGGCCTGGGTTAGGGGGCTGCGCAGGCCTCTCACTGGTGTTCCCCCGGAAGTGGGGGGATGAACAGGCCATAGATATGTTGGGTGTTCCGGCAATGCTGTCAGGAGGGCTGCTGGTGGTTCTGGGAGTGGAGAGGTCTGGAGCTGTGCTGCCCAGCCCTGCAGTGCTCCCTGCGTGGGAGGTGGGATCGGCGAGGCTTCTCGCCCTCCTCACCCTGGTCTGGTGCTGAGGGGAGAGGTTTATGGAGGGGGGCACTTACCTGGGCCGATAGCAGACAATATGGCAAGCCCCATCCCCAGCTGGTCAATCTCTTGTTGGTGTGTCTGCACCCAGTGATCACTCTGCTGTATAGCCATCCCCTGAACTCGCTGCCCCCAGTGGTGACTGAGTATCACATCCTTCCTGTCTGCCACCTCCCTTTCCATGTTCTCGAATTCTAGGCACAACCTGTTTTCCTGACATAACCAAACCCTGTCTTTGCTTTAAGTTAGGATAAGAGGAAGCTTTATGTCAAATTTGGTGATCCTAGCTCTTACCATTTAGGAGGAGTTCATGAACAAATGGAAACACACTAGGTATATAATAGTGTAGTCAAATAACCCATAAGCAAAAGCTGATAGGTTAATGCTATAGACTACATGCATTTCCCTCCCTCCCTTCTCCCAGTAAATTTTTTAGCAGGCTGGCCAGCAGCCCAGCTCAGTACTGGCTTCCAATGGGTCCAGGACCTACCCCTGTTGCAGCTCTGCATTTAAAATGCATTGGTGAGCCAGGGGGGCAGGCAGCCTGGCTCAGTCCTGGTTCACACTGGGTTTGGGAACTCAGACCACCCCTAGACTGCAGCTGCTGCCACCCCACGCTGCTGCCTCTTTATCAGAGGTAGCACGCAGGGTGGTAGGCAATCAGTCCGTGAGGGGAGCTGGTTTTTAAACTAGCTCCCTTTGCAGACCAGTTCCTGCCTGGCACCCCGCGCTACTGCCTCTGATGCAGAGGCGCAGAATGGCTGGGGGCTCCTTGGGAGTGAGACTGGAGCACAACTGCTAGCCCCACCGCTGGGGACTATAGAATAATCAACTAACCGAGAAGAATTCGTGAGGTTACTTGACTATTCAATTAACAGAAATTTAGCAACCCTAACTCAGACTCAGTTGCAAAAATCATAGATAGATAGATAATTCTATCTATCTATCTATCTATCTATCTATCTATCTATCTATCTATCTATCTATCTATCTATCTATCTATCTATCTATCTATCTATCTATCTATCTATCTATCTATCTATCTATCTATCTATCTATCTATCTATCTATCTATCTATCATTCAAAATATAAACCTGCACAAATACCAGTCATGCTTGCAAAATAATTGTATACATGAATGTGTCATGCTTACCTCAGCCGACTGTCCTTTGACATAAATAACCTACCATATTGCATAAGGTTTGAGGTTGGCAATTGGGCAAGTTCTTATTCTTTCCTTCTGCATTAGTACTCTTTCTTCCTTTCTAAGGAGAGTTGGTGGTGATGAGGGTTATATTCTAAAGTAAATTTAGATCTTTTTCACGCATAGCACTCACTGCCTACTTCCCTAAGTCAAAAGTCCAAACTACACACAGTAGAGGTTGGGTCAAGGACAAAGTTGAAAGCCTTAACTCTGAATTTTCCTGGCTTATGATTGTAAAAACATAACATTATTCAGATTGCAAAACTGAATGTGTCCATGTTATGAAAATGGTCACCTTTATTTGGAGTTTTCTGCAGCGATCACGCTGCCAGCTTTACTGAAGTTTGTTTATTTAGTAACTATTCCTTTTTACCTACTACAGGAATCGATTCATGTCCCTGATCCTGTCATTTCTGTAGCCATGAAGCCTTCCAACAAGGTAAGAGCCTATGGATCAAATTTCTAGCTCAGGTGTAGGCAACCTTTCAGAAGTGGTGTGCCAAGATTTAACTTAAGTTTTTCGATAAAGGGATATAAATTAGACATATTGAAATTGTAAATGAAGCTTGAGGGTTACAGGATCTTTCAAAACAGGTCATTTCTGTCGAAAGATCCCTTTCTTGACTGCGTTTTTTTTCTCAAAGCGACTTTTTGGAAAAAAGCTGCATCTGCCTTTATGCAAATGAAGCACGGGCAATTCAAATTCCAGCTTCATTTACAATTTCTATATGTCTAATTTACATCCCTTTATTGAAAAAGGGATGTAGTTTAGACATACCATTATTCATTTCTATTTACAGATCTGTGTGCTGCAGGGAGGGAGGGCAGGGGCAGGCTGGGTACAGTGACCATATTTTCAGATTGGTCAGGCATGACTTGCCCTTCGTGAATCCATGTTGACTATTCCTGATCACTTTCCCCTCTTCCAAGTGCTTCAAAATGGATTTCTTGAGGATCCCCTCCCAACAGATGTCAGGGTGATTAATGTCGCCCATGAGAACCAGGGCCTGCGATCTGGAAGCTTCTCTCAGTTGTCCAAGAAAGCTTCGTCTACCTGATCCAGCGGTCTATAGCAGACCCCAACCACAACATCACCCCTGTTGCTTCCACCTCCAACACACAGACTCTCAACTGTCTTTTCTCCCTCTAAGTACTGGAGCTCCGAGCAATCATACTGCTCTCTTACATACAATGCAACTCCTCCTCCTTTTCTCCCCCACCTGTTCTTCTTGAACAGTTTATACCCTTCCATGACAGTGCTCCAGTCATGCGAGTCATCCCACCAAGTTTCCGTTATTCCATAGTTCTTTAACTGGGCCAGGGCTTCTAATTCTTCCTGTTTGTTTCCCAGGCTTCTAGTATTGGTGTACAGACACCTTAGATAACCTGTTGATTGCCCTGCCTTCTCCATCTGAATCAGGGGTCCTTCTTTGTTGCTTGTTCCTCCTTGTGATTCTTCCTAGTATCTGACTTCCTCACTTACCTCAGGGCTTTGGTCACCATCCCCCAACAAACCTAGTTTAAAGCGCTCCTCCCTAGGTTTGCAAGCCTGCCCGCGAAGAAGCCTGCCCTCATGGTTAGGTGGATCCCATCTCTTCCTAACAATCCTTGTGCCCAGAACAGAGTCCTGTGGTCGAAGAAACCAAAGCCCTCTCTCCGACACCACCTGCGCAACCACGCATTTACTTCCTCAATTCACTGATCCCTACCTGGACCTTTTGCTTCAACCGGAAGGATGGACAAGAACACCACTTGCACTTGAAATTCTTTCAACCTTCTTCCCAACGCTACATAATCTGCTGTGACCCGCTCAAGGTCATTCTTGGCCGTATTGTTAGTTCCTACATGGAGAAGCAGGAAGAGATAGCAATCCAAAAGTTTAATCACTTTCAGAAGACTCTTGGTCACATCCTGAATGCAAGCTCCTGGAAAGCAGCACACTTCTTGAAATTGATGGTCTGGATGGCAGATGGATGACTCAGTCCCTCTTAGGAGGGAGTCCCCGACCACCACCACCCGTCTTATTTTGGGGGGGTGGTTGTGGAACCCCCGTGCCTAGGACTACACATCCCATGCCTTCCAGTAGATGGTGTTCCCTTCTGATTTCTTCCCTGAGAGCTCCCTGCCAAAGCTTACCAACGGCCTAGCTGGCAGGTTCTTTCCTTCTACTGCCTTTGGCTGTGCTGGCATCCAGGGAAAGCTCAAAACCCCCTGGAGGAGCCATGCCCTGCATGTGCCAAAGACTTACGTGGCATGGGGAAGCATCTCTGTCCCTCAGCTAAGTTCTGGAGTGGTGGGGAGCAAGCTATTTCCAGGTGGTTTGTGCTCCAATCAGACAGGTGCCCAGGCAGGGATGCTTAGCATTCTCTTCACATGTTGTTCCCACCTTAGATCCAGTTTCCTTAAAAGCCGGTTCCCTCCAGCACCATCTCTGAGGTTAGGGGTGGGGCAGGTGAAGCAGAGGCACTTCGGCTCTGCCTTTTTAATGTCATAAGAGCCATCCAATTCTTACTACATTTAAAAGGCAGAGGCGCAGTGCGGGACCCAGCACAAAACGGGATTACAGTAGTCCTGGCTCGTGCCGGGTCCTGGACCTACTGCCATGCGGCTCTGCAGTTTAAATGTACAGTAAAACTCCATTAGTCCGGCATCCAATGCTCCGGGACTCCTGATAGTCCGGCACCATCAGGAACCCAGAAGTGCTGGGGCAGCCGGACAGGCTTCCCCCATTCAGCTGCTGCTGAAACTGACCAGCAGCTGAATCGGGGAAGCCGGGAACAGAGCAGCTGGGGTTCGGCCGGGTTGGTCTCATAGTGCTGCCCCTCGGGGCTGCGGGACCAACCCGGCAGCACCCCAGCTGCTCTTGGGGACGCCTGGAGCAGAGCAGCTGGAGTGCTGCCGGGTTGGTCCCGTAGCGCCAAAGGACAGCGCTGCGGGACCAACCCAGCAGGACCCCAGCTGCTCTGCCCCAGGGGTCCCCGATTCAGCCGCTGCTGAAACAGATCAGCGGCTGATTCCAGGAAGCCCGGGGCAGAGCTGCTCTGCCCCGGGCTTCCTGAAATCAGCCGCTGATCTGTTTCAGCAGCGGCTGACTTGGGGACGCCTGGGACAGAGCAGCTGGGGTCCTGCCGGGTTGGTCCCGCAGCGCCGAGGGGCGGCGCTACGGGACCAACCTGGCAGCACCCCAGCTGCTCTATTGCAGGCATCCCCGATTCAGCTGCTGCTGAAACAGACCAGCAGCGGCTGAATCAGGGACGCCTGGGGCAGAGCCAGATTATCGTAAGGGGGGGCTATGAGGGGTCTGGGGTGGCATCCCCTCCCACCACACTCCAGACCCCTCATAGCCCCCCCTTCTGATAGTCCGGCATATCTGATAATCCGGCACCCCCTGGGTTCTAAAGGTGTCGGATTATCGGAAGTTTACTGTAGTAGGAGCCGGGCTGCTTGCGTGCCTGGCTCCTACTACATTTAAACTGCAGAGCTACAGTGGCCCTTCCTTGACTAATTGTGTACTCAGTACAAATTGTATCGACTACACGATTAGTCATTTAGTCAATACGTAACATCCTTACTGCTGAGCCTCCTCTTTGGCTAGGTTCGCTAAAGCCCCTGCAGCCAGGTTTCCTGGGCATTGGTGCTCAGTGCGTCCTTAGGGCTTAACCCCTTCCCAGGGCTGTCTCTTGAGAGGCATGGAGCCTGGGGCAATCTCCTCTGCTGCTCCCCCCGGTACCCCAGGTGCAGGGCCTGGAACCTGCCTGCCCTGCTTCTGCTACCCTCCACCCCACTACTGGGATTGGTGGGGACTGGGTGGCAGAAGGGGTTGCTTCCCTCCTCCTGCGTTCACCATGGTGGCTAGGAGCAAAGCGGCCCAGCAGCTTGCTCCACTCTGCTGTGCCGCTCTTCCAGCCCACTGCACTTCACTTCTCTAAGGTAAATAAAAAAATAAAAGGTAAATGACAAGACTCCAGCTCTGCAGTATTTCTTTTTAACAGGGGTGTGGTAAGTCAGGATTTACTGGTGAGGTGTCCTCATAGGTTTCTGGCTTAGTTGATGATGATAATCAGAAGGCTGCTTGCATGTGTACTCCACGACGTGTGCTGTATTGACTGATGCAGTTAGTCTTCACAGCAGGTCTCAAGAGTGCCCCCAAAGACCACAAATCAGATGAGGATCTAAGGTGCCTGGCCAGGTTTATTGTTAAGCAAAATACATTAATAGTTATCAGTAGACTCTACTGAACCACTACACGTATGTAATTCATAACAATGGAATGACTCAATTAGTGGGAAATTTCCACTGCTCCCTAGGTCGTCTAAAGACTCTCCCTCCAAGATGCCACTTTATATACAGGTACAAACAATTTACACGTTACTGCTGATATGTCAGGTTGCCACCCTCTGAGGTAGTCAGGTTACCATCCTCTGATGCTGCTTAGATATCACCCTGTACCTTGTGATTTGATTAAATCATCTCTATCCTTCATGTTGTTATTTTAGACCCCTTTCTGAACCTGGGTCTGTATCTGTGGGTAGTGTGTCCCAAGGCTTTTTTTTAATGAGCTGCTGGTACCATTTGCTTTCAAACTAGGGTTGCCAGATGGTTTCAACAAAAATACCGGACACGCTTGACATTACATCACAATCTACATTACATCTTATTTAGAAAATACCAGATATTTATATTTTCTCATTTATATTTTCTCAATTTGTTTCCTGAACAGAAAGCTCAAATACTGAACTGTCCAGTTCAAAACGGAACACCTAGCATCCCTACTTTCAACTTATGACCAATACTATTTAATGTTTTACACCTGGGCCTATTACCAATTAGCGTTTTGTGCACTGAGCCCCATTGGTGCCAAGTGCTGTGAGCAAGGGCCTGCCTCTTGCTCACAGCTTAGCTTTGCTTTATGTTAGCCTTGTTTTGTCCATTGTTAGCTAGGCCTCAAACCAGGCCTGTGCTACATGGGGTTATATTTTAAGCCTTCATCTTAGTACAAGGGGCTCGGACAACTTGATGTTAATTTGAACGTTTGTACTGTATAGTTCTGATTGATTACCCTTGAACTCACTTGAATATGAGTAATTTTACCAGATGTCCCGTATTCAACATAGGTAATACGGTCACTTCAGGATTAGCTACTCCTGGTCTAATCATGACCTCTTTTCCTACTTAAGGAGCATTTTGGGTTTGTGGTGTTGCATATGCAGAAAATAATGCAAGAATTTGGGGAGCGAACCTTATTATGAATTTTGGGATGGCAAATCCATGTACCTCTGATTCAGAGGGAATGATGCTAACTGATTAGTATGAACTTTTCAGGCCTTTGTATGATCTGGTATTTACAGAATGTTGAATAAAGTTGTTAATTTATTTTGCATGTGTGTAATTTTTTTTAGAATGACTTAGATAAATTTTCAAAAGGCCTGAACCGGTTTACTAGAGAAGATCCTACCTTCAGAGTCCACTTTGACATTGAGAGCAGAGAGACAATCGTTTCTGGAATGGGAGAACTGCACTTGGAAATTTATTCTCAGGTGATTATTAAAGCTGAATCTGAGAACCATGCCAACTGAGTCTTGGCTGGGGAAAGTATTTGTTTTTATTTTCTGCCCTAGGATATTATGTAGTGCTGCTGTGCACTTTTAAAAAAATCTACCACAGTCTATCATGTAGGTGAGCTAAGTGGTCACAAGACACAGGATAGGCCCTGATTATGTAGTTGTAAATCACTATGCTTCTGTGGTGTTAATGGGTTTGGATGGAAAGCTGTTTTGAGATTTCAAATATTTCCCATTGCACATTAGGATGACACAGATCTTTTGACATGTCATCCTCCTACAGAAAGTCAGCAGCCAACAACTTGGCAGTTGGGGAAGTCAACTGGGATGTCTTGGATATAAGTCCAAGTTCAGGGTGTGAATTAGGCAGAGTAGGGATTTGAACCGAGATCTTCCATGCCCTGGGTGAGAGTCCCAGTCACACCCACCCAGAATTTGAGAAATCTTAATGAAATATCGGTAAAACTGACCCCCTTCTCGCGAAAAAATCCATTTGGATGAATCAACATTTTCCAGTGAAAAAGCATTTAATCAAAAAATTTCTGACAAGCTGTACTACCAGGGCTCTGCAGAAGTGCACGATTCCACTTGTGTAGCTCCAGTGCAGGATTGAGGCTATAGTTCAGTTGTTCCCAATTGTTTTGATACCGGGGACTAGCAACCCCATTCACAAACTTTTGGAAGACTGGTAACAGTTTATTTGCATATTTCAGTATGCATTATGCAAATTATACATATGCAACTAAAACCTTACCGGTCTGCCAGAAAAGTCCCCAGAGCCCCCAGTGCCAGCCCGAACCCCTAGAGCCTCCCACCCCTCCACAACTTCCCCAGCGCCAACTACTGACCCCAGTTCTCTGCATCCTGCACCCCAGTGCCAGCATCCCATCCTCAAAGCCCCCCTTCAGTGCCAGTCCCCCATCCCAAACACCTTGGTGCCAACCTCCTGCCCCTTAGAGACCACCACCACCAGGCCCCCCAGTATCAGCCTCCTGCTTCTAGAGCACCACTGTACCCATCCCCTCCTGAGCCTTCCCCAGTGCCAACCTGCAATATTTGCCCCATCACCAGAGCCCCCACTCCAGTGCCATCCCTACCCCCATAGGCTCCCCTACTACTAGCTCAGCCTCCAGAGCCCCCCAGCATAAGCCCCCATGCTTACCCTGTCCCCTTCACCTAGCCCTGCACTGCTGCCTGTGATGCCACTGATCTGGGGGCTGGGGTACACTACCTAGGCCTCCCCTCTGCGCAGGGAAACGCTCTTCCATAACTGAGAGGAGACACCCTCTCCTGCCCAGCGCTGGTTGGCTGAGCAGCAGGGCAGGACACGCCTCTCCCAACAGCCTCGGCAAGAGCGGTGTACCCCAGCTCCGATCCCCCGGAACCACTGCTGTAGTTCATAAAGGATTTTTGTATCTTCAGAATGAAAAGCACTAAAATATTAATGTAACAAACCATTGGCTGCTTAAGGTGGTGGTTTAACACATGTCCAGATACAGATTTTTATATGTTTCTTCATCTTTCCTGGGCATTAATAGTGTTAGTTGAAAACTTTATCTTAAAAATCAGACTGGTCTGAAATTCATACAAACACTACCTAAGATGGTGATTATTTTATTACAATTTAAGAAGAGCCTTTTCTTCTATTTGCTTATATTGTACATTTAAAAGTTTTTTTTCCCCCCCATATATGTCACTGTAGTTGATTTCCCCTGTTTAGCAACAGGGAGGAGAAAAAGCTCTACAAATTATAAAGGAAAATGGGTTGTGATATAAATTGACTGGGAGATCTGGAGTCTACATGGGGATAGTCCCTTAAAACTAGTTTTGACTTCAAACTGTATGGTATTTTAAGAGGACAGTGTTCCTTTAACAATTTTTATTATACTAAATGGAGCTGGCATTTTAGAGCAGTGCTTCTCAACCTTTTTTTTTTTTTTTTTTTAAATAAAGTACCCCCTTTAGAAAAAAAAGTACCCTCAGTACCTACAATGTTCAGATACACAGGTTTTTTTCTACCATTGCAACACATTTGTTTAAACAATTGAATCTTAGCCGGGTGGCTGATGAAATTTTTGCGTGTAAAAAGTACAAAAATAATAAAGCGCTGCAAAACTTAAAACAAAAATTCAGTTTTCTCCAAATTTCAGTTGTGTTGACATACCCCCCAGACTTCTCTCCAGTATCCCTAGGGTACTCGTACCACTGGTTGAGAAACACTGTTTTAGAGAACATGGAAAATCTTGGACTGCGCTCAAATCTGAATAAGAATGTTGCTGTTACCTGTATTTTGGAACACTTCCAGTTTAGAAATAATTACTCCTAAACATTTACTGTGATCAAAGGCATTGTCACTGTATAGGAACAGTCCTGTATATTTTTTTTCTCTTTCTGCAGCGATTGGAAAGAGAATACTCTTGTCCTTGTACCATGGGAAAGCCTAAAGTTGCCTTTAGGGAGAGCATAACAGCACCTGTACTGTAAGTATTCTCCTTATCCAGCATAATACACCAAATTAGCCTAGCATGTTGACATTTTATTATGTCTTCATCACACCATTTACATTATAGAGAAGAAATACATAATATTCCTTTTGATTTATTTGGACATGAAGTAAAATACACATGGAAGGAAGAGGGTTTCACTGAGCGAGGATATTGTTCATCTCTGTGTTAGCTGTCTGCTGACATGACTTCCCCATCATCATAGCTTCTATTATTGCCATATTGAATATGCTGCTAGTTCTGCTCTGCATGTTTTGGCTGACAGCTGTTCTTTATTACTTTAACTCCATGCTGTGGATGCCAAAGAACTTGCATTTGCCAAGGAATAATTTCCTGTGGATAAAAAAGATGCATAATGTACTGGAGAAAACTGGAAATTTTCTTAGAACAATATTGAACTAGAATACCTAATTGCTGTTCACGAAACAAAAACAAGTGCAGAATTGTAAAAGAAACAAAAACTGTGCTTTGTACTGCAGTTAGTGAACTAATTCCTTTCAGGACTGTCCCTTCCTGCAGATGGCTAAGGTATGGTATGTGGTGTTGATGAAACTCAACTCTTATGGAAGATACATTGGGTGTCTAAATGGTGGTATTTGGAATGGGTGAGGAATCTCTTGATGTTTGTGGATGATTTTACACTGAATTACAGTATCTAAAGCAGGGGTCAGCAGCCTATGGCTCCTGAGCCAAATATGGCTTAGTAGAGAGTCAAATATGGCTCTTTTGCAGCTCGAGCTCATCCCTCTCCTCCTTCCTCCCGCCCTGGGCTGGTGCTCCATCCTTGCAGCCCCCCACAAAATTGGAGCACTAGTGCTGGCTTCCGTGTCTGGGGAGGGTGGGTGAGAGAGCCACGAGCCTTGCCATCGGGTCCAGCTTGCGGAGAAGAAGCAGAGCAAGCAGTGGCTCCGCATGCTGCTGGTTCCCTCCCCTCTCACCCAGCTTGGGGAACAACAGTGCACAGATGTGCTTCCTGGAGACTTTCCCCACTGCTCCCATTGGCCAGACTCCGGTCAGTGAGGGCAGCTGGAGGCCATGCCTGGAATGCGGTGCTGCGAGCTGAACGGGGTGGGAATGCAAGTAAGTGCTTCCCCTTCCCTTCATGCCCAGACTCCACACTCCCTCCTTCTACCCCCAGCTTGCTCCTGAGCGCTTCTCCTTGACAAAGCGACAAGGAGTCCTGTAGCACCTTATAGACTAGCAGATGTATTGGAGCATAAGCTTTCGTGGGCAAAGACCCACAAAAGCTTGTGCTCCAATACATCTGTTAGTCTATAAGGTGCAGGACTCCTTGTCACTTTTGCAGATCCAGACTAACACGGCTACCCCTCTGATACTTGTCTCCTTGACCAAATACTCTACCCTCATGGTGCACTGCGTGGTTCACTTGAGGGTTTTTTGTGGGGGAGGGGGGGGAGGAGGGTTTTTTTTTTGTGTCTCACTTCTGTGGTCCCTGACTGATTTTTTTTGGTGGGTCATAGAATCATAGAGCTGGAAGAGACCTCCGGAGGTCATCAAGTCCAGCCACCTGCCCAAGGCAGGACCAATCACAACTAAATCAACCCAGCCAGGGCTTTGTCAAGCCGAGACTTAAAAACCTCTATGGATGGAAATTCCACCATCTCCCTAGGTAACCCATTCCAGTGCTTCAACACCCTCCTAGTGAAATAGTTTTTCCTAATATCCAACCTAGAGCTCTCTCACTTTAACTTGAGACCATTGTTCCTCGCTTAGCCATCCGTAACTACTGTGAACAGCCTTTCTCCATCCCAAGTGCAGGACTCTACATTTGTACTTGTTGAACCTCATCAGATTTCTTGTGGCCCAATCCTCTAATCTGTCCAGGTCACTCTGGACCCTATCCCTGCCCTCCAGCATAGCTACCTCTTCCCCCTAGCTTAGTGTCATCTGCGAACTTGCTGAGGGTGCAATCCGTCCCCTCGCCCAGGTCATTAATAAAAATGGTGAACAAAACTGGTTCTAGAACAGATCCTTGGGGCACTCCGCTAGAAACCAACCAGCCAGCCTGACATCGAGCCGTTGATCACTACCCATTGGGCCTGACAATCTAGCCAGTTTTCTATCCATCTTACAGTCCATTTATCCAATCCATATTCCCTTAACTTGCTGGCAAGAATATTGTGGGAGACCATATCAAAAGCTTTGCTAATGTCAAGGTATATCACATCCACTGACTTTCCCATATCCACAGAACCAGTTACCTCATAGAAGCTAATCAGATTAGTCAGGCATGACTTTCCCTTTGTGAATCCATGTTGACTATTCCTGATCACTTTCCCCTCTTCCAAGTGCTTCAAAATGGATTCATTGAGGATCCCCTCCATGATTTTTCCGGGGACTGAGATAAGGCTGACTGGTCTGTAGTTCCCTGGATTGTTCTTCTTCCCTTTTTTAAAGGTGAGCACTACATTTGCCTTTTTCCAATCATCCGGGATCTCTCCCAATCTCCACAAGTTTTCAAAGATAATGGCCAAAGGCTTCGCAATGACATTTGCCAACTCCCTCAGTACCCTCGGATGCATTAAATCTGGGCCCATGGATTTGTGTATATCTAGCTTTCCTAAATAGTTCCCAACTTGTTCTTTCCCTACCAAGGGCTGTCCACCTTCTTCCCATACTGAATTGCTTAGTGCATTTGTCTGATAGCGGACCTTGTCCGTGAAGACAGAGGCAAAGAAAGCATTGAATACTTCAGCTTTTCCCACATCATCTGTCACTAGGTTACCTCTCTCATCCAGTAAGGGCCCCACACCCTCTGATCACCCTTTTATTGCTAACATGCCTGTAGAAACCTTTCTTGTTATCCTTCACATCCCTGGCTAGCTGCAATTCCAATTGCGCTTTCACCTTCCTGATAACTCCCCTGCATTCTTGAGCCCCTGACTTAAAAAAAGGTTCCCCACTCCTGACATAAATAAAGACAATGTTGAAACCTTTTGTGTCCAACATCTAGCCATAGCGTGCTGTCCCTGGCACTGATCCTGGGGCAGGCTGTGCGCTCCAGCCCCCATCTGGCCACAGCAGTGTCTGGTGGCAGACTTCCTCCTGCTACAGCATGGGTATGAGGGAAGGCCATAATCTGGCTACGGCAATCCTGGCCCGGCCCCTTGTCCAGCCATTGCTGCCTGGGTGCAGCAGCCCAGCCCTGGCCAGGTAAGGTGATCTGGCCCCAGGGCCCCTCCACATACTCTGTTTCCCACCCTTATTACCCTGCCATGTCTCCTGCACCCCCATATCCACAAACTGCATGCCCAGCAGTAGAAGTCCCATTAAATAAAGTCCTTTATGCTATTATTATTCATCATGTCAATTATCAATAATATGACATTGTATATTTTCAGTCATGCAAATGGGCATTCTTAATACTGGCTCTTTATCGATCACTTGTTCTGAATTTTAATGCAGTTAGGCTCTTTGGTTTGAAAAGGTTGCCAACCCCTGATATAAAGCTTTGAGTCTAAAAATTTTTCCCTACATCAAATGCAAATTATTTTCTCTGTAAAAAAGATATACCTGGCACATAGTACAGTGTAGTATGATGGTGTCATTTTGGGAACTTAGGGTGCTGTCGACAATGTAATGCTCAGTGTGGAGGGGAACTCCATGGACCAATCGAACAGTTCATTGTGGACCTTGCCATCATGATGGTTGCGTACATTGCTTTCTTGATCCTGACTATAGAACACACAGCCCCTCCCCCATCTCTGGCCATCTTCTGTGTCAAACTTGCTCCAATACATGAGCATTTTGGACCTTATGACTCCCACTGGAGTGCAGTTAAGTAGAACAGGATGTTTTTAGCACCTATTTTTGTCATCTTTACCTATGGTCAGAAAGGGGAACAGGTTCACCCAGCAATAATTTCCCCTTGATGAAGAGATCTCAGAGCAGCTGCGAAGGACCTCCTTCACATCACTGGTAAAACCCAGGATGTCACCCTTTTCCACTGCAGTTTTTGTAGTCAGAATTATAACTAAAGAATTTAAGATCCCTGATGCCCTGCCATAAACTCAGACACTTGGTTTGCTGCCTGCATACAGAGAGGTAGAGAACTCTGGAGAATGCCAGGGGGAAGGGATGGTCTCACCTGTCATGCAGCTAATCTACTGGTCAAAGCATTAGGGCAAAGAGGGAAAATGTTACTGTCAGTCTTACTTGTAGGGTTCTAGAAAGACAAATCATAGGTGGTGTCATGGCTCCTTCACCACTCTGGCACGATAAATGCAGAAGTGGGGGCCAGCAGTTACCCCAAAACCTTATCTACCAGGCTTTGGTATAAAACTTCCCCCCAAAATCTTAAAAACCTAGATTTTGGGAATAAAAATTCTGCTGCCACCTCCCAAATTAATAAAGAAACCAGGGGAGACACCATTTGGGAAAATCTCACCCCTAAAGTAAAAAGCAGGACATCACCATTAACCAATACCAGGTTAATAAAAAGAAAAGAGAAAACTTTTATTATCACCACAATATTCCTGTTGCAAGCATAATAACTAGATGGAAAAGTAACAAATAATATACAGGCAGTCCCCGACTTATGCGGATCCGACTTATGTCGGATCCGCACTTACGAACGGGGCTTTCTCGCCCCGGAGGTCGAGGTGGCGGATTGCTGCCTGCGAGCTCCGGGGCGAGAGAGCCCCGTTCGTAAGCTGCTCCCGGTGCCCCTGGTCTGCTGGAGACCGTCTCCAGCAGACCAGGGGCACTGGGAGCGAAGCCGCAGCAGCGGCAGGTTCCCGGGCTTCTGAGACCTTGCCAGAGCAAAGCCTCAGAGGCGCGGCACCCCGCTGCCGCTGCGGCTCTGCTCCCCGTGTCCCTGGTCTGCTGGGGGGAGGGGGCGCAGCTAGTGTGCCTCCCCTCCCCCCCAGCAGACCAGGCTTTTGTTGTGGACCCTGGGGCAGAGCAGCTGGGGCGCTGCCGATTGGTCCTGCAGCGCCGCTCTGGGCACTACTGGACCAACCCGGCAGCACCCCAGCTGCTCTGCCCCAGGTCCTGATTCAGCTGCTGCTGGTCAGTTTCAGCAGTGGCTGAATCAGGACGCCTGGGGCAGAGCAGCTGGGGTGCTGCTGGGTTGGTCCAGTAGCGCCAAGGAGCGAGGAGCGGTGCTACTGGAGCAACCCAGCAGCACCCCAGCTGCTCTGCCCCAGGCGTCCCCAAGTCAGCCGCTGCTGAAACTGACCAGCGCTGACTACAGGAAGCCCGAGGCAGAGTTGCTCTGCCCCAGGCTTCCTGGAATCAGCCGCTGATCAGTTTCAGCAGCAGCTGACTTGGGGAGCTTGGGGTTCTTAAGTTGAATCTGTATGTAAGTCAGAACTGGCGGTCAGTTTCAGCAGCGGCTGAATCTGGACGCCAGTTCCGACTTACATACAGATTCAACTTAAGAACAAACCTACAGTCCCTATCTTGTACGTAACCTGGGGACTGCCTGTACTCATGGAGAAACTCCATGAGCCTAGAACTTAATTACAAAGAAAAGCCAAAACATCTTTTAAAAAAGGACACAGACAGCAGATCCCATACCCAAACCATAAAACAATGAAACCTAACGGATTTATCTAAACTTTACCCTACCTACAAAAAGTGAAGAAAAAGTCTTTACTTGGAGGAAGACATCGTGTCTGTCCCCCTCAATAGCTGTAGAGAACTGCCCAGAACAAAGGAGGGAAAAAACAAAAATTCCTTTGTCCCAGTTTGAAATTCCTACCTACGTTCCTATTGGCCACTCTACCTGGCTAGGTGTAGTTAACCTCTTAGTCCCCAGGCTGCGGACTAACCCTCATGATCATGACAGGTGGGAATCTAATTTCCCCTTTTGCTTTACTATAAAACTTTTACCTGCGACACAATATCATGAAGTAGGATGGTGTAGTCAAATTCTAAGTAATCATCGTTTCTTTTCTGGAACCAACATAAAAGACAAAAGACAATAAGGACTGAGGTTTGTTATCTTTTCATTAATAAAAACAGTAATTCGGTTATAATTGGCAGCAATACAATATTCAAAATATTGTAAGAGTAATGAATAAAACAGATAAAACTTAGTTTTGCTGTATGCCATAAGGATGTTCCGTATTGTGTAATTGACTAATCAAAATAGTCAATGTCTTTTTGCATCGACTATTTGATTAGTCAGTAGGGTGGCACTGCCTCTTTGAAACACTGCTGTGGCATTTCAAAGTGGCAGCAGTGCTGCATGAAGCCTGGGGTCAGCTGGGGAGTCCCCAGCTGATCCCGGGCTCCACTCGGCACTGCCCCTTTGAAACACTGCTGCAGTGTTTCAAAACGGCAATGCCGCATAGAGCCCGGGTTCCAAATGGTGCTGCCCCTTTGAAATGCCTGACACTGGGCTCCCCACAGCATTTCAAAGCGGCAGCGCCGCATGGAGCCCAGGGTCAGTCCCCAGCTGACCCCAGGCTCCAAGTTGCACTGCCCCTTTGAAATGCCATGGCAGCGTTTCGAAGTGGCAGGGTGCACGGAGCCTGGGATCAGTTGGGGAGTCCCCAGCTGATTCCATGCTTCACATGGTGTTGCCACTTTGAAGTATGCCCCTTTTCTTCTCCCCGCTTGTTGCCTCTGATAGAGGCAGCAAGGGGGTGGGGAAGCGACTAGTCGACTGTCTGATAAGCATTTGCTTATCGGATAGTCAACTCGTCCTTAACATTCCTAGTATTCTGCATTCATTTAACCACAGAATAGCATCTGCGAGGCTGAACACAAAGTTTAACTCCACACTGATTGCTCAAACAGCTTTGTTTACAGTGTCAGATATGACTAATGCAATCTTGTGTTTCAAGAGAAATACTGAGTTTATTTTCCAAAACAACTTAAGTTTTTGGTGTTGACTCATTTTCCATTTTCTTATGTTACTATAGAGATGCTTTGCTTTGTCTGTGTGTGCAGATTTTTGAGACTGAATAATTTGGGCAAAGAAGCTGAGTAGAGCAACTAATAATTTTAAAAAACCCAGAGTTACTTTGGAATGATAAACAGCAGAAGCTTTTCCATATTTTAGAGAAAACAAATCTTTGGAAAGCTAGAGGCAGCATTCAGTTGGATCAGTTAGTCCTCCAACCATTGGTATTGCCACTCATAATACTATCTAGGGTGTGAGAACACTATGCCAGATGGAATCCCATAGAAGTTAGTATTATGAGTGGCAATAAAGAAAAACTATCTAGGGTGTGAGAACACTATGCCAGATGAAATCCCATAGAAGTTAGTTTTTCTTTCTCTTGGTACTAAATAATATTACATAAGAACAGCCATACTGGGTCAGACCAAAGATCCATCTATCCCAGTATCCTGTCTTCTGACAGTGGCCAATCTCAGATGCCCCAGAGGGAGTGAACAGAATAGGGAGTCTTCAAGTAATCCCTCTTCCATCACCCATTCCTGGCCTCTGAGGGTATGTCTATACTACAGCACTAATTCAAACTAACTTAATTGGAATTAGTTAACTCGAACTAAGCTAATTTGAATTAGTGCATCTAGACCTAAAAACTAGTTCGAATTAGCATTTTGCTAATTCGAACTAGCATGTCCACATTGAGTGGACCCTGAACCGAGGTTAAGGATGGCTGGAAGCAGTGCCGGCAGGGCATCAGATTAGGACTTAGAGCGTGGAGCTACTGTCTCAGGCTAGCCGAGGGCTGTGCATAAAGGGTCCCGACTCCCACCCCGGACAGACAGTTCTCAGGGTGCCCCGCTTGCAAAGCAGTCCTGGCTTGGAGTGCCCTGAGTGCCCACACTCGGCACATCACAGCACTCAGCCATCAGCCCGGCTGCACTTGCCGCAGGCTGCCATCCGGGGGGGGGGGGGGGGGGTGTCAATCAGGGGGCTGCATGAGAGCTTCCACCCAGAGGAGCCCGCAGAGCCACCCCAGTCTTCCCCATCGGGGGCTCGTACCCCATTCCTCCCTCACCTCCTTCCACTTACCCCTCCCTAGCCCCCCTTCCTGATGTACAAAAATAAAGGACACGTGTGTTCAAAAATAGAAACTCTCTTCATTGAACAAAACTCGGGGAGACTGGGAAAAGGAGGTGGGAGAGGGGAAGAGAGCAGGTGGGAGAGGGGAGAGCAACTAAAATGATCAGGGGTTTGGAACAGGTCCCATATGAAGAGAGGCTAAAGAGACTGGGACTTTTCAGCTTAGAAAAGAGGAGACTGAGGGGGGATATGATAGAGGTCTATAAAAGCATGAGTGGTGTGGAGAGGGTGCATAAAGAAAAGTTCTTCATTAGTTCCCATAATAGAAGGACTAGAGGACACCAAATGAAATGAATGGGTAGCAGGCTTCAAACTAATAAAAGAAAGTTCTTCTTCACAAAGCAAATAATCAACCTGTGGAACTCCTTGCTGTGGTAGGCTGTGAAGGCTAGAACTATAACAGAGTTTAAAGAGAAGTGAGATAAAGTCATGGAGGTTGGGTCCATGGAGTGGTATTAGCCAGGGGGTAGAAATGGTGTCCCTGGCCTCTGTTTGTGGAAGGCTGGAGATGGATGGCACGAGACAAATGGCTTGGTCATTGTTTCGGTCCATCCCCTCCAGGGTCCCTAGTGTTGGCCACTGTCGGCAGACAGGCTACTGGGCTAGATGGACCTTTGGTCTGACCCAGTACGGCCATTCTAAGCTCAGGGCTCAGGGTCGGGGGTCTCACTGGACCACCTTGATTTTCATGCAAACCTGCTCCTGGGTGGCCAGGCTGGCAGCTATCCTGCCCTAGACGGCCACTTTCCTGTGCCTAGTGCGGACGTCGTGGATGAGGTCCACGATCTCCGCACTAGACCAGGTGGGCGCCTGCCTCTTGTGGACCTGGGCAGGGTCTGCTGGCTGGGTGTTGGCAGGCTTGCACCTGGCACGGGCACCGTAGCCAGCCCATGCCTCTTTAAGGGCTCCGGGGCCGGGAGGGGGGCAGAAGAGTTTCCCTGGTGGTGCCCAGAGTGGCCACCAGGGAAAGCTGGGGAGGGCTAGTCTCCCACTAGTTCGAATTAAGTGGCCACACAGCCCTTAATTCGAACTAGGCGTTAGTCCTCGTAGAATGAGGTTTACCTAGCTTGAATTAAGCGCTCCTCTAGTTCGAATTAAGTTCGAACTAGCGGTTTGTATGTGTAGCGCCTATCAAAGTTAATTCAAACTAACGTCTGTTAGTTTGAATTTACTTTGTAGTGTAGACATACCCTGACAGAGGCTAGGGACACCATTCCGACCCATCCTGGCTAATAGCCATGGATGGACCTAACTTCTATGAATTGATCTAGTTCTTTCTTGAACCTTGTTAAGGTCCTGGTCTTCACAGCCTCCACTGGCAAGGAGTTCCACAGGCCAACCATGCGCTGTGAGAAGAAAAACTTCCTTTTGTTTATTTTAAACCTGCTACCTATTAATTTGGTGCCCCTTAGTTCTTATGGGAACAAGTAAATAATTTTTCCTTATTCACTTTTTCCACACCAGTCATGATTTTATAGACCTCTATCATGTTCCTCCCCCCGTCTTCTCTTTTTTAAGCTGAAAAGTCCCAGTCTTTTTCATCTCTCTTCATATGGTGCATGTTCCAAACCTCTAATTGTTTTTGTTGCCCTTTTTTTAACCCTTTTTCAATGCCGATGTATCTTTTTTTGAGATGAGGCGACCACATCGGTATCCTGTATTCGAGGTACCATGGTTTGTTTCGACTGTCACTGCACATTGAATGGAAGTTTTCAGAGACCTATTCACAATGACTCCAAGATCTCTCCTGAGTAGTTGTAGCTAAATTAGTCCCCATCATATTGTATGTATAGTTGGGATTATTTTTTCCAATGTGCCTTCCTTTAAATTTACCAACATTAAATTTAATTTGCCATTTTGTTTCCGAATCACTTAGTTTTGTGAGATGATTTTTTAAGCTCTTCATAGTCTGCTTTGGTCTTAACTATTTTGAACAGTTTAGCAATATCTGCAAATTTTGCCACTTCACTGTTTACCCCTTTCCCCAGATCATTTATAAACAGGTTGAATAGGATTAGTCCCAGGACAGAGCCTTGGGGGATACCACTAGTTACTTCTCTCCATTCTGAAAACTGACCATTTATTCCTACCCTTTGTTTCCTTTCTTTTAACCAGTTATCAATCCATGAAATGCCCTTCCCTTTTATCCCATGACAACTTACTTTATTTAAGAGCCTTTGGTGAGAGACCTTGTCAAAGGCTTTCTGGAAATCTTAGTACAATGCATCTATTGGATCCCCCTTGTCCACATGTTTGTTGAATCCCTCAAAAAACTCTAGTAGTTTAGTAAGGCATGATTTCCCGTTACAGAATCCATGTTAACTTTTCCCCAACAAATTCTGTTCATCTATGTGTCTGACAGATGAACTATTCTATTCTTTACTATAGTGTCAGCTAATTTGCCCAGTACTGACATTAGACTTGCTGGTCTGCAATTGCCAGAATCACCTCTAGAGACCTTTTAAAATATTGGCATCACATTAGCTATCTTCCAGTTATTAGGTGCAGAAGCCTATTTAAAGGATAGGTTGCAAACCACAGTTAATACTTCCGCAATTTCACATTTGAGTTCTTTCAGAACTCTTGGGTGAATGATATCTGGTCCCGATGACTTGTTACTGTTAAGTTTATTAATTTGTTTCAAAACCTCCTCTAATGACACCTCAATTGAGGACAATTCCTCAGATTTGTTACTTAAAAATAATGGCTGAAGTTTGGGGATCTCCCCAATATCCTCAACCATGAAGACTGAAGCAAAGAATTTATTTAGTTTGTCCGCAATGACTTTATTGTATTTGAGTGCTCCTTTGGCATCTTGATCATCCAGGGGCCCCGCTGGTTCTTTAGCAGGCTTCCTTCTTCTAATAGACTTAAAACATTTTGCTATTACTTTTTAATTTTTTTTTGGCTAGCTGTTCTTCAAACTCCTTTTTGGTTTTCTCATATTTTTACACTTAATTTGACAGTTTGTCTTCCTTTCTATTTTCTTCATTAGAATTTAACTTCCACTTTTCAAACAATGCCTTTTTATCTCTCCTTTTACTTGGTTATTAAGCCACGGTGGCTCCTTTTTTGTTCTCTTACTATGTTTTTTAATTTGGGGTATACATTTAAGTTGGGCCTCTATTATGGTGTCTGGAAAGTTTCCATGCAGCTTGCAAGGTTTTTTTTTTTCTTTTGTCACTGTCCCTTTTAATTTCTGTTTAACTAACCTCCTCATTTTTGCATAGTTTTCCTTTCTGAAATTAAATGCTACAACGTTGCTATACATCTTGGCTACCGCTATACTGTAGCCTTCTTCTGGTAAAGCTTATGCAAATGAAGAGTGGCATGGAATATCGCCACGCTTCATTTGCATAATTAATTAGCAGACGCTTTTATGCAAGAAGAATGAGGAAAAACGGCTCTTGCGCAAAAGTGGCTGCTAATTAATTATGCAAATGGAGCATGGCGATATTCCACTTTGTGCTTCATTTGCATAAGCTTTTGTGGAAAAAGGCTGCACTGTAGCTATAACCCTTGTTTTACTTCTTGTGTTACGATACATCTTGTTTCAAGTGTAGCAAATGTTTGCATGTCCCATTCTCCAGTCAATTGGGGGCAGTTGATCACTCTGTCCATACTATGTAAATGTTTTAAATAAGGGCATAAAATCCTGTTTAATTGGTTAACCGGCCAAATGTGGTGGTTAACTGCCTAAAATGTGATGTTTGACTGGTTAAATGATTAAAGGGATGAGGAGCAAGGGACAGGCTAGAGAGGCCCTCTCTTCCCCATTTCCCCTCCCCCCACCGCAGGCAAGGGCTGCTGTAGCCTGGCCATAGCTGCCCCTGTCCATGTTGGGCCCTGAAGGGCTGGAGTGATGTTAACCTTTCACATCCCTAGTTTTAAGGCCAGATCTTATCTCTGAAAGGTGTTGGAAGTCAGAGAAATTGTATCCTCTTGCATAAATTGTTCCCTTGCGTGAAGAGGTTAGAAGAATCAGGGAGTGCCGCCTCCCAGTTCAAGGGATCTGTGAGAGGGAACTCTCATTGAAGCTCCTATGGCCTGTCATCTGCCTCCAGTCCCCACAGCACATGCATTTCTGCAGGTTTTAAAGGAAGAAGGAAATACTTTGGTTTTGGCATTCCATATATGCTCAGTAAGGCTCTTCTGCTTGAAAGAAGGGGACTATATGTCCCTGGTCTCTTTATTACTCTTGTGCAGATACATTTTTGTGCCCAATAACAGTGAATATAATGTGACTTTTCAAAAATACCTTTGTGAGGTAGGAGTACATATCCTGCTGGTTTTAAGATCAATTTTGTAAGTTGTGCTAACAAGGAAAATAACTAGTAAACTAAATTATGTGGATATGGTGAGACATGCAAGGATCTGTAGGAAGACTCACTATGGTAATGTGTTACACGAGATGGATGTGGACGGCAGAATGCACAAAAACAGACTAAAAACTAAGGATAAGGCAAAACTTGATCATTTCTTTTACCAATAATTTACCTTAGCTCAATATGAAAGAACACAGATCTGAAATTTATTCTAATTTAAGTGTTATATGATGTTGGCTTTTCCCTGTTCTAAAATGTATTTGTTACAGATAGGTTAAAATCCACAGTTCACACATAATCCACTCCTGCTCAAAATCAGTCATCAGAGGGAGAAAGACCAATGAACCAGTTCTGTTCCAAGAGTAATACAAACACCAGATGCTCCCCATTCTGTGACCATGTTTTCCTTCCATTTTTCTAAAAAATTTTCATTCCCAAAGAGAGTTTCTGATGCTGGGTTTTTTGTGCGCACAACCTTAGATGAATGTCCATAACTGGGTTTTGAAAGTGTAGTCTTAACAACTAAGGACCATGCAACAGCATGATTCCTAAATTATATTCCAGTAAGATTGTTTTAAGTTGATGTGTCCTTTTAAGAGTTATTCTTGTTCCACTGTAATTGCAAAAGAAAAAAAATCCATATTTCTTCCCAGTATGCAGACAATAGAAATAGGGAGTCAATAGATTTCCACATTCCTGAACGCCATCTATGGTTTTCCTAAGAAAACTTATGCAGGATGTCCCCAAATTATCAGTGGGCTGCGTTCTTTTGTAATATAATGAAAAATAGCAGAAATAGTTTATTTAACCTTGAATGCTGATGCTTGAATAAAGGTAGGTTTAATTTAGAGGATGATGAGGAAGTAGGTGGAAGTTCTAAAGGGAACTGCTGGGCATCCCCTGGCCTCCAACCCCCACCTTGCAGGCTCTTTGCTGGTTCCTGCGGCCAGTCCCATCGCCCAATTGACTCCTTTCCACCTCCCTGCTGCAAGCTGCACCTAGTCCCTGTCACCAAGAGGCAGCAAGAAGCATGAGCACAGGCCAGAAAACTCTGGAGAAGCAGGGGGAGAGCTATGCAGCTGGCAGCTGGAAAGAAATGGAAGTTTCCCATTCAAAATATTGCTTTTCTGCAGCTGCTGGCTGCATGACCACCCCCTGATCCTCTGGAATAGCTCCAGCCAGCACTTGTGCTGCTCACTGCTACCTGTGCTTCTTGCCTGCTCTGCTGAGGCCTGGGCTGTTCTTACCCATACTCAGAATATACATCTGCATAGGGTATCTGAAAATTTGGGGCACCACTGGGTTTTAATGTTCACTTATTTCTTCCTATCCCTGTTCTGTGGTTCTGCTTCCTCCTGAGACCATCTAGTTAAATTAAAAGTGAAACAGCATGCATGGAGGACCCCCCCCCCCCCCCCCCCCCCGGCTGACTCCAAGGTCTAGGCTTTCAAATGCAGAAGAGCATGGGGACTCTTGTACGTTTCAAAGCAGGCACCCGCTAGCAGCCCGGAGTCGGCAGGACTTCCTGCTGGCCCAGGGCTGTACTGGGGGTTTTGCTTTCCCCAGTGGGAGCTCTTGTACATTTCAAAGGAGGAATCCGGAAGTGCCTATTGACTAGTTGAGTAGTCTATGGAAATTCCATCAACTACTCGACTAGTCAGTTAACTGCAATTTAACATCCTTAATTGTGAGGATGTAAAAATACTGTAAACTGGACTTACAGAGAATGTAAATGAAGGGAAGAAAAATAATAAGAAACCCTAATCAAATGAAGTGATTAAGCCACAGATAAACTGTCAAGAGTTATAACTTGCAGTATTGTTGTTACCAAGGAACTGTATGAGAAATGGAGCAAAATTAATGAAGAGAAGATTTAGGAGAACACTCCAGTTATCAAGTTGGAGCATTGTTTTCTAAAGTAGAAAAAACATTTACTTGGTTAAAAGTGCAACACACCAAGAAATTAATAGGAATGATTTAAAAATAAATTCTTTTAATTATCTCTGCTTTGACTCAATCCTAGGATATGCTTTTCTCAGGAGGAGTAGGAATTACAGGTGTAGGTTGATATGTGCTGCAAAGTAGTGCAGTTTTCTGCAGGGAAAATGTCATTTGACATAACTAGTTAATAGGAGCTGGCTTGAAAGCTGACTCCCACCTGCCACTTCCTCCACTGCTGCCCCTCAGACAGAGGCAATAAGGGGTATGTGTGTATGTAACCATTAGGATTAACTGATAAGCCTAGGCTTATCGGTTAATCATGTAAACAGGTATTTGTTAACTTCCCTACTAGGTAAGGGTTTTGTGGTGGGAATTAGGAGTGGGCAGGTTTGCTCTGTTATTGATGCACTCTTTGGGAGTGATATCTAATTGCATACATTGAGTGCTCTAGTAACATGGTCTATAAAACATGCAATTGTATGAATTCAGAAACGGGGACGCTAAATATTAAATTCCAGAAACAGCTTGTACTAATACCGTGATGACTCTGGCATAAATACTTAGAGCGCGCAAGCAGTCCTCGTATGTTTGTCCTGAATTTTTTTTTTTAAGGTATTGATATATAAATCCAAATCCTTTTGGGAAATATCGGTAGAACTAAGGTGGAGAGGATAAGGAATAGGTCAGTCAGCACATACATATTTCAGACTGCTAACTCGTACCCTTTAGACATTCCTGATGCAGTTTTGTAAATGGTGGGCAGAGAACCCATTCTTGATATTGTCCAAATCTCAATGAGATTCACAGATGTATATGTTTCTACTTATCCTCTGGAAGTCTATAGTTTTAACAATGGAATAGTTTTACATGGTAGCTTCTCTGAATGTATTCCAAATTATCATCATCATCATCCCAGTGCATTGATTAGTATATTACTTACCACCTGCCTGACCTTTCTGATTTGAATCAAATTGTACAATGTGTTCTCAGTTGAATTCTGCCATATTATATAACCACAGGCAACCAGGGCTAGATGTCTGATGGGCTCCATTTCTGGTAACATGTTGCCATGATTGTCTGAGAAACAAAGTAAAAATTGGTATTAAATGTGTGAAAATCTGACAAATTGTGTGACCTTGGGAAAGGTCTGTTTCTCCTTCTTCTCTTTGGTTTTTCTATTTAGTTGGTAAATTATTTGGGGCAGGGATTGTCTATTCCAATATTTAGGTACACAATTTAAACAATGAGGGCCTGATATAAGTTGGGGCCTCTAATAGCTATTGTAATACCGACAACAGTGATGAACTATATATTTTTAAAGCAAAGCAACTAGCCTTGCAAGTATTCAGGGCAAGAGCAATTTAAAAAATGGTGAGTCAAACTCTGAATATTCAAAACTAATGACTGTTTGCTGCTGCTGGGCTTAACACTAAAGTTTGGATGAGAGAGGTGAACTTTTCATACCTGGAATATTTTGTGCAACCAATGGTTCTTGAAGGCTCTTGAGTCTATTGTAAAATTTGTTATCTGCTTCATCTGTGTTCTTCCCAAGTTCTCCTTCCACTGTAAAATGGACTTGTGGTGCAGCGTGTTGGTTGCCCAGATAATAAAGAATTTGAGCAGTGCAGTTAATGATATTGTCCTGTTACCGAAATAGTTAATGGATTTTATCAATTTTAATAAAATAAAATAGACAGTATGTAGAAACCCCACAAGGTATCTGTTTTACTATTTTTAGTAGTAGCAATTTTCTCTGCAAGTCTAATGTGTGAGGATATACAGACTATTTCATTAAGATATAAGCAGGGTCAAAATGTTAATTACTCTTAAATATATGAACAGATTTATGTAGTTTATATAGAACTTATCAAAGCTATATATTTAATGATGGTGTTTTCCCTTTTATATCATTTTGATATAAATTTGACAGTATTCTGCTTCTGTTGTTTAGCTATAGAAATGTATTCAAATGAAGTCTGCAAATTGAAGACATCATCTGACTCACAGTAGATGATACCAAGACATCTTTGTTTTTAATATACTAGTTGCATCTTTGAACAAAGTGCCATAGCATGGTGGCATGCAGCAAAAAGTTATTTTTTAGGGCTTTGTTGGTGCAGAAACTGGCTGTTTCTTATTTTGGTTAAATCTAGTCCTGTGGCCTGATTAGTAATGAAGGAAGCTCTGAAATTTGTATCGTGCTCCAGTTTTACAACCAGATCACTTTCAAATGATTATTTACTGAACAGAGAGCAAGCAGGGACCCATTATACTGGGTGCTGACTACACATAATTTAAAAATGGATCTTTCCCTAGAGCGTCCACAATCCAAGTAAATAAAATAGAACTGACCTTGTGAAGGAAGTCTTCTATTGCAAATTTAAGGTGGTATTTATGTCCAACACCAGAAATGTCCTAAAGGGAGGAAATATATATATATATATATTTAAGTTAAGCTGATCAATCTTTAATCCTCATTTCTGTGCAAGATAGAGATTATCATATTTCACAGGAATAACCCAAACAATACACACTGCCACTCTGTATGGTACAAATTCAACTATTGATTTGTTTCTTGAGTATATGTGGCCAGACTTAAAGGTAGTGATAATCATTTAATACATAGCACTAATGTTCCTCATGTCACATCTGGTTAGTTTGTCATTGTCCTGTTTAATTAAAGTCCAGTCATGTAAAATACATCCAGTGCAGAAGGAACATGCAGGGGCCAGTCTGCCATGTAAATCCCATTCTTATGGCTCTTAAGTACTACAGTATTACAAATAATAAGTGTTGTTTGGGCCCTGTGCATCAGGTGCCTTTCACTCTCCAGGAATTAAGAACTGTATGTGGTCTTAAGAGTATTTGAGCTGTAAAATGAAAACGGTACATAATATTATAGTCTTAGCTCCAAGACTAAGCTGTTTGTTGTGTTCTGAAACCGTCTCAAATCAAGGACAGCTCTGTGCTGAGAGAGCCCCAGCTGTTCTGATAGTAACCATGATGACAGTATATTTCCAGCCAAGCATGGTTAAATGAGGTTGTTGGTGTAAAGGTGGTAATACTGATACAGACAGAGCCTTAAGTCTCACCAGTACTGAAGAAGCTGCAGTGTTAGGGTCACAGTTACTACACAGTAGTCCTTTCCCAACTATTTAACGTTTCATACTAGCATTGTAGGTGGATTTAGCTGTGTTCCTGAACTGTGCTAACTGCTTGGGCAATAGCAAAATGGCTGCTCAGGTTGGAACATAGTTGATTCATAGCTGCAAGGCAAGACTAAACCCCTTTTTAATCACATTGTAGCCAAGTACTTCAGCACAACAGACTATATAATAGAGGAGGTGTTGAACTAGAGAATAGTCTTTGCAAAAAGTTACCACCACCAGGTTACTTATGCTTTCTCTGCTGGTTCGATGTGATATTAAAAGAAGTCAGAGGAAAGAATAGTGAAGATGAAAAAACAGCTTTGTCTCTATACTTCAGAACTACAAAAAAAGAAAATGAGCACAAGTTGTTTATTATTTAGACTTGTGCCACTAGTAGGTGCAAGGTCACTTAAGACATATTAGAGCATGGGATATTTGAGCAGATCTGCCCCAACTCTTATCTGTAAGAACAATAAAGATAAAGCTTAAATTAGTGACACAGATTTATTAATACTTTCCATTTATATTGTGGTCCAGTTTCAAAATGCACAAACAGTGAGTGATCTTTACTACACTCTTGTGGAGAATTGTTTCAGTGTCCAAGTCATTTCTCCAAGACAACACCATTATCAAGTAAGAAACAGTATTAGAATTTGGGAACTCCTGGCTCCCAGACAGGTGCACGGTCCAGTAGACAATTCAGCTTATTTATCAAATGGGGGTTAGGGATGTGAACAACTAGTTGCTTTCCCCCACCTTGCTGCCTCTGTCAGAGGGGACGAAGAGAGGGTACTTCAAAGCGGCAGCACCATGTGGAGCCTAGGGGCTGTTGCTACACTTCAAAGGTGAAAGTGTTGCAGGGAACATGGGGCCAGTGAGGTAGACCCTGTTGGCCCCTTGTTCCCCATGGCGTTTCTAAGCGGGCAGCTCCAAGTGGAGCCCAGGATCAGCTCAAGATCACACAAGAGCGCATCCACACTGCCATGTGCTTTTGCCCAAAAGAGTTTCCAAACTGCCATGAACATTCTTCTGCAAGAAAGCTCTGATGGCCGTTCACAGAAACCCGTTGTTCATCCACACATGCCTTTTTGCACAAGAACTCTTGCGCAAAAAGGCTTATTCCTCGTAGAGTAGAAAAAGGAATAACTTGTGCAAAAAGCCCTGTCTTCAGACGATCTACTGTACTTGCACAAAAATGCGCTTGTAGTGTGGATGCTCTGTGAATTTTTGCGCAAAAACTCTGCAGTGTTGATGTAGCTCAAGTTGCATAACTTATTTCAGCTTTAGCCCTGCTGTGTAGAGTACCCATAGTCATTGAAAACAGTGAAGTTCTAATGAAGGCATATTACACACACACACATACATTGAGTGTATAGACTTTTAGGTATTGATCCTGAAGAGAGACACATAGATAAGTAATGTTACACACAGGAATAGTCAAGCATATGTGTAAGTTTTTGTAAAATTTAAGCCTGCATGTGTCCAGAGCCTCTTCTGTTTCTCTTTTAATGTGAAACTGTGTTTGGTTTCTGATATTTTACAGAAACTGTAGAGACATTCTCAAATCTTCTGTGTGGTGTGTTTTTTTTTTTTTTTAGCACTTCATTTTAAAACACGAAGACCTAATCACAAATTCTGGGAGCTATTTATAAGCAGAACTTGTCATTCTTTTTATTATCGGGAATACTCACGCCACCCTCTTAGTATTTTCACACCAAAGTAACAGCTTGGATAATTTTTTTTTAATTCAAAGCATAATGTGGATAATTTTTTGTAAATGTGTGCAGAAGATTATCCAAGCATTTCTCATTACAATCAGTTGGAGTAGTATTGACTAAATCCCAAAGATACAAATTTTACTCAAAATGCTTGGCATCTTATGTAGGAGTCATGTTTTGATTTGGATTGTTTTAGTAATGCACTGTGAAGTTTTTTCTTAACTGGCTGTTATATTGAAGAAAGTCAAAGCATAATTATGAGCTAGAAAACTAAATGCTGAGTGTCTCTGGTATCTCAAACTTGTCCAGAAATGAGAACTTGAAGCCAAATCTCCTTCATTCTTCAGGCTTGTCTTTGTTGTCTGTGGTCCAAACTGGACATGAGCTTGGCTTATTTTCAGCACTGACATGACTTACTTTCAGTCATGACAGTATTTTCATGAGTCAAGTCCTACTTAAATATATGAGCTTTTAAATGATGACTCTGGTATTTTTATTTGTGGTGGTGGTGGCGGCAGCTTCTGGTTCCAGGCTTTTCTTTGTAACTGTGAGGGTTACTTCTTTAAAAAACGAATGTAGAAAACTGCATGACTTCAGGAACTGGAGTTTTAGGCACAACCCCAAATATAGCAATATCCCTGATAAAATCAGGAGTTTGGGTAACACTAGTTTCACTTGTCTGAACACTTCTTTTTACACCATAACAGAATCATAATCTAGCCTAAATCTTCCTGGGTTAAAACTTTGTCCTGTGTGGGAACAATATTTTAACATTAGATGATTAAGTCCATTTTATGTAAAGATACATTTTAATGTTCTGAGACACAAAGCTAAAGCAAACTATGGCTTTCTGTAGCACAGCGGGCCGAAGTTTTGGCTGGGTGGAATTACACTACTACTTAATTTCTGCTACCCTTCTGCCAGGGAACATGAGTGAGTCGCTGCTATGAGACACTTCCCAGGGTAGGAAACGGGAGCTCTCCCTGCCCTTGCATGGAGGAGAGGAGTAGGGAGGGGCCCTGGAGCAATCATTTCCTTTACACCATAGCCAACACGGAAACTAGCGACTCTGCGCCGAGCGTGCCCCGAATGCGCTGGGCTGCGTCCAGTTTTCTAGAGCCAGACTAGCCGCCCTGGGGCTCGTTCTTGTTCATGGGTCGCTCTTGACAATAATTTCCCCTCTGCACACACTCACCTCCCTGCTGGCTTTGGTCACCTCCTGCAACATAAAGACTTTATTGGGGCCGCCATGCTGGTAGTTGATGTAGTTCCGTGCTACCGCGGCTGCTCTCGTAGCTGGGTAGTGGGACGGGGGGATTTCCATGGAGCAGGGCGCTTTAGTCGCTGGCACAAGCGGGAAGGGTCGGGGAACGTACGATCCCTTCAGCTGCCGCTCCCACGGAAGCAGGAAGCAGCAGGCTCGGCGGAGTGTGGGCAGAGCCTTCGTGCGCAGTGACGCGGCTACACATCTGGCTACTGCGGGACACCTGTTCGGCACCTAGCGGGGCAGCTGTGTTTTACTTTCGCTTTTGCGAAGGAGGAATGATGAGCGGCGGTATCTGGGACGATCTAATGCGGGAGGTTGAACATTGTGTGTGGAATCCTTTCCAAATACTGCCCCTAAAATGAACCGTGCTAATAACAGGTCTGTAATCAGCTGTGTCTCAGCTTCTGCTTTTGTCCATATTTTATAAATCCAGTTTTTGCTGTTGCATTCTTTGTTAATACATGTGATTAGGCATATTCACTTCTGGAGCTTATTCTGCCCCCTAAAAGACTGTCCTGTCCAGTTTGTCTGTCCTGTTGGTATAGGGGACTGTCTTGATCATCCACGCTTAAGCAGCTAATGCTGTATGAAAAAACTGCATTTCTTTTTAGCAAAAGTGTTGTCTATATTTTTTCATTCTCTGTTACACGGGACATTTGCATGACAATTAGATCCCTGACTTTCTGTCAAGATTTTCTTTAGGTATCTGAACACTTTAGATATGTTTTGACATTTCAGTTTTTGCATCCACAAATGTGATTTCACATTTGAGGATCTTGACTTAAAGAGGAGGCTAGACAGCAAAAGAAAATGAATTTGAGGCTGCAAGAATTCTGATTTCCTTGCTGATATTCCATAATAGCATCTGTAAGCTATGTTATGTTTTTAGTATAGACTATTTGGGAGTGTTTGGACTGTAGTGACCTATAAAGTACTCTCCTGCCTTTTATTCCTTTAGAGTAGTGAATCATGCTATTCATCATGTGACTCCTTGAATATAATTGGCGGCTGTTTCAGTGATTAATAGAAATTCATAGTTATTTTGGTTATGCATATCAAAATAGGATAAGGCAAATTGTCTGTATAGGGACATGTTCTTTTGGAATTATGACTATAGATTAGCTTCTATGATAGATAACACAGTGTGTTGTCTTTTTAGGTTTGACTATACTCACAAGAGACAGTCTGGTGGGGCAGGTCAGTATGGTAAAGTAATAGGGGTTCTACAGCCTCTGGATCCAGAGAACTACACTCAGTTGGAGTTTGAAGACAGAACTGTTGGAACCAACATCCCAAAGCAGTTTGTACCTGCTGTGGAAAAGGTGACAAGTATTTTCTAATATTTTGTATTTATTATACAACAGTTGCACAATTCTTACCTTCCTCTTGCATTGTCATCCCTGAGGAGACCAGTCCTGCCTCATTGAAGGCAATGAGAGTTTTACTGTTGAATTCAAGTTCGGGCAGGATCAAGGCCTATATGTGGTTTTACAGTGTTTTTCCCAATTCCTAAGAGTTCCAGTTTTCCATGTAATTGAGAAGCTCTTCTTGAGGGAGAAACATTCTTTTCTTTACTATGTTATGTTTTTACATCTTGTTTTTTCTTCTTGTCAAGTAATAGAACTAGAATTACTAGTTTAGGATTATACCTGCTGTGAAGCTTGCTTTCTGTTAGCAAAAAGATTGGTGCTTAATCTTTTGAGGCAGTTTACTGTTCCTTACACACTGCCATTAACATTATCCTTTTTAAAACTGTATTTTGGAGTGAAAATTGTTGACTTGGAGACACTTCTCCACAGGGATTCCGTGAAGCTTGTGAAAAGGGTCCTCTAATAGGTCACAAGATTTCTGGAGTCCGGTTTGTCCTAGAAGATGGTGCACATCACATGGTGGATTCTAATGAATACTCTTTCATCCGAGCAGGCGAAGGGGCGCTCAAACAAGGTATCAACCCGCTTTTAGATGGGCTGTTCTATATGTTCATGATGGGATCTTAGTTAAAACCAAATTAAGCTATTGATTTTATTTGTATGCTCATTGCTTGCTTGCCTGCCTCTATTCATACACAATTCCCATTCAGAGACACTCAGCTGAATTTAACCTATGTTGAGCAGTGGATGTATAAGATTTGTAGAAATTCCAAACAGCCTTTCTGAGAAATGTGACTTCACCCCTGAATTTGTAGAAAGGAGACAATGAACCCTTTTTGCATAGATCTTACTGGGAACTACCCCTTCCCTAATCACCCTGTAAAGGTAATGATGTTTGAACAGGCTTTCCTGGAGTTGCATGCAGAATAGGTGGTACCTGCTACAGAATACGTTGATTCTTTTAATGATATAAAATTAATGCTTTATTAGCATCTAATGATAGCACTGCTAAGTTTTATCAGAATGATTCACAAAATTGAAGAATATAATACTCAGAAGCTCCTAGCTAGACAATGGGCTAGATTCTGATCTTATTTGCATTAATGAAACTGAAATAAAAATATGGCCCAATGTTTGTGTATTTACTTCCTAATTCATACTCCTTGAGTATCTCCATATGGTCTTATGTTCTTCACTAACAACATTAGATTGTACAGTTATATTTGAAAGAACATATACTCTGATATTTTAATGGTAAACCTTATTTCCCCTGTGTAAATGTTACAAATTAATGAATGTACATGACATACCAACTAGGATAAGGAATTGGCAACTTTTGAGATCAGTAAAGGGTTTCTTCTAGAAGCTGGTCTTCCAACCATACTGAGAAGCTGTTGATTCTAAATAGAATTTGGGTTAGAAGGGATGAAAACTTTCCATAGCCTTTAAATTCTGCAGAAATAATAAAACTTGTCATAGGAACCTGTCTTGATTGCTCAGTTCCAAGCATTTGTCACTGATTAAATTAATTTCAAAGTCAAATACAACATCTGTACACTGATCTATTTTAAGATGGGTTTATTTTTCTGTTTCTTAAAGTACAAATTGTGATCATGTCTCTTCCCCATCACTAAAACTGATTTCAAATGCTTGTTAAATAATTTCAAAATGACGCTGTCAGATCTTTTTTGAATGCATCCAGCTGAACAGCAAATAGAAGTCCCATCTAAGTAAAAGTGAGGAAACATGGTGTATGTGTCATACCTCTGTAAGAGTTGTTAATTCCCCAAGGAAACAGGGAAGTAATTTTTTCTAACAGTATCTGAGATGATACTTCCCTGAGCCTAAAATAAATTCAGGTTATTGAGAAGAGAAGACAGCCTGAGGAAATGGTTCTTTCTGCACTTCAAATGTCCATTCAGCAAAATAGTCATAATTAATGGTTCATAGGAGGTAAACCCTCTTGTGGGGTAGCCATGTTAGTCTGTAACTTTAAAATCGAGTAGTCCTGTGGCACCTTAGAGACTAACCAAAATATATAGAATCGTGAGCTTTCGTGGGTAAACCCCACTTCATTACCATTGAATCTAACATCAGCATTTTCTAATCATCTTCCTCTATAGTAAAAACAACAAGGAGTCTGGTGCACCTTAAAGACTTAACAATTTTATTATGGCCTATGCTTTTTTGAGTTGCAACTCACTTCATCAGATGCATGAAGGGAAAGAAAAAGAAACAGATATTAGGGATATAGAGATGAGTGTTACATAAGAGCTAATTTAATCAGGGTGGATGTGGATAAGAAAGTGAGAAAACCTAAAGTGGAAAATTACTTATTGCAGTGAGCGAGCCAGTCCCAGTCCCTGTTCAGACCCATTCTTTTGGTGTCAAATTTACATATGAATTGCAGTTCAGCAGTTTCATATTGCAGCCTATTTTTGAAGGTGTTTGCTTGAGGGTGGCAACTTTCAAGCCTGTAACTGTGTGTCCAGGGAGGTTAAAATGTTCTCCCACTGGTTTTTGTGTGTTACCATTTTTGATGCTTGATTTATGTTCACGTTTTCTGTTTGTCAAATGTACATGGCATAGGGACATTGATGGCACATGATGACATGTGTCACATTAATAGATGTGCAGGAGAACAAGCCTTTGAAATTATAAGCTGATGTGGTTGGTTCCTATTCTGGTGTTAATAGGGTATATGTATGGACAGAGTTGGCAATGAGATTTGTTGCTGGGATTGGTTCCTGGGTTAGTGTTTATGTTGTGGAGTGTGTGGTTGATGGTGAGTATGTGTTTCATGTTGGAGGGGCTGCCTGTAAGCGAGGAATGGTCTGCCTGCTAAGGTCTGTGAGAGCAAGGGATTGTCATCTAGGATAGACTATAGTTCCTTAATGCTGTGTTGGAGAGATTTTAGCTGGGGGCTTGTCAAGGGGTACGCCCCCGTCCAGGGGCTCGGCCCCCTCCGACCGGGCCTATACAGTACTCCAGAGTCCCTAGGCCAAGGTCCCGGCCCTTCTATTAGGGTATGTACGGTAGCAAAAGTCTCAACACAAGTCCCGGCCCTCCTATCAGGGCATATACGGTAGCAAAGTCTCAACACAAAAGTCCCGGCCCTTCTATCAGGGCATATACGGTAGCAAAGGCCTAGTCGCTCTGAGAAGCCTCCCCTGGCCCGGGGTTTGTTTGTCCAGGGAAGGGGAAAACAGGTGGTAGGGGGACCCGGGCCCTCCCTCTCCACCGGGTCCCAGCCCAGGGCCCTTTAGGCAGGGTCTATGGCTCCTGCCGGCTCGGCGGGGGATCCGGCCGATACACGCCGAGCCAAACTTTGTATCCCTTGCCCTGGGCTGCTTCCTACCACGCCCTGGTTCCCCCCGGACCCCTTCGCCTCTCAGGCAGTACCTGTCGGGGTTGAGGGCACGCTCCTGCCACTCTGGGCCGGCGGTTGCTTTCTCCGTGTCCCGGTTCAGCGCGGGCGACGACTCTGGCCCCAGCGACTGCAAGAACTCCGGTCCGGCCTGGTCTCCTCCTTCTCCCTGGGGCCTCCCTGCCTGCTGGGCTCCTCCTGCCTTTATACCCGGCTGCTGTTGGGAGCATGCCCAGCAGGGTCGGAGGAGCGGGGCCTTCTCTGCCAGCTGGGCCTGGGCTATCTCCTGCTCGTTAGTGCGGGGCCTGTCCGCCCTGTCACAGGGCTGTAGGTAATGGCCATTGGCGTGTTTTCTTGCTTTTTGTTGGGTTTGTCCTGTAGTAGGTGACTTCTAGGTATATGCCCCAGCCATAGCTTAATTCCCGGTTGTGAATCCCAGCTCTACTCCTGGCCTTGGCCCCTAGCCCTGGCTGCAGCTCCAGGCTGTGGCTTAGCTGGTGATTCTAGCTAAGACATCACCCCTGGTCTCCAGTGCTTTATCCCTTTGGCATGGCTCCGCCCCTCCAGCTGTGGCTGTGCCCCTGGCCATTGTCCTGGCCTAAGGGGACATGGATGCTTTCTGGTAAGAGTAGGTTGTGAGAGGAAAAGTTTGGGCATTTCCAGACTGGAGAGTACAAGTACCCACTGAGTGAGGCTGGAAATAAAGACTTCCAATAATGTAAGATATATACTTTAATATTAATCACGAAAGCCCTTGACATTGTTGTGTGTCAGAATATCATGACTATTAAGTAATTGCAGCCAGGATTCTCCATTAGTTCCAGTGGTGGTCCATGCACAAATTAACTTTTAGCTAAATGTAGCCTTTCAGAACTGCCATGGAAATCTTCAAGCTCAGCTGCAGCATCTGTTTTCTCACCCTTTACTGCCATAATAATTATAATGGGAAATGAACACACTCTGTCACTCTTGGCCTTATCCAAGCACTTTGAAGTCAGTGGGAAAACTTCCATTAACTTAAGTGGGCTTTGGATTAGGTCTGGTGGCCTAGTGATTGAATAGAATTTAGCAACCTTGGGATAATTTTTGAAGAATGTGTAATGTGAATGGATGAGGAAAGCCTAAGGATGTAACTATTCTGCTTTTTATCTTCCTTTTTATCTAGCTATGGAAAATGCAGCTTCGTACATACTTGAGCCCATAATGTCTGTGGAAGTTGTAGCACCAGTTGAATTCCAAGGAGCTGTGATTGCTGGAGTTAATCGTCGTCATGGAGTGATCACAGGACAAGATGGAGTAGATGGCTATTTCACTCTGTATGCTGATGTATGTGCTGTTCAGTGTGTCTAAACCTCTTCCCTTTCAATGACAGACATAAAGATCATTTTAAGGAACTTTGTTTTAATACTAGCCAATTATCCCATCATAAGACGGGATTTTCAGGTCTCTCCTCTACGTTGGTCTTCTCTCCTGAGCCTCCAGTCTCTCGCTCCGTCTCTCTCTCTCTCTCCTCCTACTGCCTCCCCCCCCCTCTCTCAGCTCTCCTCTGCCTTCTGCCTCTCTCTCCGTCTCTCTCTTTCTCTTCTCTCCCTCCTGCCTCTCACTCTCTCTCCACTCTCCTCTGTTTCCATCGGGGATGCCCCGCCCCTTGGGCATGTACGTCGCCGCTCAGCTGGGCCACCACGTGGGAGCAAGCGACACAAATGGCCTCTCTCTCTCTCCTCCTCCTAATTCCTCACCCTCTTTCTCTCTCAGCTCTTGTTCGCCTCTTGCCTCTCTCTCCAATCTCTCTTTCTCTTCACCCCCTCCCTCCTCTCACTCTGTTTCTCTTCTCCTGCTGCTGCTGCGTCTCTCTCACTCTCTCTCTTGCTGTCCTCCGCCTCCTCTGTTCTCCTCGCTGTCTCCTCCATGTCCTCTGTGTCTGCTCATCTTTCCTCCTTTTGAATCTGGCGCCCTTTCCTGACGTCAGAGACGCACACTCGTCTAGGCCCCGCCCTCTGGCTGTTCCCTCTGGGCGGTGCTGTTGCCTCCCCCCATGGTGCGAGGCTGACTTCTGTGCGGCTCAGCCAGGCCACTGCGCGGGAGCAAGCAGCACAAGTGGCCGTGTGGGCCCCGTGCTCCTCACGCTTGCTCCTGTGCGACAGCCTGGCTGAGCGGCGCAGAAGTCAGCCAAGCGCCACGGCAGGAGGCAACAGCACTACCAAGAGGGAACAGCCAGCGTTTCAATGTTACAGAGTCTCAGACATTGGGCTACTATATGTATGATATAAGCAATCATGTTATGAATAGAAGCAATTTCTTGTTTGTTTCCCTTCATTATTATTAAATCTTTGGCTGATTTTTCTTAATTACAAATTTGACCATATTAGTCTGACAAGTAAATTGTATCTGAGGGATAAGTGTGACTTGGTGGAAGAAGTTAAATATCATTGTATAGTGTAATTGTACAGCAGTACTATTAAACTTACTATCTTAAGTCTTCACTATTTTAGCAAAAGAGTTTTGTGCAGTGGATAGAGCATTGGACTGACACTTAGGAGACCTGAGTTCTGTTATTTGCTCTGCCATTATATGATCTTCAGTTACTCTCTATGTCCAGCAATCCCATCTGAAAAATAGGGATATTGATACTTCCCCTGCTTTGTGCATTGAGAGGTATAGGTGAAAAGTTCTTCATTGATTGAAAGGGACATTGCCAACTTTTTAAAACTAATAATTAAGTTTTCTAGTAGAGAGCACTTTAAATCAGGGATGGGGAACCTATGTCCTACAAGCCACACACGGTTCATTAGGGCTAGCTGCTGGCAGGCTGCCAGATATTTTGTTAACTTGAGTGTCCTCCAGCACGGAGCTCTGGGGTGCCCAGTGACTATGGTTAGCCATTCTCAGACAATGGGCACGAGTTTGGCCATTACTTTCCCATTGGATGGGAATAGTGAACCACGGCCAACAGAAGCTGCCTGCAGGCGCTCAAGCAAACAAACTGTCTGGAGGCCCTCCAGTAGCTAATTGTGATGTATCACTTACAGCTGGCATGGCAGAGGTTCTCCACCCCTGCTTTAAATAATATATCCAGAAGTCTTTTTTCGTTCAATTTTTCTTCTCTGTTTACAAAGGGAGAGAGTTTGACCAGCTAACTATACAATGGAAGCAGTGAAACCTAATATACACAAAGTCCTGGAGGAAGTACAGAATAAACTACTTACAAAGTAGAAGAAATAGATTTTCCTCTAACTTCTTACAGTTATAGAAACCTGTAGTGTTACAAGTAGATTTGTAGATTTTTAGACAAATATGATTTTTTAAGCTGATTTGTGTCCCTTTTTACATTTAATTGTCTTATAAGTCAGGTTAAATGTATTTCGGAACAGTTGTAGGAGGTTAAAATACCTTATCAAAATTCGATCACTTTTGTCATTAATTTTCATCCCTTCATCGTAAAAAAACATTTTTTAACTGCTATGGCAGCACTCTGTCTCCATCTATGGCTTTGTGTACGTGAGGAAAAATAATTCATTTGCTGACAGTGGGTGTCAGTAACATCTGTAGTTGAATCACTGCTGAACATGATTTAAATGCAAGTTTAGCCGAAGACAGACCTATTCAGTGTTGTTTCAGAAATTGTGGTTCATACCTGCAGCACTGTTCCCTCTAATTTTTTTATGCCTGTGTATGTATGGAATGACTTTTGTTATGTGCACCAATATCAAAATGATGTAGCACAAAATGAAAGTCATTACACACACAGACAGTGTGTGACCTGTGTCAAGCCAATGGGTTGAAATGCAGGACAGGGCTCAGGCAGAGAATTGAGATGTGGGATGAGGGCTTTGGCTGAAGGTGTGGATTCTGGGGTGGGTCCCTGTCCTAGGAAGTGAGTCCCCAGTTCTTTCTCACCACAGCAGCATGGGGCTAGGTGAGAAGCACCTCTCCACAGCTGGCCGCAACAGCTCCAGCAGGCATAGCCAGTGGTAGCGGGAAGGGCACAAGGCAGGGCACCTGTCTCCCAGCCAGGGCAGGTCCAGGTTAGGCTTGGTGGGGGCCAGGGAAGGGACACCTGTCCCCTGGTAGAGGCAGCTCTTTAATTCAAAATTACATTGAAAAATTCCATGATTGTACGGGAATAACATGTATAACATAATTTAAATTGAATTTCAGGTGCCACTGAATAATATGTTTGGATACGCCTCAGAACTGAGATCTTTCACAGAGGTAAGTCAGCAAATAAACTCTGGATTGCTTTTGTTGAAGTATACCGGATTTACAGAAATAAGCATATGAGCATGTGTTTATCGGCAGGTCACAATAGTGACAGCAACAATAGAAAAGAGAATCTAAATTGTAAGTAGAGTCAAAATATGAATATGTACATAACTAATGTGGTTTATTCAAGAGTACTCAGCTTTATTAATTTCTGTGGCAGTGAGAAGCTGTACTGATGTTAGACACTAGAACAAAAATGGGACAGATGCCTGTAATGCATTATTAATAATTTAATATTTAGACATAATTATTGTGACTGAGAGTAATAACTGTAGAAAGGGGATGGTGTAAGGAAGGATTTGGGTTATGGTAAAGTGATCTACAGTTACCCAGGTTGAGCACGTGCACATTTAGATGGTCAAGTAGGATTTTTTTAAATTACTATTGGCGCATTTTGGGCCAACAGAAAAGAAGAAATCTTAAGTAGTAGTTTGAATTAAGACAGGTAGAGGCATAGAATAGTATTAGGGGGAGCTTCACTCATGGAAAAACATACAGAAATAGAAGCAGTTGTACTGCCTCATATTGGGTTATAAAGGAAATGGCTTAGTCATACAAACATCCAGTCCCCTGTGGTGTCATACATTGTGTACCCTATTACATATTGTGACAATCTAACTTGACATCATTTTGGACATGGGCTCCAGATTCAACTGAGACCACGTCTTCTAAAAGGGGAGACATCCCCAGACTTACCAAATTTAGAAAAGCCCGTGGCCATCAGTCTGTCTGGGCTGATGGCTGTTTTCACAGAAAACAGTACAGCCTGTGACAATTTTATACTAGTAATTAATAGCCAGAATAACTCAATAGACATTGCTTTTACAAGAAGTTTAGAAAGGAGGTGAAAGACTAGATCTTTGTATGATGCATTCGTCCTTAAAATGGTTATCATCCAAGACTTTTAAGTTATTGCCAAAGTTTCATTGTATGTAAACTTCCTGTAGCAGTATGTTCTTTTAACAACAGTAATTAATGATTTTAGAAACTTTAAATGTTTACAAATTGGCTGATAATCAAACTGCAGATTCTTGGAATTCTCGGAGATGGAAATTTCTCCTTTCTAAGCAAAAAATATTAGGTTGTTGAAATAAAGGGCCGGATTTTCAGCTGATACAATAACAACATAGTTTTTTTAAATCAGTGGAGCTCTGCTAGTTTATAACAACTAAGGTTCTGAAACATAGTTTTCAGTTGGTTAGAATACACAGTAAATATACAGGTATTGCCTCCTGTCGTGGCATATGCACACCCCATCTCTTGGGAGAGGTTACACGAGAGCGTGGTCGCCACCTCATCAGCTGTTGGACCACCGGAAGTCTCTGTCTTAGTCTATGGACCCTCTCCCTTGGTCCAGGGTAGTATTCTGTAGTGGCTAGAGTCAGTGCAAGGTGGCCCTCTGACTCAGGGTAGCATGGCGTGGTAGCCCAGATCAATAAAGTATGGTCCTTTAGGGCATCATGGGGGTCAGTTGCTCCAGTAGGGGGACCCAGGCCCACCATTTTTCACCAGGTCCTGCCCCAGAGCCCTGTGATTGGCAGAGTGGTCTGCCACTCCCTCGGCAGAGAATCTGGCTGAAACACACTGAGTTTACCTAGGTGGGAGAGGTCGCTCCTGCACCCTCCCTGGGTCACTTTCTGCTGGCACTGGTGGGATGGCATCCCATGAAGTGGCTGGGTCTTCTTTTTCCCCTGCAGCTGCTTCTTCCTGGGATTGCTCAGGGGCTGTGTGGCAGCAGTCTCCTGGGGTTCTGTCTCCTCCTGTCTGGATTGCTGTCTGGTGGAGTCTGGAAGCTCCAGCTAAAGGTCCTTCTCCTTCAGTGTCCAGTCTAGACTGAGCTGTTCTGCTGCCTTTTTTGCTGCTCCAGCATTTGGAGTATGCCCATTCTGGGTGAAGGGGTAGGACTTCCTCCACACACAAGTTTTAATCCCACTTGTTTCAGTGCGGGGTATGTACACTCCGTCGCTCCTCTTTTGTTGAGGAGAGTCTGATAGGGATACAACAGAGTATTGAGGGAATCAAATCAACACATTCCATACAATCTGCATCTAGGATGCTTTTTTCCCTTTGGAAGGGTGTGTTCAGACTATTCTCCATTCAGTTAATGGAACAGTATTGGCAGGGCTGATATTTGGAGAATTCTGCCATTTTTTTTTCACAATGAAGTTCTGTATGGCCCTGGTTCAAGAAAGCATCCTTCTTCCATTTAAGTCAATGAGATTTATGCTAGGGATGTGTTAGTGCACACGATTAAACAGTTACCCGATGAGCCTGGACATTTAAAATCTTGCCTAGAGAACTTGACCTATTGTTGTTCCTGGCCAATGGGAGCTATGGGATGTGGAGTGGACCAGGACACTGCTTCCTGCAGCTCTCATTGGCCAGGAATGGTGATCCGCAGTCAGAGAGCTGCGAGTGGCTGTGGTAATTAAACTGTTTGTTGGCCTACCAGGGGCTAACTTTGGAGAACCACATCTGACGCAGGGCCACTTATTGCCTGCCCCTGGCATAGAAGCTTCTTTCCAAGTCCAAATTATGTTGCCCATTTTGAATTTTTGTGCAGGTAATGAAGTTTTTTGAAAGCAGCACTTCAGTAAGCAAAATCTCCATCTTTAATCATACGAATTTTTAAGACTGTATGCTAACTTAATTACAGGTTGGACCTCCCTGATCTGGCACCCTTGGGACCTGACCAGTCAAAGCAGGGAAGTTTCCCTCTTTTCATGGCCCATGCGGCTGTGCTGCCACTGGGCTAGGGCTCCAGCTTACCCGTGCTGCTTCTCCAGCCACCCCGGAGCTCTCTAGCAGCTGCTGGGGCTGGAGCTCTGCAATCAGGGTCAGAGCTCCCCAGCCACAGCTAGAGCTCCATGGTTGTAGCCAGGCTGGAGCCCCCCAGCCGCTGGGGCCAAAACTCCCTGCTGTGCTGCCCCTTCTTCCCGCTGCCACCAGACTTTCCTGTTCCTGGGCTCTGTGGTCCAAGAACATCTGTGGTCCATGCCGGATCATGGATGTTGAAAGACCAGAGAGTCCCAGTTAAGGGAGGTACAACCTGTAGTAGAATTACTCTAAGGCTGTGGCTACATTGGCAAGATTTTGCGCAAAAACAGCTGCTTTTGCGCAAAATCTTGCCACCTGTCTACACTGGCTGTGAGTACTTGCGCAAGAACACTGACGTTCTAATGTAGGAAATCAGTGCTTCTTGCGCAAATACTCTGATGCTCCCGCTCAGGGATAAGCCCTCTTGCGCAAGAAAGCCCGATGGCTAAAATGGCCATTGGAGCTTTCTTGCGCAAGAGAGCGCCTACACTGGCACGTATGCTTTTGCACAAAAGCACATCTCTTGCGCAAAGGCACATGCCAGTGTAAACGCTCTCTTGCGCAAATGCTTTAATGCAAAAATTCTTGCGTTAAAAGTATTTGTGCAAAATCATGTCAGTGTAGACGTAGCCTAATAGAGAGATTTTCTGTACATAAATCACTCATGAATAGCAATGCAACGTTCATTTTTACATGCAGGTACATCTATGTGTGAGGCCTTCAGTGGGTCATTATTAACACCAGCATCATTCTTTTCCAAAAAATGAGAAAGCAAAATTATAAGCCAATGGTAGTCTATAAAACTATTTGCTTCTACTTCTTTCCAAGAAAAATATACTGTTTGTGAAATAAACCTGGTCTTTCATTGCTATATATTTCATTATGTGACTTTGCATGCTTTAGTTGTAGTTATTAGTGCATACTGCATTGCCGAGTACTGTGTAATCTGACTGTAAACACAAACATACATGACAGTGTCCCTAACTTTGATTTTCCTCCCCTTCAGGGAAAGGGGGAATATACAATGGAATACAGTAGATACCAGCCATGTTTACCTAGTACTCAAGAAGAACTAATTCACAAATACCTAGAAGCAACTGGACAACTTCCCGTGAAAAAGGGCAAGGCCAAGAGCTGACTTGCCTCCTCCTGAGTGTTAATTAGCAAATTTTCACAATCTTCTGACAAACTTTCTCTCCTGCAACGCTGTGCAACATCAGTGACTCAACACATCCAGGGTGAATGGATGAAGTCAGACTGTATCAACACCTAATCGTTGTTAAAAGCATCTTCCTTTACAATGCATTCAGAAGTTACCTGGCAATCATGGCTGAAATGGTCACATATGAATTCCATTCATTAGCAAAAAAAAAAAAAAAAAAAAATCTGTTTAATTATAATATTTTGTCTTATAAATGTTTGTTTTTAAAAACTTGTATTAAAATTATATAGTAATTATTTTTGTTACTTGGAAAAATATGCTACTGTAACTATTGTTCCTCAGTTTTGAATCCTGTAGGATCCCAATTAAGAGGACTAAATTTTCACAGCTTGATGGGCATCAGGTGGGTGAATTCTTATCTAACAGAAGGAAAATTTACCCCTAAAGGCTGTTCCCAAACAAATCCCTTTGCTTCTGCAAGTCAACTCGTTAACAATATGTATTTCAGGAAGTGAATATAGATACTATTTTTCTTCCAATTCCAAAACAAAATTCTAATATCTTCCAAAGTCATAAATAATCCACCAGTGAAATGTATCTATCAATGCAATTTGCTGCCTACCAGCTCTGCTCAGGACAGATGAGCCCACTATAGTGAATTTGAAAATAATTGCTAAGGGTTTAGCATTATACCATCTTTAAATATAATTAAAAGCAAATATCTTTCAAGTGTTATGGATTTAACTACTGTTTAATTTGCTTGCCTATTACCATGTTCTCCAATCTTTCCATTGGGATCTTTTTGTGGCTGCTGAACAAACATAAAATAAACAAAAGCTATGCTAATTCTTCACTAAATCTCACATTCAAGAAGATAGTTTTATCCCCCATTGATATTAGCATCAACAGAGATCCTCAGAATTGATTAATTAGTTCCCATCAAGTTGTTGCACAGAGTAAAAAACAGGCTATTATAATTGGGTGAGAGAGAAAGGATATTGTTATTGTGCTTTAATTAGTTTTTATTACCTAATCAAAAGAATAACTTCAATTTTCACATGCACACTGGTTCTTTCCCGACAACTGCAACTCCTGCTACGCTTACAACATTATCTGCAGATTTCCAGTTAATAGATCATGAGGTGGGAGAAAGGTGTGAAGTTCAAAATCAATAAAGTGTGTTTGGGCCAATGTTCCTGGCTCCTTATTCTGGTTGTCCAGTCACAGAACAGAAAAGACAGTTGCCAATTCTGTAACTGGTGTTCTTCGAGATGTGTTGCTCATGCCCTTTCCACATTAGGGGTGTGTGCTCACCACATGCACCAGTGCCAGAAATTTTTCCCTTAGCAGTATCCATAGAAGGGCCGCTCTGCCACCCTCTGGCGTAGGGATGTGAATGACTAATTGACAAGTTAGTCGACTAGTCACTTCCCCCGCCCTTGCTGCCTCGAACATAAAAAGGCAGCAAGGCAGGGGAAAGAGGAGAGGGTACTTCAAAGCAGCAGCGCTGCATTGACTCTTAGGCCAGACCCTGGGCTCCATGCGGTGCTGCTACTTTGAAATGCTGCATGGAGCCTGGGGCCAGCTGGGGTGTCCTCAGGCTGCACGTGGTGTTTCAAAGCAGCAGTGCTGCATGGAGCCTGGGATCAGCTAGGGACTTCTCTGCTGACCCCCAAGCTCTGTGTGGCACTGCCACTTTGAAATGCCACGAGGAGCCTGACGCCTGGCTCCCCACGGCATTTCAAAGCAGCAACGCCACATGGAGCCTGGGGTCAATGGGAGAGTCCCAAGCTGACTCCAGGCTTCACATGGTGCTTTGACCTTTGAAGTGTAGCCAGCACCCACCCCATCTCTTCTTTCCCCCACCTACTCCATACAGTGAGCTCCTTATCTCCCCCTTCCCAGGAGGCTTGAGAGTGCTGATTTTCTTCCTCTCTCTCCTTGCGCAGATTGGACTCTCCAAACTCCTTTCCCTTCTGACTCCCCCTCAGACAATTCATTACTTACTCACTCACTCCCTCTCCTCCCCCATCCCTGCCACTTATTCTCTCCTTATCTAGCTTCATTTAGCTGCTTGCTCAGCAAGAGGATGCCCCACCCCTGCAGGTCAGCTGAGTTCCCTGATTGTGGGGAGCTTTGAATTTGAGCAAAGCTTAGAAAACAGCTGTGCGACTGCTCAGGTGCGCAGCTTACAGGGAACCTTGATGCCTGCCAAACACAAAAGGACAGCTAGCTTCCCATTTTTTATAGATTTCACTTTTGGTAGGAACTTCTTGTTCTCTCTCCCACCTTCTATGGAAAATTGCCTGGTCAGACCTTACCATTTGGGGTGGTCACATGTCTTCCTAAGACCAACCACTGCTTAGACTTAAAGGACAAAGAGGCTGTTTACAGGTGATCACCCAGACATTGAGGGTAATACCATTGATGGCTTTCATTTGCACATTTAAAGCCATAAAACTTTCTGAGGAAGTGGGTCTGGCCCACGAAAGCTCATCATCTAATAAACCATCTTGTTAGTCTTTAAAGTGCTACATTGTCCTGCATTTTGCTTCAGCTACCCCAGACTAACACGGCTACATTTCTATCACTATAAAACTTTCCATACCCCATATTTCTAACTTTACATGCAAGAATGATACATACACCCAAATAAGATATACAGATCCAGCAGATTGTAACATTAAAATCGATAGGTTACATGAGGTATTTTGTCCAAAGCATCTTTGAGTTATGCGTATTTGTATCTATAAATCAATTTCATTTAAAGCATGGAGGGGGAACCATCACACTCCAGTTTGTACAAATAAAACCTAAGCAATGCTAGTAAAAGCAGTGAATGTTCCATGTAGCGTCACTGCAAGAAGGAATTTAGGGTGGGGGAAAGTGACGATGCTCCCCTTCCCATTATACTGTGGATGCAGGTGCCACTCAAGAGGGCACCAGAGCCACGTTCTTACAGATACTGCTGAGGGAAAAACTTCTGGCAAGGGTGCATGTGGCAAGGAGACGCATCTAATGTGGAATGGACATGAGCAATCACTTGAAGAACCACAGTGACATGCTTTGTCTAAGCATTCACAAAAAGAGAAGAGGATTATTTTAAAATAACTATTGGAAACAAATTTGATTTCAAGGATTTTCTAGGTACACATAGATACAAAATAGATGCACCTAGCTCTATGCACACTAAACCTTATAGGATTAAATCCTGTTTGATCTACTCATGTATATACATTGGATCACGTCCTCTATAAGGACCTGTTATGACCTGGCAAAGGTTTCATCCCATTCTGCTGACAGCACATTCTACAAGAGCTCCGGTGTCCTCGGTAGTATTCCTTGAGAGCATCCCGATTCAAGATATATGCCAAACATGTCATTCATGCATACATGTACATTGCATTACATGTACACACAGCATTAAAGGGATAACGTGGCTTTCAGAAGGGCAATCCTTGCTTTAGCCATGAGTACCTATCCCTCCTCCAGTGGAACTGCTGATAAGTCACCTATTGGAATGCATATGAGCAGTGTTTCTTAAACTTTTTAAGACCGAGGAACACCAAACAATATTTTTTTTAAATGAGGAACACCAAGGCTTTTTTTGTTGAGCAAAAAAAAAAAAGTTATTGAGGGGGGAAAAAAAGGTTGCCTGCCCCTTTAAGGGCAGCCGTTTTGAATTCTGTTCTCTGTGGCACACCTCCAACTGCCTCGTGGCACACCGGTGTGCCGCAGAACACAGTTTAAGAAACACTGCACACGAGCAATCACTTTAAAAAAAAAAGTTACTTATCTTTCATAGCTGTTGTTCAAGATGCATTGCTCATGTTCATTCCAAATCTCACCTGCCTCCCCTCTGTCAGAATATTCTAGCAAGAAGGAACTGAGAGGGCGGGGGAGAGAGGTGTTGGAAGTGTCTTATACATTCCACCATAGTGCAGGAGGCTCCATAGCTAACCAGATGGTGATTTCTGCCGATTGTGTGTGCACGTACATGCCCCTGTTGGAATGGACATGACCAGCACATCATGAAGAACAATAGTTATGAAAGGTAGGTAACTGTTTTTTACTCAGTGGAATTACACCAATATAAATCTACATGAGTGATTAAGATTCTGTGTTTCTGGGCTGTTGGAAGTTTATTTTACGACAAGGTGTCTTGCACATGTTTTATTGGATTTGTAACATGGTAACACAGCTTGTGTACGGAGTTTAGTGGACAGTTATTTTCTCTTTGGGTGGTAACGGTTCAAGAATTTTTAGGGGTCACTTCTTTTTTTTATGTCACTGTCATGGCTCCTTCCCCACTCTGGCATGATAAATGCAGAAGTGGGGGCCAGCAAGTGTACCCCAAAGCCTTATCTACCAGGCTTTGGTATAAAACTTCCCCCAAGATCTTAAAAACCTAGATCTTGGGAATAAAACTTCCACTGCCACCACCCAAATGTTGCTAAAGAAACCAGGGGAAAGATCATTTGGGAAATCTTCCCCCTAAAACAAAAATCAGGGCACACCATTAACCACTGCCAGGTTAATAAAAGAAAAGAAAGAACTTTTATTATTACAACAATATTCTGGTTGCAAGTATAATGACTAGAGAGGAAGGTAACAAAATATACTCATGGAGAAACTCCATGGGCCTAGAACTTAGTTACAAAGAAAAGCCAAAACATCTTTTAGGCAGTGCCAGATCTCAGATCCCATACCCAATCCATAACACAATAAAACCTAACGAAACTACCTAAACTTTACCCTACTTACAGAAAATGAAGAATGGTGTCTTGGAGAGAGAGAGAGACATGCTTGTCCCTCTCTGTAGCTGCAGAGAACCCTCTCAGAGACAAAAGGAGCGAAGAAAAAAACCCAAATTCCTTTGTCCCAGTTTGAAAAGTCCCACCTACATTCTTATTGGTCACTCCACCTGGCTAGGTGTAGTTAACCCCTTAATCCCCAGGCTTCTGGCTAACCCTCATAATCATGACAGTCACCAATCTCAATTTTGATGGAAAAAGAGGTAGTGCTACTATACATTCAGTAGATGAATAGTCTGAGTGCATTGGCTGTTCCTGGGTTTGTGAGGCAACCGTCCTCTCGGAGAAAAAATGCTTTGGTCCTTTTCATTCTCACAAAGTGGAAAAGCATTGAAAATAAATATGTTGTTGAATCTGGACTTAAATATTGTTAATTTAAATTATCACCATCAGCTTGATGACTCTGTTTAAAACATTTGACTGGGAGAATTTAACCAGTAATTTAGACCATAATATCTCACCTATTACAAGGAATTCCTTTAACTTTTTATAAATAAAAATGGTTTTTTGTCTTGTTATTAAAGTCCAGATTGGTATGGATTTAAGAGTAGGCAGTGAGGGGCAGAGCCATCCGTTGGGTATGGCTAATTGGGGTAACTACCCGGGCCTACACTTTGCTGGGGCCCTGCACTTCAATAAAGTTGTGAGGAGGCAGGCAGGGAGGTGAGACAGGTGAGCAGCAGGTGGTGGGAGGCTGATTTGCCCTGGACTCCAAGCCCTCCTAGGTACAGCCCTGTTGAGTGGAAAGCCCACCTGCCCTAAACCTAGAACACATGGGCTAGGCTGGGCATGGAAAACTATGTATCTTCTTACAAAATGACTTTAATATGTGTAGGATGGGGCAAAAAGACAGTACTAGGAAAAGCAGTCTGGGAGTACTAGCTGGGTAACTTGAAAGAAAGCAGCTGTGTTTTGCTGGAACTCTGCTGTGAGGATACATCTGCACAAAGCTTTTTCTGTTTATCCATCTTTGTTCATGGTGATAACCAGAACTCCATACATGCTATAAACAAAAATAGACTAGGAAAGACCATGCTGGGTCTTTTTATCCTTATTTTTCTTCTGACAAATTTGTAGTTTTCTAGAGCAAATTGTTCCAGGCCGTCTGCATGCAGAGAAAGGTAATACTCCTTAAGTTTTTGCCCTCTCCATATTTTCACAGTTGTTTTCATAATCAGAAGTGCTAGAAACATTTCTTGAAACTGCATTTTCTAAACTTGTATAACTTTGTGTCAAGGAGTAGCTTCTGCAGCAAAAAACTTGTGGTCACGGAACAGTAAAATACATCCAGCTCTTATTGGTCTTTTTAATGTTTGTTTTTGTTTGCAATAGAGAATGTTTTCTCTGCCATATCGGTTGTCCTTTCTAAAAATGCCACCTAGGCTAGTCTGTAGGCTTTAATGGCTGTAGATTTGGAACCAGGATGGAGATTGCTTGCAGTTGCTGAGGGTAAGGAATGAATCATCAGTGTCATGCAAAAATAAAACACAGCTTCCTCTAAATGTAATGGTATTTATTTTACTGTAGATATAAGTTAAAAACTAATGCATAACATTCCTGTTCAAAAATTTAAAAAATTAGTAGACAAATATTTTTCTTATGGAAATGAAAAATTAATTTCCTCAAGACTTTTACCCAAATATATTACATTTGTTCACATTCTGTTACTTTAAGTAACTTAGTGACATTAAATTGTGTTGTGTGTGCATGTATATATGTCATAAGTAGATATATAAAATGTGTGACATTCATTTAAGAAATTCTACAGTTATTTTTTATGAAAGTTGACTAGTTAAAATACTTCACATTTACTGCAACACAATTTGTGTAGAAGAGTTATCACAATACTGATTGAAACTAGTATTGCAAGGTATTTTTTCCATTTAAAAATCTTTATATAAAGCCAACATTAATCTTTTCAAAAATTTGCTTCTTTCTCATTGAAAATTCCAGTAGTAGACCCAGATTCTATTCCAGACCCTTCTCCAGATTCTGATGACTGGTTCTCTGACAAGCAGAAGTATTTCACTTTCAGGGGATGACCAGGAATCCAAATAACACGGAGATGGCATGAAATCATTTCCTGCAAAGCAGACAAAATTAAGGTTATCTCTGCATTCTTTTTGTTGTTCAAAAGAGCTTACAGACAATGTGTTTTTGTACCTGTGTTGGAATTTCATGTAGTATAACTGTGTAGTCAAAGTCAGTCGAATCATCTTTTGTTATCTGTATGCACACACAAGACAAAGAAGAGAGTCAGTCAAATTAGACTAATATTCAGAAGCTATTCTTCCTGGCACTGCTGTTAGTACGACCAGCTGGCTATTTAATATGTGTAGTAGCTTTTTTAATTAATTGGATGAGCTCTTCACACAACTATGGATGGACTCTCCATTCCAAGCTCTGAACTAAGAAACATATAACATCTGTGATTTCCCATCACTCTTGTGCTTCTTCCTTTTTTTCCCCTCCTACATCAGCTTAAGACACCCCATCTAGCCAAAAGTATGGTCTTCCTGGGGACTTTCAGTGTTACCCTTTTTTTCCCTCTCATGTGGTAGAGGATATTCCATTATCCTCTCTCAGACTCATCACCTTCACAGTGCAGTGGGGCTGTACCATCTCTGAGATCTATCTGTCTTTGATAGATCCACTGTCCTTGAGTTATCTCTAGGAAAGTTTTATTTTACTAGCAAATTGGATCATGATGGAATACGACCTTGAGAGTTCTGGTAAAAACATGATATAAAATGCAGCTCTTTGTTTTACCCATAAATAGCTTATGTGATGTTAAACATGACTTGACAAAAGACAGCTCTACTGGGTCAGATCTGTGCTCTATCTAGCATAGTATCCTATCTTCTGACGGTGACCAATTCCCGATGCTTCTGAGGGAATGAACAGAACAGACGAGTATTGAGTGATCCATTCTTTGTCATCCACTCACAGCTTTTGACAGTCAGAGGCTAGGGACAGCCAGAAGGAGGAGTTGCATCCCTGACCCTCTTGGCTAATAGGGTATGTCTACACCTCCACCCTAGTTCGAACTAGGGTGGTAATGTAGTCAACCGGAGTTGCAAATGAAGCCCGGGATTTGAATTTCCCGGGCTTCATTTGCATGTTGCCGGGCGCCGCCATTTTTAAATGTCCGCTAGTTCGGATTCCGTGCCCCGCGGCTACACACGGCACGAACTAGGTAGTTCGGACTAGGCTTCCTAGTGGAATGAGGAGTACAGGAAGCCTAGTCCGAACTACCTAGTTTGTGCCGCGTGTAGCCGCGGGGCATGGAATCCGAACTTGCGGACATTTAAAAATGGCAGCGCCCGGCAACATGCAAATAAAGCCCGGGAAATTCAAATCCCGGGCTTCATTTGCAACTCCGGTTGACTACATTACCACCCTAGTTCGAACTAGGGTGGTAGTGTAGACATACCCATAGTTATTGATGGCCTATCCTCCATGAACTTGCCTAATATTTTTCTGAACCCTATTATGGTTTTGGCCTTCACTACATCCAATGACAATGAGTTTCACAGGTTGACTCTGCTTTGTTTAAATAAATACTTCCTTTGGTTTGTTTTAATCTTGACTTCAATGGGTGACCTCTGGTTCTTGTGTTATGTAAAGGAATAAATAACACATCCTTATTCACTTTCACTGTGCCATTCATGATTTTATAGAACTGTATTATATCTCCCTTAATTGTCTCTTTTCCAAGTAATTAGATCTAGTGTTTTTAATTTCTTTTCATATAGAATCTGTTCCATACCCTTAATAATTTTTGTTGCCTTCCTTTGTATCTTTCTCAATTCTAATATAGCTCTTTAGAGATGCAGTGACCACACTGTATGCAGTACTAAAAGTGTCGGAGTACCATGGATTTATATAGTGGCATTATATTTTCTGTCGTCTTACCGTTAGGAACCATTACTTTCCTAATGGTTCCTAACATTGTTAGCTTTCTTTTGACTGCTGCTGCATATTCAGAGGATGTTTTCAGAGAACTATTCACAACTCCAAGATCTATTTCTTAAATGGTAAAAGCTAATTTGGCTCCCATCTTGTGAGATTCTTTTGTAACTCTTTGCTGTCTGCTTTGCATGTAACTATCTTGAGTAATTTCGTATCTGCAAATTTTGCCACTGCACCTCATTTCTGAATATGTTGAACAGCACTGGTCCCTGTGCAGACCCCTGTAGGTCGCTACTTTTTACTTCTCCCCTTCTCCCCATTCTGAAAAGTGACCATTTATTCCTTCCCTTTGTTTCCTATCTTTTAACCAGTTACTGATCCATGAATGGGCCTTTTTTCTTATGCTGTGACTGTTTACTTTACTTATATCTTGTCAAAGGCTTTCTGAAAGTCCAGGTACACTATATCCACTGGATCACTTTTATCCACGTGTTTATTGACCCTCTCAAAGAACCCTATTATCTTGGGGTATGGCTAGACTGCGGAGAGGGGGAGAGGGAGAACGCATTTGCTCTTACGCCTTTTTTTGTGGAAGAGCAAACGTGCTCTTTCGGAAGCCTCTGTATTCCTCGTTCCATGAGGACGAAGGGGGCTTTCGAAAGAGGGGACTTTTCTGAAATTTGGCCCAGTCTAGATGGGCCAAATTTCAGAAAAGCCTCTTCCAACAAAAGTATCGGAAAAAGACACGCAAAGTGCGGAACACATTTTGCATAATTTTTTCCAATAGATCCTCGCAGTCTAGATGTACCCTTGGTGAGGTGTGATTTCCCTTTATAAAAGCTGCATTGACTCTTCCCCAATAAATAGTGTTCATCTATGTGCCTGATAGTTCTTTTCTTTACTACAGTAGCAACCAATTTGCCTGATACTGAAGTTAAACTTACTGGCCTGTAATTGCCAGTATCACCTCTGGGGAGATGCAGGTACCAAGTACCGCTTATTGAAATGGCTAAATATGTCCATAGATGATGAAGGATATGTCTTTTTTTGCAGAATTAACTTGGAGTTTGCCCTGCAACTCCCCTCCATCCACACTACCCTCTCACCAAGTGTGCTAGTATTTTCAGCCTAAGCACAATTCACTGGGAAAGAACCACGGCAGCTCAGCTTACTGTGGCACAAAAAAAATTTGATGTGCCCCAAGAACTCCTATGGTAGGGTGTAGCCCCAGTGAGGATGCAGTGACTTGGATATGACTTTGCAGTTTGGCTGAACACACCAGAGATAGGTGAATCCAAGGTGTTCCAAGCTGGATGTTGCTCATCTGAGTTAACTGGGCAATGAAGACTTACCCAAGATTCAAGAATCCTACCTCATCAACCACTGGATAGTGCCAATGAGGAAAGGATCTTTCATCTTCCCATAGTTGGAATATTAAACTTTTCTTCTGAAAATCTGGCCCTAAATACCCACGAGCAAAAACTAAACACCCTATGGACATCAGAAATTAGAGATGGAAAAAAAAATTAGATCACTGATTCTATACTGTTTGGATGCAAGATACAGTCCCCTGAGGGTATGTGAAATTTTCAACTGGCATTACACGTAAGCTGACCTAAAAGGCCAAAACGCAATTGGCATGAGTTAGTATAAAGTCAGCATATTACAGTAAAATGGATCAGATCTTCACTCTCACGTTTAGTCCTATGGAAACCAATCTGTGTACTTGCATAAGTGAATCAAGTGAGATTTGGCTCACACTTTGCTCTAATATTTTCCCATAAATTTTTCACCGATGCATGTTATTTTTGACTGAAATACTTTCACTCTGGATGCTGAGATCTTGTATGAATCAGATATTTGTCTGTGACTATGAGCTGCTGATTGCCGGTTTATTGTGTAATGCTTATTGAGAGATGTTGTGTTAACCTTGCAATGCAGATTTAATTTCAGCTTCACTTACCCACTGCTTCACATTCTTGACTTGTGCCATGAAATAGCCTAAGTTCTCTGTTGACTTTTCCCACATTATGTAACTGCTGCCAGCAACTGCCAAAGCCCACACTGGCTCCAAGTCTGGTTCAATATTTCCGTCATTGTCTGAGAGGGGAAGTAAAAAAGAGTGATGTCAAATATAATAATTCTGCTTTTACATCAAACACATGATAAACCACTTTTGCACTAACACTGGATTACTCTCAGAAAGTGTTTCTTTAAGCTGCATGTCACAATATTGAATGGGGGATAATGAACTGATAAATGTATCGTAGTTACAGAAAGAAGAAAGCATGGGCTGACCAAGGTGGAACTGAGTTTAGCAAGCAACGTTAGCCATCAGTTCCCCACAATGAAGAATGAAATGGGAAATCCAATCTCCACAATTGAAGAATTTTGCATAGAACTATATGTAAATCTGATCTTACAGATCTCTCTAGTCCTTGATGTTGTCTTCATCCTGCAAAGCCCAGCAAATTTTTTTCAGGGATCTTCAGGAATGTTGGCCCCTTTATTAAACCTCTTTGTTTTAAAGCTGCCGTTAATCAAAATAAATATGTGTGTAAGAAGTGTGTGCATATTTGCTTGGTTTTTTGTTTTGTTGTATAGTGGTTATGAAAACTGCTTAGCTAAAAATTTAAAGTAACAACTGAAAGGGAATGTACCAGGAATCTCATTTCCTATGATTGATTTGGTTTGTTGTCTCATTTTTTTGTAAAAGCTGTAGTCATCTTCTCGAGTTTGCTTCTGATCTTTGGTATATGTGCAGTTTATATTAACAGCGGGTCGAGGTTTCCTCTTCAGGTAGAGTACTGTAGCAAGGCAGGTCCCAACATCTTGCTAAAAACATAAATATCAAAGCTATGATCTTTTACTCCATATCTTTATTTGTATACACATCATGTTACAAAAACAAAAAAAATCCATTGTCTTAAATCTGAGGCACAGGATGTATAGTAGGCATATTATGTGAAACTATGTAGGATTTGTATAGGAATAGGTGAATTGGAGCAAATGCTTATGACTTGTCAGTTACTGTTTTTGTATCTCCTGATATGTCCCATGTGAAGAGAGATTAAAAAAACTTGGACTTTTCAGCTTATAAAAGAGGAGACTAAGGGGGGGAGATATGATAGAGATCTATAAAATCAAGACTGGTATGGAAAAAGTGAATAAGCAAAAATTATGTACTTGTTCCCATAACATAAGAACAAGGGGTCACCAAATGAAATTAATAGGTAGCTGGTTTAAAACAAAGAAAAGGAAGTTTTTCTTCACACAGTACACGGTTGGACTGTGGAACTCCTTGCCAGAGGAGGTTGTGAAGACCAGGACTCTAACAGGATTTAAGAAAGAACTAGATAAATTTCATGGAAGTTAGGTCCATCAATGGCTATTAGCCATAATGGGTAGGAATGGTGTCCCTGGACTGCCAGGGGCTAGGAATGGGTGATGGGAGAGGGACTGCTTGAAGATTCTCTGTTCTGTTTACTCCCTCTGGGGCATATGGCATTGACCACTGCCAGAAGACAGGATTCTGGGCTAGATGACCTTTGGTCTGGCCCAGTATGGCCGTACTCCCTCTGGGGCATATGGCATTGACCACTGCCAGAAGACAGGATTCTGGGCTAGATGACCTTTGGTCTGGCCCAGTATGGCCGTTCTTATGAAGTGAACAGTGTTCATAAAAATTGTTCATAAAAATACAGTAAGACCTATCCTGCACAACAGACAACAATTGATTGCTTAACAGAGCTGGTCTTATAGTACAGGGGAGCTGAACTGTACTCTGTACATTTGGGGATAGTCTCTCTCAGGATGGAAGATAAGTCTCTTGGACAAGTTTTCTCTGTATAATAAATATGGACTTTATTCAGAGAAGAGCTAGGGAGTTATTTAAAAAATCTGTGATTGAAATAATTCTGTATGTTGTAGAATCTGCCTGTAATGGAAGACCAGATGCATATGGTAAAATCAGTAATGACAAGTCCCTAGTCGAGTGTAAGAGCAGTGAGGGTTATAATTTCAACAAATTTGTCAAGTAATTATTCAGATTTTGGAGTGCAGATGCCACGGGAGATACATTTGGATAATGAGGGCCATACTGTGCTATTGATTTTGACATCAATAGGAAGTTTGGCTTAAAAGCTTGATGGCACAATATAGCTCCAAGTCAGGATTATCCTCCTCAGGCATTGAGCAAAATAAACCACGTGAAGGATCTGCTCAGAAAAGTACTGAAATAAGCTTGAGTTTTTAGGGGTAAGTAAGTACTCTGTACTCTATACAGGAAGGACCACCTTACATTACAAACTTACACTGCTTTTGTAGTCCTCTGTAGTGAACTGCAGGTAGTACTTATGTCCAATTCCTGGGATAGCCTGGAAGTGAGAGACACGAGATCTTTATTAAAAGGGAAGTTAAGATTGAATTTTATTACATTTTATTCTGGCTGCATAGGTAGGTCGACATGAAAATATCTGCGGATTATTGCTAAATACAGTATTCAGGTGATACGCTGTGTTAAGCAGATCACATCAGAAACAGAGCTTGTTAGTTGAAATCATAGAATACTAGAACTGGACGGGACTTCAGGAGGTCATAAGAGTCCAGTCCCCTGTCCTCACGGAGGACCAAACAGTTTCTAGATCATCCATGATAGATGACTATCCAACCTGCTTTTAAATACAATATCTCCTGTGATGAAAATTCCACAACCTCCCTAAGCAATTTATTCCAGTGTTTAACCACCCTGACAATTAGGAAGTTTTTCCTATGTCCAACCTAAACCTCCCTTGCTGCAATTTAAGCCCATTGCTGCTTGTCTTATCAGAGAGACTGAGGCAAACAATTTTTTCCCCTTCTCCTTGTAACATCCTTTTAGATTCTTGAAAACTGCTATCATGTCTTCTCTCAGTCTTCTCTTTTCTAAACTAAACAAGCCCAGTTCTTTCAGTCTTCCCTCATAGGTCATGTTTTCTAGACCTTTAGTCATTTTTGTTGCTCTTCTCTGGACCGTCTTCAGTTTCTCCACATCTTGAAACGTAGTGCCCAGAATTGGACACAATTTTATTTCTGGATTTTTATTTCCGGGCACAAAGTGTGCTCAAGTTGCACAGAAATATATACTGTACGCGGAAATAAAATCCTAATTGGAGAAGAGGGTATGGAGTCTGAGAGGTAACTTAGATGAAGTAGAGGTGTGTGAACTGGGGCAGGGGATTGGGGTGCAGAGTCCAGGAAGGAGTAGGTGTACAGGAGTGAATTTTGACATGGGGGAAGAGGTGTAGTAAGGGGTGCACAGTCTGGGAGGGAATTGTTACCAGGGGTGGGATGTGTGCTCAAAGGATTTGGGTGATGATGTGGGGCAGGGAGTTATGAAGTGGAAGAGGCTGAGGTGCCGGAGGGGGGCTCTGACTGGGAGTCAGTTACCTTAGGTGGCTCCTGGCCAGCAGCCCAACAGGTCTCTGAGGCAGGCTACCTCCTGCAGTAGCCCCAGCCACATGGATTCCATGTCCCACTCAGGGCTACTTCCCCTGCCCCCAGGCCAGTCATCGCAGCTAGGAGTGGGAGATTTGAACAGCTGGCGACTCTCTCTATCTGCTGTGCACCTCGGGACGGAGGAGGAGATTTTGCACATTCCCCTGCACCAAGGCCAATCAGAGCAGCTGGAGGCAGGGGAGCATGCAAACTCTCATTCCCCACCAGGGTCATGTTTCGCATAGAGGGAACCCCCAGCCATTTTGAACAGCTGGCAGCTCCCTCTGTACCCTGCATGCCCGGGTGGTGGGAGACTTGTACACTCTCCTGCATCAAGGCCAACTGGGGCTTGGAGGCAGGGGAGCATGCAAACTCTTTAACCACCACCCCCTTGCCAGGGCGGACCATGGGCCTGATCAAATGATTTGGCGGGCAAAATTCATCCTGCAGGCTGTATCCTGCCCACCCCAATCTTAGGCTTGTCTAGTTTATGAATGGTAACTAAAAAACAGCATCAAGAGGTAAAAATGTAAGACACATAGAACAGTTAGTGTTTTGAGTTGCATGATAGCTAAAGGATTGTCCTGAAACAGGGCCAATTTAATTTTGGATTATTTAAATCCTACTACATCCCCATCACTTGACTTTAGATTGCTTTCAAGGCCCAAATGTGTTACATATCGAAGAGGTAGTCTGCTTATCTTCCACTAGTTTTCAGCCTAGGACTTTCATTGTGTGGAAAATGTCATTTTATGTATGTTCCAGAAGACACTTACACTAAGGTAATATCTGTTTAACATACATGGAGAAAGAAGAGCTAAGGTTGGAAGCATTGACCTAGATTTCTAGGTGAGGCCAGAGCATGATAAAATGTAAAAAGCACATCCTGGATCTATGTCCATTTCTATCAGACATGATTGATTTCAGTATGATTAATGGCTATAGGACAATAAGGGTTCTCCTTGTCTGCATATTTTATTCACTTACAGGACACATTGTTAATTTAATCCATAATCTAATCTAAACTCTATAAGTTTAAGGAAGTAAATGGTTTTTCTCTCTTGCTATCATCACAAAGTTATTATAATCACATACACAGTGCAAACACTTTTTGCTCATGAATATACTTATGTAGCAGCTTTGGTATGTCTATGGAGATCAAAGTATCAAAAGAGGCCATTGTAGAGAAAATTGTACAGAAAAAAATCAGCAGAAAATTCTTTGGAAACATGAAACTTTGAAGCAGTTTAGGTATTTTTGCTGAAAAGTGTTAGGGTAAATGATAGCATGAGGCCTGCTCAATCTGAAGAGATTGTGCAGTCATAGTTGCCATGACAAATAGACTATTTCACTAGTGACCATGCCATTTTAAGAGCTGTTCTAATGTTAATCATGTGCGTAGTACCGGCTGCCTGCCTTTGTTTTTCTGGGCTGGTTTAGTCAGAGAATTAATGAATAGCTTAACCCTGCCTGAACGAGCTATTCAGTGCTCCTGGACATATTCAGGGGCTAGCACCTACAACTCTCGAAAGCTCAGGCAGGAGCCCTATGGCCAGGGGTAACATTTTTTAGATTTGCTGCTTGGCAGAGCTAGAGGGCACATTTGCGGGGGAAGGCAGGGGGGCGTCCCTCTTACAGCCCCTTTACCCTTTCTTTGGAAACGGCTCTTCCAGCCCTCCTGTCTCCCTTTGCTTGTCCCTGACACACAACACCCGAGTCTTTCTCCATCATCGCCCTACAAAAAGGGCTGTGGGAGGAGGGCCAGAAACGCGAAGCCTTGCGCTCTTTGCACACGGCTCAGGGTCTTTACTCTCTGCTGTGGCCACCACGCGCCCTTTGAGTTACCAGGGAATACGTGGGCACCGGACAGCGCCTTTGCTCTGCGCATTACGCCGAGCGCCGCTGAACTCTGTGCGCTCGGCGCTGCCCCTGGCTCCGGGCGCTGCGCCCCGACGCCCCCCGGCCCTTACCTTGAGCGTGGCTTTCCGGACCTGCCCCAGTGCCCGCAGCGCGCTGGGCGAGCCCTGGCGGTAGTTGAGATAGTGCAGCGCCACGCGGGCCGCCTGTCCAGCCAGGCGCGGGGAGACCGGCTGCTCTCCGGCCCACGCCAGAGGCAGGAGCAGGAGCAGGAGGGGGCCGAGCCGGGTAGCGCCTTGCCGCTGCATGCTTAGCGATGCCGGGAGCTCGAGCTGCTGCGCGTCCGGAGGCGACTCAGCGCTGAGCCCGCGAGCGCCGGTACAAATAGCGAGGGTGGGGCCGGCTGCCCGCCCCGCCTGTCAGTGCCGGGAAGCGCTGGAGCAGCACCAAGGAGGCTCCGATCAGTCTCCGGGGGCGATGCCCTCTCCCCTCCTTCCTTTCCCTTCCAGCACCCGCCCTCCCTTCCCTCCGGCCCGAGCTCCTTCCCGTGGCTCCTCCCGCCTCCTCCATCCCCGCTTGCCCTCACCCCCAGGCCTTTCCTCTGGTCCTTCCTCTTCCCAGCCTGTCCTCCCTCGTTTTCCTTCTTCCCGCCTTCTGTCTCATTCTGCCCCCAAGCCTCCGCCTCTGCTTGGCAGGGAGGCCGAGCTCGGCATGCCCCAGTGGCTCTCCCTAAGGCTCCCCGGCTAGGAGGTCAGAAGCCAGCAGCAGTGCTCATGGAAGCCAGCCCTGGTGCCCTCTGTACTCCCACAGCCTTTCCGGGGCTGTTCCTTCTTCCTCTCTCTAACGGGTGGGACGGGCAAAGGAGGCAGTTATCCCAAGGCCCAGCCATTCAAAGGGGCCTGGAGCTCCCCCGGGCTGGCCAGAGCCCCAGGCCCTTTAACGGCTACTGGAGCCCTGTGCAGGGCGATCTGGGTGAGGGCGGAAGAGCACACTGCAGTCCAGTGGCACTGAGGACTAGCTGCTGCAGCCCAACCCTTTCTGACCAAGGCCCCACCCCTTCTGGGGGCACAAAGTTGGGTCCCCCCACTTGGGTTGGGGCCCACGGAGGCAGTTAGCTCTCCTGCTTCTCCCTTACACTTGTTTGATGAGCCAGCGGCACTTTAGATTAAAGGGACAAATGGATGAGACACTGTAAAAGATACTATCGCACCATCTCCAATAAAAGATACTGCCTCACTCACCTTTCCTCTCTCTATTATCCTGTGACCAACCCAGCTATATCAGCACTGCATACAATTGTTTTATGTTAACATTTTCATTCCTTCCCGCTGAAGCATCCCGCACACAATGTTTGAGATCCCCAGGAGTCTGGCTGGATGTAAATGTAGACCTGCCAAAGCTTGTCTCTGAAGTGAGGAATCTGCACAAACCTATATTTAAATAGAGGAGGAATTACACATGCCAAGAGGAAAGCAAAGCTATGGCACGCTGCCCTGAGTCTGGGAGCAGCCTTGTTCCCAAGGAAATAGGAGTTGCCACAGACCATTAGTCAAACACCACAGGAAACATGTAACACTAAAAGCCGGCTCAGTTATGACAACACACAACTCCACGGCAGCACCAGATAAACCTGGACAAAAAAGGAACCACGGTGTAATAGCAGAGGAATTGGACAATCATAGTTTATAAGTAAGGAAATCAAAAGTCTTGTGTGACAATGGGGAAAAAGACATGCTTGTGGACACATTTTTGTCTGATTTTCCCAGTGGGCAGAGCAGCTATTGGCATTAAAAGTTCTGAGCATTTAGTCCCATTGAAAATCAGGTTAATAGCCTAGGCATCTTCAGGCTTCAGACTCTAATTGCTAGAGAAGGAAAGGCTTTGGAGGGAAGAGTCTGTGTTCAAAGTTACTGTTTGAATTGCAGAAGTGCATTAGTCCCAGTTGTGGATGAGAGCCTCATTGTGCCACACACTGTAAAGACATATAACAGAAACATGGTCCCTACTCTCAGGGGATACAGACTCTAAGCCACTGGGCAAGGTGTTTGTTTGAGGCACAGCTCCATGCTCAGGGTAGGGGCGGGGCCTCATGGAGAAGGGGTGGGGGCAGGGCCAAGGCAGCAGCAGCCAATCCTCAGCACCCCCCAGCCTGCATCGGGTCTCACCTTGCTGCCCTTAGTGCTGCTCAGAGCATGGTGCCTGGGGCTCCAGAGATGATTCAAAGGGCCTGTAGCTTTGCCCAGCATCACTGCCTCGGTGCCGTGGCAGCAGTAAGGGAGTCCTCAGTCCTTTCAAATTTCCGGGTCCCATGGCAACTGCACCCTTTGTCTCCCCCTGTTGACAGGCCTGTCTGCCCTGAAGAGTATACTCTGATATAAAATAGGAGACAAGAGGTGGCTATAACAAATCAGTGAGTTGAGTACCAGTTAGCATGCTGCCTAGTGTTGTCTCCTTGTTAAGTGACAGTCATTAACAACCAATGCCTCACCCTTGTTTTCTTTGCAAACATCACAGTAAAATCTTCAGGCGGGATAACCAAGAGAACAGTGAAGTGTGTTTACGGGGAGGTCCTGCTGTGCATAGAAAGTGGCTTGGAAGAAATACAGTGGACTATAGAATCCTTCAAGACGGGACTGACTCAAAAGCACAAGTGCAGTTGGAAAGGTAATAATATTGCTGAAGACTAATATTAGTGTCAAAGACCACAGGAGAGCTCAGTAATCACAAGATGTCAAATAGACCAAAAAAGAGGATGCAAAACAGAAGTGGCTCTGATCCTGTAACAAGTATGTCCCTCAGTCTCAACTGAAGCACACTAATATGAAACACATGCAACAGAGGCCTTTTCAACATTTCATTTTGCAAAGAGAAATCCATATATTCCTTCTGGATTTTGAAAAAGGCATTTGATAAAATCCAGCATGACAAGAGGATACATATTCTTGATGAAAGTAGTGACTTTCAAGGTCTATAGTTAACAAATAGCTTTTATTGGGGACAGAGAGCAGCCATCCAAAGGAACTATGAAATATCTGAGTACTGCCACATTAAGGAAGGTGTACATCAAGGTTGCATCCCATCTCAACAACCATTCAATATATATGCCGAAGGTAAAATGAGGGAAAGTTTTGATGACAAACCAAGGCATTCAGTTCAAAAACATATATAGCATATAAAATACAGGACTATGTAGCACTTTAAAGACTAACAAGATGGTTTATTAGATGATTAGATATCATCTAATAAACCATCTTGTTAGTCTTTAAAGTGCTACATAGTCCTGTATTTTGTTTCAGCTACACCAGACTAACACGGCTACATTTCTATCACTATCATATATAGTATATGTTATGCCAATGACCTGGTTTACATCATTTTGACTAGGTAAGAACATGCTTATTGCTGTGAATAATGCCATCAAGAAATATGATATGCTGATTAAGGTTAGTAAGACAAAATGTATGATAAGTAATGTACTATCTCTATCTTGACGGTTAAGTGGTGAAACAAGTGCACGGCTGCATCTAGGCTGGCAAGTTTTTCCGCAAAAGCACCTGCTTTTGCGGAAAAACTTGCCAGTTGTCTACACTGGCCGCTTGAATTTCCGCAAGAACACTGACAATCTCATGTAAGATTGTCAGTGTTCTTGCAGAAATGCTATGCTGCTCCCGTTCTGGCAGTGTAGACAACGCGGTATTGTTTTGTGCAAAAAAGCCCCGATCGCGAAAATGACGATCGGAGCTTTCTTGCGCAAAATCGCGTCTAGATTGGCACGGATGCTTTTCCGCAAAAAGCGCTTTTGCGGAAAAGCGTCCGTGCCAAACTAGACGCTCTTTTCCGCAAATACTTTTAACGGAAAAACTTTTCCGTTAAAAGCATTTGCGGAAAATCATGCCAGTCTACACGTAGCCGTGAATAGCTTCCCTTAGTTTGGTATCCTAATACCACAGACGCAAGATACAAAGAAATCAAGTGGAGTATACAGCTTGCAAAAATGCATTCAACAACTTCCAATGACTTCTGAGTTGTCAATAATTTAAATACATCCATAGTAGATTGCTGCAGTGCTTCATGCACCCCTCCTGTATTGCCATGAGAACATAGCACTTAAAGGGCTCTAAGAGATGATGCAAAGCATTCCAGTTTTGGAGTTACAGAACATTAAAAATTAGCTGGATAACCAGAACTGTGACTGATGAGGTAATGACAAAGATAATTTTTTTTTAAAAGAACAATTACTTTGCACTGTAGGTAAGAGAATGCATCTTTCTGAGGACACACTGCTCACCAATCATAGAGCAACTTGATTCCAGCACTTATTCTGTTGGGCAAGATGGCAGACAGATAAAGAAGAGGAAGTAAGATGGTCAGCTTTGTTGGAAATATTGCCAGATGCATAGAGCCCTTATAGTCACAGTTATCCACATCCATGGATTTCAATGCAGACATCCAAGTCTCATTTTGCAGATACATATGTGGATGCTGACACAAAGTTTTATATTCCCGCAGAGCTCTACGGATGGACTGGCACCCAAAGGGAAGTGGTAGTTTTAGAATTCTGTTGTGATTGTGAAAGATGATATATTGGGGTCAGCAACCTCCATGCCGGAGAGATGCCACTTGCACAAATTAAAGAACTACAAATTGTTCATCTAAAATCTTATAGAAGGCACAACAGTGTAGTATTTGTGTAAAAAAAGTGTGATCACTTCTCCACTTGGATGTGGATGGTGAGAAGTCCTTCATTGCCTTCCCTCCAGTATCTAATGGGAAACAGTCAGCTGTCTCACTCCTCTCAACTTCGTCTTCAGAAGGCTAGCAAATATGCCTGCTGCTTTCAGTCCCAGAAGCATCTCTTGTGGGACTTCATGTGATACCAATACTGTTTTTGTTTCATAGAAGAGACTGGGATACATGCAGGCTGTGTCTAGACTGGCCAGTTTTTCCGGAAAGTCAGGTGATTTTCCGGAAAAACTGGCCAGTCTAGACACAGCCATTGAGACAGACTGCTGGCTAAGCCAGAGCTCTGCCACTATAGTCTGACTGCAAACAGCTGAACAAGCCCAGGCCTGAAGGTCTATTAGAAGCAGCTGTGGGCCTCATTAGCCAGAGGGCTATATAAGGCAGTGGAAAGAAGCCAGGAGGGGAGAAGCAAGAAAGAAGTTAGGGCGTGGCTGAGTGTGTGCCCTCAGGCAGAAGGAGAAGCTGGCTGAGTTTGCTATACTCCAAAAGCTTTGTAAATAGAAGGTGATGGGAAACGGATACTAAAAGGCATGGGTGACTGCACCAGAATGGGTTTCCAGCTCATCTGTGGACCACAAGGTGTCCCAGGGCAAGGGGCCTGAGCGAGGACCTTGCCATAGTATATGCATAAGTATGGAGGACATGCATCTTTGAAGGGGTATCTAAAGGATAAATGGGCATGTATGTTTAAAGGCACATAGTATCAATTCAGCTGTGAGCTAACCTCCTCCTCCGCAGCATTCATGCAGTTCTCAGTTTGCACTATTACAACGCTTCCTGTGTTATGTAACCAGTTTCACTCTTAGCCCTTTACATGTCTGTGTTTGGGACTGATAGTCATGTTAGCTTCTGGAACATTTAATAGTAACTAGGAGTCTGTAGCCTTAGGCCACATATATACTAGCAAGAAGATCGAAGCTGCGACCGTCGATCTTCTGACATTTTATTTAGCGGGTCTAGTAAAAACCCACTAAATTGTATGCAGAGGTACCCTGTTAATATCAGTATTCCTTGATTAATTAGGAGTGAGGAAATGGGAGAGTTTGTTTCTGTCCACCTCCCACTGTGAAGCTGGTGCGAAAGATTTAAATGTTACGTTGATTCTAGCTACAAAATTAATGCAACTGGAGTTGCATATCTTAATTCAAACTTCTGGGTAAGTATAGATATGGCTTTATACTCTCATGCTGTCAGGCTCCCTTCCTTTCCAAAGGAGCAGCAGCAAAAATGGATAACTCTTCTTCCCTTGTTCCTACCCTTCCAGAGACATTGGTTTATTTCTTCTTGACTTTTTCCTTTTACAACATCCTTTCTTCCTGGTTCTTCTTTGTTTCTTTCTGACTGCCGCTTTTCCTTCTGACTCCATGATGAATCTGCTTCAGACTCTCTTCCTCCAATTTTTTTCCATCTTCAGCCTTCCTAATTCTATTTCCTGCAGCTCTTCTTAAACTTCCTCTTCTTACCATTGAACTCCTCTCAGTACATCTTCTGCAAACATTTTGTTACAAATTCAGAAATGGGATTATTTTCCAAGAAAATAGCACTTTTTCCCCAAACCAAATTGGCATGTTCCCAGGTGAAAATTTTATAAGCAAATTTGCAGAAATGGGCACTTTTGCATGTTTTTGTGTGCACAAACAGTTGTTTTATCAAAAGCATGCTAAAGTGAAATGTGTGTAGAATGATGCTATGTGGAATGGCAACATTTTCCACATGGAATTCAGACAAATAAAACCCAGAAACTGCATTGTTCCATCTCATCTCCAGTGTGCCCCCCTCTTCCAACTACTGTCCTTCCTCTGAAAATCATAGTCTACTCCAGACCCAAACAATGTTCTACTGTTCTACTCTCTTCTCACTTTGCCTCCTCTCTTTAATGTGTCCAGCTTCACCTTCCCCTATTCTGACACTTCCTCAAAGGCCCTGTCTATCCCTGGGAATTTCTCCACCCCAGACAGAAGTTGGAAAGGCATCAGTAAAAGTTAATTTTATACCATTTACTAACTCTGCTGTGAGTCTGTAATAAATTTGTAAACCAGTGGTAAAGGTTAATTTATGCAGATTGTACATATTTCCAGTTATCAGGTGTTTACTGTTTTTAATTATGTGCAGAATCCTCTTAAAAGTAATGAGTAATAGGAACGAGCCTCACCTATCTGATAGTAACCTAACTATCCCAACCAAACAGGTAAGATACATTCAAGCCCTTTCCAACAGATGAGGGGACATTCACTGCAAATGGGTGAATTGTAGCATATGAAAATGTCTGTTTTAAGTGAAGACAATTCACCATTTTATTTCTGTTGCTTTTGGTAAAGCAAAGCTTCATTCCAGAAGCTACAGATTATAGTCGCACGTTGCCTTTAGGCTTCAAAGTTAGAGCGTTCCATTAAGAATATCTTTGGATTGTATGCATGTTTGTTTATAACCTGTGGACTAAGTTCCTTGCATCTGTTACAAGGGTCAAACCTCTCGGCTAAACATGGAGTTACCTAAATAAACTGGATTGAGAGTTTATACTCATGGAGGAGTAGGCTGTGACTGGATATTTGACTGAAGTCCCCCTCTCAACCTAATCACTTATGTAAATTTGTATCCAAATTGGTGGAACAATGGAGGCTTCCATGTATGGGAAATGCTCCCTTTAAAATTTTGTTGATATTTGTCTCATATCCCCTTCGATTTCCTCTAACTAAACAGCCAATCCCACAAATTCCAGACTTCTTTCTGATATGAAGACTCTGATAACATCTGGATATAGGCCATTTTTTAAATGATTTGGTTTAAGTAATCTGAGCTGTGCCAGGTGTTTCCTGATGCTACCTTCTTGCCTGACCTACACAGACACCCTTGTGGGCAGGATGGGCTGCAGCAGATAAAGAGATGGGCTCTGCAAAGCAATGCTGGTGAAAGAGGTCAAGGCCATTAAGCGTATTGGGAGTTGAGGAAGGTTTTGGACAGGAAGGGAGATTGAGCAGGGAAGGACTGGTGGGAAGAAGATTTTGTATAAGAGGGATCCTAGAGTAGTGGGGAATCTGGTCTTTATAGAGGCCTTGAGTACCACTTCAGGATATTGGTGCATCAAGGGTTCCCCGTAGTTCAGATGCCTAGTGCGCCAGATGTGCGAAATCACCAACCCTGGGAAGCCTACAATCACTGATGCCACCAGGCCCACCTCCGCTCCAGCACCCTGTTCAGCCCTTGACCACTACATACTCCCACTGCTTTCTCTGCTCTTTTTACCATTAGCATTGTCAGAGTTAAGGCTACACACTTGCTCCCAAGTACAGTGGCAAAACTATGTACATTGTGAGTAGTGGATGGTTATGGGTGAGTATTACAAGGACAGAGAACCTATGTGGTGCAGTGGGAAGGAAGACTTGCTGTGCCGATGTCCTTGATTTTCAGATATTACACCTTTTGGGTGTGGTATACTGTTCCATTTGGACCACTTACATAGAGAAAAATAAGTCTGCTCTACAACCTTAGCTGAGAGCGAACTGGCTTTTAGCGCATGCACTAGAGGCTCGTGCACTAAGCTCTAGAAGTCCCACATTCAGTTCTGCCTGTGGGCATTACATGTTGAATGGCTAATGACGGATAGTAGCAAAGAGGTTAGCTGTCTAAATAAAAAATTCTCTCTAGAAATTTATATTATATGATTAGAGGCTGATTTTTGTAACTTTTTAGAGAACATATTTACCTCATCTCACACAACTTTGTCCAAATGTAAAGGTGTAGGAAGTTACATGCCAATAAATGGGCATAATTCTCTAGTAAGGTAGAGAAACAGGGCACTTAAAGATAATTTTTAAGCCAAGGGTGTTGAAATACAGCCACCAGGATGGTGTGAGAAAGTATAAGATAAAACAGGGAAGGAAGGGATGGCTCATGGCCAGTTCTGCTTTCACCCTCCTATTGACCGCTTTCTTTCTAAACTCCACAGACTTACCCTCTGTTTACCGTTGTACATTTTATACCACAATTTGTCATCTCTGACTCTGTCCCCTTAGGGTTTTTTACAATTGAAATGGAAGGAGGAAGTGATTTAGACTTATTGAACTGTTAATGAACAAAGTAATCTGAAATGTTTTTTCTTACAGCTGTTTCTCATGCATCAAATATTTGTTTAACAATCAGCTATTTCAAGTTATGTCGTATTAGAAGACTATTGTCTCTAACCTTTATAAAACTTTTACAACAGACCACACTGGTTTATAATTTCTAACAGATGCCATTGCATTGTAATTGCATGGAATTAATTTGAACAAAATTGTGTGTTCTCTTTTGCAACTTTTCTCATTCAGTTCTGATTTTGGCAGGTCACAGTAGTTTACAAAACAAGTTCTTTATGGCCATATCATGTGTTTTCAAGTAAATCACAAATTACATTTTGTTTTCTCCAATAACTATGGGCTAATTATTTTTCTTTTCAACAATTATTCATGGAGCGAGTTTTATAAAATTTGTATAGTCTAAAATTTGTTGGATAAATCAAGCTCTAAAGAGTTGATCTTTTAATTATTTAAAGGCTGAACTTGCTTAGGGTAAGTTCAGGTTTTTAATATATTTACCACTAGACTGAGTTTCATATCAGGAACAAAAATTGTTGTTAAAGGTCCTTTACCAGTTTTAAATTTTGGGGTTAGATTTTAAAAAGGCAGCCTGTACACATGCGCACATCTTGTTCCACTGGGGACAGATTCCATTTCTTGCACACACAAGTGACACTTCTTTCACAAAATATATTTGTCAAAATGGATTTTGTACATGTAAACCACATTGCTTTAATATGCAGGTGCTAGTGATTTAATGGTGGTTTTTTATGTTCTTCCATGAAAAAAGAAGGTTGTTTTGAAGCTTCAATCAGGTCTTTAATTTTTAAGAGTTTGTATTATGGAAGTGCAGCTGCTCTATAATAGTTTTTTAATACTGTGTGCTGATCTGGTTATTGTGAAGAGTACTGTAAGAATTTATTTATTTAGTTTAATATGAGGGACTGTTGGGGAAGAAAACAAGCAGGAAAAAAAGGATGCTCAAGATAAGCCACTGTCCAGCAAATATTAGAGGGCTGTTAAAGGACAATGGCAGAGCCATTGACTTTGAGGACTCTGGGTCATCCTGAGCCTGTAGGACTGGTTTTGTGCAGAAGAGCCAAAACTTAGGAACACAGGACTATAGCAGCTTTAAAAAGATCTCTCTGAAGAGATGGCAGAGTTTGGGGGAACCTGGTTGAGACAGAGTTATCTACTGGGTGTCTGAATAAGACAGGCATAGTTTTTCTAAATGCTTTGTTCCTGCTGTTCAAACAAACAGTGCTTTGGTTTAAAAAGGGTGTCTACTCACCATATGCCAAAGGTTACAGACTCTCACAGGGAAGAATCGCAGGTATGTTAATGTAGTTACACTTGGACCTGCGGGATAAGTGCAGCTGTCTCACAGGGTGCCTCAGCTTAGGTCCTGTTCTAAGAGTGAGAGAATTGTAGAATTATGGCCAGGACAGATAAAGGCATGAGGCCTGACATTTGAGAGGTGCACTCAGACTGCAAAATGGGCGGAAGTGCAGCTAGGTCTACAAACTGTGTATTCCAGTAGCCCATGAGGGATAAAGAAGCATTTATGAAATGCAGATAATTTTTGAGATACTGAACCCTGCTCACTAGTAGTACATGGAATGTATGTTTAAGAGTCTCAGAGGGGTAGCCGTGTTAGTCTGAAACTAAAAAACAAACAAACCCAAAACCCCAATAAAACAACAAAAAAACCCCGCAATGGTCCTGTAGCACTTTAAACTAACAAATATATAAATAGTATTTTGAGCATTCGTAGGCACAGCCTATTCTTCAGATGACAAATAACTAACTATGGTACTAGATCAGATCAATGGTCGGTACATTATTCTTTAGGACAGGGATTTGCACTTTCTTGGTTCGGAGCCCTCCCACTAACATGCTATAACCTCCTGCCAGCCCACTGAAAAAAAAGTTTTTCAGCCCCAGTGTGGCAGGACTTGTCAGCCCCCACTGCGAGGGTTGCCAGATGTCCGGTTTTGAACTGGGCAGTTCAGTATTTGAGCTTTTTTGTTCGGGAAACAATTGAGAAAATATAACTGTCAGGTATTTTCTAAATAAGATATAATGTAGATTGTGATGTAATGTCAAGTGTGTCAGGTATTTTTGTTGAAACCATCTGACAACCCTGCCTGCAGCTTGGGGCTAAGGGTTCAGGGTTGGGGCTCAGGCTTTGGCTTTCTGCCTAGAAAGAAAGCCTAATGCCAGTGCTACCTGGTGAACTCCCTGAAACCAGCTTGCAGCCCCCTAGATGAGAACCGCTGCTTTAGGTGACTGCAAAATTCCTTTACTTATGTCCCTGTTGCAGGGTCATCTACTCACTCCCCTCACCCCCTCCGGGGAGTAGTCCAGTCCTAAGGGCTCTTGAAGTTATGCCTTAACCCCATGTGTCCAGCATTTTCTTTCCAGGCCTAAACCCCTGGCCCCTAACTCCAAAAGTTAGTGTTCAATACTCTCTTGCTGGGGCCATGCAGCCTAGCAGCCAGAGTCACTAATACATGCCCTTTTCACTGGGGCCATGCAGCCTAGCAGCCGGAGTCACAATACAGCAGGTGTAGGGCCCATAGATTGGGGACTGAGGCAGAGGTAGGTAGGGGGCCCCAGGCCCTCCCTACTCCATTGGTTCCCAGCCCAGGGCCCTGGTAGCAGTGGCACAGGCCTCTGCTCTCTCAGCAGGGAATCCCACTGTAACACAATGAGCTCTTCAGAGAACAATCTCCTACCCTGGGCTACTTCCTACCATTCTGTACTGGATTCTCTCTAGGGTCCTTCCTTCAGATCCTCTGTAGCACCAATGTCTTGCTGACTGGCTTCCAGATCCAGTCCCTCTGGTGGTTCACCTGCAGGTACTCTGACAGTACCTCCTTCCTCCTCAGCAGCCAGCCCAGAGCAAGCCCCTCTATAGGCTTTTATACAGCTTGAGCATGCCCAGCAGGACTGCGGTGTCAGGGCTTCTTCAGCCAGGTGAGCCTGGTTAGGCTCAGCTTTCCCAATGCAGGGCTGGTACATCCTGTCAGTCCCCTAAAATGCACCTGTTTAGTTATGTAGTGTTTGTGCACAAGAAGGGGCGAAATTCTTTCCTGACCTCTGTCATGTTCAAGTGAGGCCCTAAAGCATGAGTTTTGATTGTACACTGCAATAACTGTGATAGCTATAAATGTAGTGCTCAGAAAACTATCCAGCTCATTATTAAATCCAACCATGAACATTTAATTTTCTTTTGACAATTAGATGGTGGGAGTCTGCCACGACTCATTTAGTTTTAATGCCCAGTTAGTAGGGCAGAGCAGCATTGGCTCAAGCTTCTGCAGAAAGAAAGCAGTGATGAGTTCAGTAGCACTGTAAAAACATTGTAGTGAGCTGAAAATGTGTGGCGCTGAATTGAACACTTGGGAATATATAATGAAGATGCTTTTGAATCTGTGTGGGTTACAAGGAAGCAGAAAAAACTTTGTGTTTTTGCATTTAGCCCTGTTTGTTCCATTCAGGATGACCTATGTAAGAAACCAAAACAAAGAACAATGAAACAAGCCTAATAACAGAGTTTCAATTTTTTACTATTGATAGCTGTCTGTTTTGAGATCCAGCTACTTCTTCTTAAAGGGCTCTGGGAACAAGAAAACAGATATGTTAGAATCCAACAGTACCATTCACTGCCCAGGAAATCCAAGGTTCACCCTCTGATATCCCACCATTTTGGCAAAAATAAAGCGTTTCTGGCATGAAAGACAATACACTACTTTCTTAAGTTTGAAGCATAAAACAAAAATATTTTGAATCTCCTCACAAAATAACACTGTGTAATATGAGCTTAAGTGCATTTCCTGCTTCAAGAAATCTGGGAACAGATTTGCAAATAAACTTCCAGTTAATGCCCTGTGTTTCTGTAACTAATATGTTATGGAATGCTGAAGGTCAGGCAATGAGACAGGATTTTGAAACTCTTTTTGTAAGTTAAGGGAGCTCATAATGTTGTATGGATGATACTTCTGTGTTAGCTAAGATACCATCTGTGTATACATTATATGTTCTGTAAACCTGGGTGTAAGTTTCTGTAAATTGTCAGTATCTGCTCTGTCAACAAAAACCTTCTTTTAGTCTGAAGAAAAAATCCCTCTGCAGTAGTGTGTAGCAGTGACTTCCACAGGTTGACTATTGCATAAATAATTATTTAACTTTTTATTGTCTCTAAGTTTATGGCACTTTAATTGTGCTTCTCTTTGCTCTTGTCTTAATGAACAGGCAAAGTTAGTTGTGAGTGGACCAAAATTAGACAGTTATTCATATGAAAATATATAATTGATTGATATCTCATTATATTTTCTGTATTTTTATTTCCCTTTTAAAATGTATTCCAGCTTTCAGTGACATTGAAAATGTCACAATTAAGCTTTGGAGTAGTTTTTTAGCTGCTGCTGCACATTAGGCAAACCTGTCCATTGAATTATCCATGAAGAGTTCTGTTCATTTTTCCTCAGAGGATCCTGCAAGTTCAGAGATAATAAGAAATCTAACTATATTTGGCAGTGTGAAGAACCTTTAATCTGCTCCTGTGCTGTCCAATCTGCTTTAGTTTTGATGAATAAAAACAGTGGTCCTGAGCCTGCAAACATTGAAGACCATGAATAACTCAAAGTTATTCACACAGGATCAGTTTTAGTGAAGTCATCTGGCTTAAACTCTGTTTCAATCTACAAAAAGTTCATAAATATATTAAACAGTGATCCCGACATAAGCCCTTCTAGTGTTAATACTAGTTACTTTATTATCTAATTTGGGTGCATTTTCTTTTTTGATAATGAGATCATATCCTAGTGGGGGAGTTCAAAATGAAACTGTTTGTACATCCTTGGACAACTTAACTGCTGTTTCAAGATTGCTAATTCATTACACCCACTAACCTGGAATTTTAAGAGATTAATTTTTGTGGGGGGTGTATTTCAAATCAGTGCCACATTTATAGGTATCTGTGTTAGGAAAATGGTCACATACTAGTAGAAAACACAGCGAAATGGGAGCATCTCTTGTTTCCTACAGGAGAACGGAGGGCTTTGCTGTGTGCTGGTCTGAAATACACAGATTGGATTAAGGTTAAATCTGTAAAAATGAGATGAGCTCATACCATGATCTCTAACACATAAGACAGTGCTAACAGAATGTCTGTGTTTACAATGCAAAGAGAAACAAGATAGAGCGAAGTATGAAGAGTGCGCTGAGGTCAAAGACATAACATGATTCTACTTGAGATCAGCTCTATAGGGCACGTCTATACAGCAGGACTAAAGCCGAAATAAGATTTGCAACTTGAGCTACAGCAGTTGTGTAGTTTCAGTCGAAATAGCTTATTTCAGCTTTTGGCACTGTCTACGCAGCACGAAACACTACACTTCTGAAATAAATGTAGTCAAACGTTACTAATTCTGGGTCACTGAGAACGAAAATGATGCTTAAAATCATTTTTTAAAATCATTGATTGGCTCTAGTTTTCAAGATATGCTATTGGGTCAGTGTATACGACCCTTGACTTGAGAATGGCGGAGGACAAGTGAGTTATAAAGGGATGGGATCTCAATTTAAACCAGAAATGACTAAAATACATCTTTGACTGGATCTATGAATTAATCTATGACTGGGTTTGGACAGTACTTGCTTTTTAGGCAAAACAATGAATGATGCAATCTGAAGCTGGTATTGCGTCATACATGATATGAATTGCATCATGTTATTCCTAGAAGTCATGGATGATGCAATCATAACGAAGCTTACATCACTCTGCTGAACAAATTGTCCTATATCAGCTCTAGAAATCATACAGTGTCGTGCTCTCTTATTTGTCAATGTTTTATTTTGCAAAGGGACACATTTCTGTTAGCCAAAGTGAGCAGAGATGCCTCGTACTTGTCTGAACAGTGCAGATAACTTCTGCTATGTTTTGGTGAAGTGACTTTTGAATGACAAAAGCGCAATATAACCACTATGGTTAAGAGAGCCTATCACCTTTATTTTGGCTGCAAAATTGGAGATCAGGACAAGAGGTGGGCCCCACACATACGCTGCAACACTTTGCAACAAATCTTCGCCAGTGGTTGAACAGGAAAAGGAAATCTATGGCTTTTGCAGTGCCAATGATTTGGAGAGAGCCAACAGATCATACCAGCAATTGTTACTTCTGCATGGTGCCTCCAGTTTGGAAAGGTGTGTCAAAGAAGAAAAAGTGGACTGTGCATTATCCAAATATTCCATCAGCTATACGCTCAGTACCCCACGGAGAAGGACTGCTAGTTCCTGATGCACCAGAATCATTCTCACTTGAGTCAGACGAGGAAGAGGATGAAACTTCTGGTCCTGAACCATCAATGTCACAAGACCCACATTTTCTCCCATCTTCCTCCTCTGAACCACACCTCATAACACAAGGTAAACTGAATGACCTTGTCAGAGATTTGGAACTACCCAAGAGTAAGGCAGAGCTGTTGGGCTCCAGACTACAGCAGTGGAATTTTCTGGCAGGTGATGTTAGGGTTTCCATGTTCCGCGACTGTCAAAAGGATCTTCTCCTATTCTTCTTCATGGAAGGCGATCTTGTAGCCTGCAACAACATCGATGGTGTGATGGCAGCCCTCAACATCGTTCACGATCCAGATGAGTAGAGACTGTTCATTGATTCATTGAAGATGAGTCTTAAAGCTGTTTTGCTGCATCATGGCAATGTTTTGCCATCAATTCCAGTTGGTCATGCAGTCCATATGAAGGAAACCTATGACAACATGAAACAACTTTTGAGGTGCATAAACTATGACCAACATCAGTGGCAGCTTTGTGGCGATTTGAAGGCTGTTGCTCTCTTGCTTGGTTTGCAGACTGGATACACAAAGTACTACTGTTTTCTCTGTGACTGGGATAGTCGTGCAAGAGATTCCCACTACATCAAGATAGATTGGCCACTCCAACAGTCATTGGAGCCTGGGAGGAAACGTGTTCAGCTTCCACCAGTTGTTGAAACAAGGAAGATTTTGTTACCACCCTTACACATCAAGCTGGGTCTGATGAAGAACTTTGTCAAGGCCATGAACAAAACACAAGCAGCTTTCAAGTACCTCCGTGGAAAACTTCCAAGGTTAAGTGAAGCTAAGATAAAGGAAGGTGTCTTTGTTGGTCCTCAGATTCGTGAACTTCTTCGAGTTCAAAAGTCTTGGTTGCAACATGTCACTAAAGATACATTTTTTGCACTCTCGTCTAGATTTTTTTTTCCACCGAACTGCGGAGCAGTGAGCGACGAGCACGGCGAGTGATTTCACCAGGACATTGCAACAATAGAGAAACGCTATCAGTGCAAATGGAGCCCATCAATGCTTGCAGACTATTGCTGGACAGTGACAAGAGATGCTCCATTTAATGAATACAAGAGACAAGCCAAGAAGCACCGAGTAGACACTGAATAGGACTAAACTATGTACGTAATAGTTTTTTGCCTTTTTGTTTCATAATAAATTTTATTTATATAACCCTTTTGCTGATTTTTAAAGTGTTACATAAACAGGACAGGTGAAATATTATCATGTAAAGCAACCATAAACACATGAAAAGACCTAGGTTTACAATTTATTATTAAAACTCTATCTACACAATATACATAGACATAAAATGTAACTGCTGTGCCTGCACCAGTGGGAGATCACCAGCCCCTCCCACAGGAGTGCTCAGGGAGGGGCCGTGGTGGAGAGTGACCGCCAGGACGTGGCCGGGGAAGCCGCCATGTCACCGGAGGGGCGGGGCCTCCAGAGTGCATCCGGCCAGACAGGCCATTTCAAAAGGGCCCGCTGGCAGAGTGGGAGGGGGCAGCCTCCTCTCAGGGAGGTAACTACGGACTGAGGCCCAGGACGGACCGGGTGCGTTCCCGAGACCAGCAGGCAGCCCGTCCCCATCCCAGAGACTCCCGAGATTGCCCCCACGGCCAGCGGTTGATGAGTCCCAGATCGGAGGATGACCAGGACATACCCCGCCGCCCGCGGAGAGAGCGACTCGGCCGGGACAAGACCTGCAGAAACCGGATGACCCACGGGACTTACGTGGAACAACCCCAGACCCGGACCTCAGAATCCCAGTAGGCATTGGGGAACAGCAGGGGTGCTCCGGGGGAAGGGAGGAAGCAGCCCGGGGTGGAGGCCTTCTGGCCACCGTGGGCAGACATGTCACTGAAGGAACCTCCCCCCCCATCTGCTGTGCAGGGGTGACAGTGAGCCCCTGCACTTAGGGCCCCGGGCTGGGACCTGGAGAGGTGGTCCCCCTCCCAACCCTCCTTGAGCACCCAACCCCCTTCAGAACTGGAACGCACACTGACGTGTGAACTGGGGCAGCCGGATGGCAGGGCCAGCCAGAGGATCGCCCCTCTGAGGGACAAGACTCGGGGTGCAAGCCTCCTCCCCCCTGCTAAGGCGGGGTATAGACATGGGGTCTGCTGAACCCCCCTCTCCTGCTCTGCAGGGAGGGGGTGATCGCACCCACCTTACGGGACGTGCGACCAGGAATCCCAGCCGGGGGCCGGGTTAGAGGACGAAGGGGTTTGCTGAGCTCCCCTGCCCACTCGGTAGGGGGTGATCGTACCCCACAACTCGTTCACACCTAGTATAATCACTCCTTTCCTTCAGGGAAATGAGGTCTAGTAGCCAAAGTCAACAATCACTCCCTTTCCTCAGGGCAGTGAGGTCCAGTTGTTGTGCTTAAAAGAAGCACCTGGGATCTTTTTCGGGGAGATAAGGCAACATGCCACATTTATTGAACATACATAGATCAAGCAATGCTTTATCATATGCATATGATATATTATTGATTGATCTATGTATGTTCAATAAATGTGGCATGTTGCCTTATCCCCCCTGCTTCTTTTAAGCACAACGTTTTGGTGGAGAATGCAAAAGGGGGAAGGTAGCACGAGCATTTACAGGGTAATGAAAGAACAAGTATTGAGAAATATTGAGAACTATTGAGAAGTGCTGAAAAGTATTGAGAAGTATTGGAAATTGATTGATCATTAAGGTGTGCACACCCCCGGCTGTAGAATCCCCAGGTTAGGAAGAAGGATTAGAGTCCTTGCTTCCCCCTCACTGGGTGAGGGTGTTAAGAGAAACTGGCAAAGAAAGAGTTTTAGGTATCTATACCCTCAGCCGCAGAGTCCTGAGAATTGGGGAGGCTTAGGATCCCTGCCCCAGCCCACAAATGGGTATAGTAATTGATATAAGATACCTTTGGCCGTAGAGTCCCGAGACAAGGACGGAGCTTAGTGCCTCCAGTCACATGGTGGATTTGCAACACTGTGTGTTGGAGATATTTGCTTATAGAGCAGGGTGTTGGGAATATTTAATTTGCAACATTGTGAGAGGCTTTGTATACTTTGGGATACTTTGTAACGTGGGCTAGGACTATTCTTAATAATGTTTAGAAAAAGGGAGACTGGGGTCAGGAAAGGTGCTGTAGCCCTTAAGAGGGAAAACATGAATTATGTAAAGGAGATTCCTTTTAAACAAATCCTGCATAAATTTGGGCATAACCCATGTATGGAACAGGCTCTTGCTGACATCCACACAATTTAAAACCTAGGGGGAAAGAATTGGCTAAATACTGAAAAAGAAAAAGCAGATGCAGTTTGGCTCCTATGAAACCTGTAATGAGGTGTTCCTCAAATTGACTGAATATAAGAATGCAAATATGAAACTGCAAAACTTAAAAGCCTCTGCTGCAGAAATAGAGAGGAGGAAATGCATGTCCCTCAATACCCAGACACAGCTAGATTCCCTTAAGGATGGGTACTGACAGTGAAAGCAATTCTTAAATTTTTCAGGAATATACTTAAGAAAAAGGACCAGGAGGTGTGGGAGCTAGTGAACAATGGGACATAGAACAGGGCCATTCAGCAAGAAAAACAGGATCAGGCCCAGACAAGTAGGCAGGGAAGAGATAGAGATTGAAGGCATTGTGGCAGAACTGAGAAAAGCAGTACTGTAGTTTAGCGAATATAACCCGCACCCATCTATAACCTGCACCCATGTATAATCCGTGGTTTTTCTTTTTTGTGTAAAAAAACCCCTTAGATTACCCACGGATATGTATAGCCCATGGATCCTGCATTCATCTACTCACCGTATTCACGCCCAGGCCCTGTGCAGCTGCAGCCAGGCACAATCCACCCTCCTCCGGGCAGGGGAACAGAGAGTGCAGCACAGGCAAGCTGGCCGGCCTGCAGGAGGGAGCCCAGGCCCCGCGCAGCCACAGCCAGGCACAACCCACCCTCCTCCTTGTATACCCTGTGGACGTGTATACCACGGGGGGAGGATGTGTGGCTTGTAAAACATGTATAACCCATGGATTATATACGCTAATTTATGGTAAGTACAGGTATTGGATATCAAAATCCTTAAAACAATACTCACAAGAGTAATATCTGAAACAAGGCCAGTTTTCATTTTAAGAAATAAGAAAGTGTTTTAAAAAAAAGAAAACCACAGAGAAGTTAACTCTTCAGAATCTAGAGGGAACTGAGCAGTTGTGAAAATGCTAAAATGTTCTAGGAAAAGAATTCTTGATTTCTTTGCAACCATTCTGAAGGAAAAATGGGCCCTTTTCCAAAAGAATATCTGTAAATAATCCAGAAAAATTTGACTCAAATCCTTAAATTAATTGTCGATACTTCAGTCAAATGTGCTAAAAGAACTTGAAGGAAGTTCTATTGGAACTTAACTACCCCAATGAATAAAAGGGAATGTAATCTTTGTACAGCTATGTAGAAATAGTGTAAGAAATGTTCTGAGTGGAGTGGAGTTTTCAAGATCCAGTAATCCTACTTTGTAGGTTAGTGACCTGTTTTGTAGGCTTAAAACAAATTGGTTTGTTTTGTTTTCAGTAAGGCCATTTCATTCCAAGTTGCTTAATGAAAGTACAGGAAAACTCTGTGAGCATAAAAGAAACAGTTACACCCTATGCAAAGATTAATATGGCTAAGTAATATTATAAACAAAGAATGTACATTTTCCTGTGACATGCAATATATATTGTAGAAGGGGTAAAAACTGAAAACAAATTTAAATCCTGTGAGGGCTCCAGGAGCCACAACAGGTTGTAATTTCCTTTTCAGGTTGCTGTGTATGAAAGCAGGACTTAAAAGTAAAAACTCTAAAACTCTGGCAAGAGTTATGGTGTCCCTTTGAAGACAAAGGTACTGACAGCTTTGAATCTAAAAGCAGGCCAGAAAGTGTCTGTGGTGCAAATGCCCTAACTGGCAGCACAAAGAAGCTTTGCAAGTAATAGATACAGGCAGTCCCCGAGTTACGCGGATCCAACTTGCGTCAGATCCGCAGTTACGAACGGGGTTTGCTCCCCGTCTCCCTGGTCTGCTGGAGACAGTCACGGCGGGTCTGGACTGTCCGCTGCCCACATGCTCCGTGCGGCTTTGCTCCACGTCTCCCCAGACCAGGGAGACGGGGAGCAAAGCCGGGGAGCACGCGGGCAGTGGACAGCCCAGACGCGCCGCGGCTGTCCCACTGCCGGCATGCTCCACAGCTTTGATCCGCTTTGCTCCCCGTCTCCCTGGTCTGCTGGTTTCCAGCAGACCAGGGAGACGGGGAGCAAAGCCGCGGAGGACCCGGGCGGTGGGACCACGGTGCGTCTCGGTCCCCCGGCCGCGTCTCCCTGGTCTGCTGGGGGGGGAGAGCGCAGCTAGTACGCCCCCCCCCCAGCAGTCCAGGCTTTTCTCCCGATGCCTTTGGTGGAGCAGCTGGGGCGCTGCCGGTTGGTCCCGGAGCGCCACTCTGGGCGCTACTGGACCAACCGGCAGCACCCCAGCTGCTCTGCCCCAGGCGTCCTGATTCAGCCGCTGCTGGTCAGTTTCAGCAGTGGCTGAATCAAGACGCCTGGGGCAGAGCAGCTGGGGTGCTGGTGGATTGGTCCAGTAGCGCCGAGGAGCGGCGCTACTGGAGCAACCCAGCAGCACCCCAGCTGCTCTGCCCCAGGCGTTCCCAAGTCAGCCGCTGCTGAAACTGACCAGCGCTGACTACAGGAAGCCCGAGACAGAGTTGCTCTGCCCCGGGCTTACTGGAATCAGCCGCTGATCAGTTTCAGCAGCAGCTGACTTGGGGACGCCTGGGGTTCTTAAGTTGAATCTGTATGTAAGTCGGATCTGGCATCCAGATTCAGCCTGTTGAAACTGATCAGAGGCTGATTCCAGGAAGCCTGGGGCAGAGCAACTCTGCCTCGGGCTTCCTGTAGTCAGCCACTGGTCAGTTTCAGCAGCGGCTGAATCTGGACGCCAGTTACATACAGATTCAACAGATTCAACAGACTTACATACAGATTCAACTTAAGAACAAACCTACAGTCCCTATCTTGTACGTAACCCGGGGACTGCCTGTCGTTTGATCAGCAAACTACCTGAGATCAGAAAGTTCAAATGGTAGCCCTCCAGAAAGAAAGGGGGGGGGGGGGGGGAAAGGAGTCAAACCTAAAAATGAGAATCTAAAAATCTCAGACCTAAAAATAAAAGATTAACCCTAAGTAGGAAAAAGAATTGTTTGCACAATGCTAAACATGAAAACAGATACAATAGGGGGTTTGCATAAGCAAAGATTTCAAGATGGTTTTGAACACACTGGCCTCAAAGCTAAATTATTTAAATAAAAGGCATGCTATCACAGGATACTTAACATCTATTGGTAAGATCCACAGAGCTACTTGTTGTTTGATGCTAATGTTATTGTTTAACACTAGCTAAATTTAATGTTCATGAGTAACCCTGTAATGAGTACATGATTTTCTTTTGGAAAAAGAAAACCTTTAGAATATTAAAATGGTCATTGGAAACACATCTCACACTTAAATCTCCCCAGCATTATAGTAATAATGCTTCTTGGCTATTCTCTATGCATAAACTTAACACAGCAGAAACTTGATAACCTAGTCTGCTGTATAAGAGGAAAACTGAAGTACACCTTCTGAATTACACAATGGGGTAATTCACTCAGAACCCTTAAGGGGCAGAAGCCATTGAAACCTGGCTCCCTACAAAACAAAAACATAGGTAAGGACAGCAGTAATTGTAAGCAAAGAAAGGAATGAAAAGGGATATTTGTAAAAGAAAAAGGTATGTAAGCAATAATGTGCCACCGTCAAAGAAGTAGAAGTATGTTATTTTTTGTTGTTTTTTTTGTGTTTTGTCTTTCAGAAAATCAGGACAAGCTGGTACCAGCCGAACACCCTACAATACCATGGATGTATTGTTGCAACAAAGATTGTTTTATGTTTGTGTTTGTCTTATGTCTGTCTGTTTGTTTGTCTTACTAGCTAGTATACTGTGTTAAAAATGATACTGCATTAGGCAGGAAATGTTTAATAAGCATTAAGCATTTTGACTGTATTTACAGAAACCAGAATCTCATAAGGGCAGAGGCCAAGGAATTTGAGTCTTGCTAATAGGAAAAAGTGGTAAAGGTACATTAAAAGAAAAACTATGCATGAAACACAAGGTTTATTTATTGATAATAAATTAAAGGCATAAACATAAAGCACAAGGTTAAGTTACTAAACAAAAAGAATGGGTATGTGAAAACATTGGTGTAAAAAAAAGAGAGAGAGAGAAGAAGCTGTGTTAATTGGACTGTTTTAATCAACTTTCAGCCTGTAAGCCCCGCTGAATGTACCTGGATGTTGCATAGAATTGCAAGTTTAAGGCCATTGTAACACCTTCCCTGATTGCTGTAAGGGACAGTAGAGTTAAGGTCCCATGAAGGTATAGCTGCTATTAAAGAATTTGTTTGGCAGTAGCCTGAGGAAAGGGCTCCCAACTTGTATAATGGACATTGTTTTGGGCAAGACTGAATTAAGCCATTGTATGGCGAAATAGGCATTTCTTTAAACTCCCTATGCAGCATTGCATGTATGATGTGACTACATTTTCAGTACCAAAAGATAAATATGTTAATATAGTAGCTGATGTTATTAATCTTGGCTTAGCATTAGGATTTAGTTGAACAAAAAAGATGGCAACTGACTAATGCCACTGATGTCCAAATTTGAACATACAGTTTAGCAATTTTACATCATCAATTATGTAAAATCCTAGAAATGTCACATAAAACTAAACATCAGTATTCATCAATGGTATGATATTTTTTTTAAGGAATGGTCATTCACTTGGACTTCTTACTGCTTTTTCATTCTAATTGTGATAACACATACCAAAATATTGTTTATTAAAGAGGATGTTAAATTACAACTTAAGCTCAAATTGCTTCCCAGTATTTTGCCATTAATTAGTTATATAAACTGTGACCCACTCAAGAATTGTTCTTGAGGAATTGTGACGGGCTGCCAACGGCCCACACACTGGCCAGCGGGGAGAGGTGAGTGGAAAGCCACGCCGCGGGCGGAAAGCTCAAGCAGCGGGGCGCCGCCGCCGAGTGGCTGCAACCTGCCTCCCTGCCTGGACGGCAGGAAGGATGCCAGCCCCAGCATATGTCCGGTGGGAGCAGAGGTGACGGGTGACTGCCCGGAAATAACGGGAGAAGCCCCCACGTCACAAAGGGGGGCCCCCCACATCACGGCCCGTGGGCCATTTTAAAAGGGCTTGTCGGAGTAAGGGGGGGCATCTGCAGGCGGTGGAGGCAGAGCCCCGGCTGAGGAACAGCGCGGAGGAGCAAGACCCTGGTAGGAGCATTGGAGGACCGACTCAGGACCAGGCCGCTGGAATCATGGTAGACACAGGGGAGCTGGAAACCAGTCTCCCGGGACCCATGGCGGGAAGGAAGCAGCCCACGGCGGGGTCCTTGTGGCGCCCGTGGGCTGACGCGTTATGGGGAGGTGCCCCGTCAGCTGTGCAAGGGAACGTTGACCCCGCACTTAGGGCCCCGGGCTGGGAACCGGTGGAGAGGGAGGGCCTGGGTCCCCCTTCACCCCCACCCCAGTGAGGAGGAGACAGGGCGAAACCTGGGAGGGTGTACGACGACTGAAGGTCGCCAAGGACAGACATTGATACAGACCCGCGTAAGGGAAAGAACAGTCAGCAGCCAGGCCCGCAGGGCCCCGTCCTGGACTCGGGCGGGTGCTCGCGCCCAAAGGACTCACAGGGATCAAAAGAGGAACAACGTGGATAAATCTCTGTAACATTTCTATATAACCATGTATCATTCTCATATAACTTTGTATTAAGAGAAACTTTGTAAGTCCTTATATAGATCTTGTCTCCTTATGTTATAGGTCTTCAGAATAGTTAAGGTAAAGAAAATATTCTTTTGCTCGGAGAAGAATAGATCTCTCCCCTTTCCTTGATTGCCCTGTTGAAATGAATGAGGAGTGAATGGAGAATGAAAGATGAGCTCCTCCAGCAGCAGTTGCAAGGGTGGAGAGGGGCTGGGAGCCAGATCCAAGACAATACCTGTGAAGTGAACTCATTGAAAAGAAGACTGGACATACAGACTGCCTTGGGAGTCGAGCAGCAAGTGCCTGCCCTTGAAAGAACTCTTTTTGAAGCATTAAGAAAGGCAGGGTGATGACTGACTGGTTGCATGAGAGGGATAAATATGAGGCATCTTTCAGAGGGACCCCGGGTTTTCGTCTTGTCAGCTTCGGAGCATCGATCCCAATCGGCAGAAGCCTGGCTCCACTCCTCCTCCATCTAACTTACCTGGCCAGTATAGTTAGGGGGAGCAACTATTGGTAACAACATGTTGGAGTGTGCTTGTGTGTGCGCATGAGTGTAATGTATCATATGCATATGATAAAGTATTGATTGATCTATGTATGTTCAATAAATGTGGCATGTTGCCTGATCCCCCTGAAGAACATCCCAGGTGCTTCTTCTAAGCACAACACAGTGGCCAGTAGCAAAACTCCCTGTTCCCAGGGCAGGGAGGCCTAGCAGATGCAGTCCCTAAGTCAATATCAATGACCCTTCGGACAGGGCAGCGACAACAGTAGTTGTAGCACCTCCTTGGAGAGTTAATGGGCATATGGAGTAGGGGGACCTGGACCCACCCTTTCCGCTGGATCTCAGCCCAGGGCCCTGTCAGTGGTGGGGTGGCCCACACTAGCTCAGCGGGAAATCTGCCAGAGACATGCCGAGCTCTCGGGGATCTAACTCCCTACCCTGGGCTCTTTCCTACCACACTCACCAAAGTCACCTTACTTGTCACTCTCTTCCAGACTGGGGGCTTCTCCAGCCATTCCTTGCTGACTGGCCTCTGTGGTTTGGTGTATCTGCAACTCTTCCTCCAGAGCTCTGGCCACATTTCCTTCCCCAGGAGCAGTCAGCCCACACTGAGCAGCCTCACCCGCATTTTATCTGGCCTCCAATGGGGTTCTTTTGGCCAGGTAACCCTAGTTAATCCTTGCAAATCCAGTGTGGGGTTGGTATACTCCATCACACTTACAATGAGGAAAAGTCTGTCTTTATGAAATTAGGAATGGTGTCCCTAGCCTCTCTCTGTTAGAAGCTGGGAATGGATGACAGGAGAGGGATCACTTGATGATCACCTGTTCTGTCCATTCCTTCTGGGGCACCTGGCATTGGTCACTGTTAGAAGACAGGATACTGGGCTTGATAGACCTTTGGCCTGACCCAGCATAACCTACATTATGTTCTTACGTTCTAGCAATACTGAGATTGACAAGGAATGGCCCTTGGATGTTCTTCCATTCTCTGGGTTCTTCCTTTGGTTGTTGCACAAGCAACTAAGATTGTTTCGCTCTGACAACTTTCATATGAGATCAAATCAGCTATTGTGATCACAGCATTTTGATTAGCAATTTTTTACACTTAAATGACTCACCGAAAGTGCCAGAAAGACAGATCTGAAGTTCTCTTTGACTGTAGGACATATAAGTGCCATTTCCCCATACTATTATTCACCCTGACTCAGAGAGATTTTCATTTCAGCCATCCCAAAGTTCTTCTGATTTGGCCAAATTGTGCAATGTGAAGACACGAACATGTGCAGTTCTTAAATATAGAAGTACTGACAATGTATAAAAACTACGCAGCAGCATATGACTGGAAAGAAACAGGAAGACTGAGTAAGTAAAGAACAGTTTCGCCCTAGAAGTGTTGAGAATTTATTCTGGTACAGACATTAACAGATTTACTCCTAATAATGAATTTAACTAGAACCAAAAGTATTAGATTTTCAATAAACTGAGTCATGATAAGGGAAATACAATTTAGACATAAGCTAGAGATTGCTATTTCCCAGTTGCAAATCTGAACACTTTTTACCATGTGCAATAATTAATATAATGTGTTTTTATGTGCCAAAACGGGATAGAATTAAAACTAGTGAGAGGATTCTTTTAACATTTGCTCTTTATATTAAAAACTTCTCATAGAAATGATCAGATAAAAATGGGAATTGTTTAATGTCATATAGATGCTGTGCTTTAGTTCTTGTCTGGATCCAAGGCCTGTTATATCTCAGATATGTAAATTAAGTGCAAATAAGAATTTGATTTTACGTTTCTAATTTTTCAGATTTTTCTGTGTTTATATACTTCTCTCATTTTACATGCCAGAGCGATGCTAAGGTCTGGGCATTTTACTGTCAGGAAGGATGATGTTAAATCAATATAATTTTTTTCCTCTGGTAATGATCAGCATGTTGCTGTGAATTGGTAGTTGTTTATGCCAACCTTCAACAAAAATCACAAACTCCCATTACTGCTGCGAAAATGGAGGCATCACTGTAAATTTTGTTGACAGTTGCTTTCACCTTTTCTTTGGTAGGCCTTGGCCCTAGCCAGACAACACTGTGCACAATCTGCTCTGCAACTAGTTTACATTGGTTTTTGCCAAGTTCCTCCTGCAATGTGTATAACACATTATTTTTAACCTGGCAAACAGCCCTTCCAAATACTGATTGGTGCTATCGCCAACAAAATGCAGCTAATTCTTTAGTTCCATTCTTTTCAACAAAGGACATAATGTGACCTGACAAATTGTTCTGCTGTTTCACTAAATAAAACTGAAATATGAAGGATTTGGTTTGGATACTGTTGGGAGTCTTTAAGGAAATGTAACTACAGCAGGAGCCAGATTAATATTTTATAGTTCAGAGAGATAAATTTGACATTATAAGTTGGCAGACCTTTGTTTCTCATGCTGACACTAATACGTTAACAATTAAAGCCTGTGTCTTAATGTGGGCTCAAACATTTCTAGAGTTTTCTGTCATTGTCCCTACAACCTTCCCAAATGTCAGCATGGGAAATTTCAGTTTTTAGTTACCTTCTTGATGTATTGGACTGAATATATAATGTCATTGTGTACTGAGGTAACTGTATCACCCAAGTAAATGAAATGATCCATGAGTATATCAGTTCAAGAGTCTGGTCCTAGTTCAAATGAAGTTAATGGCAAAATTTGTGTTGTCATGTGGATTTAAGATCTGGCCTCAATATGTAATAACTTTGACATACCACCTTTCATCCCTAATGTGATGACTATTGACAACAATGCAATATATGTGAATGTATTAATTGCTTTGAATGCTGTAATTAAAATTTAGTTTAGAACTTCATGATTTCACCTACTTAAAACTTTTTTTTTGGAGACATAGGAGGGAGTTTTCCATGCTTGATTGTGGTAGAAAGGTGAAAAAAATCTCCATGAAGGTTTAGGAAAAATCCATTTAGCCATTTTCAGTGTATGTGAGGCAGAAAAAAAATTGCACTCCTTCCAATATAAAAAGTTATCGCCATATAATTTTGTTGCTGTTAGCCCAAACTAAATCTGTAATTCTGTCTCCAGCTGTATAAAATGCCACCATAAACTATTGTATCTCCAGTTCTTTGGCAGTCAGTTCCATTATTTCTTGTCTTTCCTGAACCTGGCTTTGTAGAGACTCCTCAGCTTCTCCAATTCTCAGTAGCATTTCCACTTCTCCCTCCAATCCAATAAACTTTTCCTGTAGTACAATCACCACACGTTTGCACTTTGTCTACAGGAAATCTCTTCTGACTTCTGGACTATTGGAGGTCATGACTAGCATAATATTGCTAGGCATCTTGGTATCACACGTGCTGAACGAAAAAAGGAAAGGAAAACCACTTACTCTCCCTGTCTGAACTCTCTCTGATGCTCTCCTGTTGGCTGCCTGTTTGCTGCTCTCAAGTTTGCCTAGCAAGTGACTTTTTTTTAAACCAAATCTTGCCTGTTTTGCTCTGCTCAACTCTGTCTCCTCACTATTCAGAGACTTCAAATATCTGGGATGATCAAAGGTCCAAGGATTTAGAGCCTCACATACTTTAGCAAGGTACTGATCGAAGTTTCCAAGGATAGAGCCTTGTGGCCTTTATCAGGGCACTGTGCTTACTCAGAGGCCCATAGCTATTCAGCCCTTACACAGAGAACAAATAAGCAGACAATCAACAGCTAAACCACAGATAGATCGAATGCCTCTCTCATCAAATCCCTCTACCTCTGGCATAGAATCTGCGGTGGTTCCCTCCTGCTTCTGTTCATGGCTCTCAAATTTAACTTGCAGTTCTCTGATCTGTGAGTGTTTAAGTTATTCAGCTTTGGGGTTTGGGGAATAAAATAAAACAGAGGCAAGGTCCACACAATCAAACAGAAATGCCACTTTTTTGTTTGTATGACTGCTCCTCATAGCTAGGTTTCACTTACTGACTTCCAAGTGTTGTATTGACAATTACAAATTACATTTTCCACGTGCTCCCGTTTAAATACACCAACATTTCACAGGACTAGCTAGCTTTTCCCGGCGATTATGTGGTGATATATTTTATTTACATATGTTTTAACAAACTACATTTTTATGCTAACTATCTGGATTCTAAGAAGTAACTTCACATTTTAGGAGTGCAGAACTGCAGCTTGCAGTAGGAAAAGCAAGGCTGATTTTACTCATGCCTGAAACAGTGCTAGTTAGGAATGAGGCAAATGCCATAAATCAAAATGAGAAACTTGAAACAGTTTTGACACTAATCGATAGTTTAGGAATATGGAGGCAGGCTATTATTGATCCAAGAAAGAGATGGCTGGATACTAGTCAAAGAGCCCTGAGGACTTTCTCCTTACTAAGCATTTCTTCCCAGTAATTCTCTAACAATTCTTGACAGGCCCTGGTAGAAAAATCATATTCTTAATACAACTAATGTAGAAAAAAGAAAATAAAGTATCATCTGGTAAAATGAGATGTATGGAAATAAAATGAATTAACATTAAAAAGCAAACAAGCGAGAAGGGGACAGAAATCTACCATTTAGTTAGTAAAACATGGTGTGGTGGCACATCAACACAATTGATTATGGTCAAAGGCTGGTTGGTTGTCATAGCTTTGTCCTGGCAAAAATTGTAAAAAACATAATTTTAGTAAATAACAAACGGTTTAGCCCCTGGTTGGGGCCACCAGTGCTAGAAGGCAGAGCAGGAAGTTGGGGGCCAGAGGACTGGAACTGCCAGAGCCAGTGCTGCCAATGGCCACTGGTGACCCTAGACATACACAGCACAGGGTGGTGTTATATTTGGAGCATCACTGGTGGCTGTGTGCCACTTAGAAAGTATGAAAGTGGGTGATTGCATAATATTGTGACATTTCGATTTATTTTTTGTCTTTGAAAACAAAAATCAGATCACATGTTATAATGTTTAAGATCCTGGTGTGGCACATTTGTTTTTTGTAAACAAGCAGCTTCCACTGAATCTATGCAGAGGACTATGTATTTCCATTGTACGTGACTGGATTTTGTAATGAGGATCTGGAATATTACATAGCCGGGATCATACATTTACTTTTAGCTTTCTCCTTGCTATTTCTTTTTCTTGTCTCCTCCCTCAACCCCAAGTGAATGCTGCTGAAAGTTTGTTAGGACAAAGTATTATTTCTGTGTGTAGGACATAGGGAGAAAAAAACAGAATTGAATGAACTATTGCTTTTCCTTTGGAAATGTTATTTTGCTAAAGGATCTGTCTTGTATTTTCTGCAGATGTAATAGAATACCTTGTTATATTTCTGCCAAAAACCTCTTGCTATAACAATGTAGTCAACTGATACACTGTTCTATTAAGAAAAGAAACAAAGGTTTCTTGACTGGCAAGTTTATTTTTATTTGAAAGCTTTCCAGCTATATGCAGTAATTTGTGGGGGGGAGGGGGGGAGGGAGAGGGAAGCTATGGAGGAGGAACATCACAAAAGTATTAAAAATACTGCGAAATCCAGACTCTAGAATGAAATTCTGCTTCCATTGAAGCCAATGGCAAAACTTCTATTATCTTCAATATAGCAAGGATTTCACCACAGAGAGTCTACTCCACACCTTTCAAGTGAAATCTGAATCAGGATCTAGATCTTAAATGGCTCCTGTCTTAAGTGAGTCAAGCCAAAATCCCCATTCCATCATCTTTGAATTATATCAAGTCACATGGAACCCACTATGAAATGCTTGAGGTCTTCTTGTTTGGGGTCTAGTCCTGCAAGAGATGCCAAACAACTTTAACTCCCATTGGAGTAATAGTTTAGGATGCTCAGAATCTTGCAGGCCTGGGCTTTTGAATGGGATATCCCAAAGTTCAGGCCTTCTGGATTCTCTTCTCCTATATATCTAATAGCTTCTACAGGCTTTCAGTGGAATCCATCCAGCTTCTCCATCAACTTTCTTGTTAAGAATTTATACAACAGTATAAATGGGAGAAATCAATCTCCTAATCAATTGCACAGTCGTATCTTACTAGAAAGGAATCGACAAATAACTGCACTTGGCTAACATAATTTTGAATTATAACAGTGACTTGTTTTTCTGCTTTTTCCTCCTGGTTCTATTGCTGGATTTATTTATTAAAATATTTGTACTGTGTATTGAAAGCCAATGCTATAACGTTTTTCAATAATTTTGCAAAACACAAGGGAAAAAATTGTACTTCTGCTCTGGTTTACTCTCCTGGCAAAGCTAAGAGGGAGGCTGAGTCCATGATGCTCCTGCTGACTTAAGCAGTTACACTTTCCATATTGAATAAATTTGACATTCAAGGTCTAATTAAGTGGGGGGAAAACCCTGTACTTTAAAATTGATACGTTCTCTGTTTCAATTAAACAGATTGTTGTAGGAAACGAGCTGATTATGAAATCATGTACTGCATAAGACCTAGACTTCAGAAAAGTAGACTTTGACTCCCTCAAGGAACTGATGGACAGGATTCCCTGGGAGGCTGATATGAGTGGGAAAGCTGTAAAGGAAAGCGCACTGTACTTTAAAGAAGCCGTATTGAGGGTGCAGGAACAAACCATCCCAGTGTGCAGAAAGAATATGGTAGGCAACCAACTTCGCTTAACAGAGTAACGGTAGTTCGAACTAGGAAGCCTAGTTCGAACTACCGAGTTCGAGCCCCGTGTAGCCGCGCTGCACGGGGTTCGAACCAGCGGGGTTTTAAAAATGGCGGCTCTCCGCTTATGCAAATGAAGCCCGGGAAATTCAAATCCCGGGCTTCATTTGCAAGTGCGGTATGCCTACATTACCCTCCTAGTTCGAACTAGGAGGGTAGTGTAGACATACCCTATGTGACACAAAGCATAGAATCAAATGAAGAAATAATCTGAACCATATCATACCATAGACTCTCTAGAAAGTAATTACATGCTCTAATAATAAAAAATATAGTACTGTTGTTTAGCAGACTTCCTGTTTCTGATGTACTTAAAAACATTTTGCTATTACTTTTTGCAGTGCTTTTTTTGTATATTTAAAAAAAAAACAGTGCCGCTACTCCAGAGGAAAAGTTGTTGAGCTCTGACTGGAGGTGCTGGTACTGCATACTGGGCAGTACTGTCACAAAAAAAGCACCGACTTTTTGAGTTTTTGACTAGCTGTTCTTTAAACTCCTTTTTGGCTTTCCTTATTATATTTTTACACTTAATTTCACAGAGATTATGCTCCTTTTTATTTTTCTCTCTAGAATTGAACTTCCACTTTTTAATAATGCCTTTTTATCTTTCACTGCTTCTTTTACTTGGTTGTTAAGCACTTCTTTGGTTCCCTTACTTTGTTTTTAAATTTGGGATGTATTTACTAGCATTTCAAGTTCTTCCTGCTTATTCGCCATACTTCTTTCATTGGTATTCAGACAATTAAGATATGATTTAATTTTTGCCCCCCGATTTTGCCTTATGTCTCCTGTATCTTTGCTATTACAGACCATGCTCTCCTGAATCTCTGACCTGTCTCCCAGGTCTCTGTGCTTTTCACCTATCTCTGGGCTTTGATCACCTGCCCCCATCAAACCTAGGTTAAAGCCGTCCTCACTAGGTTAGCAGCCTGTATTCGAAGTATTCTCTTTCCTGTCCTCAATATGTGGACCCCATCTCTGCTTACCAGTCCTTCTGCCCGGAACAGTGTCTCATGGTCAAGGAAGCCAAAGCCCTCCTGGCAACATCTTCGCAGTCAGATATTGACCTCCAGGATGCATCTGTCCCTGACTGGGCCCCTACTTTTGACTAGAAAGATAGAAGACTGGTATACGGGAAACTAAATAAGGAAAAATTATTTATTTTTTAAGTACAAGAACTAGGGGTCACCAAATAAAATTAATAGGCGGCAGATTTAAAACAAAGAAAAGGAAGTACTTCTTCACACAACACACAGTTAACCTGTGGAACTCCCTGTGAGAGGATGGCCAGGACTTTAACAAGGTTTAAAAAAGAACTAAATGAATTCATGGGGGGGATATGTCCATCAATAGCTATTAGCCAAAATGGGCATGGATGATGTCCTGAGCCTCTGTTTGTTGGGCATGGAATGGGTAACAGAGTATGGATGTTTACCTATTCTGTACGTTCCCTCACAGAGGCACCTGAAATTGGCCCCTGTTGGAAGACAGAATACTGGGTTAGATGGACCTTTGGTCTGACCCAATATGGCTATTCTTATGTTCTTAATTCAAGATTTAATATAAGATACTGGAGCAAGACTGGGAGTAGTAGTAATATATACGATACGCAACAAATAAACTTTTTTATATGTTAAGCGTATATCTCCTCCTCCTTTGAATAAACCATCGACAATCTTTGTTCTTTGCACTTTTAATTTGGTGTACCAAAGCTGTTGCACTTCCAGTTTCCTAAAAGATGTAGTCCTTTGGCCCATATGTGATCCTTAGTTTGGCAGCATAAAGTAAAGAAGCTTATGAATGAGAAGCACTCCCACTGTTCTGTTTATATGCTTGGGACTGCATCTGGAAAGATGAGAATTTTATGGCTCTCATTAGAATTTCTTTTGTTTGCAATCCAGGGAAAAAAGATTGCCATTTGTCTCTTAAATCCACAATCTGGATGATAGCTCTGCCAAGTTGTGAACTAGTAACAGATTTTCCCTGGCTGTACTTGAGAATGTGTTATGCACAGTGAGTCCACTTTTGAGAACTAACCCTTCTCAGGAGATTTAGTAGCCCTGATTTGAAGAATGGAATCTTCCATTTAGATGTGTCTGCTGTCTACAAGGTCCTTAGAATATTAATCTTGACTTGCTTTTTTAAGTATTTATTTTTAGTGTGAGTTGGTTTTGCTGTCAAATTTTGCACAGTTATAGTGAAGACCCTCTGTTTTATTCTAAAGTATGTGTCAACTAACATCATGCTCAGACATTCACTCAGTGCTGATCTACAAGAAATCACATACACAATTGGGTTTTATAGAAGGCATCCTCTTTCTGTGCAGGGATATCAAGCCAAATATAGATGAGTGGTGCATAGTACAAAACTTATGCAAGAAGAAAATTCTCTTGACTCACTTGCCTGAAAAAACTGTGCTCATGTGTATCAAGCATTCATAGATACAGGTTAAACCTTGCTAGTCCAGGACTCTCTGGTCTGGCAACATCCCTGGTCTGGTAGGACCACAGATGTTGCTAGACCAAGAGAGTTCTGAGCCCAGAGATTGAAAGTGGCTCTGAGTGGAGCCAGTCTGGTCAGTGGCAGCCTGCAGGGTCAACGACTCGGGGGTAGATAGCCCCAGGAGCAGCTGCCGCCATGTGGGGGATGGGGACAGGGCATCCTTGAAGCAGCTGCTGCGGCGCACACAGGGACAGGGAACCTCGGGAGCAGCTGCTGCCATGTGTGTGAGAGGCCAGGGCACCCTGGGGGTAGCTGCTGCATGTGCAGGGGATGGGGACAAGGAACCCTGGGAGCAGTTGCCACCATACAGGGGATAGGGCCGGGGAACCCAGGGAGCAGAGCTAGGCAGGTGAGCTGGAGGAGGTCAGGCCTCCGGGTTCTCCCAGGGCAGCAGCCAGGGGGAGAGCCCAGATGCCTGACCTCCCCAGTTCAGCAAATTCCCTTGTTCAGGATCACTTTGGTCCAAGGGTGCCGCCAGACCAGGGAGGTTCGACCTGTAATGGAAAAGAAATTGTGACAAGCACATATGATATTGGAAAGTGCCCTCTCTTTCACCTTCTGAATTCACTTTTGCAACCTGGGTGTCCCTTGGAGAGCCTTCAACCCAAACTCTGACCACATATTTCACTGCTTAAGTTCCAGCCCCAGGTGATATGACTCCTGTGCAATTTTGCTTGTTTTTTAATATGGATGTTTTGCATGTTTATTTTTCTATTTATTTTCTTGAAGGACAATTACTGTACACACCCATGGGTCATGATGGAGCTGTGAAAGGATTGTGAAAGTACCTTTGGAGAAATTCATGTACAGCAAGTTACTGGACTACACCTTAGAATCAATGGGTGAAATTCTGTGGCCTGTGTTATGTAGAGGTCAGAATAGATTATCATAATATATTCATAGATATTAAAACCATTCTAAAAATCATTTTTTGTCAGTGACTTTAGCAGTTAGGGTATAACTTGTCCACTTAAGGTACAGATACAACAACAATAGGCATGTAGAATGGTGCAGGAAATGTCACCATTTTTTTTTCTTTTATCAAAACAGTTCAAATCCCTCTCTTCTATCTTCTTCCTGGATTTTTTTTTATCATTTTCACTTATGGTGAAATTAATTGCTTCTGCCAGTAAAAAAATTAAACAAACTTGTGTTGTCAGGATTTTAATTTTTGGGAATGTATTTATACTGTAAGTTCCCTAAGTGCCTTCATTTTACACACTTTATGTAAAGCACCAGTCATATGTTTTTGGAATAATAGTGAGCTGAGCTGAAAAGAGTGCTGTTGTGGTTTTTTTTTTTTTTTTTTTTTGATCTGAGGAAGTGGGTCTGGCCCACGAAAGCTCATCATCTAATAAACCATCTTGTTAGTCTTTAAAGTGCTACATTGTCCTGCATTTTGCTTCAGCTACCCCAGACTAACACGGCTACATTTCCATCACTGTTGTGTTCAGTCTTTGTATCACTTTACAGGCTAACACAGCTACCCCTCTGAGACTTTTTTTTATACAAGATATTTACAGCCCTGGAACCATATACAATAGTTTCTGGCTTTGCTTATAGGACAGTGTGGTCAGTAAAACAGAGCTAGAAGAACTAGAATCATGGCATCACAAATGGCAAAGACCTATGTACCAGGGTGTAAGGTCACAGGACCCTGCAGAGAGATGCAGTTGTTTCTGGATACTAGTTCCAGCTCAGAAGTAGAAATGAGGCAAGGAGTGTTAGGGACAGGACCAGAAGGATGCTCCAGGGACAATTCCTAGAAACAGACAAGTTCAGGAGAAAGCTTACACTGAGCTGTATGTTTTTTATTTTGTTTTTCTTTAAGGATAACCCTAGGCAGTAGTTAAGTTTGAGACAGATCCACAATGCGTGTCTGCTTAAAACTTAATTTGCAGAAACATTCTCAAAGGGTTACCTCATTATCTACTGATTTTAGTGTCCATTATAAGTTTTGCAAAATCTAATGAGTGGCAAAATCTAAAGAGCTCTTTTGGGAAAAGGCTACTTCCTCGTAGAAAGAGGTTTTACCAATGTCAGAAAAAAAACCTCATTTTTTTCATTTTTTTTTTCAAAAGAACGTGATTGCAGTGTGGACGTCATTAAAGTTTTTTCAGAAAAACAACTGTTTTTCCAAAAAAAAAACCACTGTAGTGTAGACATACCCATAGAGATAACACTTCCTCTTCCTCCCTTGCATTATGTAGTTTGATCCCATGGCCTTTCTCTGGACTGGTCTAGTCCCATTGTATCCCTATCTCTAAAAATGACTGTATATCTGGTTTTACTGGGGCAGGCCACGTTTTTCATTGAGTGTCTGTGATATACGAGCTTGTTTTAGGACACCTGAGCTGTCTGAGTTTGTCATTTCATCCATCAAAATGTTTTCTTTTTCATAACTACAAAATATTGGATACTATTGTACTGAGGAGAATTTGCTGACTTCACTGTTTGCCAGGAACATTGGAATGAGACCTCAATGTGACATACAGGGTTGGCAATAAAGAGAAGTGTTGAATGAGTGTATGCTTAAACCCCGAGGGATCCTCAGACAGATCCCCTAGCCATGCTCAGCCAATCTCACCTCTTGGCCCAATTCAGTAGATATTCTCAAAGCAGACACAAAATTATGATGATAATGGTGGTAGTGCTCTCTTTATACCCATTAGCCCAGTGGTTAGGGCACTCTCCAGGGATATGGCTTTTATTATTCTCTTTCTTAGGCATTGAGCTCTTTCTGTGCACTACATAGGGAGCTAAGATTGGGGCTATGGATTCCAATAGATGTCAGGGAACCTAAAAGTTAGGCATTGCGATGCAGACTCTAAACCCCTTTCCTTCATCTAGCGCTATGAGGCTAAGCATATCTAAGTCGCTTTCCAAATTGAGTTTGAGGGCTTAGTCACATGGAGACTTAGTGCATGATCAGCTAGACTGTGCCTGTACATTGCAGTAGCCTGCAGCACACTAAGGGTATGTCTAGACTACATGGCTCCGTCGGCGGAGCCATGTAGATGAGTTTACTAGACATAGGAAAATGAAGCGTCGATTTAAATAATTGCTGCTTCATTTACATCAGAATGCCCCGCGCTATGCCGATCAGCTGTTTGGAGGCACAGCGCGATAGTCTGGACTCTCTGCGGTTGACAACGGAAGCCTTTGTCAACTGCTCTGTTATGCCTCGTGGAATGAGGTTTACCGGAGCGGTCGACAAAGGCTTCCGTTGTCGACCACGGAGTGTCCAGACTACCGTGCTGTGCTGCCAAACAGCTGATCGGCACAGTGCGGCGGCCATTCTGATGTAAATGAAGCAGCGATCATTTAAATCGACGCTTCATTTTCCTATGTCTAGTAAACTCATCTACATGGCTCCATCGACGGAGCCATCTAGTCTAGACATACCCTAAGGGTGTGTCTAGACTACAGGGTTTTGTCGACAAAAGTGGACTTTTGTTGACAAAACTATACCTGCGTCTACACTACCACCGAGTTCTGTTGACAGTAAGTTGACAGAATGCAGCAGTTTTGTCGATGGCGGTAAACCTCATTCTACGAGGAATAACGCCTTTTTTCGACAGAGTTATGTTGAAAAAAGCGCTATTGCATCCATACTGTGCTTTTTCAAAAGAGAGTATCTACGCTCTCTGTCGAAAAAGCGGCTTGCTTTGTCGACAGAACTGGCTGTAGTCTAGACGCTCTTTGTTGACAAGAGGCTTTATCAACAGTATCTGTCGACAAAAGCCTGTAGTCTAAACGTACCCTAAGTTTTCACATGGATCCTCCTACTAGTACTGTGCACTAGAGCTTGCAGTGGAATCCAAGGAAGGATGTTCTTATTTGGTATCATTCTCAAAACTTGGATGTTCATTAGCTTCCTTTCATTGAGTTCATCCTTCTCTTTCAGTGGGATGTGAACCTTAAAAGGTGATTGGGGTTCAAGTATCAAATCCTAAGTATACTCAAATGGGTTTGAAATCCACAGCACCATAAGTATCAAACAACATTGCCAAATATGGTAGCTGTGAAAGGAAAGAGATGGAAAATTAAATTACAGAGTCCATTTAGAAAGCCCGTACACTTATCGCTGTTTACTGTGAGTATGCCTGGCATTCTCTGTCAGGTCATGCATATTTGAAATGCAAATTTAAAGACACTTAATTTTATTCCTACCTTTTATTTCAATAGCTTAAGAGGGGTAGCTGAGTTACTCTGTAACAGGAAAAACTTAAAATAGTCTAGTAGTACCTTAAAGACTAAATAGTTACAATAGGCATCTTCCTGGATGCTCATTAATGGATTTCCAAGTCTTTTGTTTCGGACCAATTCCACAAGCCAAATACACAGAGAAGGGTTGGAACATAACTTCATTCACAAGTTTAATTCTTATGCAGATGGTATGGCTCCCACATTATCTTCCATATCTTAATGACTTAACCAACCAAACAATGAAGGTGATAATGGTTCTTATCAGCTTCTTATAACTATTTAATCTTTAATGTGCTACTAGACTATTCCTCTTTTTTTAAGTTTTTCCTGTTAGACTAACTCGGCTACCCCTCTGAAGCTTATCTACTCACTGTCTCTCTTTTTTTTTCTTCCTCCCCTCCTTTTTTTTCCTCTTTTTTTCCTTTGCTCCCCCCACTCCTATTTATTCTTGGATCTGGACTTCTAACACTCCTGTCATCTGAAGAAATGGGTTGTGCCCACGAAAGCTCATGATACGTGTTTTGTTCGTTTTTAAGGTGCTACTAGACTATCTGTTGTTTTTTATTTCAATAGTAGTTTCAAGCCTTCAGATGACCTGACAGACTATTCCACAGTGATGTTTTATACAATCAGGGTGCTGCCAAAAAGCCCTGCTGCTGTGGCTGTTTTGCTATAGCTACTCCATCCACTTGAAGCCCACTTACATTCTGGGGACCCAGAACGTACTGGTACACCACCTCAGCTGTTCCTTCAGCACACACAAGTGGTCTGTGCTGGCAGGTATGGTCCTGAGCATTTTCCACCTCAATTTCCCCACCTAGATTTATTCACAACATGGGGCAATAAGAAGTGCCAGCAGTTTTGCTCCTTCCCCTACTTTAGCTCAGGTTCAATAGAGGACATGTTCTAGCTGTTGTGGGCTTCCCACCTGTTCTACACATTTCCACCCTTCCCTCTAATCTGCAATGTCTTCCTCAGGGCATGACAACACAGCATTCCACACCCCTAATTCTGATAGCGCCAGTCTGGCCCCACCAGCATTGGCTCATGACTCTGCTGGAACGTTCCTCAGACAAACCCGTAGCGCTTCCCCTGTTCCCAGACGTCATCACTTGTGTCAGCCCAGATTGGAATCCCTCCATTTCATGGCTTGAAAGATCCATGGTTGACCTGAGCAGAGCACCAATGGGGGAGGGATAGCTCAGTGGTTGTGAATTCAATCCTTGAGGGGGCCACTTAGGGATCTGGGGCAAATCTGTCAGGAATGGTACTTGGTCCTTCCATGAGGGCAGGGGACTGGGCTCGATGACCTCTTAAGGTCCCTTCCAGTCCTCTATGAGAAGATAGGTATATCTCCATATGTTTGTTTTGAGTCATTTCAGGAAGTGCTACTGAGCAGTAGAAAACCTTCCACTGGGGGCTATTTATCTGCCAAGTGGAAACATTTTTCCATTTGGTCCCTGGAGCAGGGAATCCCTTTGCTACAAGCTCTGATCCATGTCATCTTGGATTATCTGCTGGATTTAAGGTGACAGAGTCAGGGTTCACCTGGTGGCTATTTCCACCTTCCAGCCAGTGACACAAAGGAAGTTGGTCATCAACCCAGTAGTAAACCACTTCTTAAAGAGACTGGACATACTATATCTCTATGTATGCCAGCCTCTTCCTTCCTGGGACATTAACCTGGTTCTTACAAGGCTCATGGTCTCACTGTTCAAGCCATTAACATGTTCCCTGCTACACCTGTTCTGGAAAGCAACATTCTGTGAGGGCTTCATCTCAGCTAGATGGGTGTCGGAGCACCGAGCATTAATGTTGGAGCCCCCTCATGCTGTCTTCTTTAAGGACAAGGTGAAACTATGCCCATATCCTGCGTTCCTTCATAAGGTGGTATATCACTTTCACGTAAACCAGGATATTTTCTTTGTGATTTTCTTCCCTATGCCATAAGCCAATGACAGAGAATTTGCACTCTGTGCTCTGGATGTGAGACGTGTGTTAGCTTTTTATTTAGAATGAATATACCCATTTCACAAATCCCCCTAGCTCTTCGTGTCCATATCAGAAAGGATGAAGGACCTACTGGTTTCAGCCCAGCATGTATCGATGTGGATCACATTGTGCATTAAGGTGTGCTATGACCTTGCAATAGTGCCAGCCCTAGCACCTACTACTCATTCAAACTAGGCTCAAGAATCTGCTGATTTCACAGCACCAGTCTGAGACTTCGCTTTAATGAAAAACAGCATGCTGTAGCTGTTATGGTTATAAAGAAGGAATGCAAACCAAGTGCAGCCAAAGCAGAGATGAATCTGTATCGAGCTTAGAACAATAGTTCTAAGAGGTTCTAACTGCCCAGTTCAGCTCAGAGAGATGTAATGAAAGCAGCACTTTATTACTCAATTTAATTATCTCCTTTGTTCACGTCAATGGTATTACTTTCATAATATGAGGAAATGCTAGCCTCTCATCACTGTTTGTTCATGTATTTATTAACTTGAAAGTACAATGTATTTATTTCTTAATGCTTAAGTAAAAAAACCTGGGTATACATCTGGTTTTTTGCTAATACTGAACAACATAAAATTATTGGTATTTCTAAACCACAGGGTGATGAACTTGAAAGTATAAAAATGCAAAGCACTGTGATCTTTAAGGAATGAAATTTTGAAATCAGCTGCTGAGCAGGATATTTTTAAGGGACATAATATATTTTGCGATTTATATTACACATGATTTTGTTGTGTTGTAAGAGAATTTATTCTTTCATGCAGAATGCAAAATTGAAAATTGTATTCTGCAAAATTTCAGTTCCCTCTCTACCCAGCCTTAATAATGACACAGTCTCAATTCTTGTCCATTATTTAATGTTTGATCAATATTTTCTACTGCCAATTCTCACCCCTGCTCCAGGTGCTTTAACTGCTAATGTTCAGTTCATTGCTCAATAAGGAAACAATTCAACTCTTTTGTATGAATGCCCAACCTGCTTCTTCTGTGATTTCCCTGTTACTCAGATTTTCATAAGGTCACATATTTTAGCACATGAAACCTTTCAAAGGTGCCAGCAAATATTTTCTATTACAAGAAAAGCTTTGTGGTTGTACTGTCAGATACACAAATAGGATCCAAGGAGATAACTCATCATAGGAATTGCCGATACCAAGTTGCACTGATTTTTTCCTCCATTCTATATTCTGAAAGGCCACAGGCTAACCTGTCACATTTGTTCAAAACAGTATAACATTTACAGATGAGGGTAAAACAATTCAAGTCAATTTCTGAGCTCTAGGACTGAGAGGGAGGGGACACCTAAGGCCCAGGGGCTGGCTGCGGCACCCGGCTTGCCTGGATCTGGCTTCCAAGACTCAGGGCTGCTCCCAGCATTGGGGAGCCCACACTGGCATTCTAACCTCCCCACACACACACAATTCCACCACGGGGCTGGCGCACACATCTACGGGGCAGACCCCCGACTGATTTTTCTGTGGGTCAGCGGCCCCTGACCAAAAAAGGTTCCCCATCCCTGCCCTAGGAATTTATACAAATGTATGTTCTGGGACAGAGGATTGGCTAATGATAAGGGAACAGAATCTGTAAAATGGGGATGACAACTCCCTACCTCGGAGGGTTTTATCTTAACAAAATCCATTAATGATTTCTGAGATATTCAAATATTACCTTGATCAAATATTACCTTGATCAGAGCCATATAAGTTCTTAGACAGTTAGGAGAGCAAGTAAAATTAAGGTAAAGATCGGAAAGAGACTATTGAAGGATGAGACCTAAGTGTGTAGGCCTAGTTTGACTTCTATATATGGGGTGGCCACTAAAGTCAGGCTAGCGGGCTGCACTGGAGGGTGGAGGGGGCGTGATTCAACACCTGTCTGAGGCTTGCAGTTTCTTTCTCAAAATAAAAACAACTATGGCCATGCCTAACGGTGGTGGTGAGCCATAGCATAAAGGTGCAAAGATACAATGCATAGTAAGTGCAAAGAAGGCAAATCAAATGTTCAGCTGGAACAAAGGAATTACTTACAAAGCTCAGGCAATACTCGCGCCATTGATTAAGGCTCTTCTCAGTAGTCATGTGGAAACTCTTTCAGTCCGGAGCTCAGTTCTAGAAAAAAAACCCTACCCTCATCAGTGTCTTGGAAACACTCCAGAAAAGAGCAACAACAATAACTTGTGAGCGGAAGGAATGCGTTATGTGAAACTGCTAGATATGCCTAAAATGTTCAGCCATGGAAACAAAAGAAGGCTGAAAGAGTTGCTTTTGGCATACAAGTAACAATGAGAGGTAAGTAAAGGTCTAGAGGGGGACACCATGAGAATTTAGGCTCTTTGTTAAGGTTGGGGCAATTCCTTTTGGAATCTTAATGTATGATAATCTGCTATTGCAGTTACTGAAAGGTATTAATAGACATTAATTTAAGAACAGAATGGCTATCTGCATGAAGATCTGTACACACTGTAAGTTTACAGAGTTGTCAAGGGGTCTACTGTAAGGCAAGTGATGGTGTCATTGGCCACACAATTTCTTTCATCCATCCATTTCTGTTTCCATACACTTTCATTTAAAAAGAATGAACAGACTAGGCTTGGTTCCAAAGACAGCCTTTAGACTGCTTTCATTTGGTCTTCAGCCAGAATGGTAAAACAAAGGCATGGACAGAGATGGGAATTTCCCTCATCTCCAGATTCCAAGGCTTTTAGTCCAAGGCACAGCAATTTGATGCTGAAGTAAACTTTGAGCATGCTTATTCAAAATCAAAATTGCCTTCTTTAGTTATTAGATTTAATTTGAAATATTTCGTACCCCTCACATTAAATAGACAGTAAACCTTTAAAAACAATTTAAATTGTTACTAAAATGCATTTTTTTACAGACTAAATGTGACATAAATGTTTAGATTCAGTGTACACAATAACAAAATGCCAGTCAGTGAGCCACTGTCCTCCAATATTTCAATTATATTATATTCCTTGTTTACATATTTGATTCACCAGATATCTGCAAAATATCATCATTGTTGTCTTAGAGTTCTGTGTTTGTACAGCACCTAGCACAATACGGTCTGTGCCTAGGGCTCCAAGGCACTGTGGTAATACAACTAAATACATATATCTATCATGCTATGCCAGGGGTGGGCAATATTTTTTTGCCGGGAGCCACTTCAGAAATTTTTGAAGTGGCTCCAGGCTGCACTGGAAAGGGTGGCACCTGAAACAGAAGGGGCAGGGTCAGGATACTTCCAAGTTCCCCACCCCCGGACCATTTTTAGTCTGGGGGTGGGAGAGCGTCTTTGCCTCCCCAGGTTCCCTCTAGGTGCCCATGTCTCTGGCATGGGAGGAGACTTCCCGCGCTCCCCTATCCGCAGGCCAATCAGGGCCTGGGGTCAGGAGAGCACTCAAAGCTGCTTCCTGCCCTGCCAGGAGTGTGTGGTGCTTGTATGTGCTGCATGCTGCTCACAGGGTGGGGGAAAGGTGGAGGAAACTTAGTGCGCTTCCCCTCCCCCTTCCCCTAATTGACCTGGAGGTGGGGGAGCAGCATGGCCTCCTCAGGCCAGATCCACCCCGTTTGGCAGGCCAGATCCAGCCTGCAGTGGCCCTTTTGCCCACCCCTGTGCCAGAGGCAGGTTTTCACCAGGAGTCTTACCAGCCTGCCTGCCTGCCTGCCTAGCTAAAGGTTTGCAGAGCTTAAAATGTTTCTGCCTGCTCAGCCATGTGCTTGAGTGAGTAAGTGGACAGGAGGGTTGTGCTTTGTAGCTGTTTGTTATTGAAACAGCCAGCTCCCATTGGCCAGTGTCTGTCCACAAACTGGCCAATGGGATAGTGCTGGGGGTGGGAGCAGCGTCTGAATCTACCCCCCTCCCTTCCAGACTCAAAGAGAAAAGCGCCCCACAGTGGTGTTTCTGAGCTGCCTGCAGAATGAGCAAGGGAGTTTGCCTGGGGCTCTCCACTGCCTCTGCAGGCCGGATCCGGTGGCTTGGTGGACCAGATCCGGCCCACGGGCTGTATTTTGCCCAGGCCTGTGCTAAATACTGCTCTACATAAATGTGCATATTATGAGGGAAACTTCTATGGATACTAAAGGAAAAGGGTGTGTTTAGCAGCAGAAGTATGGCATAGTGACAATGGAGCCAACAGCCTCTGTGGGCCCCTGGGCAAGATGAGAGGGGCCCAGCTCTGTGCTCCCAGAAGGGACAGGGCTGAGGGCAGAAGTGGTGGATCTGAGGGCAGCCAGCCCTCAGCACTTCTTGGAGCGCGGTGCCCCCTCTAACCCTTAGCGCTCTCTGGAATGTGCAGCCTGGAGCCCCAGCAGCGATTTTAAGGACTTGAGGCTCTGGCAACTTCCATTGCTATTGTGGCATTGCTTATTCAAAGGAATAAGGAATAAGAGCCTCCGGAAAAGGGCGCTTTTTCCGGAGAATCGGGGCCAGTGTAGACGCTCTTTTCCGGCTTTTCTAAAAGCCGGAAAAAAGCGGCGGACATTTTTATTTAAATGCCGCGGGGGATATTTAAATCCCCCGCGGATTTCCCTACTACGATAGCTGAAATTAACATGCCCCTTCCGGAAAAGGGGCCAGTGTAGACGAGCCCAGTAGGTTTTAAGTGGTACTTACATGGGGGCATATACATGATGCTAGCCCTCTGGCAAGGGGAGAATTTCATCCAATGGGCATGAAATGGAGCAGCGTGCAGCCATTTTCATCTTCAGTATGAAAGTGTGGCCTATAGCAATTAAAGGGCCAGTGTGTAGTCTTTCACCATGACTGGGCTGCCTGCTTTCTTGGGTCATGTTAGGGTTCTGCATACAGCAATTTTACATCTCTGAAGGCTGTATTCTAATACCTCGTAGTATAGTAAAGTTGAGACAGATTGTGCTGTATTCAAGTACCTCATCAGTTGTATTTTGATCATCTCTGCTGTAAAAAAAAAAATTGACATCCTTCAGACGTAATATATAAAACAACTAACATTTCAGAGAGAAGAAAAAGAGGGGCCATATTACAATCACTGAGCATTCTTTAGTCTAATGGGATGGCTAAGAAAGAGTTTGTTTCATTAGATAAAAAGGAATTTTCATAATGGGGTATCAAGATAGGGTGCAATATACAAGAGGCTTTTACCAGAGAAAGGATAATAAAAGTGATGGGTATTCAATAACGTTAAATACAGCCCCTGCCTCGTTCTTGTTTTGTCATATGTTGAAATATTTTCATTGGAGACAGAAGTAATTAAAAAAAAAACCCTAACCAGTGAAAGCTAATCACTGATTCATCTGAGTATTTACAATCCAGAGTGTTCAGTGGACTTGATTGATCAGGGTAAAGCAAAACAGTGAGGTTATAAGCACTAGAATTTTATAGCACCTATAAAGTTCTGTATACAGTTTTTGCTCAATTGTATGCTGTTAAACTAAGCATTTGGTATCATATGGCATTTTAAGTATTTTGATTTATGTTAACACAGGAATTGAATCTGTAATAAACATTCCAAAGTATGAGTTTAAGAGTAATCTACTGTATTTATTTGTGACATAAACATTTACCTTCAGTGCATTTGAGAATCATCTTAGATTTAACTCACACTGTACATTAAAGATATCATGCTTTAGATGCGACAAGGTCATCCCCAAGGTGAGGACTGTAGTGATGGCCTGGGTAGATGGGGGGAGGGAAGCATAAATAGTATAGCAACAATTTTGAGCTTAAAGGTGGGAAAATATCCTATTTTATCCTAATAAATAATGTAGATAGCATAGTCTATGTATTAAACTAGAAGATATGCCCAGTGTTTTCCAGGTCCAGAGCTAGCGTAGGGCACTGGGGGCCATGCAGCCTGCCAACTGGCTTCTTCCCGGGGATAGCCCCAGCGGAAGGGGGCTGCTTCCTGGGGGTACTCTGGAGGTAGCAGGGGCTATGCTGCTGGTCAGCAGCTGCTCCCCAGAGCTGGGTGCTTGCTGCCTCCCTGTGGTCACTTGTGGGTATAACTTTCCGTGTTCTCACACCCCTCCCTTTCTGTTTGATGTGAAAAAATCATATTCCATGCACAGCTGATTGTCTTGGCACAACCAAATTCTGACTTTGCTTTAAGTTATGGTCAGAGGAAGTTGCATACCAAATTTGGTGGTCCTAGCTCTTACTGTTTAGGAGGAGTTCTTGAACAAACAGACTCACTGACAGACAGATGGACACAGATGCACAAGCTCTCTAAAATGTATAGTAGATTATATTATAAAGTGTCAGTATTATTTCAAAGCTGTTGAATAATAATCTTAAAAATATGACCCTGACAATAGCATAAAATATTGGCATTTTTAAAGTGGACATAGTCAAATGATCAGAGGAGTATCTAAGTTAGTCTATAACTTTAAAAACAATTAGTAGTCCTGTGGCACCTTAAGAAACTAACAAAGGTATATAGTATCCTGAGCTTTCAGGGGCAAAATCTGATAAAGTGGGTTATGCCCACAAAAGCTTATGATACTATATACTTTTGTTAGTTTCTAAGGGTGTGTTTGCACAGCAGGGCTTCACTAGAAATAAGCTACACAAATTGAACTATGTCAATTGCATAGCTTATTTCAAAGTGGGAGCCTCTACACAGCACTTATTTCAAAATAGAGCACTCTTCCTCCAATTTCCCTTACTTCTTGTACAATGAGGGTTACAGGAGTTGGAGTAAGAAGTCTTCCAGCTTGACAGTGTTTCGACATTATTTCAAAATAACTGCCTGCTGTGTAAACGCAGACTAAGTTTTTTTGAAATAATGCTTGTTATTTCGAAATAATGTTGCAGGGTAGATGTACCCTAAGGTGCCACAGGACTACTCATTTTTTAGTCGAATTATATTCATTTTAGTTTTATTTAGGCTCAAAAGAAAAGACAGAAATGCTTCCTTTGAGCAGGATCTACCATGGCATTAGTTTAAAAATTATTTCCTTGAATTAAAGACATGGGGTTGGTAAAAGTAGCTTAATAGTACTAAAAGTAATAATTATTTAAAAGTATTAAATAGGTTATTATAGTTTATTTTGTCCCTTGATAATTTTGCATTATTGTGTGTGTGTGTGTGTGTGTGTGTAAGAGAGAGATAGAAACACAATAACATAATTATATCAATTCTCTATAAATAGATTGTGATGGTAACTGCAATCAAATCTTTTTAAACCAGTTAAGTAAAACTGCATGCAAATCTTTTTCTGGCCTCACAATGGGAGGGAAGAGATGGGGCAAGGAAAGCTGCGGGATACAGCATCAGGATTATGTGATTCCACATCTGGGTATCACAACAATTTTAAACAAAAATAATCAATTTGAAATCACTTTAAAAGAAAGATCCATGAAATCAGACTTGTCGCTTAGAACAACCATATTCAAATAAGGAGAAAAAGGTCTCCAGTGAGGTTAATCATGCTCTTGTGTGTGCTCAGCTAGCGTCAATCTGTTTGACTGTATCATACAAAAGCAGGAAACAGCACACTTTTTATCTGTGCCTGTTACACAGTAAATGGATATAATGAACTTTTCACTTTAAATCTGGGAACACTCTTCGCAGCTTAAGTCTACAATTTTATCAAGTGCTGTTTATACTGACATGCTGTGGGAGAATGGGGACTCTGTGAAGCTACTGGGAGCCTCTTATTAAAATCTTATAACTAAATTATAAGGGAAATTGAGGCAATTTCTCTGATGCTGATGAGTGTTTGTCACTCCCTGAACTCTTTAATCTCATACCTGGAAATGGTGACGTTTTCTCAGATACATTAATATATTTCTGAAGAGCATCTATTCTCGTCTGGATGAAAACCTGGTGTACTGGTGCAAATGGAAGTTTCAACGGAGCTAGGATTTTCACCTCTGTATTATCAAAAGAAAAGTTTTCACTGGCGAATACTTGAAGACTATATGCTCTTTGGGACTTGGCCCATCTTTTTGTTCTGTGTACAGCAACTAGCACAATGGGGTCCTGGTCCAAGACATAGGCTCCCAGGCACTAATACCTTTAGTTTGTTGCAAGGGAAGGTGCCAGGGTTGGTATTAGTGTGGTATGTCCTGTGGTTGTTGGTAAGAATAATCTTGAGGTTAGGTGGTTGTCTATAGGAGACTATGGGTCTGTCTCCCAGAGCCTCTCGGAGTTTAGTATCCTGTTCCAGTATAGGCTGTAGTTTATTGATAATGTGTTGGACAGGTTTAAGTTGGGGGCTGTAGGTGATGACAAGTGCTGTTCTATTGTTGGTTTTCTTGGGTCTGTCTTGAAGTAGATGGTTTCTAGGTATTCGTCTGGCTCTTTCAATTTGCCCCGTTGCCAGCTTTGTCCACATATTCACTCTGCTGATACCATTATTGGACCTAACCAAGTGAGTTATAAGATCAAGAGCACATATTCCTGCGCATCCAGAAATATAATTTATGCTATCATGTGCCGAAAGTATCCGTCTGCTATGTACATTGGACAAACGTCTCAGACACTTCGCCAAAGGATCAATGCCCACAAAACAGATACTAGACAGGATCACAAAGAAAAAACAGTTTCTTGCCATTTCAACCAGAAAGGGCATTGTCTCAACGACTTGATAACCTGCATCCTGCTTCAAAGGCCTTTTAAGAATACATTTGAAAGAGAAACCTCTGAACTGTCATTCATGCTCAAATTCAACACTTTACACTTAGGTTTGAACAAAGACTCTAATTATCTTACCCATTACAAAGATAGATTCCCCAATTATCACCTCTAATATCATTAGCTCACAGACATTTACCTTCCCCCTCCCCCATCTCCCTTCTGTTCTGAAATTTGATTTGTCCTTTTCATATGTGTTCATTTTTTTAAATTGTATCCGTTGGTATATATGGTTATGACAATTTTCTTCCACTATTTGATCTGAGGAAGTGGGTCTGGCCCACGAAAGCTCATCACCTAATAAACCATCTTTATAGTCTTTATAGTGCTACATAGTCCTGTTTTTTGTTTAATCTACATTATGGTATTTTTGAGTGTTAATAGGCTACTTCCTTCCTCTTGCAGTAAAATCTACAGGAAAGGAGGGGAGGGGAGAGAAAATTCTGTCAAATGGGCAGGGAATCCTCTGTAACAATTAATGTTACCTAAATCCCCTAGTCTAATCTGTCTGGTCACAAATTACCCACTAGCTCCCCCAAGTGGATCAGTAAGTTATAAAGCTTTTTATGTTGCTTTTGTTATGAAATAGTGCACAATAAAGGTCAGCAGGGGTATAGTGAGGCCAGGGGCAGTTGTCCACAGGTGCCACGCTAGGGGGGCACCAATTTAGCTGCCTGTGAATAGCCCCTGCAGCGCAGTCTGGGCGAGACACCGAGACCCAACTTCTTTTTACACTGAGCCTCTGTGCAAGATCAGAGCAACTCTACTATGGCGACCCTAAATTCAGGGGATGGAAGGGCAGCAGCTGGAGCTTAGGGCTAACTCTGACTTCTACCCTCTCTCGGTCCAGCTGGAGGCTGGGGTGCAGCTGCAGGCTGGGCAGACCTCAGAGCTACGAAACCCCCAAGAGCTGCAGGGGCACTTTCAGATGAGGGTCGACCCCCTAGATCTAGGCCTCTCCACTTGCTGGAGGGGAGTAGATGGAAACCCGGGCCAGCTCCTGGAGTCCCTTGCCCTGTGAGGATCCGCTGTGAGAGCTGAGTCACACTCACCATTGGCCAGTCCCAGTAACCTATCCCTGCCTTTCAGCGCCCTGCTTTGAGCCCTTCACCTCCCATACCTGACTCCTGCACCCTTGCCCCTGTCCCTGAGCCCGCCCCCAAACCCAACCCCCTGCATGACTCCTTAACTCCACCCTTGCCCCTCCAAACACCAACCCCCTGTCCCAAACCTCCCTTCTGACACCGGAACCCCATGCCCTGAGTCCCATCCCTCTGCTGGGGACATTGCTTGGCTCTCTACAGAGACTGGCTCCCACTCCAGCTACGCTGCAGTGGCTGCTCACAACGCAATGCCACCTGGGACCCGCACAGCAGTTTTAACCCGGGTCCCTTTGCAGCCTGGCCTCGTCAACCTCCTTCAGAAGCCCCGGGTCCCGAATTTCCCACGAGCCACCGTCGTGCTGCCAGGCTTGGCGCGGACGTACTGGATGCACACAGTGCACTGCCCCCACACAAGTAATTCTCTGGCCTTGGCTGCCCATGTGAGTGCGATTCATTTTCACCCCAAACCGCCGGGCCCCCGCTCACCTTGCGGGCTGCGAGCTCCTGCTTCCTATGTGGCAAATTCTGCACTTTGGCTGGACAGGGGCAGCACGGAGGGTCCAAGACAATCCCTGTTCACACATTCCCCGCCCAGCACAGATTGGAATGTGTAAAGTCCCACAAATTATTGGGGGGTGCAACTTTTGCCTTCATCCCTGGGCACATAACACCCTCGCTACACCTCTGAAGGTCAGATCCTCAGCTGATGGAAAGTGATATAACTGCATTGAGTTTGGGGGAGCTATTCAGATTTACAATAGCTGAATATCTGGTTCAAAAATGTCATTCTTTTAATTACCATGTCCTGTATTTATATAACAACAAATGTTCTGGTAGCACTTTATAGACGTTTTGTTAGTCAATAAAGTGCTACCAGATCATTTGTTGTTTTTTAAGTTTATCCTGTACAGACTAACTTGGCTATCCCCTGAAGCTTCTGTACTTAAATATTAGACTAACCAGTTCTTTCTTAGCATGTATACAGGTTGAATCTCTCTAGTCTGCCACTCTTTGGTCTGGCATGATTTTAGTTACCCAGATATCTGTTTATCATGGGTATGGCCAAGTTTCATATAGTCCCATAAAGTTTGTTTACAGCCACCAGTCCTGGCTCTCAGTGTTAGTGCTAATTTACCCTAAATGTCTTTTAAGAGCTCAGTGAACAGCAGAAGTGTTGGTAATAATGCTAGACAATATTGACCATCCCTGATCTGACAAATTATCTAGTTTGGCGCTGGACTAGAGTGGTTCAATTTGTAATTCAAAAATGGAGATTTTTAAGTGAAATTTTAGTACTCTTGAAAGTTGGCAGATCAACAGCTGGAAATATGTATGTAATATTTATTGGCAGAACAGATACAACACAGGCAGTGTACAGTTAGGTATATTTAACAAACAGTAGCATACCGAAGAAGTATAAATAAAATGTGTTTTTAAGAAACTTAAAATTCCAGATGTGTCCTCCACATAGACTATGCCAAATTATAAGAAATGCCTTTATTGCTAGTTTTCTGAAGCAAAAAAGTGTCTTCTGTTTATAAACTAATGGATAATTTGTGTCATGAAAGTATTGGCAAAAACGGTTACTACCATATTATTTCCTCCTTCAGTACAAAGGCAGGACTTCTGGTTATGGTACTCATTTGGGACTCAGGAGATTTCAATTCAGTTCCAATTTCTGCCAAAAATTTCTTTGTGAATTCAAATAAAACACTTATTCTTCATGGGCCTGCTTCCCTATCTTCTGTTTGTATGTCACATCCTTTTCTCACACCTGTTCTGTCTGATCTCAGGCCCATACATGGGGGAGGGGTGCGAAAGCAACCCTTCCTGGTCCCCCAAGTGAGTGAGAGGGGGCTCCATGGCTGCCCTCCAGATGGCCCATGGCTTGAGCTCAGCCCCCCTTCCATCCCCTGCAGCGGGGAGCACGTGCTGGCGCTGCAGCTTCGCCCTACCTCCCCCCCACTCCCCACGAGGTAGGCTTCCTGCCTTGGGGGCTGGGGGAGAGGAGAGAAAGCCCGAAGCCTTGCTGCGCTATCTGGCTCACGGAGAAGAAGCACTCCCCCAACGCTGGCTGGAGGAACAGCAGTGTGTGGACGTGCTGCTTGGAGGCTTTCCCTGCTACTTCAGTTGCCCAGAATCCAGCCAATGGGAGCAGCGGGATGCGGTGCCTGGGACCGGCGTGGGGCCTGAAGGCAAGTAAGTGCCCCACATCCAGCCCTCTCACATATACCCACCGCACTGCGACCTGACACCCCAAGCCCATTCCTACCCCACAGCCTGCTTCTGTCCCGTCCCCTCTGGCCAGACATCTACCCCCAACCTGCTCCTGCCCTCTCCCTCCTGGCCAGACACTTAACCCCAGCCTACTTCTGTCCCCTCTCCCTGGCAAGACATGTACCCCCAACCTGCTCCTGTACCCATCCCTGCTCCTGTCCACCTTCCCACTGGCCAGACACACTACCCCCTCAGCCCACTCCTGCACCCACCCTTTCTCCTGCACTTTCCCTCCTGGCCACACACTGCACCTTCCTTTGCTCTTGCCTCTTCACCTGGCCAGACACCTTACTCTCAGTCTGCTCCTGAACCCTACATCCCATCCAGACCTCACCCCCTCATCTCCTTCCGTACTCTACCTCCTGCCTAGATCCTGCACCCCCTTTCCTCTCACTGGCAACCCTGTCCTGCATACTGAATCCCCCAACTGCAAGGCTTCGGGGAGTCCACAAAATCCACTAACCCTGGAACCCCAGAAGAGTAAACCTGGCCTATGGGGAAGCCTTGAACCTCAGTCCTCCCTGTCTCTACCTCCTTGGGACAGAGGAGTGAAGTGTTTCAGTTGAGGGCCATATCAATGAGAATTGGGGGGCTCTGGAGGGTTTTTTTTTTTGCTTCTCATTTGTGTGGACTCCAGCTGATTTTTCTTTGGGTCAATGGCAGTGTTCCCTCTAAACTGCGTGGCAGCACAGCTTCACAGATGATTAATCAGCTCTGCCCAGTCTTAATCACCCATGAAGCTGTGCTTAGAAGGAACACTGGTCAGTCGTCCCCCTGACCCAAAAAAGGTTCCCCGTCCCTGCAATAAATAAAGAAAACATTTTCCCTATCTGCAGCACTAGCAAAATGGCTCAGGCATAATTGTGTAATTAATGGCAAGTTTCCATTAGCAACAGTGGTCCATGGAAAGGTTTGCATTGAGCCATGTGGGCCATGGGCCAAAAAGTTTGAGAACCACTGTTAAGGGGATGGGAGAGTGCTGTGTTACAGGGAGATAGGTGGGCAGAACGGTGTCCCCCACCCATGAGAAGTGGTTCGGGCCCAGCCCCGATGGCCAGAAGCCCAATCTGCTCTCACCTGGCGCTGGCCTTGCGGAGCAGGCAGAGCAGCAGCAGGCAGAGGTGGTTGAGGGAGTGGAGAACCATGGCAGCTGCACTGCCCGCCATGGTCCCAAAAGGTGATTTCTATAAAACCCTTATTACTGTGTAAATTTTTAGTGTGTTATAGTAAAATCATTTTACCATCACTGTTTGCACTCAACATTTTCATTAACCTCTCATATGCACACTCATTGCATCACTATTTTGAACTCCATTATCTTTAAAAAAATTGTGGTCCACATTTACAAAAAAAGCACATTTTCCCCCCTAGAAATTGTTACGTACGGGTCTGGATCTACATAGCATCTAACGTGTAAGTTCTACCAGACACCAATTACTGTGTACGGGTACGTCTAGACTACACCCCTTTTTAGAGAGAGGCTTTTTCAAAAGATAATTTTGAAAAAGCCTCTTTTGATAAAGAATGTTTAGATTGCACTAAGCAGATCGAAAAATCAATCTGCTTTTTTGAAAAAAGGGAACCTGGAAACACTTCTGCCAGGGCATAGGGGCAGCCTTTACTTCCGGGTCCTGCAGCATGCTTTTTGCAGAGAAGCGTACTTTAAGGGACCCCCCCCTGAACAGCCGTTCCTCTGCTCCTGCAGGTGGCTTGCCTACCTCCAAGAGGGACAGGAAAGCTTCTGTAGTGCTTGCCTGGAGTCCTCTGCTTTCTGGGACACCACAGATTTTTTTTCCTGGTTGGTTTTTGTGCTTTTAATTGTTTTTTTGCCATGGAGCTGGAGCTGTCCCCTGGGCAGGCGATGGCCTCACACTGTAGTGCTTCAAGTTCTGCTGCAATTCCATGAGACCTTCATGATGTTCATCAACTTGGAGCTGCTGAACAGGATTGTCTACCTTGGAGACCTGGACACCATCATGACCGGCTTTGTTGGGCTGGGATTCTCAAACTGTGGAGGAGAGCTCGATGGAACTCACTTCTCGATCAGTGCACTGCCCCATCGAGCAGCCTGGTATATCAACAGAAAAGGGTACTTCTTCATGGTGTTGTAGGCCCTGGTTGACCACCATGGACTCTTCACTGACATTTGTGTGGGGTGGTTGGGCCGGGCACATGATGCTCGGATCGTCCAAAATTCCTACCTTTACCGCAGGCTGCAGGCTGGAACATTCTTTCTGCAGTGAAACTTTGCTGTTGGGGACGTGGAGATGCCAATCTACATTGTGGCCAATGTGGCATACCCTCTCATGCCCTGGCTCATGAAGCCTTACACTGGGTATCTGAACATGAGCAGGGAACAATTAAACGCGCACCTGACATGGGCGCGCTTACAGGTTGAATGCGCCTTTGGCCGGCTGAAGGGAAGGTTTAGGTGCCTGCTCACTCGCCTCGACATGGGGGAATGCAATATACCCTAGGTGGTGGCTGCGTGTTGCGTGCCCCACAACCTGGTGGAGAGCAAAGGGGAGGCCTTCCTCCCAGGGTGGAGGACATGGGCTGATGTGGAGGGGAAGCGGTTCAAGCAGCCCTGGACAGCTGCCCTCCACCGAGCCAATCAGGTGGAGGTCCGCATCTGGGAGGCTCTGCGTGAGAGATTCTCAGCAGGAGCCCAATGACTCTCCCCAGGGCTGTGGGGCCTGTTGGCCTGTGTCCCCCACCCCAAGAACTTTCTTCCCACAACCCATCACTGCACCAGTCTCCAGTCAGTTAACACACTGTACCGGTGCGTCCGTACCCGCGCGTCCCCAGAGTCCTCGGGGTTGCCCCCGGGGTTGGCGCGGCACCTCCCGGTGCCCTGGTGCCCCGCTCTCCTGCGGGGGCTCGGCTCCCCGCTGCACGCTCAGGTGCTTTGATCCTGCTCACAGCGCCAGTGTAATTTCCCCATGGATGGGTGGGGGAAAGGGGGGCCCGGGCCCGCCCTCACTCACGGGCCCCAGCCCAGGGCCCTAAGGATGCGGAACTGACTGGCTCCGGTCCGGCTGACGGGGCTCCGGCCGTAACTCGTCAGCCCACCAGCTCAAGTGAGCTCTGCCCTGGGCTGCTTCCTTTCCCCCTCCCCCCCCGACGTTCCCCGCTCGGGGTGTTTACCTTCGGTTTGTCCGACAGCCTGCCGGCCCTGTAGCACCCCCGCCCTTCCGCGACGGGGGGCTGTGCTGGCGTAGCGCGGGTGGGGACAGGATCCACGCTCCTGGGAGGTCGCCTGACTCACCCCCGCTCCCTGTTCTGCCCCGCTTCTCCTGCTAGCCCCCGCCGCCTCAATGGCGGCGCGGCGTTTCCTTTTAAACCTCCCGCCGGAGGCTTCCCCTCCCCCGTCACCGGCCGAGGCGGGACTGACAGCGCCTGTCTGGTCCCCGGTTGGTCCCCTTCCGCGTCCGTCAGGGCGGGGGTACTCCTCCCGCCCTCGCCCCGCCCCTCCTGCTGCGTCTCGGCCGCGCGCCGGCAGGGTTGCCGGCATTTCAAGCCCCGGCGCGGCTTGTGTGCAAGCCGCGCACTCTCGGGCCGGCCCCCCCCGGAGGCCGAGTAGCGCCTGCTCGGCGGCGCACAGGGGACGGGGAGGGTTCGCCCCATCACACACACACACACACACACACACACACACACACACACACCAGGTTTTATATCAAAGACATTATGTTTATTAACAAACAACGTGCAAAGAAATAACTTTTTGTAACAAAATAAAACTGCACAAAATGTTTTAAAAAATAAACTTTCTTGTTCAACTAGCAAAGTCTTTTTAAAACTGGGGAGGGAGGGCGGTGGCCTGGGCACCCGATTATGACATCACGGGGCGCTGGGGCACCCCGTGATGATGTCACGGCCATTGACGGCCATGCAGGCAGGGGCGCCGATTGTGCCGCCCCACCTAGGGTGCCGGCTGCTGCAGCCGGCCTTGGGCCACTCCTGCTCCCTTGGCAGAGAGGCAGGGAGAGCTGTGTGATCAGAGGCTTCTCTGGCTGCCTTCCTGCCATAATGGCTGCGTAGGGTGCCTGTGCCTTTAAAACATGACTACAGACAGGAACAATAGAGGTTTTTCCTGCAGATGGACTGTCCACCAGGGCTTTTCCCTAGAGGTCTGTTTAAAAAAAAAACAAAAAAAAAAACCAACCCCCCCCCCAAGTCCACGCACGCCTTTTTTCGACAGATCTCTATCAAAAAAGGCGTTATTCCTTGTAAAATGAAGTTTACCGCTGTTGACAAAACTGCCACATTCTTTCGATTTACTTTCGAAAGAATGTGGCAGTAGTGTAGTTTTTTTGAAAAAAGGCAACTTTTTTGAAAAAACTGTGTAGTCTATACAGACCCTTACTGTGCTGCTACAGTACCTAGGACAATAAGGACCCAATCTCAGCTGGGACCTGTAAGAATTGATATGCTGCAATTGTATAACAATATCTAATAATAACATATTTGGCCAGAGAAAGCATTATTTATATGGGCACATCCTGATCTAGTGGATTTTATTAGTGTTAGATGAGTTTTCAAAATGCAAAATGTTAAAAATACTATGCCTTTAGCTAACAAATTAATCAGATTTGCAATATCTCTCTTAGAAGAAGTTGCTAGTTTCTAGTAGAAATATTTCAAACTGATTTTATTGAAACCCAGCCTCCATTCACAGTTCTGTAATACGATCTTGTTTTTCTTCATTCATCTGCAATAAGCCTCCACTCCTTTTAAACTTGGCAAAAATACACATTAAGGTTATCCATCACAAACTGCTACTTACTTAAAAGACTGCTGAAACAGTAAACAGAATGACTAGACAGGCGTATCAACTAATATTTCAACCTGTAGAATTTTAGTGGATGAAATTTCAGCCTCTTTGTTGATTCCAGAATTACATGAAAGTCTATCACAATTTTCTTGAATGGCTGCTGAGCTGATTAATGAGAGAGATAAGGTAATTCTATTATGCTGAGAAGGTAAAGACTTTGATATAAGCATTTCTGCCAACTTATAAACAAAATTTATTTTAATTGAATGGATCTATAATAACATCTGCTGTTAGTGCTATATCCATAACATTTAAGCCCAGAACATTTAAGAAGAGAGTGAAACTTCAGTGAACCCAAAATATCCAGTTTTTGACAGGAATATCTGGTCTGAAAGAGACCCTGGTGGGTCCAGTCAACACCTTTCACCCTGCAAACTCCTCAATCTGAGCCCAGAGCCCCTCCTGCATTCCTAATTTCTCATTCCTGGCCCCACCCCAGAACCCACACGCCTAGCGGGAGCCCTTGCCCCCCCTGAGCCCAACTCTCTGTCCCAGTCCAGAGTAGGGATGTGAATGTTTAACTAATTAACCAGTAAGCCTCACCCTTAACAGGCAGGGGGCTGCTCCAACGGGTGGAGGTGTCTAGACCACTGCAGGCAGTGACTGCTCCAGCCCAGGAGGTGCAGTCCCTACCTGGGGGGGGAAGGGGACGGGAAACATGGCGGGGGGGGGGGGTCTGCTCCTGTTGGGTTGGATTGAGCCTCCCACCCACCCTGTCAGTCAGCTAACTAGTTAACCGTGTTTACTCACTAACCAAATAAATGGGATTTTACACCCCTAGTCCAGAGCCACCCTGAACCCCTCGTTTGTGGTTCCACCCCAGAGGCTGCAGCCCCTTCCCACACCCCACACTTCTGCCTCAGCCCACAGCCTCCTCCTGCACTTTGAACCCCCTTGGTCCCAGCCCTGTGCCCCAAACCATTCATCCCTGGCTTCACTCCATAGCCTGCACCCCCAGCCAAGCCGCACCCAATCCCAGGACACGAGAGTGAGCAAGGCTGGGGGAGCCAGCTAAGAGGATGGGGGGGCATGGAGGGAGCAGGGGGTGTGGCCTCACACAAGGGGCGGGATTAGGGCATAGCCTCCAGAAGAGGAAGGGGCGGGGCAAGAGGTTTTTCAGGGGATAGAAGGTTGGCAAACCCCGTGTTGCCATGGCAGCTCCTGAGCGCAGCTGCGTGAGAGCAGGAGAGCGACGCCTGCCGGCTAAGCGGGAAAATCCCCGATAGGGCCGCGCTGCATCATGGGTGACGCCCACTACCCTAAGAGGCGGGCGCTACGGGTGGCTGATATCACGTGACCACCGGCGGACAGGGGTCAGCTGATCGGGTCACGTGAGATCCACTACTGCCCCGCGGAGCCTGCTCCGGAGAGTGGCTGCCGAGCTACGCCGCGATGGGGGAGCCGGGCGGCGAGGAGCAGCGGCCGCTGCTGGACTCGGCGCAGGATGACGGGGTCCAGCGCAAGGCGCTGCCGGCCCTGTGCGACCCGCAGCGGCTGGCCCACCGACTGCTGGTCCTGGCCCTCATGTGCTTCCTGGGCTTCGGTGAGTCCCGCCACCGTGCGCCCCTGCCTGCTGCTGGCCGCGCCCGCGCTCTGGAGGCGGGACAGCGAGGCCGGGCCCCTTCTGTGCCCGCGACGGGCCCTCGCCCCCCTCTCCATTGCCCGCTCTCTGCGCTGTTGCCGCCTAGCGAGCTCCTAGCCTGTTGCTGCTGGGGCAGGGGCTCGCTGCAGTCAGTTGGTGGGAAACACGCTGTGCTGCCTTGGGTCCTGTCTCCGCGTCCTCTCCCGGGCCAGGGTCACTGGTCCCCCCCCCCCCCGGCTTTGTTTTGTCTCGTTACCGGGGTCAAATGTCCCGGGCTGTAAACACTGGTGCATGCAGCTTTCCTCCTACAGCCCTGTCCCATCTGCCTAAGTAGGAGCCAGCCTGTTGCCATAGATAGGATTAAAAGTCCCCCTGGAGCCTAACAGTTACGTTTTATGGCAGGGCTCCGCTTCAGAGAATTAACACACTACATACCAATAAATATCTGTGTAGAAAATTAGGAGGCCAATAGGTTTAGCATCGGTTGTGATTTCTCTCACTTTGTTATTTTAAAAAACCCCAACCTTCTTGCTTTATTTTACTTCAGTTTTTAACTGTTTCACTGACATGAATTTTGCTGTGTAGGCAGGCACTAAGCTTATTTTCTTTTGGCCTTCCTTGTTTTTCACCTCTTTGTGTCAGGAAAAAAGAAATACATTATCGATGCAAGTGTACTTTTCTTGACTTGAAGCCTCCAGACTCTCAAAACTAGAAAATCAGGGGTTGGATCTGGTGCATGGAAATTATCGTTGCACACCCAAATCACTGTCTACCTTTCAGTTAGTATGAATCCTCACAGTTTGTTATTGTGATACAAGTCTTTCATATGACAATCCTCAGAGTTGGGCAGCTTCATTCTAAATGATTAATAGCTAAAACATGTTGTTAATAGTGGGTATTATGCACTGAACTTGATGCAAACAGTAGCAAGACATTCAAATTAGATACAGGCAGTCCCCGAGTTACGCGGATCTGACTTATGTCAGATCCGCAGTTACGAACGGAGCTTTTCTCGCCCCGGAGGACGGGAGCGGCGGGACGCCCAGATGCACCGCGGTCCGCCATCCCCGTCCTCTGGGGCGAGAAAAGCTGCTCCCCGTCTCCCTGGTCTGCAGGGAGACGGGGAGCAAAGCCTTGGAGCATGCCCACAGCGGGACAGCCCAGGTGCGCTTGGGCTGTCCCGCTATGGGCGTGCTCCGCAGCTTTGCTCCCCGTCTCCCTGGTCTGACCAGCAGACCAGGGAGATGGGGAGCAAAGCCTCGAAGCACACCAGCAGTGGGACAGCCGTGGCGCGCCTGGACTATCCCACTGCCCGCGTGCTCTGCGGCTTTGCTCCGCATCTCCCAGGTCAGCAGACCAGGGAGATGGAGCAAAGCCATGGAGGACTAGGGTGGTCCCGCCACCCCTGTCTCCCTGATCTGCTGGGGGGGGGGTGCAGCTAGTGCCCCGCCTCCCCAGCAGACCAGGCTTTTCTTGCCTACCCCTGGGGTAGAGCAGCTGGGGTGCTGCCGGGTTGGTCCGGAGTGCCGCTCTGGACCAACCCGGCAGCACCCCAGCTGCTCTGCCCCAGTGTCCTGATTCAGCCGCTGCTGGTCAGTTTCAGCAGCGGCTGAATCAGGATGCCTGGGGCAGAGCAGCTGAGGTGCTGCTGGGTTGCTCCAGTAGCGCAGCTCCTCAGCGCTACTGGAGCTGCGCTACTGGAGCAACCCAGCAGCACCCCAGCTGCTCTGCCCCAGGCTTCCTGGAATCAGCCGCTGATCAGTTTCAGCAGCAGCTGACTTGGGGACGCCTGGGTTTCTTAAGTTGAATCTGTATGTAAGTCAGAACTGGCGTCCAGATTCAGCCGCGGTTGAAACTGATCAGTTTCAGCAGCGGCTGATGCCAGTTCTGACTTACATACAGATTCAACTTAAGAACAAACCTAAAGTCCCTATCTTGTATGTAACCCGGGGACTGCCTGTACTATTTTAATTAGCTTTTAGTAACTCTTTAAGTTACATGCATTTTTTTTCTTTGTTTATTGCCCAGGTTGAATGGAGTAGTCAGTTTTATTTTTCAATCTGACTTTCCTATGCACTAGTGCAGAGCTATAATATTTGAATTTTTATACTCTGCTCAGGGATATTTATATCCAAACACCCTGTTTTGAGGGTTTTAAAAAAGTAATTAAAACATTTGCAGTAGGTTTTATAGCTGTTTTTCAAAAAGTAAAACATGATAGAAGCCTAGGCATCTTCACTTTAAAGAACCATACTTTAAACAAACCACATTTGATTAGGTTTTGAAGGATCATTGCTTATTCAGTATGATTGAGCAGGTTCTAATTAACAGGAAGGGTTCCTTTTTATCAAATGAAAAATGGCTCCTTTGTGAGCACTGGTACTTCTTGTATTTTTTGCTGTATCAGGCTTTGGGTGTGGCTAGTGCAAATGCATAGAGCTCAGCAAATTTGTGGCTATCCACTTTGTATCTGCATCTGTGGATCATTTTAGTGGATGCAGGTACCAGTTCTGTATCTGTGCAGGACTTTACAAATGCAGAACCGTAGAAGTTCCTGAGGGACACTTATTAGTGACCCTCCTTTCAACAATCCTATCGATACCTTCATGATGCTGTGGAATAAAGAGTGATGTATACTGCATCCACACAATAACTTGTTTTAGTCACACACTTAGATAACCACCAGTCACTAATTATGTGAATCCCCTATAGTGTTCTCTTTAGGGATGTGAGCAGTCCAGTTGACTACTTGCATCTTCATCCCTCTCCCCACACCTTGCTTCCTCTGTAACAGGGGCAGGGGGAAGCAGGAGCTGGTGCTGGTTTTCTCCCCCAGCACCATCTCCATGGTGTTGTGTGCCCCCCTCTTCTCATTCCCCCTGCAGAGACAGCAGCACGGGGAGACAGAGGAGGCTGGTCCATCAGCAGCCCCTGTCTGTGGAGGAGGGGGTCCTGGCAGGAAGCGGGAATCCCTGTGGATGGGCTGCTGCTGGCTGGGCAGGCAGCCTGTGTCAGTCCCAGGTCATGCTGAGTCCAAACCCTGCTATGGCTGTGCAGTGCTCTCCTCCCCCTACCCCCTTCCCCCCCCCCCCCCCCCGCTCCTACTGCATTTTAAATTGCAGAAGCACAGTGTGCTTTGGTCCCAGACCCATCGTGAGCCGGGACTGAGCCATTTGCCTTCCCCTTTCGACTAATGGAGAAGTTGATAGAATTTTTGATAGAAAAGGGCAACTAAAATGATTAAGAGTTTGGAATGGGTCCCATATGAGGAGAGGTTAAAGCAACTGGGACTTTTCAGTTTAGAAAAGAGGAGACTGAGGGGGGATATGATAGAGGTCTATAAAATCATGAGTGGTGTGGAGAGAGCGGATAAAGAAAAGTTAGTTATTAGTTCCCATAATAGAAGAACTAGAGGACGCCAAATGAAATTAATGGGTAGCAGGTTTAAAACTAATAAAAGAAAGTTCTTCTTCACACAGCGTGTAGTCAATCTGTGGAACTCCTTGCCAGAGGAGGCTGTGAAAGCTAGGACTATAACAGAGTTTAAAGAGAAGCTAGATAATTTCCTGGAGGTTAGGTCCATAAAAGGCTATTAGCCAGGGGATAGAATTGGTGTCCCTGGCCTCTGTTTGTTTGTCAGAGGCTGGAGAAGGAAGGCAAGAGACAAATCACTTGGTCATTGTCTTCAGTCCACCCTCTCTGGGGCACCTGGTGTTGGTCACTGTCGCCAGACAGGCTACTGGGCTAGATGGACCTTTGGTCTGACCCAGTACGGCCGTTCTTATGTTCTGATGTTTTATTGACTCACTGATTAGTAAAACAATGGTATTTTAACATCCCTAGTTATCTTTAACTTGATTCCTAAGGTTTGCTGAACAAACCTGAAGAATATCACTGGTTGAATTTTCTTTTCAAATTTTATAGGGAACTTCTTTAACTGGCAAGCTTAGTACTATTTTAAACAGATTTTAAAACTACTAATATATTACTGCATTTTTGTTTGTAAATGTATCATAAAGCATTGCAGTAGTCTCCATTGACTACTGAGGGAAGTGAACTTAATAAACACAATGGGAAACGTCTGTTATCCATGGCATGATTTTGCACAAATGTTATTTAAAATGCAATCCAGTTTGACTATTGTAAATGACACCTGGAACCTGGCTATACAATCTTTATTAAAATAATCTTAGTTTTATATTCAGTATTTCTAAATAGTCTGCTTATTTAGTGTCTTAACTTTTTTTGGTAGGTAGTTATTTTTGTTATGACAACCCAGCAGCTCTGCAGACTCAGGTTCAAGGGGTAAGTGAAGAAAATTCCTTACATATAATAGCTGACTCTTTTGGAGGGACTGTGTTTCAGAAATATGCTTACTTTATGTTATTCTAAAGACAACTTTAACTGTGCATTAGTAGAATGGAGAAATCATCCATGTAATCTAGTAAACGGGCATTGATTCTTTCTCTATAACAAGAACATTGTCAAGCGCTATAATTCAAGTTTTAAATCTTACTCTATTGTATTAGTTGAAACATTGATCTTCTTGAATGTAACTTTTAAAAACACTCTTACCATAACAATTTCAATTATTTTTTGAAAATTATGTGCCTATTAAAGTATCACTTCTTATGGCCTAAAGCAGTACTGCAATATTCCTCAGGCATAATTGTGAATAATCCCATTGAACTCATATGAAGGATTGATGTTGTCCTTCCTGTATCTAGAATAACTACCCATTTAGTCTATTTTCCCCCTTGTGTGATGTGGGTGGGGTTGGGAGAGGAATCTTTTGCAAGGCACTGGAGGGGCAGAGGGAGGTTTCTTTGAAGTAGGGGAAGAAGTATTGTAAAACTACAAGTTGGGATGGGGCTTGGAAGTAAGCTCTCTTTTTTTATTTCTGAAGATAAGTACTTTTCAAGCTGATGTGTCTTTAATGGTTTGAACAATAAAGAAAAGGCATCATTTGGGTCTGTCCTAAACAAAGCTTCACTCATAGTCATCAAGAATGCTCAGAATTTTAGTTTTGGGTCTACTTTAAGTAGTATCTGCATGCTCTAAAGGCTCAAATTAGTGTATGAATTGTTTCAAAGCAATGACTTTGTATTTATGAATAAGAGGTGCCACCTGTGATTCAAACCCCTACCTTCATACACTTTTATCTGACATTTCTCATGCCATAAAGGTGATATTTAATAAAATAAATGACTGCCAGGAAGAAGAAACTGTAGTTAGCCCTATTGGTGGAATGTGTGCATTTGCTGAATTTGGAAAAGGTCTAAAATAGCAAAACTACTTGTACATGTGCAATATCTGACCTTCCTGACCAGAGTGAGAGATCATGAACTGGAGTTATGCACTCTCTGCATGCAAATACCAGGATACTCAGGAGGTGACCCTCCCTAATGGTGTTTTTCACATGAGCCACAACCTACCTGTCTGGAATAGCATAGTTGCATGTCCATTTGGTAGTGGTCAGTTGCACCTGCCAGCTCCTTTTTTGTATTTAAAACACAGGGAGGCGGAGTAGACTTATGGCTGAGACTGAGCTCAAGTCAGGATTTTCCCAAGAGAACCATCTCTCTGCCATGCTGCATTTATGAATGGCATTAAGACTGTTTGTGCTATGAATCTTAGTGACACAGCTGCAACTGTGCCACTAAGGTTTCCTCTGAAACTGCTTTGTGCCAGTGGGCAAGAGCTTTCCTGCCAGTATAATTAAACTACCCCAATGAGCAGTGGTGCCTCCTGCTGACAGTGCATTGTCTAGACCAGTGCTTTTTTGTTAAAGTAGTTTTCAGCATTTAGATAGATGAACTTGTGACACAACACTGTATAAAATTTACCCAATTTTTTATGTGATTGTAGTAAGCATTTAAAAGGCCCCTTGCTTTAAAGTCAAATTAGAAAAATGACTGAAATGTCGTATTTATATGGCTGTCCAGTTAAGGCTTTCAAACTAGAGAAGTGATGGCCATCTGAGAATTTATTTTGCAAGGAAGGAGTTGAGCACATGCAAAAAGTCTGGGCTGCTGCTCTGTAACTATCAATTCCTTGAGTTCTTGTACTGCATTTATCACAAAGGTACCTGCATACCTTCTAGTTGTGCAGTAAGCAATGGGATATATATCCATGACCCTTATTCTTGTTTGGTAGTGCATGTGCACAAAATAATCCAGTTCACTTAGTGGGGGCTAATCATATGGATAAATGATACTCACTACAAATAAGTTGCATTACAAATAAGAGTTGGGCTCTTAGTAAACCAAAACTGAGAGGAAATAATTACACTTCTACAGTTTGACAAATTGGTATGCAAAATACTGATGGATTTTGCATGCCTGAAAGCTTTTCATTTCAACAGCATTTATATATGTCAAAGTTTTGCATATTTCTTGTTTTTTTTAACCTTAATTTCCATACTGATCCATGTTGTTTTGCAAGGGACTATAGAAATCAGTTTGGGGGCTAGTTTATTTTTAATATTCTGTAAGAATGCAGTCAGTGTCTGACTGTTTTAGGGTATTTGCCTTTTGTGTTGGTTGTGTTTGACAATCCTTCTGCGTGTCAGTAGTAAAAAGTTTCACTTTTGCTTAGGAAGCCATAAATGCAGAAATTTACAACGGGCAGGAGCAGCATGACTGAAACCTTACAAAAATTGTAGATGTAAGCGGTTTTTAGGGGTAAATCTAAGGGCATGTCTACGTTAGTGCTTAAGTCAATATAACTTGCATCACTCGGGTGTGACAAAGCCACTCCTCCAAATAATGCAAATTACATTGACCTAAGCACTGTGCATGCCAGTGTTAAGTTGTGGGGAGATGCTCTCATGCCAGCATAGCTTCTGTTTGTCTTTGAGATGGAGTAATTAAGCCTTTGGGACTGATGCATTCATGGTATTTGTCTGGTATTCCTGACCCAATGTGGTTCTGTGTTTCTTTAGAGGCTTCCTGATAGGCGAAGTATTTGTAATATGGTAAACATGACAACAGTGTCATCTATACTGAAAATGTAGATTAGGTTTTTCTGGACAAGAAGCAATGGGCTTAAATTGCAGCAAGTAAGGTTTAGGTTGGACATCAGGAAAAAACGTCCTAACTGTCATGAAGGTTAAGCTATGGAATCAATTGCCTAGGGAGGTTGTAGAATCTCCATCACTGGAGATATTTTATGAGCAGGTTAGAGGTACAGTAAAACTCCAATAGTCCGGCACTCCTGATAGTCCGGCATCAAAATGGCAAGAGCCTAGTGAGTGAGCTTCGGCAAAAAATGAGTCACAAGGTAATAGCAGCAGCAGCTGAACTGAGCAAAAAGGGTAAAAAAGGCTTAAAACTAAAACATTACAGTATACTGTATATGTTATGTACAATAAAAGGGGTTAAGAACACTTTATATACAGTATATAATGTATACTGTGTGTGTGTGTGTGTGTGTGTATATATATATATATATATATATATATTAAAAAAAAAAAAAACAGCTTATATTACCTCCTGATAGTTCGGCATATCTGATAATCCGGCACCACCTAGGTCCCATAGGTTCTGGATTATCGGAAGTCTACTGTATATGGTGCTTGGTCCTGCCATGAGGGCAGGGAACTGGACTTGTTGACCTCTCAAGGTCCTTTCTAGTTCTAGTATTCTTTGATTGTGTGGACATGCATCCACCTATCTAATGGCTCGATCCTTCCAAGTTGACATCCTACTTTTTTCACGAGTTTGAGTGTTTGAATGTGAACAAACTGCAAAATCTTCTGTTGGCACAGAATGTCTTCATCAGATATGCTTCAGTTGACTAGCCCTAAGACTGTGTGAAGAAGGCTGGATTTGGGGAGCTTATACAGAAGGCTTGCATTTTCTACATGCCATGCAACTGTGTTCTGAGTGCACTCCTCTATGCATGTCCAGAGGGGAAGCTAGGACCTGTTGATTTCTCTTTGAGACTGGAATATAGCCACAGTATAGTAGTTTGTGTCTCAAGCAGAAATCTCTTCTCCTGGATGAGCTCTCCAGGACCTGAACTATCTGTCTGGGCTAGAATTTAAGTCTTGGGTGGTTTAAAATCTCTCACTTCGGACTAAGCGTGCATTGGTTACATTTGAAATGGTTTCTTCACAGCAAGTGCTAGAAACTTGGGGTTTAAAACCAACTTGGGGAGATTTTCAGAGGCACAAAGAATAGCTAAGAGCCCAACACTCACTATGTGGTGTCTTTTTGTGTGTGTGTGTGTGTGTGTGTGTGTGTGTGTTGGTGCCTTTTAAAAACAGTCTTCTCATAGAAATTCTACAGCTTTATAGGTAAGGCTTACCCTTTGCCAGTGAAACATTCTAAATTACCTATGGCAGTTGCTTCAGAGGGGTAGCCAAGTTAGTCTGTAACAGGAAAAACTTAACAAACAACAAATAGTCTCGTAGCACTTTAAAGACTAACAAAAAAAAGATGGTATCGTGAGTCCAGATCCAAGAAGTATCTTGGTCCAACACTCCAGTCTTCTGGAGAAGTGGGCTGTGGCCACGAAAGCTCATGATACCATCTACATGTTAGTCTAGCTAGTAGCACTTTGAAAACTGTTCATTTTTTTAAAGTTTTTCCTATGGCAATTGGTAAGACTTACCTTGGGATTTCTAAACACTTGGTAGCAGTTAAAAAATGCAGGCTTCCTTATAAAAGAGTGTTTTAATTCAGATCTATTCAACATGCGGCCCATTTGTTTGCAGCCCACCGTGTGGTTTGGGTTTATGCAGGGCTCAACACACGGCCTGTGGGTGGGATCCTTTGAATATGGCCTCCACTTGGAACATGCTTCACAACGGTGAGGCGTCTCCCAGGTGAGGTGAGCATTGAAAGATGCAAGTGGAAGGGCTGGCTGGAACAGATGGGTGTACAAGGTGTCGGTGTTTCTAGCCCCCAGGGAGGAGGGGCACTGGGTCATTGTGGGAAGTGCTTTGTATTCATGCCCATCAGTATGTAAGAAGGTATTTGCATGTATATGCAACCACACTTAAGTGGCGGCCCTTGGCATGTGCTGTGAGTATCTCTGTGGCCCCTGGGCTTCCAAAGTTGAATAGTCCTGTTTTAATTAAGTGCTATTTGAGAAATTGTTACTTGATACTAATTTTATAGTGCTAAATGATTTTTTTTTTTTTTTTGTTGCAAATTTTTCATATTCTTAGGATATGAAGGTGAACACTGCTACATTCATGGCATTATATGCCTGGTATTCCTGGCCCAACGTGGTTCTCTGTTTCTTTGGAGGCTTTCTGATAGACAGAGTATTTGGCATACGGTAAGCATGACAAGTGTCCATTTACACTGAAAACATAGATGAGGTTTTTCTGGACATGCATCCACCCAGCTAATGACTTGTTCCTTCCAAGTGGAACACACTACTTGCTTTCATGGAGTTTCTTTGAATGCTTGAATCTGAACAAGCTGCAAAATAGAAAAAAGTGTTTGTGAGATTTAAACGTTTTGATTCTTTTAAAAAAACTTTAAAATCAGGTGTGTGGGGCTTTTTAAAAACTAAAATACACTTTTTTGTTTTAAACTTGCTTTACATGAATTTTGAAACTGACAATTTGTTAAGGCCTAAACTTGCTACAGGTTGAATCTCTTTAGTCTGGCATGCTTGGGACAGAGAGTTTGCCAAACCACGAGAGGCCAATAATGTCTAGCAGCATTCCCAACAATTCCACTGCTTACTGGGGTCTTAGAAGACATTTAGGGGTAAATTTAGATCTAAATAGGACGGGTGGCTGTAAAACTTTATAGGACTGCGGGAAATTTGTCCATACCCATGATAAGTGGACATCTAGCAATTAAAATCATGCTGGACCAAGGATCTTGCCAGAGCAGTGTGCTGTATTAAAGAGGGTCAACATAATCCTGATGAACACAAGGCATGTTAAATAGCGTAATTGAATAGTCATGTAACTGCATCAAATTTTAGCAGTAGTATGACTGTTCGATAAGCATCAGGTCTGCCTGATAGAATTACTGAGGGGAGCTGGCATAAATCAGCAATGGGGGTGGAAATACATGTAGTCAAACCCAGGTTTATTGCTTAATCCTGTTATCAGTTAACCGTGTAGTTGTCTGCACACTGAAATTCCTAATCACAATAATTTAAATAAAAATATTCTGTATCAGTGAGCAGCTTTTATATTTCAATGAGTTAGTGGTGTCAATTATCTGCAAAATCAGGGTACAATGGGATGCTTATGAACCTTAAGTTGACCTCAAAAGATAAAGGCAAAGTCATGTACTACATGAAATATAAATATTACAGTGGAGCAAATGCTGGTATCTTTTTCCAAATATAAGTACTCTGTCGTTATTGTGTGGAAACTTTTTTTTTTTGCTTTAACCTTTTTGGGTTTCAGTTTAAGTAGCAAGTACAGATACTTTTCGTGTGGACTAATTTTTCAGAAACCAAAAAGCAGGACCGCTTGTTTTCCTCCTCCAATATAGGACTAAAAGCTAGTTACAGTAGTGTGACTGACTTCTGAGAACTAGAATAATGCAAGGCCAGATTTAGGTGCCCAGTGGGATCTTCACAAATGCTAAAGACCAATAGATGCATTTACTTTTGAAAATATCTACCAGTCTGCAAATTACAGCTGATCTTCTTTTGCTTAATTACACTTAGTTTAAATGCAAAACATTTTTGGTGAACCTTGTTCTATATTAAACGTGTAAGGTGGCTTCATATAGTACGAATATGCATTTTAAAATACACTTTTAATTGAATTCCAGTTTTATTCCAAATATAGCTTGACACACATGAAATATAATATGGCAATCTAGAAAATAAGATGCATGTCATGTACCATTTTCTCAAATAACAAAGTTAACGTGAGTACCTTAAATTAGTGGTTCTCAAACATTTTTACCTGTGAATCACCTGGCTCAATAATCCTGTCAGTGGACCATCCATTGCTAGTAGAACTCTCTGTTAATTGCATAATTATGCCTAAGATGTGCTGCAACTAAGGAGAATGGTTTCATTTAAATTATTAAACAGATTAAGTGTTTTTAACTTACTCATGTTAGGTTTTTTTATCTAACTTCATTTTAAATATATTCATTTATATCCAACACACAAGGTTTCAATGTTTTCTATATTTATGGCAGGGATGGGGAATTCTTTTTGGGTTGGGGCCACTGACCCAAATGAAAAGCAAAAAACTCCTCCAAACACCACTCTTCTTCCCCCCTCCCCCCCACTGATGTGGCCCCCAACTGAGACACTTCACTTTACTGGCGCTCCAGCCCCACCACATGAGGAGAAGGGACAAGGAGAACTGAGGTTCAGGACTTTCCATAGGCCAGATGTACTTTTCTGGAGGTAGTGGATTTTGTGGATTCTTACGCTCTGGGGTAGAGGCAAAAATGAGGGGTTCAGTGTGTGGGAACAGGGCTGCCAGTGAGTGGGATAGGGATGGGTGTACAGGATCTGGGCAGAAGGGTGGGGTACAGGAGAGAGGGTGCAAGGTCTGGATGGGAGGTAGGGTGCCAGGATGGAGGGTGCATGAGCAGACTGGGGGTAGGGTGCCTGTCCAGGAGGGAGGGTATAGGAGCAAGTTGTGGGTGTGGTGTCTCGGTGGGGGAAGGGGACATCAGATTGAGGTATGAGGGTCTGAGCATGAGGGGAGGGTGGAAGGCAGGCACTTACGTGGCTTTGCACCCCTGTTACACCCAAGCACTGGCTCCTGCTGCTCCCATTGCCTCCTGACAATGGATCACTGTGCTACCATTCCCCTTGAGGAGAGAGCAGCTCAGCCTTCCTTCCTCCCTCATACAACTGGGAGCCTGCGCAGCTGCTCCAGTCTCTCAGGCCTAGAACCATAGAGACCCCAAGAGGCCTTCTGGTCCCATCCCCTGTTCCAAGCAGAACCAACCCCAAGGAAATCAGACATCTCGCTGCCTCCCCTCCCCTTTCCTTCTTCCTTCGAGCACTGTAGCCTTAGAGTGGCTAGAGGGGGACCTTTCCTAAGGGTCAGGCAGAGTCCTGATGCTATGCTGAGCTCTCCTGGGGGAAAGGTGATCCCAGGGTGTGGGGGTGTGCTGCTCTCCTCAGACTAACCTAGCTGGGGGAAGCCCAGGGCTCACAGCTGCACTGGTGCTGGCCAATCTGCAGTGCAGTGGTCAGTTCTTGTCCTCCTGCCTGCCCCATCTCCGATCCTCGCTCCCTTGCATCACTGCAAGCTCCCTGGCCTGGACAAGCCTGCTGTGTTGAGACCCGCTCCTGCCAAATGCACCAGATTTTGCAAATAGCCTGGTGCACCTGCCCCCGCACCACCATCCCCTGCTGCCTTTTTGCAAGGAGGAGGCTCCCCCAAATTTAGACCCATCAGCCAGCACATGCAAAGGAATCTGAATTGCAAAGCGAAGGGAGTTGATGCTTTCCAGTCCCATGCTGAGCACGGTTTTCCAGGACTGCAGCCTGTTGACTCTGCCTGTTAGAGAAATGTGAATGGGCAGTGAGAGCCTGCCCTGAGCTTGTCAGCTGAACCCAGCACATGCAGCGCTTCTGCCCCCAGCTTTTGCCTCCTGTGTGATCCCAGCCAGTGCTGTACCCCATTTGTTTCCTCTCCTCCACCCCACCACATCCCTTAATGAGCTGATGAGAAGGATTTGAGCTGAGCCCTGCACTGCCAAAGTGAAACCAACAGAGCAATTGAAGGAAATCCTTTGTCCCCACCCCCTAGCCTCCCTGCCCATGTGGCTGGAAACGTGCCCCCCCCCCCCCCCCCCCCACTGGGCTCCACCTGCAGCCTCTTCCTGATTAAGTCCCTTCCTCCCCCACCTTCTCTAGGAGAGGGGAAATCCCACCTTTGCACCTCCGAGGGAAACCAGAGCGAGCTCACCACTATGTGGGGGGGGGGGGGGGGGGGGAGGGAGACCGGGGCTGAGCTCGAGCTGTGGTCGGTGTGGAAGTCAGTGTAGAACACACTTTGAGAACCACCGCCCTAAATCTATAAATGTTTTTTAGGCAATTATTTAAATTAAAACATTAATCCAGACTCTCTGTAAAAATTAAAGCATTGAATTTAGTGTAAAGCAGTGGTCCTCATCTGACCCTTCGGCACACAGCTGCTGCCCATGTGACATCCTCAGGGCCATGCAGGTAGGATTGGGCATGACCCACAACACACACACACACACACGGCCCACAATGGTAATAGGTTGAGAGTAAAGGCTGTACTTGTTGCCAGGCAACATGTTTTGCAGGAAGTTATGTAAGACAATCTACTGTTGTGCACTGAAATATTTTTTGTTTTTGAATTAACTGTGTGAGTTAACTGACAGCCATCCTTTAAATCAATCTACCCTCTTAGGAAGAATTCCCCAACTTTATTTTTCTGGTTTGTTTACTAAGTTGTACTGCTAAACTTTTCCAAAGGCAGGTAGGTAGATTCACATATCTAATACAAGAATATTTAAAGAGTAGTAGTATAGTAAAAGATCTACTGTAAGGGGGGGGACCCAAAATCCCACCATACTATTTTTTAACTTCTGGGTGTATATGAATCTTGTACATGTAGTAAATGGTATGAGTCTGTCTGGAAGTGGAAAACCTGTAGAGGAGCTCTGAGTCCTACAATCTCTAGAGTAAATTGAAAGTTAACATTTGTTGCAGAGAAACCACTAGGTTTAGTGGGAGTTTTAACTATGAAGTGTTGAATGAATACATTATGGAAAAAATACATTAGCTTAGTTGTGTTTTTTTTTTTTAACAGAATAATGTGAAAATTGAGCCATATGTATCCTTAGGTGTGATAGTTTCTTGCTGTAATATTTACATTGTATTCTTGTTACATCACTTCATTGTTAGGAGGAAGGCAGTATGACAGATAATATCATGAAGATTCAAGTTACAGGTTTTAAATGAGTTGGAACCCAACTCATATTACTTGAAAGCCAGAACATGTGCACTCCTATTTCTCAAATTTGTCAGATATGCATTGCTGGTGATATGAACGCCGAAGTCAGTGCACAATTAAGTATGGTTTGTAAACTAGAATCATAGGACTGGAAGAGACCGCCGTAGGTCATCTAATCCAGTCCCTTTATGTTCATATATTACATTTTAAAGTTTTGGGGAAGAATTATGGCATTAAGTTATGCCATAATTCTTAATTATGGCATTAGTTAAGATGTCACTTGGCACAAGGAACACTTGTGTGAAGAATGCAATGACCTTTTTTAAATAATAGTCAGATTAAGCAATATTTAGCCTTAGAACTCTGGCGAGTACATATAATGTGCAGCTTTATTTAAGAGAATTTAGATCAGATATCTAGAAGTCATGATCAATGCATATTTCAATGAACTGAACATATCTACTCTTCAAAATGACACTTATGTTTGTCACCAGCAATAGCAATTTATTCGTTCTGTAATGTGGTTGTCAACCACGAAGAAAATAAATCTTTAGGAAGGGGTGTGTGTGTGTGTAGGGGTGTGTGTGTGTGTGTGTGTGTTTAAAAAAAATAAATCTCCAGACTTAAGTACTTCTGGTTTTTGTGTGTGTACTGTTAAATATTTTAGTGTGTATAGTACTTTTGGCTCTATTTTTAAAGTTTTTAAAATCTCAAATTTTCTTTACAGGTTGGGCACCATAATATTTAGCTGCTTTGTTTGTGTTGGACAGGTAAGTGGAAACAAAGGAGTGTAAGATGCCATGTGTCATGGTGAAGGGTTGGCTGAACAAAAGGCATAGCATAATTAATCTGTGCAAAACTAGTATGCATCGTGCCCTTCTGCAGCATGCCCAGTGATGGAGGGTTGCAGGCAAAACCTAGCTAAGATTAACAATTGTGGAGTTGCCTTTTGAAATCCAGCGACGTTTTCGAAGATGTCTTCCTACATAGTTCAAATTCACATAACTGCTTTGCAATAAGGAATCTAAAGTGTCTATGTGGAGTTGCAGTTAAAAAGTTTGCTGTTGACCACATTTCTCCAGAATGGTTACTGTTAATGCATTCTCATGTATTTGATTTTCAAGGTGAATCATGCCATAGGTTGTCATGATTCTTCCCTTCTCCCGGAGATCTGCTTCATGTTGCCTAGATTCCTAATTATAGGAATTAGGTATCTTAAATATCAGTTCATTGAATAGTTGATTAACCTCATGAATTCTTATAGTCCCTGAGGTGAGACCAGCAGACAGTGCACTCTGGCCCCACTCCTGAGAAATCCCCTGCCACTGAGCGCTGCTGCTGTATCTTGTTTAAAAACCAGCTGCTTGTCGCCCTGTGCTGCTGCCTCTGATAAAGAGGCAGCAGCACAGGGTGGCAGCAGCCCCTGTCCAGGAGAGGGGGGAGTCTGAGCTCCCAGACCTGGCATGAGTCAGAACCTAGACAGACTGCCAGCCCATCTGGCTCCTAATACACTTGAAATGCAGAGCAACAGCAGGGGTAGGTCCCAGACCTGGTGCAAGCTGGGACTATGTTGGGCTCCTGGCAATCCTGCTGCAAAATTTACAGGCAGGGTAGGGGGGAAGAGGGAAATGCTTTTATTCTATAGCAGTGTTTCTTAAACTGTGTTCTGTGTGCCGTGGACAACAGAATTCAAAATAGCTGCCCTTAAAGGGGCAGGCGACCTTCTTTGCTCAGTAACCTTCTCTTCCCCCCCCCCCCCACAACTTTTTTTTCCTCAACAAAAAAAATCCTTGTTCCTCATTTAAAAAAAAAAAATTGTTTGGTGTTCCTTGGTCTTAAAAAGTTTAAGAAACACAGTTCTCAAGCATTAACCTGTAAGCGTTTACTTATTGGTTAATCAACTACACCAGTGGTCCCCAACCTTTTGAGGCTGCTGGGCGCCCAGAGCTGTCACTGCTGCTCACGCACCGCTCATGTGCTACATGCCCGGGGAGGGGCTGCCCAGATGCTGTGGCGGGCGCACATAAATGCCTCGGCGGGCGCTGTGGTGCCCGCACGCACCGCATTGGGTACCACTGAACTACATCATTACATCCTTAACAGGAATACTGCATATACATGAATTTATCTGGGTTTGGGTACTATTAATCAGACTTGCAAACAATATTTTTATAAAGACTTCATAGCAATTCTCAAGTTATTAGCTTGTTCGTATTCATTGAAACTCTAGTAACTAGGCTGTGCAATAATGTATGTTTTGTGCATGCTAACACGCCAAAAATAATTCCTAATTTAAAAATGCTTTCCACAGGTTTCAGTATTCATTCACCCTTTGGAGAGTCTTCAGGAGATAGTATGAAGGATACTCTCTGTATGTAGATGTTTAAACTTAAAAATGCTTGGATTTCAATCCAATCTGCATTAGTTAATAAGCATCTGAATACATTTCCTAGCTAGTGTTGTCAGCACTTAAAATGTTGTATTTAATATGCTGCTAACAAGCATTTAATCATTAAAATGTTGCAAGGCTTCATATGTTTGCTAGCTTTCAGGAAAAAAAATCAAAGCAGAATACAGCTTATTAGTTTACATATGTACCTCTTGCAGTTTGATGTTCCAGAATCACTTTAGTGTAAAGTTGAGTTTTTTGAACAAATTTTAAATGTTGCTATTTTACAGGTGATCTTTGCTATGGGAGCTATATGTAATGCTTTTTGGCTTATGGAAGCTGGCAGATTTGTATTTGGGTAAGTCTAGGTTAAAAAGTCAACATCCGATTGTACATGCTTACAGGCACAACCACCTTTTTCTGTGTTCTGCAGCATGCCAAGCACACTTGTGTTCCTCCAGTCTCGGTCTATGTATTTTGGTCTTGATACTACTTCAGTCAGGTCTGTGCAGAGTTGTAGGTGCATTTCTAAATTTTATTATAGACTTGGAACTGGCTTTCCAGTGCTTCACTGTTATATTCAGTAAATGTCTTTATTGAAATTTAAATACAGGCAGTCCCCGGGTTACGTACAAGATAGGGACTGTAGGTTTGTTCTTAAGTTGAATCTGTATGTAAGTCGGAACTGGCGTCCAGATTCAGCCGCTGCTGAAACTGACCGCCAGTTCTGACTTACATACAGAATCAACTTAAGAACCCCAAACGTCCCCAAGTCAGCTGCTGCTGAAATTGATCAGCAGCTGATTCCAGGAAGCCCGGGGCAGAGCAACTCTGCCTCGGGCTTCCTGTAGTCAGCGCTGGTCAGTTTCAGCAGCGGCTGACTTGGGGACGCCTGGGGCAGAGCAGCTGGGGTGCTGCTGGGTTGCTCCAGTAGCGCCGCTCCTCGGCACTACTGGACCAACCCAGCAGCACCCCATCTGCTCTGCCCCAGGCGTCCTGATTCAGCCGCTGCTGGTCAGAGCAGCTGTGGTGCTGCTGGGTTGGACCAGTAGCGCCCAGAGCGGCGCTGCGGAACCAACCGGCAGCACCCCAGCTGCTCTGTCACATGCGTCCGGAGAAAAGCCTAGTCTGCTGGGGGGGGGGGGGGGGAGGGGCGTACTAGCTGCGCCCCCCCACCCCCCCCCCACCCCAGAAGACCAGGAAGACATGGGCGGCGGACCGAGACGCACCGCGGTCCCGCCGCCTGGGTCCTCCGCGGCTTTGCTTCCCGTCTCCCTGGTCTGCTGGAGGGAGCAAAGCCTCTGAGGACGCCGGCAGCGGGACAGCTGCGGGGCGTCTGGGCTGTCCCGCTGCCAGCTTCCCTCGCGGCTTTGCAAAGCCTCGGGGAAGCCCAGGCACGCCTGGGGTGCCCCGCTGCCCGAGCCGCCCCCCCCCCCCGCGGCTTTGCAAAGCCGTGGGGGGGGGGGGCTCGGGCAGCCCAGGCGCCCCTGGGCTGCCTGAGCCCCTCCGCGGCATTGCTCTGCGTCTTCCTGGTCTGCAGACCAGGGAGACACAGAGAAAGCCCCAGAGTACACGGGCGGCAGGACCGTGAGGTCCCGCAGTCCGTGTACTCTGGGGCAGCCCCGTTCGTAACTGCGGATCCGACATAAGTCGGGGACTGCCTGTAATGGAAAAACACACAACCAGCAGACCAGATTGTTGTTTATAAACAACAGAATCACACCATGGTGCTGGTGCTCCTGGTTTCGCATTGTAAAAGTAATGGGTTTTAGTATATAATGCAATTTAACAAGTAAACACAGTTGCTGTAGCTTTCCCTCAGCGATATTGTTTGATCACAAATAAGAAGTGGGCTATAAGATAATCTTTATTAAGCTGTGATTGACAATATGAAAGTTGCACAATCTGTGACCCATTATGAATAAGCACTAAGAAACATGTTTTAGTTTTGTGAAATCCTGGCTCTGTTAATTTTAGTCTTCTCCCCTTGGTTCTTACACTATTCTGTCTCTGCAGCCCCTTCCTAGCTATCGCATTTATTTTATTGTTTTGCATCTGCTTTCTTCATATTGCCCTCTTTATGCAATCCAAGGCAATTGCAATCCATTTTTTCCTAATTTTTCCTATAGTCTTACATGTTTCACTGGAATCATAATAGAAACTACCTACTCAAATCTATGCAAACTGAAGTCAGTTTAATGCAGGCATGGGCAATAATTTGTAAAAGGGGGGTCACTCTACCAATTTCTGAAGTGCCCCAGAAGGTGCAAGGCCTTGGGTGGAAGGGGCGGGACCTGGAGATTTCTCTGCTCCCCCACCCACAGACTCTAATTGGCCTGGGAAGTGTGTGAGGTCCCCCCCATCCCCCCCGAGAACTGTCAGCTGTTTTAAAACAGCTGGTGGTTGCTTCCAGCCATCAGGCATCTTGGGGGGGAGGAAGAGGAGACTTTGTATGCTTCCTCCTCCTCCTCCCTCCCCTGTCCCCAGATCTCAGTTGGCCTCAGGGTAGGGGAGCAGCAGGGCTGCTGTGGGCCGGATCCACTGGTGGGCCAAATTCGGCCGTGGAGGTGCCTTTGCTCACTGGTTTAACTTATTTTCTTTGTTCAATCCCAGCTGGTGGTAAATCTTAAGTATATTTCTCTTTCTCCTATTTAGAATTGGTGGGGAATCCTTAGCAGTAGCACAAAATGCCTATGCTGTCAGTTGGTTTAAAGGCAAGGAATTAAACCTTGTGTTTGGATTACAGCTTAGCATGGCCCGAATTGTAAGTATAAAACCCTATAACTATTTTTTTTTATTTGCACTAGTATTTTATCAATCTAGTATTTTATCAACTTCATATAAATATCTGACCTGACATTCAACCATGCTTCTGCTATTCATTCTGTTTGGGTTAGGAAATAAGAATTGGATTGATTCCTTTTTTGCTTCCTCTGCCCCCCAGCTTTCCCCTGATGGAGGACTGTATCTTCTGCTCTGGTTAGACATCTCCTCCTGAAGTCTGCTCTACTTGGTTTTAAATATGGTTGAACAAAGCATACCTTTAACATAGTGTGTAGAATTCAGGGTAATATGCTGCAAAACATCTAATTTGTGACTGGATTCTTATCTTTGTAATCTTGAATCTATTCAATTCTTATGCTAGTTGCTATTTTATTTTCATGCCTTGAGATGCATAAATCAAGCTTACTTTGTTCTCTCATTTTTAGATTACATTTCTTGGGCAATTGGAGAAATTTAAACCGTTCATTTTAGCTGATCCTTTAAAACTATAATAGAAGAGTAAACCGCAATATTCATGCCAATCCTTTCTTTCTAGGGGAGCACTGTGAATATGAATATCATGGGATGGATATACTCCAGAGTTCAAGGTCTGCTGGGCTCCACAGGTCACAGAACACTTGGGTTAACACTCATGATCGGTTAGTAAATATTTTTTTTAAAGTCCTCAGTTAAACATGAAAATCCTGAATGCTAAATGACATAAGCAACACTGAACATTTTAAAGAATATGCATGAACTAAAAGCTAAAATGAGTGGTGGTTATAGCCTCTCCAGTTGAAAAATTGCTTGGTATTACTGAAAATCAACTATAGATCAGTCTGAGATATTGCTGGCTATTAAGACATGCTTTGCTGCTAAGTTCAAACTTTAAGCAAAGTCAACATCTGAGTAGTTATCCCACTTAATTGACAATTACTGGTGTCTTGTATGTGTCCAGCTAGCAACTAAAATCATTGGCATATGTAATGATTTTCTTGTCGCTTATGTGCTGGGGGATGAGGTGTGTATGTGTATCATTCCATTGACTTGATGTACATCTCTTGTCCATCAAAAAGTCAGTATATCAAAATTCTTGTGTTCCCGTTTGTTCCTCTGTTCTCTGGAGAGAGAATATCAGTCCCACTTGGGACAAAGCCTTCACCCTCTACAAAACCAAACCATGGATATTAGGACGCTATTCCTGCTTGCATCTGAGCTTGAGTTTTGCTTCTGATATTCCAAGTAAAATTTCTGGTGCAGAATTGCTCACATATTCCAAGTAAAATTTCTGGTGCAGAATTGCTCACAAATTGCATGTATCTTTCTGAAACTGCAGATCTGTGGGTGTAATGAGGTCACTGTATTTCTAGATAAGTGTAGTTATCTGTAATACAGGCACAACTGTACTTGAAACATTTGTGAACTTAAGACTTTTAAACTTAAACAACAAATGGTCTGGTAGCACTTTGTAGACTAACAAAACATGTAGATGGTATCATTTGTTAGTCTACGAAGTGCTACCAGACCATTTGTTTAAGTTTATCCTGTACAGACTAACTCGGCTACCCCCTGATGCTTAAGATTTTAAGATGGTGTCCATATTGGGTAGAGTTTAGATAGCAGAAATATCTTTGTACTTCAAAGACTTTGAATTAGTCCACTAGTTTTTTATAATGACAGCAACTGATGTTGTTCATCGTGAACTTTGCAATTGTTGTTCTGGTCTGTTTAGAAATGTAGGGTAAAATATGTATGTTTTGAAGAGCTTGGTCTCTAAAGTTACTACTGTCCACCTCTTCTTCTTACAGGTGGAGTCACATGTATCTTTTCACTCATCTGTGCACTAATTCTTGCTTATCTGGACAAGAGAGCAGAAAAAATCCTTCGTAAAGAGCAAGGGAAAACTGGTGAGTGATAAAGAATTAGCATAATATGTTAACCTACAATATTATCGGTTACTGTAGGATTCCAGGTTATATATACATCACCCTTCACTCTAGAACAAAATAACTGGAATTTAAAGGGGTCTATTAGTCAATAAAAATGGCTTCAGGTGCTCTGATTTTACCACTACTCACCTTCTCCTTGCTGCAAAATCTTGGATAAAACAAACCCTGCTTCTAGCTGTCTTCTATTATCAAAGTGTGAAGATTCCCCTTCTTCTATATGGTTGCTAAAGTATGCATCTTCCTCCAACAATCTGCAGTGATGTGTTGGCTACATAAATATGAGGCATGCTAGAAACTGACTTTTTTTGCTCTGTTCCTACATTTAATCACTTTTTCTCCATAGTTTGGGGTTGCAGCAAAATATCAATATTAATTGAAATGAAGTCAGTTAAGATGTTCCACTTGGCTGTGCTAATCAGTCTGACTCAATGAAATTGCTAGTTTAAACTTGCCACAAGCTCCCTCTTGCACATATTTATAACTGAGTGACCGTATATATCGTACACAATCTAACTACATGAACGCTCACTTAGGATGTGAAACGTTAACTGGTGAGGGTTGGAGCAACTGCTGCCTCTGGGGCATCCTGGTCAAAGCAGCCTCTTTCCATGGTGGGCCCAGTCGCCCCACAGGCAGTGGCTGCCTTCGCTGCAATGCCGGACCTGTGAGGTACCCTGGTCTGCCATAGGCAGGGGCTTTTCCACCCCAGCAGTGGGGCAACTCCAGCCAGCCTGGAGTGAACCCTGCCTGCTCATGCTCTCCCTTAATCAATTTCAATCAATATGTTTAACTGGTTAACCAATTAAAGAGGATTTTTACATCCCTACACTCCAGTTCTGCAATGCATTATTTATTTTTCAGCATTAAAATATTAAATATAAACTATAGAAAACTTGAATTGATCCCGGCATTTCTTTCTTTCTGAAGGTGAAGTGATTAAGTTAACTGATGTGAAAGACTTCTCGTTGTCTTTGTGGCTCATATTTATAATCTGTGTTTGTTATTATGCGGCTGTGTTTCCTTTCATTGGACTTGGGAAGTAAGTTTGACTCTGTTTTGTTTCATTAATTTAAACACAAAACCCTGCAGCAAAACATCCTGTCATAATCTACCATACAGTACAAGTTTGACAAAGTTGACAGAACTATTTGTAGAGACAATATAAACTTTTAAAGATAACTTTAAAATGAGAAACTACTGCTGTTAGGTTCTCTCACCTTTTGTAGCAGTTCTACATTTGAGTCTGCTTTTGATGTGCCTTCAGTGATATTGCTTGTGCCATCTCTTATTTGAGAGAGATGATGTGAATTTCTTATCTATTGCACTTTCTAGGATGTTATGTATCAGGTAATTTACTAGTCAATGGAATTTCCATCGACACTGCTCTACAGCCAAAATGCTTCTGAAATAAATTTAGCCAAACTTTACTAATTCTGGGTCCCTGAGAATGAAAATGATGCTTAAAATTGTTGATTGGCTCTAGTTTTCAAGATATGCTATTGGGTCAGTATATACGACCCTTGACTTGCGAATGGCAGAGGATAAGTGAATTATAAAGGGAAGGGATCTCAATTTAAACCAGAAATGACTAAAATACATCTTTGACTGGATCTATGAATAAATCTGACTGGGTTTGGACAGTACTTGCTTTTTAGGCAAAACAATGAATGATGCAATCTGAAGCTGGTATTGCGTCATACATGATATGAATTGCATCATGTTATTCCTAGAACTTATGGATGATGCAATCATAACGAAGCTTACATCACTCTGCTGAACAAATTGCCCTATATCAGCTCTAGAAATCATACAGTGTCGTGCTCTCTTATTTGTCAGTGTTTGATTTTGCAAAGGGACACATTTGTTAGCCAAAGTGAGCAGAGATGCCTCGTACTTGTGTGAACAGTGCAGATAACTTCTGCTGTGTTTGTGGTGAAGTGACTTTTGCATCACAAAAGCGCAGTATAACCACTATGGTTAAGAGAGCCTATCACCTTTATTTTGGCTGCAAAATTGGAGATCAGGACAAGAGGTGGGCCCCACACATACGCTGCAACACTTTGCAACAAATCTTCGCCAGTGGTTGAACAGGAAAAGGAAATCTATGGCTTTTGCAGTGCCAATGATTTGGAGAGAACCAACAGATCATACCAGCAATTGTTACTTCTGCATGGTGCCTCCAGTTGGGAAAGATGTGTCAAAGAAGAAAAAGTGGACTGTGCATTATCCAAACATTCCATCAGCTGCACGCCCAGTACCCCATGGAGGAGGACTGCCGGTTCCTGATGCACCAGAATCATTCTCACTTGAGTCAGACGAAGAGGATGAAACTTCTGGTCCTGAACCATCAATGTCACAGGACCCACATTTTCTCCCATCCTCCTCCTCTGAACCACACCTCATAACACAAGGTAAACTGAATGACCTTGTCAGGGATTTGGAACTACCCAAGAGTAAGGCAGAGCTGTTGGGCTCCAGACTACAGCAGTGGGATCTCCTGGCAGGTGATGTTAGGGTTTCCATGTTCCATGACCATCAAAAGGATCTTGTCCCATTCTTCTTCATGGAAGGCGATCTTGTAGCCTGCAACAACATCGATGGTGTGATGGCAGCCCTCAACATCATTCACCATCCAGATGAGTGGAGACTGTTCATTGATTCATCGAAGACGAGTCTTAAAGCTGTTTGCTGCATAATGGCAATATTTTGCCATCAATTCCAGTTGGTCATGCAGTCCATATGAAGGAAACCTATGACAACGTGAAACAACTTTTGAGGTGCATAAACTATGACCAACATCAGTGGCAGCTTTGTGGCAATTTGAAGGTTGTTGCTCTCTTGCTTGGTCTGCAGGCTGGATACACAAAGTACAGCTGTCTTCTCTGTGAATGAGAGTCGTGCAAGAGATCAAGATAGATTGGCCACTCCGACGGTCATTGGAGCCTGGGAGGAAAAGTGTTCAGCATCCACCAGTTGTTGAAACAAGGAAGATTTTTGTTACCACCCTTACACATCAAGCTGGGTCTGATGAAGAACTTTGTCAAGGCCATGAACAAAACACAAGCAGCTTTCAAGTACCTCCATGGAAAACTTCCAAGGTTATGTGAAGCTAAGATAAAGGAAGGTGTCTTTGTTGGTCCTCAGATTCGTGAACTTCTTCGAGATGATGCATTTGACCACGCACTGCGTGGCAAGGAAAAGACGGCATGGAAAGCCTTCCAGTTAGTGGCAATAAATTTTCTCGGAAACAAGAAGGCAGACAACTACAAGTTGTTGGTGGAAAACCTCAAGGCATACAAAAGTCTTGGTTGCAACATGTCACTAAAGATACACTTTTTTTGCACTCTCATCTAGATTTTTTTTTTTTTTTCCCACCGAACTGCGGATCAGGTGAGTGACGAGCACAGCAAGCGATTTCACCAGGACATTGCAACAATAGAGAAATGCTATCAGGGCAAATGGAGCCCATCAATGCTTGGAGACTATTGCTGGACAGTGACAAGAGATGCTCCATTTAATGAATACAAGAGACCAGCCAAGAAGCACTGAGTAGACACTGAATAGAACTAAACTATGTACATAATAGTTTTTGCCTCTTGTTTCATAATAAATTTTATTTATAGAACCCTTTTGCTGATTTTTAAAGTGTTACATAAACAGGACAGGTGAAATATTATCATGTAAAGCAACCATAAACACGTGAAAAGACCTAGGTTTACAATTTACGATTAAAACTCTAGCTGCACAATATACATAGACGTAAAATGTAAAAACTTAAATATCTTGGAAACAATAGCCAATCAGTTGTTTTAATTGTCATATTTGAATTCAGCACATCAAAATACATAATAAATAGTACTTTTTATCTCCTAAGCAGACTACTTCTAAAAAATTGTAGACCAGTGTTACTTGACTAGTCAATAGGCACTTCCTCCTTTGAAATGTACAAAAGCCCCAGCGGGAGACAGTACAAGAGGTAGCGGGGGTGGGGGATTCAACTAGCCCTTAACATCCTTAGTTAGCGCTGGTTGAGTTGGCGTAATACTTGTTACATTTGTTACCTGAAACTTGGAATTGGATTATGTGAAACTTGGAATCTAATGCAGCAAGAGCCAGGGAAGGCTGCAATTTAGTGGTGTCCTCTACTGTCAAGTGAAGATTTGACTCAGCGTAGCAGTAGCTTTAGATTGCAGGAACTTTGAATACTGTCAGTCCTCTTGATCTGTGCATGTAGCTTTTCTGAACCCTGTGCTTTGACCTAAGTAATCTGTTGCTAGATTCAAATCCTGTATAGAAATACAATGTTCTAATTCAGATCTTTTCCTTAATTAAATGGGAAGGGAGTTAAATGTCACTAACCATCAGACTTCTCCAAGCTAATATAGTTCTTTGGCTTCTCCGTTTTGCTTCTGCACCCTCCTCTCCATAACATCTGGCTTTGGATGGCCTAATACAGTTGTTTAATCCTTGTTTGTCCCATTGCTGGGTTAGCTACCAGTGAATCATGCTTTTGATGACTTTCAAAAATAGAACTTCTAATGTAGAAGAAAACATTTTGTGTAAACTTCTGTCCTAGAAGTCCATTTCCTTAAATGTCATGCAATTCTATATGTAGTATCTTTCTGTGTATCACGCCCGAAAAAAACTTTAGTAAACTTGCATTTTTCTTTCCTAGTTAGTTTTAGCTCAAGTTTCAAAATGAAACGCTTTTTCTAAACAGGTAGAGAAATATTCTAAAACTAATCTATGGGTTTTACTTTAGGGTTTTCTTCATTGAGAAATTCAGATTTTCTTCTCAAGAAGCAAGTGCAATTAACAGGTATTCCTGCAAATTTACTTTAAGTCTTTAACATAAAGCCTTTTCATGTAAAGTATGTCACTAAGGTCTGGGAGTCCAGGGAGAGAGGTGGGGAATCTTTTTCAGATCTTATCTTCAGGCATATTTGTATTGTATGACCAGCGTGTTTCACTGGAGCCTGAGTAGGCTATTCTGTCAAGGAGCATCAGTCTCTCCCTTGTGGGAGATAGACTATTAAAAACGAGCCATAGCACTTTGTTTAGAAATGCCTTTGTCAGGTGCTATGCTGCTTGGGTATTTATCGGGCGTGGAATGTATGAATTATGCCTTCTAGCATCCCAGAACAGTTCAATCGTGGGGTTCCAGAATGAAGAGGGGATTTGGTGTTGTAGATAGTGGTGCTTCATCATGGGAACGGCAGAAACTCCTTGTGGCTTAAAATGTAGGAGAATAAATGTTTTCAAACTTATCACTTTATTTTGTAGCATTGTATATATCATATCAGCACCCATGTCCCCTCTCTTTGGATTCCTGGTGGATAAACTTGGAAGAAATATTATCTGGGTTATGTGTGCTGTAGTGGTAACCCTTGCTTCTCACGTTATGTTGGCCTTCACTTTCTGGAACCCTTGGATTGCCATGGTAATTCTTGCTAATAACAGTTACTTTGTGTGTAATATATTAAAAAAAAAAAGTGATGTATCTTCTCTGAGGTGAAGAGCTCTCTTTTTTGCAGCCACTGACCCAAAACAAAATCAGTTGTGGGCCACATGCTGTCCTTTGTGGGGTATGTAGGCTCCATGTGCCTCAGAAATGAGGGAATTTGGGGCTGAGACAAGGAAGTGGGGTTTAGGGAGAGAGTTAGCACCCCGATGTGCCTATCCCAGAGCACCCAAGGGATTTGGGGTGCAGAAGAGGGCTCTGGGCCAGAACCAAGGGAGTTGGTGTGCGGGACAGAGTTCCATCCTGGGGCCGGAGAGTTGGGATGCAGGCTTGAGTCAGGTGGTGCTTACTACACTTGGCTCTGTTGGCCGTGGAATGGAAGTGGCAGTCATGTCTAGCTGCTCTGCATGGCCTGTGTTGCCAGTGCAGCTCCCATTGGTTACAGTTCCCAACCAATGGGATCTGTGGAGCTGGCAAAGCATGCAGAGCTTTCCTGCATACTAGGACTTCTGGCCTGCTGAGCGGTGATTTGCTGTGGGCTGGATGAAATTAAGCAGCAGGATGGATCTGGCCTACAGGCCAGCAGTTTCCCCGCCTCTGTGTTATCTGATAGCATGGTCAATACAATTTATTATGTAGCTCTCTTGATCCTATTTCTGGCGCTGTGCATATAATGGAGATGAGAGAATAGCGACTAGTGTAGAGAAAGATAATCAGGCATTCCTATTTACCCTTTATTTAAATAATACAGAAACAAGGGAATGCTATATGAAATAAAAATTAAAGGCGAAGTTGTGGAATGATTTACACAAAACTATCTGCTCAAAATTACCATCGAGGCAAAGTCCTTAGGACTTTAACATAGGCAATTTAAAACCAGATTAGATACCTAACTGAACTGTAGTGAAGATTGAAACATAAGGGCTTATAATAGACAAGCCAACCACTGTGGGTGGGAGGTTAGCAGGACACTTACCATGTAGGTAGGTCGTTCTAGAATGTAGGTAGGCTCGTGTCTGATCTGTTACAGTAATTCCAGTGCTCCTTCAGAATCTGGTAGGGTTCAGAGGGTGGGTTGTAAGACTGCGGTTTTGCAGCAGCTGCCTCTTACTTTCATGGCACTCTAGACTGTAGGAAGAAGCTCCAAGGGTCTGAAGCTTAGCAACTCTGCAAGCTGCCTGCACTTTTTCCTCTGGTATGGGCTAATCTTAAATAAGGTCATGGGTGAGATGCTTAACTGTTTTCTGTTCTGGAAGCTGTGTACAAACACTGGAAACTCCAAACAGCTTCTCACCAATTTTACTGGAGTGAAGAAATTGCCAGAAACCCCCACTTTGTGTTCATACCACTTTCTAGTCCTGCTGCATTAAAGCGTTCGCTCCTCTGAAGTCCTGTACTGTAGAATTCTGAAGGCACCTGGCTTTCCAGGTGATAGGAGAGGGGGGAGTTGAACTTATGTTTTCTTTATTGGTAGGAAGGTAACTTAAACTCTCCCAAAAATGTGGCATACTTTTCTATGTATTGTATCTCCACAAAATTAAGCTTTTTTTCCCCCTCTAACTGGCTGATTCTGCTTATGCAAAGCTCATCCAGAAACTTGTTGCCAAAATACAGGCCTGCTGATATGGGAGGAGCAAAGGGGGCAACTGCTCCAGGGCCCAGCAGTTTAAAAGGGCCCAGGGTAGTGGCAGCACCTGGAGCCCCAGGTCCTCTACATCGCCACTGAAGCGCTGTGCTCTAGGCAGTTCGGGGGGGCTGCATGCATGCATGAGCACTGCATTCCAGGTGGTGCTGAGGATGAGTGCTCCTGGCCTTGCCCCTTCTGGGACCACAGAGCTAGCCCCCACCATCCTCACAACCTTGGGGCCCAGCAAGGCTGTCAGTTCCCCTGTAGAAATGTCATCCTTTTTTATTAAAACTCTATACCACAGTGGGCAAGAGGCAGCTAGCCGCCCAGATCTGGCCTGCGGCTGCCTTGCTAGGATCCTTAAGCACAGTACAGCTGCTCTAAATGTTCCCAGCATAGAGCAGCTACAAGGAGGGAAGCTTTGTGCTCTGTTCCCGCCCCCAGCAAAATTTCTCGGTGCCCATTGACCAGTTTCTGGCCAATAGGAGCAGAGAGATTTTGCTGGTTGCAGGGGCAGCCAATGAAGCCTCTTCCCCTCCACCCTGCCTGGAGCAGAACCATGTGGAACAGCTTGCAACTGCAGCCTTCAGGTTCCTGCAGGGCTGCTGGCTGGAAGCTGCTTAGGTAAGCACCTTTCAGTCAGTCTGCCTATAGCACTCCTTCCCCTGCCATTGCCTCCCACCTACCTGTTCCAGTCCACCACCCAAACCCTCTGCACTCCTTTCCCCCACATCACAACTGCCTCCCTGTCCTACACCTCTCCCCTCCCCCAGGCTAGAATCCTCTGGCACCCATATCCCCTCCCTGTACCATGCATCCAATTCTCCTGCCATAGATCAGCCTCTCCCCTCCCCTCAAACTCAGACTCCATACCCTCTCCTGTGTCCCAGCCTCTGTCCCAGACCCCCTCTCCCTTCAGTAGAAATGCAGCCCTTGATCAGTTGCCAAAAATCATGGAGGGGGGGCACACCAATAAATATTATTATCCACCCTTGCTCTATACCAAGTATTATATCTTAGTACTTATAGAGTGAGTTGTATATAGACTGGTTTTAAATACAATCTTATTTATTCTAATCTTGCTTTCAACAGTGTATGTTAGGAGTAGCCTATTCACTGCTTGCGTGTGCTTTGTGGCCAATGGTAGCTTTTGTTGTGCCAGAACATCAGCTGGGAACCGCTTACGGCTTGTGAGTATATTTATATCTGTCTCCCACGGGAGGCCTATAGCAGGCACTTCCAAACACTGAAGAACCACTTACATTTTGACTAGCTTATTCCTGATTGCAGTGACCATGTTAGCAGCTAATGAAACTATCTTACAAAATTACTTATGCTAGGAGCAATTCTCAAGTTCTTACTGTATGTTTTTGATAGCAAATAAACCTAATACTTGTTTCCGTTCTTTTGAAATTATTGTTTCTAAAATAGGTTTTGCTCTCCACATGTGAAAGATTAGTGGCAAAAGTAACAGGTCACAAACATAGGACTTGATTCTGCCCTCAGATTTGTGGATGCAGTTTGTAAAATCTAAGAATGTAGTTGTTGCATATTTTGCTTTTGTATACCTTGATTTAACTTGTGCCTGTGTAGACAGTCTTTTTTTAAGCTTTATTTATAAATGCAGATAAGGAAACTCTCTTTACTCTTCATACCATAAGCAAGTTGACTTCTTTAAAAATAATAAAATTCCCCATGTAATGTGAATAATATTGTATACTCTGTCTTTTAGTATGCAGTCTATCCAGAATCTGGGTCTGGCAATTATTGCCATAGCAGCAGGTATGATACTGGATTCTCGAGGGTACCTGTTCCTAGAAGTCTTCTTCAGTGCTTGTATTTGCTGTAAGTACATTACTGTGGGAACCTATTGCCCCTGAATATAGGGGAGCTCACATGACATTTTCCTTATTTCTTGGTGTCTTTGTAGACATATCCATGAATTGTTTTTGGTTGCATAGATTGATAATTGGGTGCTTGCTTGTTTCATAAACTGATGTTGAAAGTAACTAATTTTCACTGGACTACTTATTCCTTAGGTTCAAGGGACTTTATAATGAGTATGGAAGATAGCGGAGGTAGGATGAGACTAGATGGATATTAAATATAGTCAAAACCTTTGCAGGTAACACTGAAACACGCTAGTTATGCTAAAATGGGATCTTCCAGGAAAGTCTCTTTCCATGTTAAGGAATCTTTCTTTCCTGATCTTGCTTTAAGCACTGTAAGTGGAATGAAAGCAAAGTCAATAGGTCTTGTGCTCCTAGCTCACTTAGCAAGATTGACCGAAGATGGGATTTACAAATCAGCTATGTAAAAGATTTGACTGAATTGCATTTTAGAGTAAGAGTTTGGTTTTCCTCCCCTCTTAGTAACCTTGCTGACAATACTCTTCTGCTTTTCTAGTGTCCCTAATAGCTGTGGTTATGCTGTATTTTGTGAATCATCTCACTGGTAAGCACATGTTTATATTGTCTCTATTTTGTTCTGTTGAGTTGGTAATTACAGTTACAACAGTGATCTAAATCTTTCCTCTCTAACTAGTATTACAAGTAGGGTAACAAACTGTGTGGATAAAATTTTACCCTCTGAATGTAGCTATTTCTAAATTATCTCAACATAAGTTTTCTTTATTAAAATTCCCTCAACATTATCGGTATGAATGCTCCTAATAATTGGGATATGCAGAGGATTCAGGACCTTCTTGAACTAACTTGAGAACTAGTTTTAAAACACTTTGCACTTAATATAGTTCTTTCTTATGAAAAGAATACAGTACAGCTGCACATGGATATCAGACTTGATTGTCTATGCTAGGTCAGGGGTTCTCAGGACAGATTTTTTTTTTTTTTTTTTTGGTGGCCACTCCTATTTGTTTTTCTAAAATACTTGGGGGCTGAAGTCCCATGTCCAGATCCCAAGTCCCCACAGGTTGAGGATAGGGCTTGGGGCTGGCACTCTAAGCCCCAAGGCCAGAGCCTGCCACCCCAATCCCTGGGACTGAAGCCCAAAGGCTGAGCCCCACTGCCCAGGGGAAGATAGGGAACTGACTGCCTGTTCCTCCAGCCTTGTGCCCCTGGGGTCTCTGGAGTGAGGGCAGGATCCAACCCCTGCTGGCAGCTAACACCAAGGTGGTGCATCCAGGAGCAACAAGGAGGGGCTTTTACTTTGCCTTTTTCTTATCTCCACCATCACAGCCCAGGCTGTTGCCGTATGAGAGCCCCTGGTGGCCATATCTGAGAAATGCTTTAGTAGGCCATGAGTAAGGCCATATCTTCACTTGCCGTGTTGGAGATCAATCTTCTGTCATTTGACTTAGTGGGTCTAGTTAAGACCCGCTAAATCGAACACTGAGCATGGCTCAGGTCAGTGCTGGTACTTCTGGCAGTCACGAGAAGTAAGGAAAGCCAACAGGAGTGTTTGCCCCTGTCATGGCTCCTTCCCCACTCTGGCATGATAAATGCAGAAATGGGGGCCAGCAAGTGTACCCCAAAGCCTTATCTACCAGGCTTGTATAAAACTTCCCCCAAAATCTTAAACCTAGATCTTGGGAATAAAACTTCCGCTGCCACCTCCCAAATCTTGATAAAGAAATTAGGGGGAAGATCATTTGGGAAATCTCACCCCTAAGATAAAAATCAAGGCACACAATTAACCACTGCCAGGTTAATAAAAAGAAATGAAAGAACTTTTATTACAACAATATTCCTGTTGCAAACATAATGACTAGATATGGAGGTAACAAAATATACTCATGGAGAAACTCCATGGGCCTAGAACTTAGTTACAAAGAAAAGCCAAAACATCTTTTAAGCAGTGCCAGATCTCAGATCCCATACCCAATCCTTAAAACAATAAAACCTAACGAAACTACCTAAACTTTACCCTTCTTACAGAAAATGAAGAATGGTGTCTTGGAGAGAGAGAGAGAGAGAGAGAGATGCTTGTCCCTCTCTGTAGCTGCAGAGAACTCCCTGAGAGACAAAGGGGAGAAAGGAATAAACCCAAGTTCCTTTGTCCCAGTTTGAAAAGTCCCACCTACATTCCTATTGGTCATTCCACCTGGCTAGGTGTAGTTAACCCCTTAATCCCCAGGCTGCTGGCTAACCCTCATAATCATGACCGCCCCCATTGGCTTATCTCTGTGAAGATGGTGCCAAGCTGGAGTCAGTTAACCTTAAGCCAGCCTACATATCTTGCATAGCTGAAGTTGTGCACCCTAACCTGACCTTCCAGGTCTAGTGTAGACTTTGGCCTAAGGCTGTGGGTATGTCTACACAACAGAGTGTCTGTGCTACAAGCCTTTATTTCATGGAGGTTAGGTCCATAAAAGGCTATTAGCCAGGGGATAAAATGGTGTCCTTGGCCTCTGTCAAAGGCTGGAGAGGGATGACAGGAGACCAATCGCTTGATCATTGTCTTCGGTCCACCCTCTCTGGGGCACCTGGTGCTGGCCACTGTCGGCAGACAGGATACTGGGCTAGATGGACCTTTGGTCTGACCCAGTACGGCCATTCTTATGTTTTTATGAAATAATGTTGAGCTGGAGGACTACTTACTCTGACTCCTATACCCTCATTTTACAAGGTGTAAGGGAAATTGAAAGAAAAGCGGTGTTCCTTCAGCTTCCCGCTATGTAGACAGCTTAATTTGGCTCTTGATGCTATTTTGACTTCAGCTATGCAACTGACATAGCTGAAGTTGTGTAGCTTAATTCAACTTTAGACCTGCTGTGTAGATGTACCCTGTGTGACTATTTCCATATCCCTATTTGGAAAACACTCAGATTCTTTTCTAGACCTCATAGCAACTGTCGAAGTGCTATGTTTTTGCATATGTAAAATTTGTATTGGGTATTTGGAAGGCACATTCTTAGTTTCCCCCTTGTCTGTTCTTGCATGTCTAATTATATTTCCGACACCGGAGTTGGATAATGATAGAACTGGAGAATATTCAATCTATATTGCTAGTAATATTGGCTTTTTTCCTACCAAAGACATTCTAGCATTTTATCCAGTATATGTGTAAATGACCCAAGCTGAGTAGGGCGCTTTTTTTTAATTCAAGAAAGCCATTCCTGACGTCCAGCCAGAAACTTCACTTTTTCTTTACAACCTGCTGTTAGTCCTATCATGCTAAATTACTTTATCCTTTGTGTGATCTATCCCTTTTTAAATTTTTGTTCATACCACATTATAGCTGAAGTCAGGTGATAACTGTCAAAATTTCTTTTAGCACTGAACTAATTTCTTTTAGCACTGAACTAAGCTATCAGTCCTTTTCTGGGTGCTGTTATTTAACTGCATTCACTCTAGACCCTAAGCTGGTTACAGGTGGAACTCCTCTAGTCTGGCATTCTCTGGACCGGCGGCATCCATGGTCGGGCCTGATTTTAGTTAGCTAGATGTCCACTTAACATGCATACGGCCAAGTTTCCCATGGTCCCATAAAGTTTTACAGCCACCCGTTCTGTCTTTGTGTTCTGTGCTGTTTAGCTCTAATTTTACCCCTAAATGTTTAATAGCCCAGTAAGCAGTAGAAGTGTTGGTAATACTGTTAGACAATATTGCCCTCCTATTGTTCAGCACTGGTTAGACCCCGAGGGTGCTAGACCAGAGCAAGAAAGTATAGGTTGAACCTCTCTAAAGTGTCTGTTTATGCAGCATAGAATGACTGACTGATTTTTAATTGTAGTCTTATTGTCTAAAGGTGTCTCAATATTGCTAGTTTCCATATTGTATTTACTTTCATTTTTCCAAGTTAGAGATGGTAAAGTGGTGTTTCTAGTTGCCTGGACCTCACAAAGTCAAATATTTCAGAATTTCCTAAATATCACTTCTGTTTGTAGGAGGTGATCTTAACTGGTCTGCAAAGAAAAGGGAAAAACTGCAAAAGCTAGCTGCAGCTGAGTGAGTATATAAAGCTGAGAACTGATCTTGATATTGCAAGATAAGGTAATTACAAAAGTGTGGATAAGGGCCAGAGTCTATAGAATCAAGTAGGATTCTGAATGACCAAGAATGAATGAGGCAAGAATAACTCTACTGCAAATAGAAATACTCTTCACACTTTCATTCTGCAAAAAATTGAATCCAGCTGGAATTGAAGATGTTTTGTACCTTTGGGGGGGAGGAAAGAGGCCATCTGCTGGCATCTAAGGTTGGGTGCCCACAATTTGGTCTGAAGTGTGCATTCTAGAGGATAATGCCAACTCTCAATTATCTGCAATTTTGGTTTGAAATTAGAGACAGGGTGGGATTTTTTTTTATTGAAACAACTGTTGATGGACAAAGTTTTTTAGGGTTTTATTCAACAAATGTAGAAATCCAGCATGGCTTGGAAAACACAACCCACTTGTAAATTCACCCTCACTTCCAAAAGCTTTATGCTTTTAGATAAGTTTTTAAGTGGGGAGGTGGGAAATCTATCCTAAGTAGGACACTATATTGAGACTTAAAATCTTTCAATTCCTGGCTGAGACACAGACTTCCCATGTAGTAATGAGCAAGTTGAGGCATAGGAGACTAAGCAATTCCTCAACTGTAAAATGAGGTGGTTAATATTTGAGTGTCAGGAGTGCTGTGAGCTAGTAATGACTGAGCCATTCAGATAAAATGAAGATGACTACAGCAGTAGATCTAATTGGCTTTAGGTTAAGGCACATTTTTTGAAGCTTCTACTCAAGGATAGGACAATTATGAAGCTATAATGTCTATTGTTTCAGGTTTTATTTTTTTCTCCAGAGATAGTTATCTTAGAAAACACATTAAATACATTTTACAATGTTTTATTAGGATCTTTTAATGTCATAATATATAAATAAGCAATTCTAAATTAGATATTCTGAATACTTCAGATAAATATATTTATTTGGTACACTTCTTGTGAACACTGTTCAGATTTGGAATAGTTCTATTGAAAATTAGAATTTTCTGGTACCTTTACCCTCTCAGTGCGGTTTAGGGTTGTATGTTAACTTCTTTAACTTAAAATAAAATTTCCACTTGTCTAAGCAGTAAAAATGTGAGGTGCTAAGCTTGCATTTATGTAATCTGTCTGATTTGCAACTAGACCTTTTTATTGCAGTGGCTACAGAACTAGCTTTGTTTTTTCAGAAAAGGTGACTGATAGAAAGTGTCTGTACATAAAAACATTCTTACAACATCTTACAGACTCATGACTTCGAAATGAAATCTCCCAACCAAAATCAATTCTCCAGTAGGAGATGAGGGTTTCATAGTGGCCTGTGGTATGACACTACAGCAGTGGTCTCCAACCTTTTTAAGCACAAGATCACTTTTTTTAATTTAAGTGCAATCCAGGATCTACCTCAAACCCAAATATCCCCACCCCGTCTCCTTTGTGCTCCTTCTGAGGCCCTGCCCTTGTTCACTCAATCTTTCTCCTCTGTCCCCCATTAACCCTCCCTTTCACCAGGCAGAGGGTTGTGGCACAGGCTCTGGTCTTCTGCTAAGGGATTTGGAGTGTTAGGGGCTCTGAGCTGAGCCTGGGGCAGGGGCTTGAGGTTCAGGAGGGAGTTCATGACTGGGGCAGGGGATTGGAGCTGACTCCAGCTGGACGTTGCTTAACTCTGGTGGCTCTTGAGTAGTGAGGGTAAGGGCTTTCCTTGGCCCTGCACCACTCAAAAGCAGCCAGCAAACCACCTCCGTCCCAAGCCCTGTTGTGCCCCCCTCTGTTCTGTGGCGATTGGATACAGGGTGGGAGAAAGGCACCCTGACATCAGCACCCCTCCTCTCCCTTCCCTGCTCTGTACCACAAGCAGGAGGCTCCCAGGCAAAAGGCAGGAGATGGGCAGCGGTGTGGGGAGGAGCAGCTGAAGTGTTGGCACTTGATAGCGTCTTGGCCAAGCCAGTCAGAATCACCTGTCAGAGGCTTCAAGATCAATCAGTAGATCCCGATCTAATGGTTGGTGACCACTACAGAGATGGGAAGAGGACACCCAAAACACCACTTCAGCAGTGTAACAAGGGAGGAATACTTGGTTCCAAAAGATATAGTATTTGAGCAAACAGTAACCAAGATGTGAAGCTTCTTTGGGTGGCAAAGGAGCAGAAGAGGCTATGTAAGATTTTGTCCGGATGTGGCGCATGCTGCATCACCAGAAACAGATACATATTTTTTATGTGACTTGCCAGGTCAATGCAAGATGTATGCAGTGTGGCTAATATTCAGCTGAAAAGATAAACTTTTGTGTTTGATAAAGCACCCTGAATGTCTTGGTTCTTTGTAGCAGTGTGTTTTCAATAATTCTCACTACAATGTTTTTTGCAGAAAAGAAATTTGAATAGCAAATGTCATCCAGAAGTTGAGAGCATTTGATCAGCAACTTACCAACTTGAAGAATTATAGTGTATTTAGATCTCGATGCTTAGCACTGGACAATACAGTTGATTGGAAAACATACTAACATGCCAAGGATTTTACAGTAAACTGTTTTATGACGACGCTTCTGCTTTGTAACAGTTTTTAATAGCTACCAGAGCACTTACACTGCATTGGGTCATAGCATTTTAGACTGAAATGAAATTGAATGGAATTGGAAAAGTGTTCTCTTTGACCTGAAGCCAATGTATATTGTAATATAAACTAGATAAAGCATCTCACACATAGGAGCAGCACTTTAGTATTTCTCTGGTTGGTGATAGGCAAAAGTTCTAATTAGTGTTAAGCAATTATTTGTCTTGTATTTTGTGTACTGAAAAGATCATTTGCCTTCCAAAACTTAATAGGTCATGTCACATTCTTAATGCAAATCACTATCCTATGTAGCGTAAAACACAGTTCAATCTTCCAAGACTTTTTTATATTCTTTATGGAAAAGGCTCAAGTTGAAAATGTGGGAGTGGGGACATTTGTTTCTAAGTACTGTATGGTCAAAAACTGGATCTTTGATCTCTGATAAAAACCAAATTCTGATTGCTATGCATTCTGTAAGACTGTTGAGCAGTCTCTAAGATTGTCACTTTTTTGTGTTATAATCTTAATATATTTTTAAAAATCAAATCTTAACTGATAATGGCATAATTGTCCGAATTTTGTTTAAAAAATGATTCAATGTGTTGTAATTTTCCATTGAAGTTCTAAATGCTAAATAAAAGCAATTGCAGAAAATAGTCTGTTTTTCTTTGAATATCAAATTAGTGTTGCTTGCTAGGCATTTTTCTCTTTAGCCAGCTGTCTTACATCTATAAACATTATAAACTGAGTTACTAGAAGAAAAATAATCATACTAACAGTTTCTGGTTTCCACATCTTAATTTAGTTCATTTTGTTTTACAGAGCAGAAAAGCGTGAGGAACTCAGACATCAAAATGAAGATGACTTGGCCAAATTGAAGCCAATAAATGACTTTAGTTTAAGGAATAGGTATCTCTCCAAACTAGGAGCTCAGGTATTAGTAGCAAAGCAGTTTTTCCCTACAGAAGACAGGACAGTTTAGAAAACCTGCTTCTGAAGTGTCTTCTCAAGCAGTATATTGTGTTGGGTTCTTTTTGGTATTTTTGAGAACTAAATTTACCCCAATGCTGTTAGAAAGGAATCTAACCCAGAATTTTTTAAAGAAATTAAAAAAACTGAAGAGGTAGACTAAACCTGTCTTTCAAATTAAAACTACTGGTAAGATAAAGAATAATTATAAATGATTTATCATTCTTTCATACTTATTTTTTTGCAGCTGCCTGATAATTACTCTTCCTATTTATCTTCATTGGCACACAGGAGTGTGCTGAAATAGCATCTTCACAAGTTTGTCAAGAAATGGAAGGGCTCTGAAGTTTACGTAGACAAACTTTCTTCTGCCAGTCAACTACACATAGAACAGAAGTAGAATAATTTTTTGCAATGTAAATCCTAAGTGGGGTTTCTCAAATATTTTTGGAATATTGGTTAAGCTCTTGTCAGTTTCTCATATGGTAATTAACTCCTCATCTGGGTCTATTTGAATCTATGTGCTATCATCAGCAACCACTTTACCTTAAAAATGTAGCCAATAGGTGGTTCCAATTGTAACGTGAAATACTACTTCAGACTTGAAGCATTGAGTTTTGGCTTCTGTGCCATATACAAAACCAAATCAGATACTTAAGCCTTGGGAAACAATAGCCTGTTCAGCCATTGAACTATTCTTCATGTAGGCATTCATCTGGTCATGGTACACTTAATCCTGGACATCCTTGTTAACCTCTGCAATAATTTTACTTTCTTTTACTATGGAAAATGTAACCATAGAAACTGGCTACTTTTTTTTTTTTTAAATTGTCAACAAGCTTTATGAAAACTTGGGATTTAAAAAAAAAAAAAAAAAACATAGTGCAGTCTTTAAAGCCAGACTTAGAAGTTGCATTAATATGTGGTGGTGATGTTAATCAAAGTTGAGCCATTTTCCTGTGGAAAGACACGATGCAGTTTTTATAGCTCTTTACTCTAACTGACGTGTAACTTTCAATCGGTGTATGTGGGTGAAGTGTTTTTTAGTTTGTGCAATGAGAGAATTGGCTTTAGGATCAACTTAATTCCAAAGATGTCAGCTCCCATGTTTTCAATGGAAGCAGACCTATGCGTGCATGTAAGCTGAACTGGATCTTAAAATCTCATACAATGTGCATATTTCTTGCGAAGTGGTTAGTAATCTAATTTTTGAGTTTTCTACCTTTGACTAAATTTTCAAAGTGGTCTTAATCTCAGCTAGGTTGTACTCCAACCTTTATTGCTTAAAATTTATAACAGCATCTGGAAGGCAGTTTTTCCTAATAGAGTAGCAATCTATTAGGAAAAATCTAACAAATACACTTTTTTTGAGGAAGTGACTTAATGACTCCTTCTGTATCTTACAAACTTGATCAAAGATGGGACTGCCATGGTGAGGTCTCATGAAACGTATCCAGTAAGATAGTATGCGACTTGGTGGCTTATTGTTGAAAATTAGCACTAACAAGTGTAAATGCAAACTTTTTTTCTTTTGCGGGAAGTGGGGGGGAAGTCTGTACATAATCCACCTACAGATAGCACAGTAAAAATGGATTTTGCATGTACACTTAGATGCTGATCTTTTTTAGTAAATAAAACTGAATGGACGAGGCTCTTGGCTCTCTGTTTTTAATGTAGCTCCTTAAGCACTTTTGTGTAGTAGTCCGTTGACATGATTGCTGTCTTCTGTAGAGGGGAGGGCTTGAGGAAACTTCTCCAGGAGAATGAGATCTGCAGTTGAGGGGTTCTCCCTCTAAAGAAATCATGGAATTTGTCTCTTCTCCCGCCCCTGCAATCTCATGCCTCTCTGCTATCCATGGCAGTACTGTATTGGTGAAGCATGGGCCAAGAAATAGTTAAGTTTCACAAATGACCTGACGTCTCAAAGGGGTTGCCATGTTAGTCTAACTTTAAAAACAAGTGGTCTTGTGGCACCATCGAGACTAACAAAATGGTAATCTATACAAATATATATTTTAATATTGGCATCCTGTCCAAATTCCCTCTGGTCTTGAAACTTTTGCTCTGAACACTTCACCATGTTGCTAGCCTCTGTTAAAGTCCAGGCTACTGGGTATGAACCATCATGCAAGCTAGATTAAAGCTAGCACAGTTATAGTGACCTCTGATGCAGTCCCATCTTTCATTGCAGTGTGGATGTACCCAAAAAGTGCTCTCCTGTGTTTATGTAATGTTGTCTCAACTCAAAACTCCAGGTTTCCAGTCTCAGTTCAATGATTTATTCTGACCTTTCTCTTTCACTGTGTTATATGGAGCTTTGGCCTCTCATTTAACAGTGCTAAACATTGTTTGGGGTTAGCATAGGGACCTCAGCCTGCTTACTTCCATGACAAAGACCCCATTAAAAACCCTTTTAGCTCTTTTATTAAGGTACATGAGGGGAGTGGAAAAAGAAAAGCCACTTAATGGATTTCATTTTAACCTCTCGTTCACTTTAGCTGAAAACTGTTTTTAAGAGAACCCCTTGTTTGCTTCTAAATGGCAGGAACTATCCTTTTTGTGTGTGTTGTGGGGAGGGATCAGTGGAGAAGGGCTAGTGCTGTAATAGTCCGATTCCAGTTCCTGGATGATAAAGCAAGGCACATTATAAAAGGGGAAGAGAATGCAGTTTCTGTCCGATTCTCACCTGCTGTTGAAAAACTTAGGCACAGCACTGTCTTATCAACCACTAGGAGAACTGACAATGGTCTATGAGACTCTTGAGGACATTGCACTTTTTGCTGCTCTTCTGGTCGAAGGCTTATAGCAGAGTGGCAATCTGGGATAGCTAAGCCAAACTCTTACAAGAGGGATTGGAAAGAAGAGGATGTAGTGTGTGCCAGTCTTGCATCCCAGTTGACGTTCGTGATTAAGTTGGTGGGGGTGATGTTATCTGGGCAGGATCTCAGGATCAGGATGGAAAAAGGTCCAGGGTACAAGACAGGAATAGGGTTGGGGTGATATAACTGGCACAATGAAGTTTATTCACATTGCCTTTTTAATTACCCAGTGTTATACTATCCAAAATCTCTTAGGTACCCCAAAAGGCAGCCCATCACGATTAAGTGTGTGTGTGTGGGGGGGGGTCTTAACGCAGTCCTTGAAAATTTTTGGTTTTTAAACTGGCTCCCCTCACGGACCAGTTCCCACCTGGCACCTCACGCTGCTGCTTCTGATACAGAGGCAGCAGCACAGAGTGGCAGGATGCTCCTTGGGAGTGAGGCTGGAGTGCACTAGCTGCTGGCCCCACCTCTGTGGATTATAGAATAGTCAAGTAACCAATAAAAATCATGAGGTTAATTGGCTATTCAATTAACCGATATTTAACATCCCTAACACTTACCCCTGCACTTTAGCCTTGAAATATGCCTCTAGCAATAAAAAGCTATTTCAACCTCTAGGCCCTTTTTATCATTGGATTCTATGGAAAATGGCAAGAGGAGGGATTTTATTCGATAGAGACACCATCTACCAGGAAGTGGACGGACTAACTCACTTGGACCTCTAAATGGCTTCCAGTTAAAGGGTGGACCTGAGTTACTCTATTCCTAAGAACCAGAGAAAAGAAACAAGTAACATATTTAAGTATTTCCTTATTCAATAACGCAAGCTGGCCGCTAACAGTTTAATGTAGTTTGTCTCCTAATTATAGGAAAGCCTTGATCTTCACTTGCGATTCCATGAGTAATGTCAGAATACAAATTTCCCCAGAACAATCTTCTCCCAGGTAGGCACACTTCAAAAGCTATTAGTTGGTGTCAGTCATGGGGGCGTGGCTCTGGAACTGCTCCCTGTGAAACTGTTGGGGACTCTGGTGCAGCATGCTTCCTCTCTCTGAGCCCACTGTCGCCAAGGTAAGAAGCTCACGCAACTTTGACCTTCATGGGACAGATTCATAGCGTTCAACATTCACTTCTGCACTGTGCGTTCCCTGTAATGTGTCTACTCAGGCAGGGCACTTGCAGAAACCAGAGGACTCTGCAGCCTCACTCCACTCCACCATAACTCTCAGCCAGCATGTAGGACAGAAGGTTTATTAATTGACAAAGACATAGCACAGAACAGATCTTGTCAGCACAGAAACCATGAACATTCAGTAAACTGAGAGGATTCTGGCCCTCCCCAAGAGAGCCAAGACTCACTTCTAGCTGCTTGGCTCTTGCTCTTCCTCCAGCCTTTGTCTTGCTTTGTAGGCCAAGAATCAGCTGGTCACATCCCCCTCCTGGTCTCAAGTTAGAGCTGTTTGGCTGATGGCACTGTACAACTTTGCCTTTTATTTCCAGGTAAGGATCCCTAAGTCTCCTCATACCGTATATTGTACAAATGAATAAAACAAAGCTTGTCCTTGTCCAAGAGAGCTCGCAATCTATTGGTTAGCTAAGTTTCAAGCTCATGTGTGTGACTAGTTATCATTGCAGAGTTTGGAAACAAGACTTTAATTACCGCATATGCTGTATCGTGTATGTCACTACCTTGCAATTATTTGAAAATTCAATATCTATATACAAATGCTTTTCAGTGATGATAGACAGCTGGAAATAGATCAATAATCCCTTGCCAAGTTATTGGACAGATTTTTGGCCTAATATTATCAGCACCATGATGCTCTGTAAGGCAGTGAGGTTCAACATTTCCAGACTATTGTAGGCCTTTCAGCAGTCTGATTTGTCTTGCATACACCAAGTTGTACCTCATCTTAAAGCCTCTTGTTTACAAGATCAGACAAAATCAAAGTGTCACACCTGAAAAATTGCTTATTTTCTCATTGTCTGTATTAAATTTCAGTTGGTACTGACTTCGCTAGGCTTTTTATATAGGCTGCAGTAAAACAAGGCAAATCTGAGAATGTACCTCCTGGAAGACTTCTGCGTACCTAATCGTATGCATACTCCTGGTTGAGAACCATCTGTGTAGACCTGTGCTTTCTGCCTATTCAGCCAACAGTATGATATTATTTTTTTTTAAACACCCATCAGTAGCACTGTGGTGGCTGCAGGATTTTTTTTTTTAAGGCAAACATTAGTTCTTGCAGAACTGTAATAATGTGGGGTTGGAAGAGAGCTTGAGGTCATCTACTTCCTCCTCCCCCATGGGCTGAAGCAAGATCAAATATAACCAGACCATCCCTGACCAATGTGTATCTGATCTGTTCTTAATTCCAGAGACAGGGATTCCCCAACTTCACTATATAAACTGTTCCAGCACCTAACTATCTAACTCTGCTTTTCATCTTAAAACTCTTGTGTATCAAGATTCCAGTGAAAGAATATTAAAAAATATTAATGTTGAATCTTCTTTAGAAAGATACATTTCCAGTTGTATACTGAAACAGCCAGAGGATTACTAAAAATGGCTTTGGAAATTTAGAGTGTATTAAGAAGCGTATATTAAATTTAGTGTATATTAAGATTGTATGAACTGTTGTCACAAATAACTAGTAGTCATACCTCATTTCAGTGCAAGTTTCTCAGCTATACTTATTCTTCTCCATATGTGTATTGGCTTCCCTTTCCATTGGGAAAAGAGTAGTTAGTAGGGATTTGGGGTGATTTACCTTGGGGGGGGGGGGGTGTTTTAGTTTTATTTCTCAGCTGCAGCTGTTGCTTGACATGAAATGCTGACAACTTGCCTTCTAGTCTATAAAAACTTTAGTCTTCACTCTTAGCAACTCTATCAAAGCTTGTCTCAGCAGTAGGGTAACTGGTGCAGGTGAGCATTTCACAGCTTTTCTTAGTCATATACAATGTAACTGCTACCATCTCTCTTGGAGCAAATCTACAATAAAGGGACATTCTCACATTGCTTTTGCCAGGCTTCATTCCGCAGCAAGGGAACTCCCCCCACTAGGGATATCTGACTCCTTACCCTTCACTGCAGGCCTAGGAAGGAGATCTGCTTTATGCAGCCTCAGTTCCTGAATCAGTCTAACTCTGTTGGTCTGACTAGAAAGAAAATACAAGAGTGGGGAAAAACAGCTGTTAAGGCCTACCAATGGCCTCCAAATCTTGTAAAATAAGCTCGCTCCTTGTAAGAGAGGGCAGTCAGCTTTCCGGTGGACCCGGACATAGAGGTATACTGTACGAGTGATATGGAAAGGAGCTAAGCAGACTGCAAAAAGCCCACACACTAGCAGGATTGTCCGGATTGATTTAGCCCGGACAGCACTGCTCATGTGACTGGTCTTACCAGTAGTTTGAAGCAAGCTCCTGATCATCAAACAGTAGCAAATTAAAATGATAAGGAAAGGACAGAGGAAACCAGACACAGTTAGAGCCATCCCATAGGCGTAATAGTTCCTGAAGTTATCAGGGCTAGTCAGATCGTAGCAGACTGTTTGGTTATTGATGAAGCCAGTGCGAGCATAGATCAAGCTGGGCAGCAGTTGCATGAGCACCAGTATCCAGGATATAGCGGTGCCAATGACAGCTAGTCTCCTGGTCATATAAGCTAGTGAGCGGATGGGGTAGCAAATCCCCAAAAAGCGATGGACACTTATGCAGGTCAGCAGCAAGATGCTTCCGTACAGATTGTTGTAAAATAAGAAACGTACCATTTTGCAGAGCAGTTCTCCAAAAATCCAGATGTCCTGCATGGCATAACTGATGATGAGCAGGGGCAGAGAGAAAATGTAAAGCAGATCAGCAACAGCCAGGTTCACCAGGTAGATAGTGGTGCATGTCCATTCCTTGGTGCAGCAGCACAGCCACAGCATGGCACCGTTTAGGAACAGTCCTAGCACAAACACAAGGCTATATGCAAGAGGGAGCAAGATGTGTTTGTAGTTCTCTTCTAGGGGGCACAGTGCTGTTTCTGATGTGCCATTCAGTGTTTTGTTCAGCATCTTCATAGTGGATGCAGCCTCAGTCATCATTCACTGCTGCTGCTTTAAAACCATGTCCTTCCCCTGCCACAAAGAGAAACAAGCACTCAATGGCTACCCTTGCCTCTCTCCTCTCAAAACAGCTCAAGTCTTAATTACTGTTTGTAAAGTGCCCAGAAGAGGTACACCTCTATAGAAATGCTACATATTTATTACCTTGGTTCCAGGTAAGCAGCAACTGTGGCAAAATGAACTTGCAAGACACATGCAGATACTACTAGTATTTGGTCAAGACAATTAAATGTAACTTGCAACAAATCTAGACTCTTAAACATTGAAGAAAGGGCTTCTGCTTTGACCTTGCCCATGAGTTGATGATTTACTTACAAGCACCTCTGCTTCTCAGAGTCCAGTTGATACAGTCAACTACAGTACTAATCACAACACTTTTCTGATGGCAGGAGGAATCCTTTCTGTAGAGGTGGGAATTCTTCACACAGCTAAGCTGAAGGACTACGTGGGACTAGTATGCATGGAGGAGGTATTGATATCTGGCAACACAGCAGGAATCCTATTTCAATACATTACAATGGAATTGTTACTGGGGGAAGCACAGATTTTGCATAGAGTCCTACTTGCAATTTCTGATTTGTGTTTTGGTTTAGTATTATAGATACCTTATTTGAAATGGGAAGCAAATTTGTAGCCAACCCATAACAGCTTGACTTGGAAAGAAAACACAGTTGATTGATAGCCACAGGTGGCTATAGTTATGATGCAGAAATAAAGCCACAGTGCTAAGGGATGGATAGGATTTCACTGTGGTTCAGAAATATGTTCTCTGCAGCCAAATAAGATAGGATATAATTGTTGTTATACCAAAAGATAAGAATTATTACTACTTTCCAGTTTCCTCTTAGTCTCTCCTCTTTGAAGAATATTCAAGACTAATTAGGAAAATTAAGAATACTTTTAATGTCTTATACCCAACTTAGCATTAGTGGTGAAATATCATACAACAGCAAATATTCCAATGATTCAGGAGACATGCATTGCTAATACAATCCTAATTATAAAAGGAGTAGTTGAAACCGATCCAAAGCAGAAAGATTATTGAAATAATATATGACCTTTTAGTTCATAATAGATTCAGGCTAAAGCTCGTTGAGTACTGATGAGCAAGGCCAAAATTGGCCTTTTCCTGTTGTGGGGTTTCCTTGCATGAATGATAGGGTTTGTTGCCAATGTGTACCATTGATGCTATATAGCAGTAGACCCAAATTATGGAAATCTGGGATGTTGACTTTGAGGGGTTGATGCTTTACAGAGCTTAAAAAAAAAAGACATTTAAATTCTGTCAGGTGAAATTCATCACATTCACCTGGAAGTTTTGTGTAAAAAAAACTTACATTATTTTGATCCATGTGAGTTTTTATCATAGATATTGGCAAACTATCTACTGAACCCACATCCATTTTCTTTTCATTGTCAGCTGAGCCATACAATTTTTTTTTATCAAATGTAAATCAGGAACCTTAATCAGAAAGGTTGCTTCTTTGATTTTGCTTTTTGCCATTAAAAATTCTACCAGTAAAACTCCATTGGTCTGGCACTCCTGATGGTCCAGCACCATCAGGAACCCAGAAGTGCTTCAGCAGCCGGACAATTGGAGCTGCTCTGTGCCCTGCTTCCCTGATTCAGCACTGCTGAAACTGACCAGCAGCTGAATTGGGGAAGCTGGGGGTAGAGCAGCTGGGGTGCTGCTGGGTTGGTCCCGTAGCACTGCCCCTTGGGGCTGTGGGACCAACCCAGTAGCACCCCACTACTCTTGGGGACGCCTGGGGCAGAGCAGCTGGAGTGCTGCCAGGTTGGTCTTGCAGCACCGAGGGGTGGCGCTATGGGACCAACCCGGCAGCACCCCAGCTGCTCTGCTCCAGGCCTCCCGATTCAGCCGTTGCTGAAACTAACCAGCAGCGGCTGAATCGGGGATGCCTGGGGCAGAGCTGGACTATCAGAAGGGAGGGCTATGAGGGATCTGGGGTGGCATCCCACCCCACACCAGACCCGTCATAGCCCCCTCTTCCGATAGTCCGGCATATCTGATAATCTGGCACCCCCTGGGTCCTAAAGGTGCTGGATTATCGGAAGTTTACTGTAGTTTGTTGTCTAAGCGCTGTCTCTACACAATGAACACAATCATTTTGGGGTCTGGCCAATACCAAAATGGTATGAATCAGCTATTTCTGGCTGTTCAAGCTCTGACAGTGCGGGAGGAGTGGGGATGGAATGGGAATCAATAGCTTTGTGGTTTTCAAAAAGTTCTGGGAGGGAAGGAGAGCAGTAAGTGTGGGGTCCAGTGCCCCAGTGTATGAGAAGAGCATGGGAGAAGGGAGCAGAGAGGTTGCCCACAGATCACAGGTTGCCCACTACTGCTCATGAGCCCACTGCGATGAAGGGCCTCTCATGTGGCCCAGTCACTGTTCTTGGTTGCCTGTCGCTGAACTATAGCAACAAAAAGTGTTTTTTCTTTCCCATGTATACGACTATGTTGCTCCCATCTTTGAAAGCCTCCACTAGATTCTCATCTACTAGAGTGTCAATTTTAAGTTTTTGTCACCACCTTCAAAATTCTACATAATTTTGCCCCTTCCTATTTCTATTTCCTTAGTGAGCTTTAAGTTACCCCATATGCCTTCCACTCTGGTAGTGTTCCGTTCCTGCCCTCTTTTGCCTATTTGTCAGCTTCTCCATCAATCCCCTCTGAGCTCTATGAAAAGTCTTTAACCTGAACAGCAGGGCTACTCAGTACATGGCCCATTTGTTTGCAGCCCACAGTGTGGTCTGGGTTTACGTGGGGCTCAACACATGACCCGGGGGTGGGTGTCAAACCAAAACAGTAATCAATATATTGGTCTTCTGTTGATATGGGTTTTAGTAGTTAAATTCCTGGACACTCATTGCTCATTTAAAAGTGCTGTCATAAGGGTGGAAATCGGGTAAGTATTGCATTTTATTAATAGCAGCAGAACTGACTTAAATGGGGCCTGTGTGTTTGTGTAGTTGAATCAAATGCCTCATTTCTGCTATTCTGCCCACACCAAATTTAGCTGATTTAAATAGTAAGTCACTTTATTTCTCCTTTTCACCTAATTTCTCTATGCCATGACTTTCTTTAGACTGTAAATCCTCAAGTTGGGGCCTCTTTTTTTTTTTTTTTTCTTGAATAGCTAGAAAGTAGCTAGTACATAATTACCTTACGTAATAATATACATGTGTCTTTGGTAACTGATAACTTGACAAGAAAGATTATACATTTTCTTTGACTACTATTGTGACTTTGTTCCACTTAACAGCACAATATGATGGCTGTTGGAGGCAAAGGAGGAGCAAGGGCAGAGTTAAAATGGATGTTCTCTTTCTCACCTGTTAATGATGATGTTTGGTTTCCTAAACTGTTAAAGTGTTATCTGTTAACCTCCTATCCCTTCCCTGAGTGAGTGCAGAAGAATCTGAGGTAAACAGCAGGAGTAAACAACAGTGCACACGGCTGGAGCAGGGAGTGCACCCGGCCCAAAGAGGCCCAGAGACTCAGAAGCCGAGACACAGTTGGTTGACTATCAAGTGGAGCCTCCCAAGAACACTCTCTGCTCAGCTCGCCTGGCCAGCAGACCAGCTTAGGAGTCAACTTGGGACGTTCAATCAACATGAACTGCCTTCTGCTTGCCTTATCATCCTGCCTGAGACTAAGTGTGGTTGAGTGTAAGAATGAAATTCCCCTCCCTTCCCAGTTTTAACTGAATAAACAAACTCTTTACACTGTTTTGTGGTGAGCCCCTCTTCCTAGTGTTTAAAGCAGTTGCAATCTACATCCCCTTGCAACAATGGCAGCACAAAAGAGTATTAGACATCAGTACTTCATTTTTCAGATATGTACTGAATCCTTTCTAAGATGTTTTCTTTAAGGGACAAAACGTACTTGCAACCTCAGCTTTCATTTCTCAGACCAATATTTTCCTCTGACCATCCACTGAGATGTAATTTTGAATGATACATGAATTCCCTTGCTGCTATCCTTAACATAAAATACAAACAGACCAGTAATTAGACATATAACAGATGGAGTTCTCCCATATTCATAAGGCAGTTGAGACCAGGTCTGTTTCTAGACTGACTTAATTATAATGAAAGATCTCCAAGGGCCAAGTTATTCTAGAGAACACCTATCTGTTCTGTGACTAAACAACCACTAGATGTCACTGATGTCTTAATATACAGAAAATATTTTTTCTGCATCAATGACAATTCTTACTGTAATAACAATTACATTTTTCTAAAGCTGTATTTGCTGCAGTGGATAAACTCCATGTATAATTTATTTGCATGTTGTTAGAACGGGGGTCCTGATATCTCAATATTAGCACCAACAATATTAAACAGCTGGTGCTTCTTAATGTTTCTGGTGCAAAGGAAATAAGAGTGGGACAACAAACCAACCAAACTTACTCTAGCTCAGTGGTCACTAACCAGTAGATCAGGATCTACTGGTAGATCTTGGAGCTTCTTGACAAGTGATCCTGACTTGTTTGGCTGGGAGGCTATCAAGGGTCAGTATTTCAGCTGTCCCTCCCCACACTGCTCTGCTGCTCCTACCCAGAGCCTCAGAGCTGCCCCCAGGAGCATCCTGCTTGTTGTGCAGGGTGGGGGAGATGGAGGCAGGGGGCACTGATATTACTGTGTCCCCCTCTCCTGTACCCCATCTTTGCAGAGTGAGGAGGGCTAGGCCTCAACAAAGAGGTGGGCAAGGCCTTGGAGAAGGGGCTGGGCAGGGGTATTTGGATTTGATGTAGATCCTGGACTGACTTAAATTCAAAAAGTGATCTTGTGCTTAAAAAGTTTGGAGACCTCTGCTCTAACTGCTTCTGAATTTATTTACTCAATTAGTATTTTAGTGGTGTGAAAATTTAAATAGCTCCTGACTGCAATTTCCAGACCCAAGACAGACTTGAAAGTTAGTTGTAATTGTTTTTGGAGTGGCTGACTTGTTTCAATAAAGCCTGTAGATGTATGTAAAATACAAAACTTATTGTTAATCATGTTCCATAAAAAACATTTTCTAATTTCTCATTATTGTATATACCTTATTGTACATCACTAAAAATACCCAGCTGAGGGACAATGAGTATACCAAAGAACTCCTGAAAAAGGTTTGATCTCTTATTGTGAAGAGCAGTGTTTCCTAATACTTTGTTTCACTATCATTTTTGTTCAGTGTTGCTTCATAGCTGGAGCTTGTATTTAAGCCTGTGCGGGTTGGACCTTGCTGGTCCAGCACCCTTGGGATCTGAGTGGTCCCAGATGATGGAATTTGCTGGCCCAGGGAAGGGCCCCTGCCGCCCCTCCCCACTGCTGGCTCCTTTGGCCCCACTTCCAGCCGGGTGACACAGCTGCTCCAGGTTCACTGTTGGTATGGCAGCATGAAGCACAACCCCACTGCTGGGCCGGCATGCACGGGCTACCCCTGCTTCACAACTATAGCTCCGCTGCTGGTCTGCTGAGGCCCTGACCCACTACCACCAGCCTTGCCTTTCAGGAGCTCTCAGCTGCTGGCCCTCCTGCACCAGGGCTCTTGTTCAGCAACATCCATGGTCTGAGAGTCCCAGTTAAGGAAAGTGTAACCTGCATGTTCAATAAGGTATTTATTCAAACCCAGATAAACAGATTTGGCCAAATCTTCAAAATACTCACCTGGAGCCAAGTGGGTAGAAAAACATACCGCATCTTCTCTGCACCATTACTTAACTTGACTCCTGTGAGCTCTGAAGATGGTCCCAGAGGGCAAGCAGCGAAGCTTGTATTGCTACTTTTGGGTGTAAAAGATGGGAAACCAAGTCACACATTACTCAATTTAGGGTTAATCTATTTTTGTCTTTCTACAATGTCTGACAGAATTATTTTAACTTATAGAATTGGTAAATAAACCCAAGTTACCACACTCTGGGGCACCAGGAAGTCCTTCCATCTTCCATGATAGTCATTGTTTTCTCTGATACCTTGGAATGGTCCTTCTTCCTTCAGTTTTTGGTCTGGTGTTTCTCCAGTGTGGGTCCATGTTTTCTTAGGTCTTGTGTATTTTAACAGTTCAGATAACTTAATTATTATCCAGTTGGCTTTTACACATTAATACTTGGGGGTTTAGGTAACCCATAGATAACACGTAGAAGCTTCAGTTGTGAAACACTGGAGAACATCTTATGAGTCTTTAATGCCAACATTTCATATTTTCTTTGAACATCAGTTTTACATTTGTAAATTATAAAGAAACTTAATGAGAAATTTTCCTGTGAATGCATTTTGAAGGGTTTTTCAATTTTAGGGCCAAGATATTTAGTTGCTTTTAAAGGCACCCTAGAACCGACAGTATCTGTTCTGCAGATGTATAGAAAGCTTCAAACCCTAGAATAGCTATTCTGTCACCTTTCAAGAATGCCAAATTCACACCAAATCAGTTTTAAAAGTAAGCAAACTTCAGGCCTGTGGAATACTGTTTTGCTTAACCCCTTCCCCCCCCCAAAATCAAAACACTTTTCTGTTTATTAAATGATTCCATATAAAAATGCAACATTCCATAGATATGCAAATGAAATAAGACAATGGGAAGAAATGACCAATTAATTTTTTTAAAGAAAACATGAACATTAAATTTCAGAATATTAAAATAATATTTCTAACAACATAAAGAGAAGAACCACCAACACCTAGTTGTGCTGACTTCAGAAAAAATGAAGGTTTCATGCATGGCTGCATGATCATGTAGTGGAAAGCTGGTTTCTTCTCATTATGTTCTTTTTCCACATTAAGATCCCTCTATTTCATTCCAAATAATCAGTAATCCTTTGCAGTGGTGGGCTCCAAAATAAAACCTGCTGCTCTTTGATATCCATCTTAGTCTATCCCCTTAAGTAACACTTAATACATTCCTTAAGAGATGTTCTTTACTACCTAGTGCCCCATTTTGTTGTGTTCTTTTTTTTTTCCTATGTAAGAATCACAGAGCTGGAAGAGACCTTAGGAGGTCCTCAAGTCCAGCCCCCTGCCCAAGGCAGGACCAATCCCAACTAAATCAACCCAGCCAAGGCTTTGTCAAGCTGAGACTTAAAAACCTCTAGGAATGGAGATTCCTCCACCTCCCTAGGCAACCCATTCCAGTGCTTCACCACCCTCCTAGTGAAATAGTTTTTCCTAATATCCAACCTAGAGCTCTCCCACTGTAACTTGAGACCATAGCTCCTCGCTTTGCCATCTGTCACTACTGTGAACAGCCTTTCTCCATCCTGACAGTCTCCTCCATTCAGGAAGTTGAAGGCTGCTATCAAATTCTCCCCTCACTCTTCAATTGCGCAGACTAAACAAACCCAAATCCCCCAGTCTCTCCTCATAAGTCATGCGCTCCAGCCCCCTAATCATTTTGGTCACCCTCTGCTGGATTCTCTCCAATGCATCCACATCCTTTCTATAGTGGGGGGCCCAGAACTGGACACAATACTCCAGATGTAGCCTCACCAGAGCTAAATAAAGGGAAATAATCACTTCTCTGGATCTGCTGGCAATGTTCCTCCTAATGCACCCAAATATGCCATTAGCCTTCTTGGCTACAAGGGCACACTGTTGACTCCTATCCAGCTTCTCATCCACTGTAATCCCCAGGTCCTTTTTTGCTGAACTGCTACTTAGCCATTCAGTTCCCAACCTGTAACCATGCTTGGGATTCTTCAGTCCCAAGTGCAGGACTCTACATTTGTCCTTGTTGAACCTCATCAGATTTCTTTGGCTCGATCCTCTAATCTGTCCAGGTCACTCTGGATGTTATCACTGCCATCCAGCGTATCTACTTCTCCCCCTAGCTTAGTGTCACTGAGAGTGCAATCCATCCTCTCATCCAGGTCATTAATAAAGATGTTGAACAAAACTGGTCCAAGAACTGATCCTTGTGTCCTCAGCAAGAAACTAACCGCCAGCCTGACATCGAGCTCTTTATCACTACCTGTTGGGCCTGACAATCTAGCCAGCTTTCTGTCAATCTTACAGTCCATTTATCCAATCCGTACTCCTTTACATTTGTTCATTTGGCTGCGTGGCACAGAGAGGTGTTGCTGGCAAGAGTAAGTCTCAGGTCTGACACTGGGTTCTTAAAGTACAAAAAATGCTACACTGGTATCTGTCAAATACAAGCAGTTTATTTCCTGACCGCTATTAGCTGTGTCCCTTAACTAAAAGAACAACATGATAGGAAAAAGCGGCATTTCTTACATCCCTTCGGCTACCAGGGAACCCCATTTTGGCTGCGCATGAAGTGGGAGACTGTCTCAGCTTCCGAGGTGCTGGTAGCCAAAGCCCATCAGTGAGGTCCAAATTCCTGTGCTCTGGTGCAGCTTTAAATACTGTGTCTCTACCTTGTTTGTGGCTGTTTGGAAATTTCAGGGGGTTACTCATTGCTTGTTAAAGTATGGCTCAGCTGTATTGCTTGTCCTTTGACTTTGTTTACATGTATTGAGGTAAACAAGATTGTTACGTTCCCGCCTTTATCTACAATTCTTTCTTGATATAATGATGTATGTTCCTAGGGGCTTGCTTCTGGCTCATCAGTAGTAGGGAAACGGGGGAGAATGCAGGCCTCACTACCCCTATACTTCACACATACAGAATTCTTCCACAATTGACCTCCACATTCCACCCCTGGGTGGTAGGGCACTGCCCTCATATTCCCGAATGGGAAGTATACTGGCTGTCTGGGATAATAAATTAAGTCTTTACTTTCACTTAAAAAATTTGATCCTGCAGATAGTGGTTGGGAGACTAACACTTAACCATCAGCAGGGCAGCTGATCATGGGGTTTAATTACTTCCCCTTACTGGATCATATGTAAGAGTAGGGGAGCAGGCTGGCAATAACACTATGCTTTGCATAAGCAACAAGGAGTCCTGTAGCACCTTATAGATTAACAGATGTATTGGAGCATAAGCTTTCGTGGGCAAAGACCCACTTCGTCAGATGCATGTAGTGGAAATATCCAGAGGCAGGTATAAATATGCAGGCCAGAATCAGGCTAGAGATAATGAGGTTAATTCAATGAAGAAGGATGAGGGCCACTTCTAGCAGCTGATCTGGAGGTGTGAATACCAAAAGAGGAGAAGCTGCTTTTGCAGTTAGCTAGCCATACACGGTCTTTGTTTAATCCTGAGCTGATGGTGTCAAACTTGCAGATGAACTGTAGCTCAGCAGTTTCTCTTTGAAGTCTGGTCTTGAGAAGTTATTTTTGTTGCAGGATGGCATATATTACATTGGTAGAGGTGCAGGTGAATGAACCAGTGATGGTGTCGCTGATCTGGTTAGGTTCTGTGATGGTGTTGCTGGTGTAGATATGTGGGCAGAGTTGGCACTGAGGTTTGTTGCATGCATTGGTTCCTGAGTTAGAGTTACTATGGTGCGGTGTATAGTTGCTGGTGAGAATATGCTTCCGGTTGGCGGGTTGTCTGTGGGCGAGGACTGGCCTGCCTCCCAAGGCCTGTGAAAGTGAGGGATCATTGTCCAGGATGGGTTGTAGATCACTGATGATATGTTGGAAAGGTTTTAGCTGAGGACTGTAGGTGATGGCCCTTGGTGTTCTATTGGTCTCCTTGTCACTTTTGCAGATCCAGATGAACACGGCTGCCCCATTATAGTTTACACTATGCTTTGCATAATACATCAGGGAGTATTGACTAGCTGGCTGTGTTTCTTAACACTTCTTTCAGCTGCTGGCAAGAATTGAATCCAAATTGTTAAATGATGACGTGACAATTAAGGGTGCACACCTGTGGAGTCAGTCAATGGCTGCTGAAAATTATTGGATTATGTTTTACAACCTTCCCTCAACTTTTTCCTAAATGGAATGATCAGTTGGGTAAGTGATTCTTATTTGTCTAAAAGCCCCTATGTTATGTTTATTTTTGAGGTAAGCAGAAATGTTGCTATATGAACTGATGACAATTTTATTAACTAAATATTGAACTTGTGATCATTTCAATAAGCTGACGTACATAAAAAGTAAACACCATGAGTACCATTTGTTAGCATATATTACATAAAAATATGCCTTTTTATTTTACAGCTGTGAAGAGACTGTATTTTCTTCCACAATAATCTACTATATATTTGAGAGAGTTTGTCTTTGTGTGTGTGTTTAAGAATTCCTCCTAAATGGTAATAGAAATGTGGCCGTGTTAGTCTGGGGTAGCTGAAGCAAAATGCAGGACAACGTAGCACTTTAAAGACTAACAAGATGGTTTATTAGATGATGAGCTTTCGTGGGCCAGACCCACTTCCTCAGATCAAATAGTGGAAGAAAATAGTCACAACCATATATACCAAAGGATACAATTAAAAAAAAAAGAACACATATGAAAAGGACAAATCACATTTCAGAACAGGAGGGGGATGCGGGGGGGAAGGAAGGAAGGTAAGTGTCTGTGCTTCCCCACCTCTAATATCATCAATTCACAGACACTTACCTTCCTTCCTTCCCCCCCCCCCCCGCATCCCCCTCCTGTTCTGAAATGTGATTTGTCCTTTTCATATGTGTTCATTATTTTGAATTGTATCCTTTGGTATATATGGTTGTGACTATTTTCTTCCACTATTTCATCTGAGGAAGTGGGTCTGGCCCACGAAAGCTCATCATCTAATAAACCATCTTGTTAGTCTTTAAAGTGCTACATTGTCCTGCATTTTGCTCCTAAATGGTAAGAGCTAGGACCATTAAACTCAGTATACTGCCTCCTCTTATCATAACTTAAAGCGAGGTGATTGGATGTGCCTGGAATGAGAGAGCTTCTTATAAGAGACAGAATGACCAGGCAGATGACAGGGTTGTCTGAGGTTTCCCCATCCACCAGGTACCCTTCTGGGAGGGGGTGTGTGTGTGTGTGGTGGTGGGGTGTAGGGGGGAGGATGAAGCCCCCCCTCCCTTCATATGGAACATTGCTGACTGTTCCCCTTTATCAGGGAGTGAAGGGAAAGTGCAAAGATTGCTCTGGCTGGGGAGCACAGGGGACAGACAAACCTGGACCTGTCCCAGCTAGGGGAGATGTGCCCTTTCCCCAGCTGTGCCCACTGGAGTTGCAGTGGCCATGGAGAGGCACTTCTTATCTGCCCTCAAGCTGCTATGGTGAGAGAGAGAGAGCATTCCTCTTTCCCTGGGGCACTGTATACTGAACCCTCCATCTCAGAGCAAATATTTAAATGAAGCATGTACATTTTCATTCTATTCCCTTCGCCAAAATTGAAATAAGGACTTGAACAACACTGGGTAAATCTTCTAGTGTAAAATAAATGAATCCATTCTAGAGGCACAGATACGTTAACACTGAAATACAATAGATGTGAAAGGCCTTTCCCAAGTGGTTTTTAAATTTAGAGTTTATCAAGGCTCTCATTTATTAAACTTTCTTCTACTGAAACTGAATAGTGTTTCCCCCCTTTAACTATAAATTTTCCTCTTTCAATTCAGAGCTAATAGAAATTTATATTATTAATAAAAAGGGCGAAAAAGCATATTTCCAGTCTTCATAAGCAAGAATTAGTGAGAATAGATTTTGATGTCATGATCTATGAAATCTGTCAGAATGATATATTTGAGACGCAGAGTGAAATATTAAGAAAAGACATGGTATTGTAAAGTTTAATTTCAATACAAGGCCTGTACCTTGATATTTTATTTTACTGATTTATTTTTATGCCAATAAGTTCTGACATAAACATGCTGATCTGTCTACATCATTTTAAAGCCGATGAACCCCCCCCCATCTTTTTCTTAGAATAGATATCATAGAATCATAGAATAATAGCACTGGAAGGGACCTTGAGAGGTCATCGAGTCCAGCCCCCCGCCCTCAAGGCAGGACCAAGCTCCGTCTACACCATCCCTGACAGATGTCTATCTAACCTGTTCTTAAATATCTCCAGAGAGGGAGATTCCACCACCTCCCTTGGCAATTTATTCCAATAGTTGACCACTCTGACAGTTAGGAATTTTTTCCTAATGTCCAATCTAAACCTCCCCTGCTGCACTTTAAGCCCATTACTCCTTGTCCTGTCCTCAGAAACCAAGAGGAACAAATTTTCTCCTTCCTCCTTGTGACACCCTTTTAGATATTTGAAAACCGCTATCATGTCCCCCCTTAATCTTCTTTTTTCCAAACTAAACAAGCCCAGTTCATGAAGCCTGGCTTCATAGGTCATGTTCTCTAGACCTTTAATCATTCTTGTCGCTCTTCTCTGTACCCTTTCCAATTTCTCCACATCTTTCTTGAAATGTGGCACCCAGAACTGGACACAGTACTCCAGCTGAGGCCTAACTAGTGCAGAGTAGAGCGGCAGAATGACTTCACGAGTTTTGCTTACAACACACCTGTTGATACAACTGTGACGTAGTGGGGGTACCTGGCTGGTTTCTATGCTACTGGCTCTGGGGTAACCCCCACTGGGTACCACGACCCAGCAAAACAGGATGAGTCACTATGCAAACCAGTATGGCCAGATACCCCCCCATGGAGAGGAACAAAGGAAGGTGGAATGCTGCCCTGGCTGGGGGGCAGGGCTGGAAGAGAGTTAGTTAGTGGCTGGCTGTCTGGGAACATGGAGGAGACAGCCTAGGGAAAGGGGCTGGAGTTTAGGGGCCCGGTCTCCCCCATCTCAAGGGGGCCTGAGGCATCCTAGCCCAGCTCTGTGACCAGATGACATCTGTGCTGTACTGTATCCTGGAGAGGCAATAAACTTCCTCTATTCCACCGGCTGGTGCAGTCTGTTTGTGCCATTTCGGGGTGCAGGAGACAGGGAACCCCCAACGCGCCGTCACAACAACCTAGAATCATATTTGCTTTTTTTGCAACAGCGTCACACTGTTGACTCATATTCAACTTGTGGTCCACTATGACCCCTAGATCCCTTTCCGCCATGCTCCTTCCTAGACAGTCGCTTCCCATCTTGTATGTATGGAACTGATTGTTCCTTCCTAAGTGGAGCACTTTGCATTTCTCTTTATTAAACCTCATCCTGTTTACCTCTGACCATTTCTCTAACTTGCTAAGGTCATTTTGAATTATGTTCCTATCCTCCAAAGAAGTTGCAACCCCACCCAGTTTGGTATCATCTGCAAACTTAATAAGCGTACTCTCTATCCCAATATCTAATATTGCAATTCCCACTGAGTGATCTCCAGGCTGGGGGAGACAACCGTTGTGAAAGGTGCCTGCTGGTGGAATCTCTCAGGCAGCAGGTGGGAGAGCTACAGGAGGAGGTGGCCAGGCTGAGGAGCATTCGAAGCCATGAGGAATTCCTGGACAGTATTCCTGTGGAGTCCACGGAGGTCACTGTCCTAGGATGTGGGACTGTTGACCAGCCACTTATGGAGGAGGCGGTGGTGCAGGGTGAGAACTGGCAGCTGGTTACTTCCGGCAGCAGGCAGTGTTCCACCCCTGCTCCTAACCCTCCCACTGTGTTGTTACATAACCGTTACACTTTACTTTCAGCAGGAGACAAGGAGTCACCCCCCACAGTGGAGGAGACCAGGCCTTGCACCACCAAGGTTGAGCAGTCTCCTGCCACCACTGCGAGGAGGAAGCGTAGGGTAGTGGTGGTTGGAGACTCTCTTCTGAGGGGAACGGAACAGTTTTTAGTAATTTTTTCCCCTATAAGAATGTTCGTGTAAGGAATTTTACTGTTAAAATAATGAGATGGACTCTCAATCTTAACCTCATTTTAACAGTGTTTAGACTGGGAATTTCTTAGGATTTTAAAATGCATGCATAATCTTTGCTTTGTTGCATTGGTTTGCCTGCTTTTTTATTTTCTGCTCCAAGTTTTGGGTGGCAACACTTTTTGAAGTTAGCTGGTCCTGAACTTCGTGTTGCATGCTCAACTCAACATGGCTACAACCATTAGGAAAATGGTGAAAATTTTGCCTCTTTTCTTTCTTCTCATCTCTGGATGCCCGTTTAACCTGTAGACTCCAACTTATAGACCTTTGCAAGCAGAGCAAAGAAAATGTAAGCAATTACAAACTAAAGCACTGATTTGTGATTGATTTTATGTCTCGAGGAGAGAGCAAGCTAATTCTCACCACCCTGCTCCTTTTGAGTTTCTGCCCACGTGCTAGCTTTCCTTTTCCTCCTAATCTTCTTTATCTTCTCTCCTCCCACTCCAACTAGGATTCCATTAAAAGTGTATGGCAGTGTTCATAATTCTCAGAACATGACTCTACACGTGGGAACACATGGAAAAATGGTGATGCCAGAGACAAGGAGAGAGGTTTCTGGACCTTCTAAAACATTTCTAATATTGTGGTGAGATCCAGTGGTGGCATGAGGAGACCACAGTGATGGGAAGATGTCATGAAAATGGAACTGACTAGTTTTTCTTAACCAGTACCCTCTAAGACAACCAGCACTAACTTGTTTCCACCTTTCTATTTTTCTTCTCTCCATTCTCCTCATCTCTTCCTTCTGCAGCCTAGGCTTCTCTCAGAAGTTTATTCCATAAGCTTAATATATAGATGTGTGGAAATCAATGTGGCTTACTGTTTAGTGCAATGGCTTGAGAAGCAGGTGTCCTACTGCTAGGACCTGTTCTCGTCAACAGTGTCAAGTCACTGTTTCACTTTGGAAAAGTCACTTAAACCAAAGTTTTTCAAAGTGGCTGCTTAATTTTTAGTCCCTCTAATTTTTTATGCCTACCTTTGGCTTAATTTATTGAGGTGCTGAGCACATATTATTGTAGTTGATGTGTTTAGGAGTTACTGGTGCTGAGCCCCTCTGCAAATCAGTGGTAGGTATTTCAAATTGGGCACCCAGAATTAGTGGATACTTTAAAGAAATGTTAGCTTTAATTTCTTATTGTTTTAATTTACTCATCTTCAAAATGGGGATACTGATAATTATGATTATATAGATTACTGCACACAGTGCTCTGAATTTAAATTTATGTTAGTAGGTTGCCTTGAGATGAAAGTTTTTGTCTGTTTTCTCCTATTTTTTCCAATGTCACCTTATATGGGCTGAAGATAATGAAGAATTTATTCATGGCACTAACTTAATTATTGTCCTAAGAAGCAAATGATGTTGCTACAGTGAATATCCTTTTGAAATACATCATCTGAATAATATCCAATAAAGTTACTAAATTGACTCAGAATGAACCAAATTAACTTGATGTCTTTAGCAAAGAATGTGCTTTCTTCCAGTGGCAAAATAAGCTTTAAATCTCTTACCTTTTCCTTTAATATTGGCTAATGATTTGGGCTTTTTCCCATCCCAAGACAGCAGTTGTTTAGGTTTAAAGAAATGCAACATTTAAAAAGTTGAGTGACTCTATATCAAAATTGCCTTACCTATGAAATTGGCAGTTTACTTGGAAAAATCTTTAATTTCACTTTAAGTAGATCTGCTAAGATATTTATCACTAGTAACCAAAATGAGTGAGAGTTGCAAGGCTATAAGGTTTGAATGAAAGTGCCTTCATAAATTTTACATGCCTGACACAAAGGTGATATATTTTCCATATAAGATATTCTCTTTGGACTAACATGCTCTGTAGAGGTAATTAAAGAAAATCAATTTGTGCTCGTGGACTGTAATTTTACTTTAGAATACATTCCCTAAAGCCTCAACAATGCATTTCTAGTGGCTTGATCCCTGCTACTTATGGCTAATATAAACATTCTCTTTATTTTTTTATAGTGGTTCAATATTGTCTATTAATTGATTTTTTTTTCTTATATAGGATTGTCCAAGACACTGTTAGTGGTTTGAAAGCCCATCTTTCTATTTCATACTTAGCTTGCTGGCATTACAGTGATGTCTACATTGTTTTCCATGCTAAGGGCTACTCTGCTGTTGCCATATCTCATTAATGTGCAAAAGTCTGTCCAGAGTTCACTCTGGCTCAATTAATTATCTCATACATAGTCCTCTGAAAGACTTCCATTAACTTCAGTGAGTTCAGGAACAGATCTAGAGCTCAACTCCAAAACCGGATGGAAGAACACTATTGCATAATTTGCCTCTTGATAAAAATTGTCAAACACTCATGTTACTGCTTTTTGGTAAAATCAGTAGTTTCTGACTTGGCTTGCCTGCAGACAAATGTTTTAGATTCCACATATTTTTTTTTCTTTTTTGAAGAGATGGGGTCAGTAAAAACAAAGGCCCTCTAGAAAAAGCCATTAATCTCTCTTATATGCAGGGTTGGGTAGTGAATCATAAATGTTACCTTTCCTCACATGTAATACAGCAGAAATTCAACCTGTTTTCTAGGCTTCCATGGCATATGCACCCAGTAAATTGCTGAATCTGCTTATTCATTTCTTTCTTTTATGATCAAGCCTTGCAGATTTTAAATTGTAGCCTTTAAATAGAGTTTGTGGTCAACTGTTGTGTGTTTTGGTGTGTTTTTTTTGTGTGTGTTTTTTTTAATTGATTTTATTAATACTCTAAAATAATTGTAATCTTATACTTTTATACTAGTGGGAGGAGGAGTAGATTCAAGAAAATCACAAGAAAATGTACTTTGAAATAATATATATTTTTTCCATTGAGTGGAAAATCTGAAACTAGATACTGACTATACTTGATTTTACCAAAGGGAAAAATCATTTATTTCAGTTATTACTTAAATAGATTGCTGAGTTTGGAAAGTGTATCTATATTAATAGTAGACTGGACATCATTACATATTAATGGTGTCCATCTGATTTATTGGTATTGTTTCTGGCAATTAGCCTTTCAGTTTCAGCACAATATATTATCTCTGACCACTAAGTACTCCCAATGAGAGAGTTTGCATGTCAACATAATAGGGTCTTGCATCCAGTTATGGACTGTTATAAAGGATGTTTGGGCACATTTAATAACTTTCTGACAACTATAGGAGACATAAATGAAAGTACATGTTGTCGTTAAGCTGCTAGAGAAGCAGGCCTCAGTCACTAGATGTCATTATGCTGCATAAATCTTTTTCTGTGAATTTTTTGTAATGACAATTTTCCCTGTCTTCAATAGCACTTACATTGGAAATTGATCCAGGTGGATCAAACACTGAATGTTACAGTTAATATTTACTTGCAAGAGTCACTCTGGGATGTCTAATTTATCCTCAGGAGTATGATTTTCTGCTAGGGCTGCAAAATGTTGCAATAAAAATCTGAGTGATGTTTAGTATCAGATTGAATGGGTTAGGTGTGTGGAGTTATAGCAACCTCTCATTGTGACTAGTCACTGGTCATTTTTCTAAATGCTAGAAGCTTTTAATGAAATCACATATTTTTAAGTCTTTACAATTATCAATTTGAGGCTCATTGAAACTATTTAAGTAATACCCCACCAGGTGTCAAATTAATTGGATGTATTTTGGCCTAAAGAGAAAACTTTGGAATATTCTAGTGTTGTAAGTTTTATCTTGCTTGCTATAAGAAAATTGAAATTAGGCCTGAGAACTCAAGAAAGAAGCCATTTAGTGTAGGCTAAAGCTGACTTTCTGACCTTTCTGTGACTGCATTTTAATGTTTGGGTTCTCTGTAGCTGCTTGCTATAACAGTGTAATCTGACCTTTTGTGTTAGGAGCAAACAATCTTGTTCTAAGATTTCTCTAAGAACAAGTGTTTGGGCCTGGGTAAGCTTGTGTTGTTCACCCTCTATCTTATGTAAAGAAAGAGATGCACAACTACTTGCCCCTCCAGGTAACTCTTATTTACATCTGGTATATTAATAAACAAAAGTGGTTTTATTTTATCAAGTATTAAAAGTAGGATTTAAGTGACTATAAATAATGGTGCACAGAACAAAGTAAGTTACTAAGCAAAATAATACAAAACATGCCAGCTAAGCTTAATACATCAAGAAACTTGTTATATGTACTACCTTACCATAACAGTAGTTCTAGTCGCCTTCTTTCACAGCCCAGAAAGCCTCTAGTCTGGGCACAATCCTTTTTAATATTCAGTTTAAGTTGTTTCTAGCAGACATCTTAGATGGTAAACTGGCGTGTTCCTAAAACTGATAGAAGCAGTCCCTGTTGTTTGGCTTCCTACCTTTTATATAGATTTTGCCAAAGTGGGAATCCTTTATGTTCAGTTTCAAACTTTTCTCATTGTCAGTGGAAAAGTACAGTGTCCAGGATGGGTTCCTGCATCAGGTGGCATGGCCATATGTCTTGATAGACCACCATAGCTCACCACACCCAGGCTTATAGGAAAAACAAGTTCATCTATAATTCACTGGCAAGAAAACAATGGGCCTTCAAGATGAGGTAACTGGCTCGGTGGACATGGGGAAGTCAGTGGATGTTATATACCTTGACTTTAGCAAGGCTTTTGATACGGTCTCCCACAATATTCTTGCCAGCAAGTGGATTGGATAAATGGATGGTAAGATGGATAGAAAGATGGCTAGAAGGCCGGGCCCAGCGGGTAGTGATCAATGGCTCGATGTCAGGATGGCGGTCGGTTTCTAGCGGAGTGCCCCAAGGTTCGGTTCTAGGACCAGTTTTGTTCAATATCTTTATTAATGATCTGGATGAGGGGATGGATTGCACCCTCAGCAAGTTTGCAGATGACACTAAGCTGGGGGGAGAGGTAGATACGCTTAAGGGCAGAGATAGGGTACAGAATGACTTAGACCTTCTGAGGTCTCTTCCAGTTCTATGATTCTATGATCCTAAAGTACCATTAATGGCCCTCAGTTAGCATAACTAATAACATAGGTTTATAGTCCACATTTCTAATTTCAAATACTGGAATGATACATGCATACAAATGGGATAATCATATTCAGTAGATTACAAACTTTCCAATAATACCTTGTATGAAGCATTTTGCATAACATGTATTCCAGTTATGTCATTTATTTTTATAAGCCTATTTTCATGAAGCATATGGATAGTACTGTGACAGTGTGATGTGTCTGGCTTTTCTTTTAAGGCTGATGGGGACTGACTCTAGAGGCATATCATCACTGGTTCTAGGTCTAATAATTCCATGGAAGCGTGTCCATATTAGTGGCCTAGTGATTGCAGTACTTTTCTCCCTGCTGGTTCTATATGCACTGTCGAATGAATCATGGTCATGGAATAATTTTTGCAGATGCTGGTAAGGGAGCCCACAGCTGGATGAGACTATCCTGTTCTCTCTACTGCCTCACCCCTAAATGCTTATTGGAAGGCTGAAGCAGCTCAGCAGTATACCCATTCAGGAGTGGCCTACTCTGGAAGGCAAGAAGAAAAGGTGTCCTGACCTAGGAATATTTGGGTAGACTTTCAATGGGTCACATTTCTGGGTAGCTCTAGACATAGGATTTCAGAAGAGTTACCAGTCCTCCAGTCACTCTCTCAAATTAGAAATTCTCAGGTTGGCTAAGAGTATGTTATAGGGCCCATCAAGAGAATTTGCCTGTTAATGGAGTGCCACTATGTTGGGTGCTATTTCATCCCTTAAAGTGAGGTGTCAGATCATCCCAGAGGAAGGACTACTAAGAGTCATGTTTCTGATGTGGGACATTTTATTTAAACATATACCTTTTGATAACTAGAACCTCAGGGAAGTGTGTGATAACCCTTGAGAAAAGTGGAGTGTGTGTGTGTGTGTGGGGGGGGGGGGGGGAGTGACAAGGGAAAACCCCAGGATAGACAGTCAAAGAGAGAAGATGTGCATAGTCTGTTAATGGAACTGTGCCAACCCCAGGCATCTGAAATGAGACAGAAAGGGAGGTGTGTGTGTGGGGGGGTCTGTCCTGGCTCAGGGATATGGGGAAATAGTTGGACCCAGAGACCAGCATACCTGCAGCAATGGTTTATGGGGCAGACACAGCTGTGGTGGCAGCAGTGCTTGAAACATACCAGATTGTGGGCCTAGGAAATGAGTTTTCTAAAAAAAAATTTGGGGGCACATATTTGTAATGCCACCTGGGCAGGGAGGACTTCCTCTGGCTGCTTTCCCCACTTGTCAGCCTCCTGGAGAAGAGCTGCCCATCAGGCTATTGCAGGAAGTAGGCAGAGCTCCTGCATTCTCTCTCTCTCACCAGCCCCCTCCCATTCCCCAGGTGCTGACGACATTATCTCAGGACGGGAGGGCTAAAGAAGGAGCAGAGACGGCCCAACAGCTTCTTCCTGCTTCCCTCTCAGCAATAGCCCCCATCTTAGGAAGAGTGAGCAGAAGGCAGTGCTGCAGGCGTATGTGAGAGAAACTCCAGGACCTGCAGGAGGAACAGAACAGATATAGGGGCAAAAATGAGTTGAGGGTTAGGGGCAGCAGAATAACTGCTGGGCAGGAAGGGTAGATATGGCGGTGGGTATACCTCTCCTATCTGGCCCTTTCTAGCCTATTTTAAGCACTGAGGCAAAATGCTTGTGGAATCAGCAACTGACTATGACTGAAGTAAATGAGCTCAGGGGGCAGGTATTGAAATGTAAGGCCTGGCAGTGGACAGTGGAAACCCAGATGTTGGCCTGTGGGGGAAAAGGGGAATATTTTGGTGACTATAACCATAGGAGCAGCTGTCAGAAGAGGATCAGGAAAGGAGCCACTTACTCCAGTTCCCCTCCAAGCTTGTTGACAATGGAGGGTATCTGAATGCACAGACCTTGCAGCCTGAAGGCAGAAAACATAAATGAATCATGTTAGTGGGCTCTTTATCAGAGTGTACAGCTTGCCCTATGGCTGGGGAAGGCTCTGGGAGTGGACAGAGAGGAGGCTTGTAACAGGGTGGTCTGTGCCTTTAAGAATCAGGAGGGCCCCCCCAAGCCCTTTTAAGAACAAGTGTTTGGGCCTGTAGAGAGGATTATCAGACCCAGCTGGGAAGGAGTCTGGTGATTCTTTTCAAGGCTGAAAGCTGAAGGCCTTCCGGAGTCAGGAGGGCTCTTGTGACAGGGTAAGGGCTCTTTGCAGCTTGCTTTGGGCTGGTGTTCCCAACAGTCACATGGGACTACTCAGAGGAATAAATACTGGATCAAAGTCATGGTGAGTAATATGTTGCTAGATTACTCACCTGCCCTGGCGTCCTACATTTTAACAGTGGTAAACCTATGTGCTATTTATTGCAGTCTGGGGGCTGAGACTTTTCTTAGTAAATAATATCAAATTCTAACTTTTTAAATATTTAATCAACTTTGTGAACTCCCAGATGTGAAATTCTAGTGGTGTTGGCAGTTTTAAAATTGGGGGAGGGGAAATATCACTATTGAAGGATAATACTAATAAAATAACTTGTCATTATAAACTTGATTGTGCCTTTTCTGAATACTTGGATTAAGCTATGAGACTATTATAGGCAGGATGCTGGGAATATAAGAATACATACATTTATGTAAATGTTAAAGCTGATCAAGAAAACTTCAGAAGCTTTCTGCTTCTAGCAAGGGTAAGCAAATATCAATAAAGTATATGCTATAAGGACAGGCCTAACTATGAAAAGGAATATAGGGCATGTTACCAGAGCAATAAATCTACATTGTGAAGTGAGCCACTAACAAAGCTTCTCCTCTGCTCTTATCAAAATAGAAACCTGAATTTAAACCCACAAAATAATTAAAGAAATATCCTAATTTAAACTCTTCTTTTGTAAACACACATGTTCATTCTTTATATTTGAGAACACTTATGGAGGGGAAACACTTTATATTAAAAAAAAAAAAAAGCATGGCTATTTCCAGCATGTTTCCTTTTAATGTGTTCCCAATGCGTAAGATTGGATAAGCTTCTGGTATAATGTATATTTGCAAATGCTTTGTATCTGAAAGCAAACCTTTGTAGAATAACTGCCTGACATGGTTATTTGAATAGTGAAATGCTTTATTTACAAACATAACAAGGTCACTTAATCCTAAGTAAAATGAGTGTAAGAGGCCTTATAAATGCAGAACATATTAATTGCTGGTAGTGTGCAAGCAAATCTTCCATTAACTCAGGAAGACAAAAATACCATGTGCAGTCAACAACTTAAGCTAAAGCATTTCTAAAAGGTATTTAACTGTAAAAAACTGTTTTGAAAATGAAAATTCACAGATTTGGGGAACAGTATTTTTTTTTGGTTTTAACTGCACCAAAAGAAAAGCGTGTGCCAGAGGTGGTTCGCTCAAAGGTGTAAACTCTGTTCAAGCTCTCTGGGGACATACAACAAAGATTATAGTGGAACTTACAAATTCATCACTTGTATTCTATTGTTGGTTTTGTGTGTGATTTTTCTTTTCCTTTCTTTAATAACAGAAAATAATTAAAGTATGTATAGTGACTATTTTGCTTGGTGACCTTAGAGCACATTATAAGGAACGTAAAAAGCCTCTGTGACCAAATAGTGGTAGACACACCATTAAGTTAAGTCAAGTCTCAGAAGGGCAGCTGTGTTAGTCTGTAACTTTAAAAACAAGTAGTCCTGTGGCACCTTACACTAATATATAATAGTATCATGAGCTTCATCTGAAGGAATGGGTTTTGCCCACGGAAGCTCATGATTTTATTTATTTATTTTGTTGGTCTTTAAGTCAGGGCTGGGCAAGATGTGACCCAGAGACCAGATCTGGCCTAACACTTTGATCTGGCCTGCAGATTGCATCTGGCCACTTTCTATTTATATTCTGCTGCCCGTGACACTTATTTCCCTATTTAAATGGCTCATGGCTCCCAGTCATGGTGCTATCCTGGCTGTGGTCAGACCCGCAAGCCCTTTAAATAGCCTCAGCATCCCTGGGTGGCTGTCAGGCAACATGGTAGCGGCAGAGCTGCAAGACCTTTGCTGTGTTTTTGATTCAAAGCCTCAGGCTTCAGACAGCTTGGGGTGGAGTGGTAGAGGAGAGAGACTAGTTCCCAGCCTTGCTCCTCCCGGGGGTTGGAGCCACCTGTGACCACATACCAAAATGGAGTAAGTAGTCCCCCTGTGAAAACTGTTGTCCATTCCTGCTCTAAGGTGCTACAGGACTATTCGTGGTTCCCTAAGTTGTTAGAGAAACAATTAAGATGGCCTATGATTTCTTATGTCTCTAAACTAAATTACTTGGCACCCAACAGTTTAAAAACTACCCTATTCAACTTCATAGAAGCTAGCATTTCAGTTGTATTATATACCAGGATTAAGGTCCATTTTGGTTCTCAAATACTGAATTAAGCCTTTTCTAACACAAGGAATGCATGATTTAAAAATTAGTGTCTTGATTATTTTCAAATGAGAGTTTTAGGATATCGAAGGTTCTATAGCATTTAGTATCCACTTGGGTAGCAGGATGAAAACTACAGTTAGTTAATTAAGATAATTATAATTTAAAATCTTAACTACATGGCCATTAATCTCAAATATTGCTTTGCAACAATAAAAACAAATCATTTTTCTGTCTCTGGTATTCTTTGTGTTTTAAAAGACAATTCATTTCATTCAAGGCAGATTTTCTTTTAATACAAAAAGTTAGTATTTTATCTTTACAGCTCCACTTCCTATTCTAAGTACTTCAATTCAAATAAACTTGTGCTTCATAGTCATTTTAGAAAAAATATCATTAGTAGTACCGATTCCTGTTGATTGCTGCTGCACAGTTGGTGGGTCAGTTTCAAATCATAGTTCTTTCCCTCACCTCTCTTTACATCAGAAGATAGGAAAGCCTTTTCAATGTACAGGGAACATATGTGTTTTACAGAAGTAATAAAGGAATTATAGTGCTTTACAAAAATTGACACTCTCAACACCTCTATGAAAAGTATTATTTCAGATTATTACAGACGCTACGAAGAAGTTAGGTCACTTTCCTAATGTCAATGCCATGAGTACAATTAAAACCCAGGCTTCCTGTCTCCCAGTTTTATTTTCTAGCTACAAGATTACACTGCATCTCATCTCAAGTGTACACAGTCTTTCTAGCATCTGTTGGTTCCATGGAATAGAGTAATTCTTGGTGTAATCTTGATGGGTTTACTCTCCATCTGCAGTGTCAAACCTCCTCATAAAATGAATGACTAAATGAAAATACTCAACAAAAGGTGTAACCGGAGTTTGTACAATAGATCTTCATTCAGAAACTGCCCTTCATTAGAAGCTGGCACTGTTGTCATGTAATCTTTATAGACGCTCTCCTAATTAGTGAAAGCCATTTTTAAGTAGTTGTACCTTTTTATTCTGAAAATCCTGGAGAAAATTAATTAGCTTTCATAAAAGCTTGTTGAATTTGGAACTCCTCAGCAGGTAGTTAAATGTAATAGAAATTGGCTTAAAAAGCCATAATATATGAATGATGGGGTTTTTTTTAGGTTGTTTGGTTTCTTTTTGGAAGCGAAGAGGTATGGTGAACACTGTCGTCCATTCCATCTCTCTCTCTCCCTCCCTCCCTCCCTCTTTCAGATCTCATAAAGTGAGACTACACTATTGTCTGAGTTTGAGGGAATATTTTTCTTTGCTCAACAGTTGGAGAAAAGGAATTGGTGATGTCCTCTAAAGTTTCCTCTGGAGCCTAAGTCATTATTACTGTGGGTAACACCACCTCAGTTATACTCACTCTGTCTACAAGTAGAGCTAGGTGAGTGATTTCCATTTTGAGTAGATATACATGCATTCAGTCTTATCTGAGCTAGCATCCTAAAAATAGTAGTTTAGCTGTAGTAGCATAGCTGTAGTAGTATAGGCTAGAGTGGCTGTGGCATTGGCACGGTCTAGTGATCCTGAGTACAAACTTGCCCAAACTCTTTGTGCATGTACATGGACTAACTAGGCTGTGCTCCTGCAGTTTTTGCTACCATACTGCTGATGCGCAGAACTGAACCTGGGACCTCTGGAGCTTAGTGCACGAGCTTCTACTACTTGAACTAAAAGCCAGATGCATCTCAGCTAAGGCTGCAGAGCACATTCATTCTTTTTCTCTCTCAGTGGTCCAGATGCCACCAAATGAGAGAGCACCCTACTCCTAGAAGGTGTGTGGGTTACACGCTACCACAACCACACAACTGTTTTTGTTACTCTCCCACATACTAATCAGTTCTAGTCCAAATGTACAGAGGCATATCCTAAAGAGTTTTTAGGGAGTTGAGGTAATTCTTGGGGACATGTTCTATATCAAAATGACTTGTTTCAGAGTGTGTATAGTACATGGAAGGAAGGAGTATTTAGGGTATGATCAACAAAGCAACTTGAGTGCCTAAATGCCAGAGTTAGTCTGTGAGCAATCCCTCTGTGATTCATGAAACTTGTGCTTGGCTGCCTGTGATGGGGTTGGGAACCCCTATATCCCTGCTGGAGGTATTTCAGCACCCTGGCCAGCAACAAGAGCAGTAGAGAGGTCCTCTGGGTGGAGTAGAGTGGCAGCCTTTGCCAATCAGGGTGCAGCAGGCTTCTATAAAAGGAGCTGCTAGGTAAGGCTTGTCAATTACTTCCTAGAGCTCGACCCAGGCGGACTGGGGAATACCAGCATATGGGACAGCTCTGAGTGGAAGCTGGGCATCATACCTGATTGGAGCTAGATCCTGTGGCTAAAGGCTAGCCAAAATAACCGAAGACAACCTTGCAGAACCCCAGGCAAGGGGAATGCAGCCGCAAGGCTCTAGAGAAGGGATGATGGAACAGCATCCCAGAGAAGTGGCTCAGGGACATGACCGCAACTAAGTATGAGGAAACTCAGCAGGTAACTGTTACCTACAGGGTCCTTGGGCTGGGACCTAGAGGAGCGGGCAGGGCTGGGTCCCCCCTCCCCCTCCAACCCTCTGCAAACCACACTCGGGGGTGGTGGTAAAAGAAGAGGCCTGATCTCAGGCCACAGACTGGACATTAATTCACCCACAGACAGGCGAGTAAATACTGAGACCCCTCTCAGCCACCAAGGGGTGCTCACATGAAGGGCCGAACCTTGTTATGCTGCCTTTCAGCTCTGTAGGCAGCTAAACACTCTGTGTCTGAATTTCTATGGCAAAGTTCTCTAGGTGCTGAAGGAATAGGCATGGGCGCTTCTATCTCTTCTAGGTGCCTGGATACATTCAGCCACCTACATTATGTGTGGGGCCTCATCCAGAAATGCCTCTGAGCACAGTAACTAGATGGGACCCCTTTCAAAATCATAGTCTGTGTCTGAGTATTTAAGCATTTTGCCACAGAGGAAAGTCACTGGGTCAGAGAAAGAAAGAGAATGGCTCCTGTGTCTACCAGTTAAGCTCCCACTTGGAGTACCCTGCTCTAACCAGTCTTTCATTATTTATCCATAGTAGATCAGCATCAGCAGGAGAGATTGGGGCTATGTCTACACTATGGGGTTTTTCCAGGATACCTCCAGTATTCCAGAAAAACTCCACCATATCCAGGGAATGCGTCAGCTCTAATGCAAAAAAAGTGGATGCACTCTTTCAGAAGCCCTGTCTTGAGGAAGAGAAGGTTTTTCCGAAATTTGGTGGACTAAATTTCAGAAAAGCCTCTTCGGAAAAAACTTTTGGAAAAAGATACGCAAATTGCAGAGTGCAATTTGTGTACCTTTTTCTGATAGGCTGTCTGTACTACAATGACTTGAGGCAGTCCCAAATCAGAATAGCCTATAGTTCAAGCATTAGAGTATTCTTCTGAGAGGTGGGAGACCACTGGCAGAAAAGGAGACTTGAGCCTGGATCTCCCATGTCCTAGGCGTGTGCTGTAACCAATGGCCTGAAAGTTGTTTGGGCACAACCACTATCTACAATTTTGGCTTGTTTTATGTGAAGCTGCTGCCTCCTGTCCTTGTTGTTGTTGTTGTGGAGCAAGGTAGGCACCTAACACTTTCCCCAGGAAGTGGGTTAAGTGTCTAAGTTGCATGACTTCAGGCAGCAAGTTCCCATTTGTGCATTGCTAGTGGAAGTTCCCTGTTCCATATGAGGGCCAGGGCTTAGCATATGCCTCTCATCAGCAAATAGGAGATGCAGAGGCAGTTCCATACATGTAAGCTGGCTTTTTCAGATAGGTGCTTTAAAATGCAATCTCCTCCTGCTCGTTACATGAGGAATGTAGGTGCCTAAGTGGTCTTCGTAGATCACAGTATTGTTCCCGTGTGTGTGTCTCCCCGCACCCCCCAGGACCTAAAAGGTGCCATGACAATGTGTTGCAATACTTGTCTCCTTGTGGCTCCCACAGGCCTAGCTTGCTGACCAGATATACATTTCTTTTAATCCCAGTGAAACATGCATTCTCAGAGTGGCTCTGTCTTCTGGTGGCTGGACTATATAGAAGTTTGAATCTGCTAGAGCATTAAGCCAATAGGCAGAGGCCCCAAGGCTGATACCTGCTGCTGACTACTCATATCTGCAAGGAAAAGGGATAAAACCAAGGGCAGGGAAAATAAAGCTGAGATTCTCCTTTTACACTTCTAGATTCCCCATATCAGGTTGGATGGGAAGTGATGGAGACCAAAGAGTGGCCATGAATGAAAGGGAAAACTAGACACATTTTCTGTAACTAAAAATGTGGTCCAGGGACCTGCTCCTACTCCCATTTGAAGTCTGTGTAAATCTTTCTCTTTACCTTGTGCTTTGGATCATGATTTCAAAATTTTCGTCTGCCTATAGCCCTGTGTAGAGCTTGCTGTGCTGAGTTTTTAGCAACCTCTGATTAGACGAACAGCATTGTCTGACCTAACACATTGGGCTGTATCTTTTTTATTAAGTTGCAGATTTTTTAAGTGCCAAAGACGTTGTGTTCTAAACAGCCGTGCTGACTTGATCACCTTAAAAAAATGTTATGGGTGCCTTCCAAAAGCAATATATGCTTTCTTCAAGGTTATATCAGAATGAAATAAAATACTGTAATTAACCTTTTAAATTATAGTAATTGTGCCTGGTATCATGCAGTAATTTTAAATGACTCCTTTAAATCTTTCTAAATATGAATAAATAAAAAGATATTCATGCTTTCGGAAATTGCTTTCTCCTTAGTTCTGAATGAATGAATATTAGATGCCTCTCACAAACCTGGTGTTACATAGAGGAAAAACTAGATCTATGTGGAGAGAACAGGAAGTTAACTAGCACAGCAAGTTGTGCTGTAGAACCCAGTTGACTATTTTGCCTACTTAAAGTTGTCAGGATCCCATTGAAATCAAAGGGAAGACACCCATTGAGTTTTTACCTGGATAAGGGCCAGATCCCATGCTGGTACATATACTGGTGCATCTGATATCCCCTGTTCACCAGGAAGCTTGCATTGCTGAGTTCTGGTTCAGCTATGTAGAAAAACAAAGATCAAATGGTCTGATCAGGACATGATGGAAACCTTTACAAAGAAAGAATGGAGGGAAAATGTTTCAAACGACACAATAATTGCTAATTGTACAGAACGTTCCTCATGCAACATGTCTGAATATTTGAGTGGAGAATATTTCACGCTCCTTTTGGGTACGATATCTCTTTATAATCTTGTCCTCTGAGGCTATGTCTACACTTCCAGGTCATTTAGAAATAACTCCCAAAATAAGTAATTCAAAATAAGCTTATTCCTTTTCACAAGCAGCGTTGTGTTTGAAAATAACAGGCTTGGTAGTGTGGGTGCTTGCCTTATTTTGAAATAACTCCCCAGGGTAGACATGCCCTGAGAGATTGATCTGCGTAAAATCCTCTCTGCACTGAGGGGGCATTTAGGTTAGTAGTGCTCAACTTCTGCTGCTTGCATAGGAGTTTAGAACATGAAGGGATCTCCTTTTTGGATTTACACAATAGAAGATGTGATGTAAGAAACAGGACAGAGTAAGTTACTTTGCCATATTTTGAACCGACTTCAGAAATGATGTTTGTTTGAAAGTGCAACTCACACTCTTAACATTATCTGGTTTGCTTTCAGGAAAGCATGTATTAAAAGGATTGGAAGATGGCAGAGAAATTAATGATGAAAATGGAGCAGCGTAATATGGATAGGGGTTAGGGTTGCCAGGTGTCTGGTATTCTACCGGACAGTCGAGTATTTGTGCTCTTTGTCCAGTAAAAAAAAAATCAGAATACCGGACACGTGCAATGTCCAGTATTCTCTGATTTTTCCAGCTGTGCACTGGACGGAAGCCTGGTGTGGGTGGGGGGGAGCAGCTGGAAGGTGGGGCCATGATTGGTGCTAGGAGCCTGTGATTGCACAGAAGCCTGGCAGGGGTGGAGGGAGTGGCTGGGACTCCCCCACTCCCATCAGGCTTCTGTGCAATCACAAGCTCCCAGCGCCGATCGCGGCCTTGCCTCCCAGCTTGGGACTCCCAGGTTGGGAGGCAGGGCCGCGATTGCTGCTCTTGGTGCATCAGAAGCCTAGCGGGGGTGGGGGGAATGGCTGCCCCCCCCCCCACTTCTGACATGCCCAGAGCGGTGATCGCAGCCCCGCCTCCCAGCCTGGGAGTCCCAGCTGGGAGGCGGGGCCGCAATCGCCAGTCTGGGTGCTTCAGAAGGGGTGGGGGGAGTGGCTGGGAAAGGCAGTAGTTATTATCCTGTGAGCTTTTTTTGTTTTTTGCTTGACCAAAATACCGCGTGTCTGGTATTTTTTAGGGGACCATCTGGCAATCCTAATGGGGTCAATATATAACCATTTAGCACAAGTTTTTTCATTGGCTTTCTGTTTGCCTTTGGGTGCAATTCATGGAGCTGAGTGATCTAAGATAGGGGTTCTCAACTTTTATTTCTGAAGCCCCTGCAACATGAATTTAAAAACTTCATGCCCCAGGAGTTTTTCTGCATATAAAAGTCATGGCCATTGTTTTGGGTAGTGTTGCATAAATTGCAAGGTTTCATCCCCTTGGAGGCTAGTCTGATTTACCCCAAGAAGAGAGTCACACTTTCAGGCTGGGTCCAACTCAAGTTTATTGGTTGCAACCACGGTAGGCTAAGGAACTCAATGTTCAAATCAGAGCCGACCCCCAACATCTCATATGCAGGGGTTTTTATAGGGTTCACATCCTTCCTGGTTTAGGTGCCTTAACATGATAGGTTACTTCATTTTTTGACGTTTAGCATTCCTATAGGTCAGGTTAATTTTCCAAACGAGGTTAAATACAGTGCCTACTTGCTGACTTTGCGGTTACAGCTGTATTACATTCATTCACTCTTGCTGAACAATGGGCAAGCCATACTTCCCTTTTCCCTTTCCTGCTTGAGCCGGTCACAAGTTTAAAGGATGTGGAATCTATCCATATCTCTACTTAACAGAAGACTGGTTTCACCTCCCCTCGTCTCCTTATTATAAGTTATTACCTGTGACAGGCCTTGACCTTTGTCATGTCTTACTCCTATACAAATAGCAAATATATCTAAGCATTAGCAATGTATGTATATTGTACGTGCCCCTCATAGGGGAATCAATGGCTCCGGGGGATTTGACTTCCCTTTTACACATCAGTAGTCAGCAGGGTGACTGCCCAGGTTCCTAAGCCACAGGAGGCATTGGGAAGCTAAGTTGCACAGGTTGGTTTCAGCCCTGGGTGGTGGGGTCAGAGGCCTGGGCTGGAGTCCTGAATAGCATAGCTTCTGATTTATACCTGATGGCCTAACTAGGTTGCCAAACCTTGCAGTGTCACCAGGAGTCTCTCAGAGGCTACTGGAGTCAAACTGGGAGATTTTAAAACTGCAAACAGTCTGAAGTGGGGCTAAGGCAGACTCCCTTCCTGCTCTGGCTCCACTGCTCCTGGAAGCGGCCAGCACATTCTTGTGGCTTCTATACTGGGGTAGTACACTGCCCCCACCCTGAGTGTTGATTCTGTAACTCCCATTGGCTTGGAACCACAGCCAAAGGGACCTGCAGAAGTGGCATTTGCAGGCAGGGGCAGTGCATGGAGTTATCTGCCATCTCTCCTCCCAGGGGATGCAGGGACATGATGTCTGCTTCTGGGAGTTGCACAGAGCCAAGGCCGGCAGGGAGCCTCTCAGCCCTGTTGTGCTACTGACAGGGAGCAGCCTGAGGTAAGTGCAGCCTGGCCGGAGCCCTCAATCCCTTGCCTATCCCTGAGCTGCATCCTCCCAGAGTGTGCACCTCAACTCTGTCCCAAGCTCAGCCTAGAACTCCCTCCCAACACTTCAAACCGCTGGGTCCTAGCCCAGAATCTGCACCACAAGCCCTTTCTCCATCCTTCTGAAAGTGAGGTAGGATGGGGTGGGGAGGACCTCAGAAGTGGCAGGAAAAATGTGTGGCCTCAGGAAAGAGATGGGGCACGATAGGCAAAGATATTTAGATTTGTGTTATTAGCTATTGGCAATCCTAGCCATAGCAAGTCCTATGTCTGCCACACTTGGGGTATATCTAGACTACTTCCCTTTTTTGGTAAAGGGATGTAAATTAGGCACGTCGATATTGCAAATGAAGCCGGAATTTGAATTTCCTGTGCTTCATTTGCATATTGATGGCTGCCGCTTTTTTGGAAATGAGTCTTTTTTTTTTTAAAAAAATGGCAGTTTAAACGGGGATCTTTCAAAAATAAAACCCTTTTTTGAAAGATCCTGTAAACCTCATTTTTTGAGGAGTACAGGATCTTTCGAAAAAGGGTTTTATTTTCAAAAGCTCCATTTTGAAAAAAAGCAGTGGCTGCGATTATGCAAATGAAGGGTGGGAAATTCAAATCCCGGCTTCATTTGCAATATCGATGTGCCTAATTTATATCCCTTTACTTAAAAAAGGGTTGTAGTCTAGATACACCCATGGACTTGAAACCTGCTCATAGTCCTTAAGGATCCTCAGACTACTTAGTCTTTGTCCCATGAGTAATATAAGATGACTGGGAAGAGATTCCTTGATATAATTTAATACACCTTTCTGTTAGGGCTTTCTCAGGTGACAGTCATCATCAATATGAATAGCTCTTTTGCAGTCTGTCTCTCTCTCTCTCTAGGAACCTTCAAGACAAGATGGAAAACACATATATTGTGCTTTTTTATGTGATTAATAGTTTTATTGTTTGTAATTTGATTTTTTTGTGTGTGTAAACCATCTAGGCTATATACCACAGCCAGACATGTTACAGGAAATAACAAATATAGTTAGCCATGTGGTACTTCCTGAGACAATACTGAAGAGAGGATAATTTGCATTCTTAAAGATAAAACTTCATACTGAGGTTCAGATTGGTGGAAGGTGGGAAATTCTGACCATGACAATGGACTCATTAATGGAAAATGTGACAGTTGTGGAAATTGGTGGGTAAAACTGGAGGAGTATGTATTGTGTGTAGAAGTTTCTTCACAGAAAGTTCTAACAGGCATGTTACAAACTGTTCAAACCACATTCAGAAAATGGCTGTCTTGTATCTGATTTTTTTTTTTTTTCAACAGGTCTGATTTTTTTTTTCTCCCAGCTAAGGGTGATCAAACCTGTTAGCATAGAACTGGACTCCATATTGGGGTGGGAGGAAAAAATAGTGGGTACTCAGCTCCCACCAATAGCCCCACTGATCAGCTCCCTCCCACATCCCTGTGGCCCTGCCAATCAGTGCATCCTCCTTCCTCGCAACACCTGTTGCCAGCAGTTGATCAGGTGTTTAGTGCAGGAGGCACTCTGAGGGAGGAGTGAGGGCTGAGGACAGATTAACAGCTGCTGAAGGCCTTTGGTCTATATTTAAAGTGTATTTGAACTTTTGAATGGGAAAGTGTTCTCCATCACCCCCTTTTACCCCCCCTCCAAAAAGCATTATAGTATATCTAAGAGATGCATTTACCCTACTTCAAGGTATTTGAAGGCTGCTTTCTCACAAACCCTGAAGAAATCTTGTTTAGAGTAAAGAGTGGGGAGAGAAGAAATCTTTCACTTCACTGTGTCAGTCCAATTATCTCAAGCGGAATAGGAGTGAGAAGATTCTGCTTATTAACCAAACTATATATGAAATGGGCATTTATTTGTTCCACAAAACATAGAGAGAGTGAAATGAAAGGCTGAACAATATAAGGGAAGACATTACTCATATTTGTGGTCTGCTTGTTGCAGACTTGGGAAATATTTATATTGATCTAGTGAAGATGTTAGGAGGAACACAAATTGTTTCTGTGTAGTGAATAAAATAGATCATTTTGTGGCTAAAAGGGTCAGTTTTTTTTTTTAAAGGGACTAACTGAAATTACTTTTGCGTTTTGCGGTCAGAAGGAATTGTTAACTCCTGAACATTCTCAGCTCTTCTGTAGATTCCCTTTGGTCCAAGTCACTCAGTTTGACCCAAAGTCTATTGAATCTTTTTGTTGAATTCAATTGACCTTGCGTCAGACTCAGGCCGTAGTTATCAAACTGTGTTGTAGCAGGAACTGTGACTCCTTCAGAGAGAATTGTGGGGTGTAAACATAATCTCAAAAAATTCCTTAACATAGGGGAATCACTACTTCCCTCTGGCATCCCCTTTCCTGAAGACAGAAGATGAAGTGAATGAAATAATTGGTTAAGTCTCAGTCTAGTTCCTAGTTGCCAAATGTCCACATTGAGGTGGTGCAAACATCCAGCTAATTGGCTGTCTTACTTCTCATCTCTAAAGGCAGGTTCTAGTCTCAGATTAGACACCCATTGGAATTCCACACTGAAACTTGCACTGTGCCTCTGTCCATGCTGCATGGGTTCTATAGGAAAAGGTGACTGTCAGACCTGGATTAGGAAATCTAACACCATGAACAAGCATTACTAGTTAATTTAAAATATTAAAGATCATTTCTTGATTTCCCCCCAAATTAGTAATTTTGTAAATTCCTTTGTGGCTTTCACCTAAATTTTAAAGACCAGTTAATTGTCTTCCCAATTCACTGTAAAATTCATGTGGCCTCCTTATCTTCAGTTCATTATGCTATTGTCAGTTGAACAAATAAAGCAAAATATATTTTATGAATATTCCAGTTATTTAAACAAGTTTGCTTGATTATGTGCATCTTTTATTTTACCTCCTGCAAATGGTCTGGTGAACAGCCATTATTGGTGTAACTTCCAAAGTGTAAACTTAAGTTTGAATATGCAAGTGTCAGAAAGCAACTTTCAATTGTACAACTAGCCAACAACAACATGTGATATAAATTGCTGATTTCTGCACTTGACTTTAGGTTATTTACACAATAAAGTAAATCAATAATAAACAAATAAAGTAAATGAATACAATCAGTGGAAAAAAGAACAGGATAATATGATTCGGCAGCCAATTGACTTATCCAATTTTGAATATTCATAGTTTACATTCGGTTCATCATCTGTGAGTTAGGAATTTATAGAAAATTACAAATAGTTCTAAACAAACACATTCAGGAAACTTGAAATTGTTTATTTGCTTGGTTTTGAATTACTTGCCCACCTCCACTAGCATCCCAAAATGCCATGAGAAACCAAAGATGCTCTCAAAATTTCAGAAAATGCTAATAATTCACATTAGATTGTAAACTCCTTGGGGGAAGGGCTATTTTTTTTTTGTATGGGACCTAGCACAATGTGGCCCTGTTCCTTGATTGTAGCTAGCAACCAGAACTGCACAAGAAGCAGGCAGTGGAGAAGTCTTTTAAGGTCTAGGAGTGTCCATGCTTCTGGGTGGACAGCATAAATACCAACTCTTCAGGGATGACAGCCCTCACAAGCAGGCTCTTGTTATCACCTACTCTCACAGTCTGCAAAGCATCTGCCACTATTCAGCCTGCTTTTAAGTGGATAGATAAGTGCTCCATTCCAGCTAAGGGAATGGAACATTTCTCTTTCCACCCCATTTGCAATTCTACATGAGACTTGCAAACTCACTCTGGATCCTCTTTATCATAAAAAGTCCAAATGTTTATCCCTGCAGGGTAGAAAACATGGCTACTTGATGGCCCTCCAAGTTCTGGTGGAAAATTAACAAGTCCTGATGGCAAAATATGATTTTTAACACTTTATTGAGCATCAGACACAGGACAAGAGGGAACAATTTCAGGCCCTCATTTTGGAGGGTTAGTTGATGGCAGCCTTGAGGGAGGTTTTTGTTCTCAGTGCTTCCAACATGGCTCTAATTGTCTGATTTCCCAAAGGAGCTGCAGAATACAGTTGAAGGCTGAGCCCTTCAAAGCTAACATTGATACCTTCTACATCCTAAAGGACTCAAGGTAGAACTTGCAGTCTCTGGGAATTTTTTGTTTATGTAACAGAAATGGTTTCATAGGTTTCAAATGTCAGAGAGATCTAGACTGTTATGGTACTATCCACCACAGATTTCTCTCTTCCAGGGTTTGAAAGTCTGAGGCCCTTCCTCCTTCTGCAACATTATTTGCACCTCCCTCTAAGAAACAGTTTTGATATCTTGGTTGAGAGCTTTCAGCAGCCTATTTGCTGAGATTCTGTACTGCCCAATTGTGTCTATCTCCACTTGCCTCTTTGCCTTTGAACGTGTTCCAAATGGATCTTAGGGTATGTCTAGACTACAGGGTTTTGTCGACAAAAGTGGACTTTTGTTGACAAAACTATACCTGCATCTACACTACTGCTGAGTTCTGTCGACATAACATCGACAGAACTAGGCAGTTTTGTCGACGGTGGTAAACCTCATTCTACGAGGAATAACGCCTTTTGTCGACAGAGTTCTGTCAACAGAAGGTGTTATTGCATCTACACTGTCCTTTGCATCTACACTCTCATGTCGACAAAGCGGCTTGCTTTGTCGACAGAACTGGATGCAGTCTAGACACTCTTTGTCGACAGAAGATTTGTCGACAGTATCTGTCGACAAAGCCTCTGTCGACAAAGGCCTGTAGTCTAGATGTACCCTTAGAGTGAGCAGTGTACATCTAGACTACAGGCATCTTGTTGCATCTATTTTCACGTTATTCTCTTCTTCAGGGACTTTTCACAAAGAGCTTTTAAAGACAAGTGGTCCAGTCCCTCTTCCTTTTGGGGGAAATTGGAACTGGCTGTCCCAGACCTCATTGGAAGAAAATTCTACTCCAACTAGTTCCTGTGCCCCAAGAGGTGTGGTCCATGGAGACCAATCCCTGTTCTTGGAATCCTAAACACCTATAGGTCCGGCTTGAGTTCTTCAAGATGTTTTGTCCCTCGTGCTCCACCTGCCATCCTCCTTCTTAGCTATGGAGGCTCTCCTTCATGCTTGAGAAGCATCTGAGTGGTGGTGGGTTTGCACCTGCTTATATGTCCTTGTTTAGGATACAAGGAGCTGCTCTGAACAGGCATGGGCCCACAGACTATGTATGCTCTGGATCCACCAACGGGGGGACAAGACATCTTAAAGAAAGCAAGTTACTATAAGATAAATAACCTCTCCAGTCCTCTGTGAATTTAACTTTTTCCTCAAGTATTGTATTGCCATAGGCAGTCTGACTGACAAGGTTGTGATAGGAAATCCAGTTTCAGAAAGTATTTTCTTGTACAAACTGAATAATTCTGCTATCTTCCTTAGGGCATGTCTACACTGCAGTATTATTTTGAAATGACTCACGTTCTTTTGAAATAACGGAGTGCTTGTCTACACAACAAGCCAGTTATTTCAAAATAATTTAGAAATAATGGGCTTCTTATTCTGACTTAATTGTCGTGAAACGAGGTTACAGAAGGTGAAGGAAGTGTATTTGACTTTAGTTCACAGTGTAGACAGTGCAGGATTTTTTTTTAAATCTGTAGGGGGTTTTTTTTGGGGGGGAGGAGCTATAAAAAGAGATTTCCAGTTTCCCTTTCTTCTGGTGCAGTACAGAGCACAACTGCCATTCAATGAATATTATAGGTCAGTTTGATCACTTACAGTATCCTAAAGTGTTCCTGGCAATCTACAGGTCAGACAAAGGTTCCCACTCTAGAGGTTTCTCATTAACTTTTATATCCACATCCTGTTTCTGGTTTTACTCACACATGCTTAATGTTTCCAAATGTTTAATTCCTCTCAGGCTCTTCATGATCAGGCACAATTTATTACTGTGGCAAATAATCAGGGAAATCCATAAAATTTTCCTTGGTAATGGAATTATTGTTGCATCAATATTTTTAGTTTTATATTTGCTAGTCACACAGTAATTACAGATTCATTGGTTATTGCTCAGCAGTCTGCTTGGTAGTGAGAACATCTGTCTAAATTGACTAGACCCTTATTTATCTGCCACAAAATGCTAAAATCATTCTGTTATGGATAGGCACAGTCTTGTATTCAGTGTGTCTGAATCATTCCATGGATTCCAGTGATGAAAACTAGCTGCAGGATCCTGCATGTGTCTGTGGCTCAAACACTCTACAACCACAGTCCTCTGGGGGAAAGGGGAGGAGGGAGGTAAGGGGCTGGAGCTGGCATTTGTAGCTTCCAAAGTGAATGTAGTTGGATGGAGAGGAGATGGGTTTGTCAAAGCAGGGACTGTTCTTGTGCTTCTGTAAGTAATGACAAAGTTTCCATTTATATTAGTGCACTACATGGCTGACCTCTATATAAGTGCTTGTGGTGCCACAGCCAGAGAGTTGAGAACAGAATTCTTGGAAATATCACCCATCTTCAAATGGGGAATTCTTTCTGGGATGTAGCAGCCGACATCGGAAAAGGGTTAAAAATTGTCCAGTAACTTCAGTAGGACTTTTGGGTGCCGTAGGAATATTTTATCAAACAGGCAATGCTTAATTCTTGCCAGGGCTAAGCTTCAGCATCTCTAAGCTTGGCAGTTCATAGCCCTGGCACCTCTGGGCTTGCTGCATCAGTTACGAAAATTTTAAAAAAAGACTTCAGCCCTGGCACCTCTTATTGCAAGTTAAGCACCGCAAACAGGTTTAATTACCCAGAATACTTGTGAATGACTGGCAAATTTCTGCTGCTTTAATATATAAACCGTATAAATGATTGGAGATTTGAGTTGGTGAGGATTTGTTTCTTTTGGAAACTCTTTTTGTAAAAGGTATTGAGCTCATATTATACATCAGGAAATAATGGCCTGAGCTCTAGCACCTTTACAAATCTATCTCCACAGCAACCGCATGTTCCCTAAAGCTTTCTACACTGATACCTTTTTTCTTGCTCTTATATTTACAGCTATTTGAGCCCAAAAGTCATGGGTCTGTGTGTATATGTGGCTTATTTTTTTTAAAGCCCCTCTCACAAAAGGGTCTTCCTTATGGCTCAGCATTAGTTTAATGAAGTCTGTATTAAAAAAAAAAAAGGTTAAAATTTACTTCTTGCTTCAGTTTGTGAAGATAACTCAGCCCTTACACCATTTTAGAGCTGTAGTCGTTTTGAAGTAAGCTACTCTTAACAGTAGGTGATAATGTTTAGAATTCACTGCAGTTAACTCCTTTTAATCCATTGTTTTTTGATAAAATGTCAGATTGAGAGCATTTCATAATAATCCTGTGGACCTGATATAATGGAAAAGTAATAGAAGTTTAACTGCAGAACACTATCCAACACTGACCATTATCATAATGCAACAAAACAGATTAATGCCACACAGCCAGAAATCATACGCTAGCATTTTTCATTTTCCAGAGCATAGCAACAGCCCTGCTGCTTTCTCTGGTACGTGGAGATCTAAGGATTTACAACCAGTAGAGTGAGTCTTAGTGCTTGAATCAAATTGCTATGACTGAGCTGCTGATGGTAGGATTCAGCATGCTGAATTACTGAGTTATCTCTCAGGAAAAGCAATGAAATACAATCTGTATAGCTTGAAAGTGACACCTACAAGAGATCATCTAAATAGTAGAAATCTGCATGTTTGTGTGGTGGTATAAATGAGAATTTAAGTAGTTGCAATCTGATTTAGCTGGATGTTTTCAACAGTATTTTCATGGAGACACTTTTAAGTGGGTATTTAATATGCTTCATTTTCCCTATAAAGGGTGCTAAATGTTACAGCCACTTGTCTTGAGGAGGGACAGATTTAGTCCTGGTGTAGTGAATAACCTTATGTCACTTAAAGAAGTTACATGTGCTTTTGTTAGGGTTAAATCTGAACCTTGTGTTATTACATCAGGCCTCAGCCAGGAAACTACTTATTTTGAATCCGAAGTCAGAGTGACTGCTGTAAGCTGGGGGGTGGGATAGCTCAGTGGTTTGAGCATTGGCCTGCTAAACTCAGGGTTGTGAGCTCAATCTTTGAGGGGGCCATTTAGGGATCTGGGGCAAATCTGTCAGGGATGGTACTTGGTCCTGCTATGAAGGCAGGGGACTGGACTCAATGACCTTTCAAGTTCTCTTCCAGTTCTAGGAGGTAGGTATATCTCCATATAAACTGGTCTGTAATGTTTTTAAAAAATGGCTTGGAAAAATCCCACCGCTCCTGTTACCTGTGAATAGGGTTGCCAGATGGTTTCCCTCCCCCCCCCCCCAAAAAAAATACTGGACACGCAGTATTTTGGTCAAGCGCAAAAAAAAAAAGTGCAGGATAAGTACTGCCACTCCCCCCGCCCCTTCTGACGGGCCCAGACCAGCGATCGCGGCCCCGCCTCCCAGCTAGGACTCCAGCTGTAGGCAGAATTTAGGATAGTACAGGCTATTTAGGAAACAGCAGTTTTTCGTCAAATAAGCATTGTATTTATGTATTCACTGTTTCGCTTGGAAGGCTTAGTAGTGCCCTTGGAGACAGTTTTCCATCACCTGACCATTCATTTAATCTTGGAGATGCTTCTGATTAGGAAAATATAACTAAATGGTGGCTCTTGAAGGGAGAAGGTAGGTTGGGTGAGAGTGCAAATATTCTGCCTAAGCAACTGAGATCTGAGGCAGCTGACTACACAGGTAAACACAGGCTGAATGGAAAATACTGGCAGGGGAAAGTGCAGGTTATTGGCCATTGACGCCCATGTTTTCTTTGGAAAGGTATCCTATGTGCAATAGTCATGCCTGTTGCTGACTACCAGCAATTATGCAAAAGGAGGTGGAGTCTTGTCCTTGTTCTTAGCCTTCAGGTTGAAGTTGCTACAGATTAGACTTAGCAATGTTCTGGCTGCCTCTTGCATGCATTAATCTATTGTGTTAGGTGGGAGAGACCCCTTGCATCTTCTCATTCTGATCTACATGAGCAGCGCTTGTCAGAGTAACTGTCTGTGTCACAAGCAATTTCTTGCACTATAATGCTTTTGTTTCACTCAATCTCATACTACTTTGCTGTGGCAATGCTGGTGAAGGTACAACCCCTGAACACTCTCCTCTCTGTTCTTGGTTGCCTTTTTACTAAATAAGCTTCTGTAAATGGTTGACAACTCTTCTACAATCCCAGGTCACTGACATGTAGATAAACAATAAATAACTAAATCTTGTTGTCTAGCACTTACCTTGACATGACAGGGAGGGCTTCCATTTTTCCTGTTTCTTTGAACTCCTGGATCATGTCCTTGATGTGATTGATGTGCAGAGTCTCACCCCAATGCCTTAGCAGAAGCAGATAATTTGTTGTGCTTTTAGTTAGTCCTACAAAGTGTACACTGGATGCTGTGACACTTGGTGCCCCCTTTTTGAATGCTTAAATTTTTACTATTAAAAAAAGTTCCTCGGGAATTAAGCCCCTTTATATTGCTTAAGTCTACTGTGTTCTTGGCTACTAAGAAAGAGAAATAAAAGCAACTCTTAGGTCTTGGGTATCTGGCATTCAGGAGCTGCCCTGGGCCATGTGATGGGTACAAAGCCCTAAACCTGCAGTTATTGGAGAACTCCAATGTTCTCTGTCAACACCTTCTGGCTGAAGGTTTAGGGGGAATGGGTGGGGATTCGGAGAAGTCTGGTGCATTATGTTATGGACAAAACTAGGCTCCCAGTTATCAGGGGGCACAAAGCTGGTCTTTTCACACCGGCTTAGGAGGCTCTTGGCTAAACTAGAGAATTGTACCCATAGTTCCTATTCAGTTATTCATTAGATGAGTTACCTGGCATTGCTCAGGACCTTAACTCAGGGTTTTTTTTCCTCTTCATTTAAATCCTCCTTCTGGGGTGGCACTGAGGATGTGGGGTTCATTATGCAAGGTGCCATGGGGAGAGATGATAATCTAGCACGCTCTCACTGCAGCAGGTTGGTGCCAGGTGAGAAGCACCTGTCTATGACTGCTGCAGCAGCACAGCTAGTGGAGGGGTGCCTGCCCTCCAGCCTGAGGACGGACAGACACACAGACAGACAAACTCTTTGATAATAGATAGCTATAGTCCTGGAAATCTGTGGACATAGATACAGATATCCATGGTTCATTTCTGCAGATACGGCTATATAATGTGTATCCATGCAGGGCTCTACAGATAGCTGTCCCTTTATCCTCTCCTGTTGGCTCAATAGAATGTTAGCTGTCCCAATCCCCATCTCTGGTCCTTGCTATCCTCCTGTGGTTCTTCTACAGTATAACTGTCCACCTACTCTCTTTTATTTCAATTTTAGGAGAAACAGTGTAATTTCAGCCACAACCAAACTTTTACCATGCCCTAAGTTATGATAAGAGGAAGCTGCTTACCAAATGTGGTGATTCTAGCTCTTACTGTTTAGGGGGAGTTTTTGAACAAAGTTTGTAAAACACATAAGAGATTATTTTAAATACAGCAAAATCTGGTTTAAGGAGTGGGTCAATAGGAGAAGCAGTCAGAGATCAGTCAGATGTCAGTGCTACCGAGTAAAGTTCAGCTCCACTGTTATGGATTAAGAAATTAATGTCAGGCCCCTAAGTTCTTTTGTCACTGTTCAGATGTTTACCTTTAAGCAGAAAGCTAGCATGGAAGATGACCGCTCAAAAAGTCATGAACAAGTAACTACAAATGGAAATCAGTAAAACAACCTTACTTCTCCTGCTGTTACATATATCTATTGGTTTGTTATTTCCACTCCAATTAGTCTAAAGCAGGTTTTGCTCATGATTCTATATGTTTTGGTTAGTCTCTAAAATGCCACAGGACCACTTGTTTTTTAAAGTTACAGACTAAGACAGTTACCCCTCTGCAATTTTTTTTTAATTCTAGGAGTTACTACAGCTCCAGCTGTAACGAATGACTTACACATGAAGGGGTGAATTATTACAGTGTTAACTGGCAAAAGTGTACATTTAGATAAATTCTATTGTACTCTAAACTGTTAACTGCTAAATTCATCACCTCTAAAAAGAGAGGGAAAAGTATTTAAGTTTATATATTTCTTTACATTGTAATAATCTGTTGAGATATCAGATGTATTCCATAAAAATAACTTGCATGTGATTGAATGCAGTGTTTGATACAGTTTTTTTTAATGTTGGTACAGGTAAATGAAGTGGTACTTCAGTCATGTTCATAAAATACAGTTAGAAGTAGTGAAGATTTTGTCCATCAGGTTTTCAAAGGATGAATGCATAGCTGATGGAATTTACTTGATCCTTGAGCTTAGTGGGGGTAAATTCTGATTGCCCGCCATATATGTAGAAATTGCTTTTAGATTAATATTCACAACCCCTGCTGTTTTGATAATTTAATAGGCATATGTATAAACTAAGTTCACCAGCAAAATATAACCATGGCTTTCATAAACGCTATGATGATTTCCCTATGGGCAAAATACCATAGTAACACTGCACAGAAATATGGTAAGTATACAGTAGTTTAACCGACTCTGCAGCAATTTGCAGAGCTTGCTGATAATTCTCATTTTTGTTTAATTAATTAACTGTAGCTCTGTCTGTTTAAAAGTTTCCTATTTTCTGCACAAGTCAGGCTCACCCCTCTGATTGGCATGTATAAAATATACCCAACTGAGGGAGCAGGTGATAGTTTGCCAAGAGCCCTAGGGCTGCGCCTAATTTGCATGAAATTGAGTTGCTTGAAGTCACCTTCATCTTTAATGTACTGCGATTACAGTAGTGGAGGTGACATCTAGAAGTCAGTGGGTAAAGCACGCATGTAAAGGTGCACTCAAAACAAGGGTGTAGCAAGGTCCTCTAGAACCCTGGAGCTAGAATAGGTTAGGGGGCTCCTTCCTGATTCTGAACTTTAAAATTTTGTTTCCCATTATTCATTTTGGGGGAAATAAGACTGTTAGTTTAGCCTGCCTATTGTGTTCTTTTATTCATGAATATCTCAACACACAAAAGACTTAAGCGATGAATGGTCCTGCAGCACCTTTGAGACAAGCAACAAATGTAGATACAGCCAGTCCCCAAGTTGCGAATGGTCGACTTACGACCGTTCGCAGTTATGACCGAGGCTGTTGTAAATGGCGGACCCCGAGTTACGAACACGATCTGTGCTTATGAACAGCACAGTCGCGTGAATCTCTATGGGGTCTGACTTACGAACAAACCGAGTTGCGACCAATTGCTTGGTCCGTAGTCAGTTCCTAAGTCAGGAAGAAGCTGTAGTATTATGAGCTTTCAATCCACTTCTTCTGATGAAACAGACTAACTTTCAGTTACAGACTAACATGGCTAGCCCTCTGAGACTTTTAAACATAGGAAAGGTCTACTGAAACATTTATTAAAAAAAATGAATAGTTTTCTACCCTTTTGTTTGGAAAATGTATCAAGCTTCCCTGTGTTGGAGAATGCTACCTTAACGCCACAAATCTGAACATTAGTGAGTCAGAACATTCAAAATATAAAGCTCTGCAACAATGTTATTTCACTCATATAGTACATCCATAGGCTGTTCATATTCCTTTTTCACACTTAAATAACCTTTTTTCACTCTTTTTGAAAAACTATACAGTCACAGTTAAGGTTGAAAAACTTATAGAATCCATGTTAATCTTTCTTCATTCAGTTTCCTTACCCGATCTTTTAGCATAATTTTAGAGTAAGATTGAAGTCAACTTAGTTTCTGGGGTGGGAAACTAGAGGCTCAGGGCTACAAGGGGCTGGAGCACACAAAATCTACTAGCCTTGGGCACATTAGACTCTGGTGTGTGAGGGGAATATGGGGACTGTCTCAATTGGGGGCCGCATCAGTGAGGATTTAGGGTTTTTGTTGTGATGGTGGATTTTTTTTTGGAGGGGGGGGTCAGGTCAGTGGCCCCTAATCCAAAGTTCCTCATCCCTGTGCTAAACCAATGCCAGCTGCCCTAAGAAACTTCAGGTTCTAGCAAAATTACATCCATTAGTCCTAAACACTGCTTGAATTGTAGGACTGCTGGAATGGACTCTTACAACTTTGAAGTCAAGAGAAGCTTGTCCCTTTAGCTTCAATATGGCTAGAATTTCACCTGTGGGTGCTGTTTGTGCCTTTGCCGTGTTTAGACCAACGCTAATCATTTAATTTTTCTGTACTTTAATTTACCTGTAATAATGCTGCTCTAGCTTCCAGGGGTGCAGAGTCGTTAGTCCCAAATTTTAAGAATTGTGCGCATAAGTAGGCATGAAAATATTAAACCTTTAATTGATCATCTGTACTCTTAATTATACAACGTTGCAATTCTGAAAATATGAATCCAGTTCTATCCATTTAACAGAATAATTCAGATAGCTATGCTGCGTATAAGTATTTGCAAAAGGTTTTGAGATTGTATTTTCCCCCAGTTATACCACAATGCACCTATATGGTGCCTTTCATTTGACAAATATCCTCCTTAGGGGTACCATAGTCAAGTAGATTAACATGGGACTTGGGAGCCATGAATGCCTGAATTTTAATCTGCTCCATATTCAGTTTATGGAAAGCTTTTTAACCTCTCTGTGGCTACGTCTAGACTACATCCCTCTGCCGACAGTGGGATGCAAATCAAGCACTTCAGATTTAAATATCCCACACTTCATTTGCATACTCACGCCTCAAAAAATGAATACAGGATCTACCGAAAAAGTCCCCACTGTCGGCAGAAATGCTAAAGAGCCGCGGCTACATGATACTTTCACTTTCAACACTGAGCCTGATGGGCACAGTGTCGGAATGTGAGTATGTAAATAAGCCCGTGATATTTAAATCCCAAGTTCATTTGCACTTTCAAAGTGCTTGATTTGCATTCCTCTGTCTGCAGAGGTTTGCAGTCTAGACACAGCGGCTATGTCTACATTGGCCCCTTTTCCGGAAGGGGCATGTTAATTTCAGCGATCGTAATAGGGAAATCCGCGGGGGATTTAAATATCCCCCGCGGCATTTAAATAAAAATGTCCGCCGCTTTTTTCCGGCTTTTAGAAAAGCCGGAAAAGAGCGTCTACACTGGCCCCGATCCTCAGGAAAAAGCGCCCTTTTCTGGAGGATCTTATTCCTACTTCAAAGTAGGAATAAGATCCTCCGGAAAAGGGCTTTTTTTCCGGAGGATCGGGGCCAGTGTAGACGCTCTTTTCCGGCTTTTCTAAAAGCCGGAAAAAAGCGGCGGACATTTTTATTTAAATGCCGCGGGGGATATTTAAATCCCCCGCGGATTTCCCTATTACGATCGCTGAAATTAACATGCCCCTTCCGGAAAAGGGGCCAATGTAGACAAGCCCCCCCTGTGTGTAAAATGGGGATAATGCTTAATATAACACATTGTATTATTAGGAGGATTAGTTAACATGTGTGCTGCATTTTTAAGACATATCATTTACATATATTCAATATAATATTTAGTGTACTGGGTCTCATGTTTGAACAAATTGTCTGTTGATAATCCTAGCACTGTTTGTTATATGTACAGGCAGTCCCCGAGTTACGCGGATCCGACTTATGTCGGATCCGCAGTTATGAACGGGGCCGTTCCTCTCCCTGGTCTCCAGCAGACCAGGGAGAGGAAGCAAAGCGGCGGAACACGTGGGCAGCGGACAGGGCTGTCCGCTGCCCACGCGCTCCGACGCTTGGCTCTGCTTTGCCCCCCCCATCCCCCTGGTCTGCAGACCAGGGCGACGGGGGGGGGGGGGGGGGCAAAGCAGAGCAAAGCCGCGGAGCACGCGGGCAGCGGACAGCCCAGACGCGTCTGGGCTGTCCCGCTGCCCCCGTGCTCCATGGCTTTGCTCCGGACACCTGTGGTACAGCAGCTGGGGCGCTGCCAGTTGGTCCCGTATCGCCGCTCTGGGCGCTACTGGACCAACCGGGCAGCACCCCAGCTGTTCTGCCCCAGGCGTCCTGATTCAGCCACTGCTGGTCAGATTCAGTGGGAAACTTTCTGCGCTCCCTCGCTGTTCGCAGGGCAGGGGAAGAGCAGAGGAAAGGGGAAGTTACTCACCTTGTGTAGTAACGATGGTTCTTCGAGATGTGCCCCGTGGGTGCTCCACTCTAGGTGTCGGGTCCGTCCCGGCGCCACTGATCGGAAGATTTCAGAGCCATACCGGGCCGGGCCGCGCATGCTCTCTGCGCTGCTGGTCGTTCGCGCCCTTTCCAACGATCGCGGCTCGGCCCCCCCGCCAGTTCCTCTCACCGCTCGGTCTCTGGAAGAGAAAGACAGAAAACAACCCGGAGCGGGGAGGAGGGCGGGACGTGGAGCACCCACGGGGCACATCTCGAAGAACCATCGTTACTACACAAGGTGAGTAACTTCCCCTTCTTCTTCGAGTGGCCCCGTGGGTGCTCCACTCTAGGTGACTATAAAGCAGTAGTCGGAACTAAGAGCGCTCCGGGTTACTTAGGATCTACTGTTGAAAGGACAGCGGAAGCTACTGAATGGTCCGCCCCCCATTTCTGAACTATAGCATAATGCCTCATAAATGTCGAGCTGGAAGCCCAAGTGGCTGCCCTGCAGATATCGGCTAAAGGAACTCCTCTGGCAAAGGCTGTAGATGTCGCCACTGCTCTAGTCGAGTGTGCTCGCGGCTGCGAAGACAAGGGTTTATCCCGAATGGAGTGGCATGTGGTAATGCACAGAGTGATAAGCTTGGCAATGCGCTGAGTGGAAAGTGCAGTACCCTTAGATCGGTTCGCTGTCGATATTAGAAGTCTATCTGTTCGTCTCCACTGACGGGTTCTGTCTATGTAAAATGAAAGAGCCCGCCTAACGTCCAGTGTATGTAGCAGGGCTTCCCTCGTTGAGGAGTGTGGCTTAGGGTAAAAGGAAGGAAGGACGATCGGTTCATTGATATGAAAAGATGAAGCTACTTTGGGTATGAACGCTGGGTGTAAACGTAACGTTACCAAGTCCTTCGAGAAAGAAGTAAAGGGAGGGTTTGCCATTATCGCCCCTAACTCACTAACTCTACGAGCTGAAGTCATAGCGAGCAAGAAGACGGTCTTCATGGTTAGCATCTGTAAAGATACAGATGCCAGAGGCTCGAATGGGGGATACATAATTGTATCGAGAACCAGGTCGAGGTTCCACGACGGAGGAGGCGGCCTTCGAGGTGGGCTCATATTGGCTAGACCTTTTAGAAATCGTTTTAACATCGGGTGAGAGAACACCGAATAACCCTGTATCGGGTGATGGAAGGCACTGATGGCTGCTAGGTGAACTCTGAGGGATGCCAGAGAAAGCTTAGCATTTCGGAGATGAAGGATGTACTCAAGGATGTGTTGTGGAGGAGCAGTCAATGGTTGAACGTTATTCTGGAGAAACCAGAGAGAGTATCTACGCCATTTTGCCAGGTAAGTATTTCGCGTAGATGTCCTCCTGCTATGTATCAATATGGACCTGACCTGGCTTGAACAGAGGTTTTCATCTAGCGTAAGCCAGTTAGGAGCCACGCTGTCAAGTGCAATGTTTCTAGTTTGGGGTGAAGAAGAGCCCCCCGATCTTGAGAGAGGAGGTCTCGATACAAGGGCAGAGGCCATGGCTGTCGAAGTGACATCCTGTGTAGGAGTGGGTACCATGCCTGCCTCGGCCAGGCTGGTGCTATTAAAATTACTGTCGCGCTCTCCGTCCTGATTTTCTCTATCACTCTGGGAATGAGGACTGTTGGTGGAAAAGCGTACAGTAGCGACTTTTTCCAATTGGTCAGGAGCGCATCGCCGAGGGATCCTTTGCCGATCCCCGCCCTGGAGCAGAAGAGGCGGCACTTTTTGTTGACAGACGTCGCAAAAAGGTCTACCAGGGGTGTTCCCCATCTGCAGAAGATTCCCTGGAGTACGTCCAGCCTCAGCTCCCACTCGTGGTCCGTGGGAAAGCATCTGCTGAGGGAATCGGCAATGACATTGGCTATGCCAGGTAAGTATGACGCTGTTATGCTTATGTTGTTCTGTATGCACCAGTTCCAATATCGTACCGCTTCTGCGCATAGGGAACGTGATCTTGCCCCTCCCTGCCTGTTTATATAGTACATCGCCGCTACGTTGTCTGTCAGCACCCTGACTGTTTTGCCTCTCAGACTGGGGAGGAAGTGTCTGCATGCCAAAAAGATCGCCCTCAACTCTAGCTGGTTGATATGAAGACGCCTCTCGGTGTGAGACCATTGCCCCTGGATGCGCTCTCCGTTCATGTGAGCACCCCATCCGATGAGTGAAGCGTCCGATGTTAATTGAACCGATGGCTGAGGTTGGTGAAACGGTACTCCCGTGAGGATGTTTAATGGGCTCGTCCACCATCGGAGGGACCTGTGTACGTGGGATGGAGGAGTAACCAACTTGCGTATGTCGTGTCTCATGGGGACATACACCGTTGACAGCCAGTGCTGTAAGTTCCTTAAATGGAGACGTGCATGCGGGACTACAAAGGTGGCCGCCGCCATGTGGCCGAGCAATCGCAGGCAAGTATGTGCTGAGATTGTTGTGGTCTTTTGGAGAAGATTGACCAGGTCTTTTATTGCCTGGAATCTGTCCGTGGGCAGGTATGCTCTCGCCGTGCGGGAGTCGAGAACCGCTCCTATGAACTTTATGTTTTGTGTTGGAATAAGCGTGGACTTTTGTTCGTTTATTATCAACCCGAGTGAGTTGAAAGTCTCTATGACTTTTGAAAGCATTTGAGTTGTCTCTTGTGCCGTCCTTCCCTTTATGAGACAGTCGTCCAGGTAAGGGAATATGATGACTCCGAGACGACGAAGATGGGCGGCGACAACGGCAAGCGTCTTTGAAAAGACTCTTGGAGCTGAAGCCAGCCCGAACGGGAGGACACAGTATTGAAAGTGCTCGTTGTTTATAACAAATCGCAGGAAACGTCTGTGCGCCGGGTGTATGGCCACATGAAAGTAGGCGTCTTGGAGGTCGAGGGCTACGAACCAGTCGTCGGTGTCTAGAGAAGGGATTATTGTAGTCAGAGTTACCATCTTGAACCGCTGCTTTCGCAGATAACGGTTTAACTCCCGTAGATCGAGTATGGGTCTCCAACCCCCTGTTTTCTTTTGAGTCAGGAAGTACCTTGAATAAAATCCTTTTCCCCTGAATTGGTCTGGGACCCTTTCTATTGCTCCGATTTCCAACAGGCGATAGGCCTCCTGTTTTAGGAGGGCCTCGTGAGAAGGGTCCCTGAAAAGGGACGGGGTGGGAGGGGTAGGAGGAGGGAGGGATGTAAATGGGATGGTGAGTCCGAATTTTATCACTTCCAACACCCATCTGTCCGATGATATGGCCACCCACTGATGGTAGTAGGGTCGCAACTGATGTTTGAAGATGGGAGTGGTGCCTCTGACTGTTACCGGAACGACCGGCGTGCCCTTGACCTGAAAGTCAAACTTGCTGCTTGGGTGCTCCTGCGTTATTCACCCTGGGTGGCTGAGGGCGTCTGCGCTGTGTCCTTTGCTTGGACCGGTTCTGATCGTATGGACGGTTTTGTTGTCTGCGGAACTGGTAATCGTAACGTCTTTGGAATGGGAAATAGCGTTTACGACGGAAAGGTGGAACATACATCCCGAGGGTACGTAAGGTAGCCCGGGAATCTTTACCCGTGTGGAGCACCTCGTCCGTCTTCTCCGCAAACAGCTTGATTCTGTCGAACGGAAGATCCTCGACCTTAGACTGTAATTCTTTCGGTACGGCAGCGGTCGCAAGCCATGAAGCTCTTCTCATGGAAACTGCTGTTGCGATTGATCGAGCCGCTGTGTCCGCCACATCCATGGCGATTTGCAAGCCTGCTCTGGCACATGCGTAGCCTTCTTGCAGTATAGCTCGGAGAAGTACTTTGTCCGTTTCGGAAATTCGCTGAGCAATTTCCGACAATTTTGCAATGTTGTCAAAACTATGATTGGAGAGCAACGCTGAGTAATTTGCAATCTGGAGGAGAAGAGTTGAAGAGGAGTACACTTTCCTGCCGAATATGTCCAATCTCTTTGCGTCCTTGTCTGCTGCCGAGTTTCTTACTTGCGGGTTCTTAGCTCTTTGAAGAGCTGCATCCACAACCAACGAGTTTGGCTGAGGGTGAGTGAAAAGGAACTCAGCACCCTTCGAAGATATGAAGTATCTCTTTTCTGCTCGCTTGCAGGATGGAGTAGTGGAAGCCGGCGTCTTCCAAATTTCTGTGGCTGGTTCCAGGATAGCCTCGTCCAGCGGTAAAGCCACCTTAGATTGCTGTCTAGGGTGTAAATTCTTCAGTAACTTGTATTGCTTCACGTTCACGTCCGCTAACTGAACCTCCTGTGATTGTGCTACCCTTTTAAAGAGGTCCTGAAACTCTCTGGTGTCATCTGGTGGTGAGGAGTCCATAGCAAAAACCGCGTCGTCGGGGAAAGAAGACTGGGCATCCTGCGACGAAGCTTGTGGAGGCCGATCATCTGTGTCCGATATCTGGCCCTCTTCAGGCTCCGACAGGACCGAAATTGAGGTGGCACTAGGAGGTGGTCTGGGTGACTGCGAGCGCCGATGCTCAGAGGCCGGTTGTGAATGGCGCCTGTAAGATGATTGACGGCAACAACAGGAACACGAGTGGGACGGTGATCTGTCCTGCCTACCCGTGTAATAACCCCTGTGGTAACGATAAACAGAATCAGGGGATGGTCTCCTGGATGCATATCTGCTACCATGTCTAGTATGGTGAGACCTTGGAGGAGAGTAACTCGGAGAACGAGATGTGTTTCTGTAATAGTGGGAAGATCTTCGTTGCGGGGACCGTGAGGACCTATGTCTTGGGTAGTAAGGTACTCTCCCCGATCCCGAATACTGAGGTGGGGAAGGGTATGTTGAATGCACAGGAGAGGGAGACAAGGAATGATCCCTAGGGATCGACTTCCCAGATGCCCGTGCATGGGCTGATGAATGCCCTTTAGCACTTGCAGAGTGTCGTGCTGTGCTGCGATAAACCTCCCTAACAGATGGGGAGCGTGACTCATGAGAAGAAGGAGAGGCTGTTTGCAGTCTAGCTGATTGCGATGACTCTCTCGGTGCCGATGCAGATGACTCCTGCGGCACCGGGTGTGTTGCGGGGCCGCTGACAGGTTCCGGTGCCGGCTGCCTTGACGGAACCGGGTCCTCGCTCTGCGGTGCCGGGTTCTCCCGGTGCCGTCTGTCTGGTGCCGAAGGAGCGCGTTCCCGCGGAACGGCAAGCGGCACCGCTTCGTTGACCGCTTGGGCAGCCGACTCCGTTGCTGACCCCAGCATGTCCCGCCGTTCCGGGGACGATGACTTATCCGGCGGCGCTGTTAGCCGAGGCCGCTTACTCCCCGAAGGAGTCGGATCCCGCTCGTGCTCCCTATGGAGAGGGGAGACTGGCGGTGGGGCAGACGCAGTGCGATGCTTGCCCTGTTTTGCAGAGCGCGGCTGAGAAATTGACTTAGCCGCGGAGCGGCTGTTGTCCGATCCCCGGTCTCCCTGATTCACCGGGGGGAGAGGGACCGCTGGCAGGGATCGGGCAGGGGAGGCTTTTTTCTTTTTCGCTCCGGCTGCTGCAGGAGATATTGCCCTTCTTTTTGGGGTTTGTGAGGACTCCTGTTGCAGAGGGTTTGATGGCTGAAGAGCCTTGTCGCAGAGCAGGAGTTTGAGGCGGAGATCCCTGTCTCGTCTTGCCCTCGGAGTCAATTTAGAACAGTGGGCACACTTGCTTGGGATATGAGACTCCCCCAAGCAACGAAAACAGAGACTATGCCCATCAGACGCAGGCATTGCCTCTTTACATTGTCCGCACCGCTTAAAGCCGGGTGATCCGGACATGGCGGTGAAACTGACCAGTAAAAAGCGCTTCGGCGCGCAACTGACTAACTATGTTCTGTTTCCTTTCTAATTAACTAACAAAGACTAATAACTAACTAAACTACAGGAAAAGTCAAACTATTTACAGACTAGTGGTTTTTTTTTTTTTTTTTTTTTTTTAGGAGAACAAGGCAAGCGACCGCAGAGAGATCGCCTTTTCCGTCAGCAACCGAGGACGGTTGAGAGGAACTGGCGGGGGGGCCGAGCCGCGATCGTTGGAAAGGGCGCGAACGACCAGCAGCGCAGAGAGCATGCGCGGCCCAGCCCGGTATGGCTCTGAAATCTTCCGATCAGTGGCGCCGGGACGGACCCGACACCTAGAGTGGAGCACCCACGGGGCCACTCGAAGAAGAACTTTGTGTGTTTGCCCTGCCCCCATGTCCTGATTAGCCTGGGGATGGGGGAGTACACAAAGTCTCCTCCCGCCCTGCCAGGAGCACCTGGTATGTCTAAGCACCGCATGCTCCTGGCAGGGTGGAGGAAACTTCATGTGCTTCCTCCCCGCCCCCAGGGCCTAATTGACCTGGGGATGGGGGAGCCGCAGGGCATCTGTGGGCCAGAACCACCCCCTTGGCGGGCTGGATTCGGTCTGCGGAGGCCCTTTTTGCCCACCCCTGTGCTAGACACTCCACAAGCAGATAGCAAGGGGATGTCTCCACTTTAACTGAGCATGTGATTCCCAGCTCAGGGAGACACACCTGCAAAATCATATGTACTTGTCTGAGACCCTCCCTCCCCCCCAAGCTCATTCATACCAGGGTAGCTAGCCGGTACTGCTGCTCATGCTCCAGGGGTATTTTTAGCATGCTTGGTCAGAACAAGTGCTAGTATGCCACCTCAATCATACGTACAGCTCAATGTAGATATACCTTAGTCTGTGCTGCCAAGAATATGTTTGCATGTTGTCACTTTGTTTGTTTGTTTGACTAAACAAATCTTAGTATCTGTAAGGTTCAGTTTATCCTTCATGCCATGCATGTGAGCAGTGATGAACGCATGTCAAACAGACATACGAAAATCACAAATCTAATCTCCTCTACAGTGTTTTGAAGCAATGTCGTACAGTTATTTACGTCATCCTAACATACCCAATTATTCTAATTTGCCATCTGTTTAGTGGTACTCTTTCTAGATCTTGCCTATTAACAGGCATTAGCAAAGATATGGAATTCTATGTGCAGGGTTTGTAAACTGAGGCCTTTTGGTTTGTTTGAAGCATGTGTCGGCAAACCAACTGCTGAACGTTTACTTGCTGTGAAGGGTCTTTGTTTTGTTAAGTGTTTGTTTCTGGTAAGATTGGATCTGGTCTTATTTTAATGTTAATCCATCATGGCTCACGTTCACAAATACACATTCTTAAACACACCTTTGTTTTCAAAGAGGTTCACACAGACCTAGACGCAAATCTCTGTAAAATGCAGCTTAAGGATCTGATGAGAGACAGTCAGGGAAATAACCCACTTCCTTCCCTGACAAACAGTATCTTTGTTCCAGAAGACCCACAAAACCCTGATCGACCAAGGGGGACTCACTCGGCTCACATGCCTATGTACTTTACCACAACTGACTCTGACACTATACTCTCTATGGATGGCGGCATCCCTGAGAACACTTATTCACTGATGCTTCAAAAACTGTACCATCTTAATCTGGGACAGTGCTGGTTATGTATGATAGGTATCTTCTGAACTGTGTAAACCAATGTTTGTGACTTCCCATAACCCAAGATTGACCTCAGATGTATAGTGCCTCCCTTCTTAAATTTGTATCTTCTAAGCTTTCTTTAAAACATTAGCTTTTAGTAAAATGTATCAATACATGATACAATTCACAGTGACCAAGGAAATCTCAACCACTGAATGTAACAGACTCTGCTATTATGATACCTATAAGCTGCTTCTGTACCAATAACCTCTCCTACACAGCAGGTAGTATGTAAGCTTTGATCAGTCTTGTACTTTACAGAACAGTGGTGTCCTGAATTCATTAATCATTAAAGCACAGTCAACTGCATTATATAAATTGAGTGAAAGGTTTTTTTTCTGTAATGTCTTTGGTAAGTTAAACTTACGAACCTGTAAATAGATAAGTCTCATAGGCTATGTTTAAAGGGGGGAAAATACGTGATTTTTGGCATGCCACATCACCCCCGCTGGTCCAGAAACTTAGGCTGCGTCCAGATTGGCATGATTTTGCACAAATACTTTTAACAGAAAAGTTTTTCCGTTAAAAGTATTTGCGCAAGAGAGTGTCTATACTGGCATGTGCCTTTGTGCAAAATGCAAAAGATTTGTTTTCGCAAAAAAGCATCCGTGCCAGAGTAGACGCTGTCTTGTGCAAGAAAGCTCCGATGGCCATTTTAGCCATCGGGCTTTCTTGCACAAGAAATTAACTTGGCTGTCTACACTGGCCCTCTTGCACAAGTATTCTTGAGCAAGAGGGCTTATCACTGAGCGGGAGCGTCGGAGTATTTGAACAAGAACCACTGATTTTGTACCTTACAAAGTCAGTGTTCTTATGCAAATACTCGCAGCCAGTGTAGACAGGCAACAAGATTTTGCGCAAAAGCAGTTGTTTTTGCACAAAATCATGCCAGTCTAGATGCAGCCTTATTGTAAAGAAACAGTGATTGCTAATCAAGATTTCTAGGCTCCATGCACTTTCTTATAGGACTTCACTATGCTATATCATAATCTTCAGCTGATATCCTCATGTATCATGTCTTGCCATAAGGGATAAAACATCAGACAGTGTTCTATAGCCCTGTTAAACAAGTGAACAAGTAAATCATCCAGAACAATTCCAAACTTGTGTTAGATTCTCCAGCTATGGAATATTCTTTATGGTCTAGTAAGAGTATCAACCTAGATCTGTTTTAACTTCAAAAGTTGATAATGTTAGTCACATTTCCAGTGACTAGAAGTATCAAAGGTCCTTTCTTTAGCAGACTAAAACCATCATGCACGATCTCTGACCATCTATCCTATAATGAGTGTTAGTAAAACACCAACTGCTAGAGTCCTCATTACCTTCTGGGCCACACTGAAGTCCTCTCCAGAAGTTGATAGATATTTAGAGCCAGTTTCTGAGAGTTTCTACTTTGCTGCAGTCAGTCCTGCCCTACTCTGTGTCATTTCCAGGAAAGGGCTGAGAGAGAGCATGCTTTTGACTGGTGGTTTTTTTTTTTTAAAAATTTTAAATAGTATTGTGTAGGATTTGAAAAAAAATCCTTGGGCGGGAGGTTGGGGGGGGGGGAATGGAAGAGTTGGGTTTTGTTTTTTTGGTAACACTATCTATGTATTGAATTTCCCTCTCTTTTCCCTCACTTATTGAAGGGGGCGGGAGAAGGGGAGGAGGAATTGTGAGAATTCTGAGGGCTTGTCTTCACTGCCCCAGAGATTAGCTCTGCATCAGTTGATCTTCCAGCATTTGATTTAGTAGTTGGGAGGAGTAAGGAAAGTGGATGACCTGCTGTGGGGCTGCTCCAGAAAACTGATGTAAGGTACATTGACATCAGTTTTCTCCACCAGTTTAAACCTGACCTTAGTATAATATTTTAATCATCAGGTTTTTGTTTTTCTTGAAGTTGTTGACACTTCTCAGCAAAGGTACTTCTTGAGGTAATATGGGCCTGAAAAATCCTGCTGCTGGGATAACTAGGTGACTCTTTTAGATCCACACTGAGCAACATTATGAAGGAAAACTCTACTGTACATTGCTTTCATAGGTTTTTATCTTCCCCCTTAGACATCTGATCTACCCACTGCACTTGTCCTTTCCTGTTGGAGAAGGATGAGCTTATATTAAATTGGAGCAAAACACTGGATCAGAACTTGATGCCTTTTACCTTTCAAATAAATAAATAAATAAATTGTAACCTAATATAAATTGGCATGTGCCATACAAGCCTTTAAAGAATAAAGTGAAATTTTAAACTGCTTTATAAGGTCTGAGCTTTTTCCAGTCCAATGACTCAAAATAGTATTGCTTTCCATACAGTGATGTCCAACGAGGAAAACCAAATATAGAATTTTTTTTATTGCATTTAAAGGAAGGGCATAAAGAAAACTTGTTGTTGCTCAAATTATTTTTGTCCCTATCCAGCACAGTATATTAGCATGTGCATAACTTTGAAGCACACGAGTAGTCTCTTTGATTTCAATCAAACTGTTCACATGTTTAAATTTGTTTCTTAAATACCTTGATAAATTGGGGCCTTAATTGACAAAAATCCATAATGTGAAAATCAGCCCTTCTTTCAGTGGTTGACAAAGCTCTTTGATAACTGCCATCTATAAACTGATTGAGAAAAGAAGGATCCTTAGATTGTTTCTCTGTGAGTGACTGGTAGCTTTTTAAAAAGATATAATTTTAAAGGACCATGTTTCTGGGTCCTTTAATGTTGCCTGGCCTGGCTAAGCACCAATAAGGTGGTAGACACAGATGCAAAGATTTCACAAAAGTGTATTACAGCAGCTTTTCTCTCGATCAAATTATGAGTAATAGACCATCAATAATATAGTTTTTAAATGAGGTCAAACACTTTTATGCTTCAGTGTGTGTCTTACTGGCATCCTGGAACAAACTGATGGTTGTGATAAATTACATCTTACTAAAAGTCTCCTTCTTATTTTAGTTCTTGTATGGAACTGTTTAGGGTAGAGTACCTTTCTATCTGGACAGACTCTGCTAAAACTTAATATCTGTCTGGACAATGTGGTGTCAATAACTTGGTTTGTTTTGAATGTATGTGAGTGTTCCCTCTACTTGATGATTTCTGTTGAATTCATTGAAGGTTAGATTGTGAAACCTGTACTCATGCGAGTAGTCCCACACTGCTTCTTCTGAGTAAGCACCTTAAGCAAGAGGTTCACAATCGGAGAAGATTACGGTTGGAAAAGACCTCTATGAGATAATTTAGGGCAACTCTCTGCACAAAGCAGGGGCAACCCCAACTAAATCATTCTAGCCAGGACTTTTTCAAGCTTCGCCTTCAATGTCTAAGGATGGAGATTTTTACCTAGGCAAAAATCTTGCCCTCTATTTTATCTTAATTTTATTTTGAGATTAATCTGATTGTCAATAGATATAAATGTAAAATGCTGAACTGAATTAGATATCTAAATGTCAGTGTACTTATGCATTGCTTCTCTGATCTGAAATGAACATCTTCTAGCAAAGAATTAAAAAGCAGTAAAATGAATAGCAGAATATGCAACATCTATATGCTTTGCATTAGTGCACAGACAATATATTTTAATAGGTTTGTCTCTTAAACAGGTATTTTTAGTCATCACTTTCATGATGAATGGATTACCTTGAATGCATTTTTTTTTTCTTCAGGTTCCTTGAACAACAAAAAAAAATTAGTAAAATGTATCCAGGCAACACCATTGAAACAGACAGGTATAACTTTAAACCCCATTTGGGATATATATTAATAGCCCACAGAAAAAAGTGTAACTTCACTTAGTGACCTCAGATAAAATTACATTTCTGCCACTATGAACCAGCTTCCATAAATGTCTAGGCTATGTAGTCAGTCTCTCTAAATTTCTAATGCAGTGGTTCATATACTTTAAATATTCTGAGTCCATTCATTCAGTATAATTAAATATGAAAAATGGTATTTAAATAAAGCTTCACTTGTTACTTACAATCTGATAAAAGCCAGAAAAGTTTAAAGGAGAGAGACTTTTTTTGGGGGGGGAGGGGGTTCATTAGGGTGTAATGTACACTGATATCAATGGGAGTTGTACCAAGGTGCAAGAGAGCATACTTTGGCCCATTACAGCAAGGAGGACATGATGTTAGCCTCATCTTAAATAAGTCCTGCCTTCTGACTCGGGGTTGAATTTTGTCATAGACCAAGTGGCCCCTATGTTCACTGGCCTCATTATACCCAAGTTAGTATGGTCAGTAGGCATTTTAAACAAACATTTGCCCCTCATATGCAATATAGACATCTACTTGTCCAGGATGCTATTTCTCTACATCTGATCTTAATAAAAATGTATCCTTATAACCTCATCAGTGGATTACAATTGAATTACCTCTCTATATGAGTGTATTTTAGTTTTTCCAAATAATGGGATTAACTTGAGTTGTTTTGAGTACTTCATAACTGTTTTTATTTCGGCTAGAGTCTCTGACAACTGGTATGAAAGTTCTGAAGAATATACAAAACAAATAATACAGGTGATTAAAAATCTCACTCTTTAATTGCAACTTCTTCAGGGAAGGACGGTTTTAGTATGTGCTAGTATCACACTAAATTGAAAATCCATCCAAATGAAACTCTGGCCCACAGTCCTACTCTAACATTAGCTATCTTAAAGTTTTGCACCATCACTATATAGTATCTGACGCTCGGGTACACAAAAATATTTAGGCTCCTGGCTTTCTCTAGAATAAAGTGTCTTTCATGTAAAGTAGTTTAGTAATAGTGATGCCCCTAGTGAAATTCACGAGTGTCTGGCTCTACTCCCTATCACCTCTGCTTAGGGTTATGTGTGATTTTTTTTTTTGTTTTTTTGTTTTTTGTTTTTTTTGGGGGGGAAGAAGATGTGGTTGAACGTCCATCTGGTTAGAATGGAGAAACTTAATACACATCCTAAGTCTTTGATAGTTTCTTAAAGAGAGGCTCTGGACTTGCCTAACTTCCTTTGATGTTTGGTCCATAACTGTATCTTTTTTTCTACTGAGAATGCTCCATCTCATGCTTGTTCTAACCCTTCGGAGTGTCTTGTGACTGCCCCCCCCCCCAAATATCTAGCTACTAGTTTTTAAATGCCTCTTCTTCTTATCAGGTACTTGAACTCAGCAAGATCACTGCAAATAATACAGGATGAATTGCTTGCCTGACCTATATTTAACAAAAGTTAAACTATTTTTCATACTCTTTCTCCTATGGAAAAGTTAGTTTGTGTCCCTCTGCCACATGAATGTTATAGACAAGAGCAGTGCACTCACTTGTGTTAATCTATGGAGATACCTGATATTCCTACATAGCCAGCAGGAAGCTATGCAGAGCCACATCCCAAGAGCACTGTGCAAATCAGGTGCCAGAAGAAGTCCTAGTTAAAGGATTCAGATGGACAACACCACAGAGACTTCTAATAGGCTATACTCACAATTTGATGCTGGAGTGTGCCCCCAGGAAGCTGCCTAAGCAACCATGCAGATATCTAGCTATCTGACACTCCCGACATTATCTTGCTTTCTGATCTCCAGTCTTGCCTTCAGTCTGACTGACTCTGACTCTTGTCTCGCGATCCCAGCTTGGTCTCTGGCCTGACGCTGACCCTGACTCTTGCCCATTAATCTGGGCTCCAGTGATCATTTTGATCCCCTATTCACTGAGTACTTACTGCCTTGTGGCTGTCCTTGATTTGTGGACACCAGCTCAGCTGTACCCAGCAGGGCATACTGCCTCCACCCCACAATGTGTAAGTCTTCCATGTTCAGTGTGAGCAGCAGCTACCAGAATGAAAGTGAAAATTAAACATAAACCAACAAGATTATGTAAAACCTGTTCTAAATCCAAACCATCAATTTAATCTCCCATTTAGCTCACCTTTATGTCCTCCTCCACTGTCTCTTCCACGGTTCTCTTCATCCCAAATTCCAAGCCAATCTGTAATAGCAGCTGCAGCAGCAGCTGTTCAGAGGGCTATTGAAGTTGTTGTTGGCAAAGTGGCAGCTTGTTTTCCTTCTCAGTTCCGTGTTCTAGTTTGAGTAGCAAGAAACACTGAGTTTCTCCTTTGTTGCCCATGTCATGCTGCCTGACTGAAATCATGGTTGCCATTTCTTGGAGTAGCCAGGTGTCTGCCAATATATAAATAACTGTCCAGTACTTATGGACAATGCTACTCATAGAATTTTGACTAGCATGGTGTTTTGGTTCCCTGTGACGCCTTTGGCTGGGTAAGATGTTGCTAGCACTCTCTGTCTAGCTCCAGCAATATTATGCATTTTACTATGTGAAATAGGCTGTCTGCCTCTAAACTACAGGACTCCTGAAAGTGGAATGTGGGAGGGGGAGGATGACTGTGGACTCTCCAGTAAGGACAAACTTCAAAGTGGTACCCAGCTGTATGTGATGGGCTAGCTTATACCTGCCTTAACTGGGACTCCCTGGTCCGGCAACATCTGTGGTCTGGCACCAAACACGGATGTTCCTGGACCACAGAGCCCAGGAACAGGGAGATCTAGCAGCAGGGCAGGAGTGCAACAGGGAGCACTGGTGACAGCTGTGTGTGTGTGTGTGTGTGTGTGTGTGTGTGTGTGTGTGTGGAGGAGGAGGAAGCGGGCAGGACTGGGGGAGCTTGAGCTCCAGCCCCAGCCGTGGAGCCAGGTGGCTGCAGAGCTCTGTTCTGTCAGCGGAGCTCTAGCCATGGTGCTTTGGTCCTGGCAACTGGGCTGGTGGCATCTAGAGAGCCCTGGGGGGCTAGGATAGCAGGGGGGAGAGGGAGGGGAAGGACGGCAAGCTGGTGACCTAACCCTGTGGTAGCCCAGGTCAGGAGCAGTGTTCCCTCTAAGCTGTGGGGCAGCACAGCTTCACAGGTGATTAATCAGCTCCACCCAGTCAGTTAACTCTGAGCATGGAGCCCTGAGTCTCTGCCTGGATGGGGTTGATTTGATCACCTGTGAAGCTGTGCTGTTGTGCAGCTTAGAAGGAACACTGGTCAGGAGAGGGACCAACCTCCCCTGGTCTGGCAAATCCCCCTTGTTTGGGACCACTCAGGTCCTGAGAGTGCCGGACCAGCAAGGTCCAACTTGTATTTTTGTTCTGTCACCTTGAAATCTCAGACTATTTTACAGATGCTGATGAATTAACTCTCACATCACCATGGTAGCAATACTGTTAATCAAAATGCTATGAGAAGCATTGTTCCCAAGAAGTTGAGTTGTGTATATTGGCATACACACCTGCTACCCCTAGAAATGACAGCCATCACTTCAGTCAGGTGTAAACCTTCTGTTACCTAAAGAGCCTAAGAATTAAAGGGCCAGATTTCTAGAGGAATCAAACCTAGATCTTGCATGTTTGACTTCTGGCCTTTAGCCACAAGCCTATCCTGTTTCTTGACAGAGTGACCCTGCTACCATCCCTGTTTAAATTCCTGCCCCATTGTGGTTGCCTGAGAAATAAATAGATTTATTTATTCCTAACAAAAAGCTTCTGTCAGAAGAGCATACATTAGAAAGACAATGCTGAGGGTCTCTCAGACTGGGTAAAAGTTAGTGGTGGCAAATAGGTACCAGGAAAAAAATCTGCTTGTTCTTGTCGACACGCATCATTTCTTAATTAGCTATTGAGAACAAACATTGACAGTCTTAGATCTGCCATATTTCTGATTTTGTGTCTGTTTTAGAAAAGCTGCAGTTTTAAGATATTAAGAAAAATTGGGTGGGAAGAATGTAGTCCACATACATTTTAATTTGTTGGGTTTTTTTTGGTTTATAACAATAACTTCTTAAATCTAAAGTCATATAAAGAGGTTGCACTTTGTTTTCATTCTAAATCTGTGCTGAGATTGTTCACTCACCATGTCTCATTCATTATATTGCAAAACCAAAGATGTTGGGAGATATTTGTTGTCATACTGAAAATAAGTTGCTGGCAGTTTCCATCTTTCATGCCTGCGAGATCCTTGTAGCACATCTTGCTCAGTGAGATAACAAGTGATGGGTTTATATGCGGGTGTGAAAGGCACAACACATAAAAAGATGCCCTTTATCTTTGCAAATTTTGTCTAAAAATGTTGTGCCAACAAAAATAATTGATTATAGAGAAAGAGTTTGAGGTCTTACAAAATATGTTAAATCTAAAACATTCTAAAATAGGGACAGCATCTTAAAGGAGATCACTGGATACATTTTATCTGCATAACTAATGCTTGATTTGACATTCAAAGGAGAGAGATCATGCTTCCATAAAAGAGCTATGCACTCAATCTTAAACTTCCCTAGTACACAGTCTGAGGGGGATGTTAGTGAATTCAAGTTTCTTAGAATAGTATAGGTGCTATTTATTAGATTACTAGCTAATATGGCCTCTACACTTATGCGGAGTTATGTTGAATTCAGTGGGACCCCATATTGATGTAAGAATATGTGCTAGAATGTGGACTTGAGGATTTAGATTATAATGTACAGTTCCTGTACTAAGGTTTTTGATAATTGGAAATGCTGAAATAGGTAACAGAGTGTGGGAGGCACACATGAAGGCACGGGTGCTTGCACACAAGCCTGAACTAAAGCTGTCATCCAGAATTCACATGGCAGAGCCACATGTGCTATCCCATGTAGCTGTGTTCATGCTGGCACTAGCTACATGTATTCTGTGCTTGGATTTCTGGTTGCATATCACATGATCCTGAGTGGCCACCAGCTCTTGTTGCTACCCACGATGCTCCAACCAAAGCTCCTTGGCCAGCCCTGCTTCTGTGGGGGTTTGTGGCTGGGGCATCCTGCAGCTCTGGGATGATAAGCAGTGGCTTCAGAACTTCTACATGAGGAAATAAACCTTAATTGAGGTGGTGTAAAGAGTTTTTGTCCTGATGCTTCAGCACCAGAAGATGCAACTGAGAGAGACTAATCCAAGTGCTTAATTTATAATGAGAGCTTCTGAGGTTCATGCAGTTTTTTAATTTTCATAATTATTTTCCAACCCTAGAGGTTCCAGGACTGAGCCTGTTATTCCATTACAGGAATGCAATTGCCCTGTGGAGGCTGGTTACCCCAGACTGCAACATGTCAGTAGCTAATCAGTTTGGTGTGGAAAAGCACTCTGTCAGTGTTATGGTGGTGGTTTGCCAGATGATTCTTACTGTGACTTACCTACAGTTGGTTGACATTAGAAACATGCCTGAAATAATAATTAGCTTGCAGAATTGGGATTCCTCAACTGCCAGCTTGGGCCATTGATGGCAAGTCATATAGTTTCAACTGCATCTTGTGGCAGGCAATATATAAATTGCAAACAGTACTATTGCATTGTTTTGCAAGCATGGTAGACCTAGCCATCCTATCCTTAATCCTTACAGGTAGATTTCTCAGTGGTGAGAGTACTTACTTCCATGCTAATGATTCCCAACAGCTTTTCTAATTTCTAAATGCTGAGAGGCATTGCGGATCTTCAACTCCTGTTCAGGTCAATGGTGCATAGGGTCAGTGAAAACGAAGGGCTTTACATCCTGCAGAGTCAAGCATTTAGAGATTAGAAAAGGTGTTAAAAATTGTTAGATTGGAAGTGAATGAAACTTGAGTACTCTCACCACTGGAGAGGACTTCTCTCAATCAACCATGGCCTGATTCTACATCTGTCATAACTGACAGCAAAGATACAAGTATGGATCTGACTGACCCTTCTCCTTTCTCCTCACAAATATTCATTGTAAAAGGCTGAGGCCTTACTACAGCACACACGGTCTTAAATAGTTCAAATATTTGACAGGATAAATTGCCATCTTTTTAATCCCAGGATTTTTGAAAGAGATGGCTATGATAAAGGCTTCCATTTTTGGGTGCAGAGGTTTTTATCAAGACACCTTTTGACTTGTGTATCTGGCAGGCTGTTTTCTGGTTTAGTGTAGGTATTCAGCTGTGTCACTTTCTACAATGACATCAAAGATATCTGGAATCATGACAGGTGACTCCTTTCTTTCTGTTCTGGAAGTTGAGATTGTTCTTCAGTACTCTACACAGCGTATTCTACTTAAATTGTATCTCGTGGGGAGCTAAGGCACAGAGGGACTTGCCCAAAGTCATACAAGAGGTCTGTGGCAGATCAAACCTCGCTCTTCACTAATCTAGGACTTGGGCCCTAGATTACAGGGCTATCAACAGGCTTTGGACCATATGGACTTGATCCTTCTTTCCTTTCTCCAGAGTGTCCACTGTCACAAAAATGGTGATAAACCAGCAGTGCACTGCATTCCTGAGGCATTACTAATATTTCAAACAGAGGAGTCACAGAAATTATTTCTCAGAAATAATTTAACAGTATAGCATCTTGCTCTCTCCCACTGCACCAATGACTTTTTATTGATTCTATATTTATTTAATTTAACTTTTATTTTTTTTGAATGGTGTAAAACTCCCCAACTTCCATAGAAGGAATTCTATTGCAGGTTGTAGCAAACTGGTAATAAAATACAGCTGACTTAATAGATCAATTTGGGCATCCGTGAAAGAAGTGAAAGAAAATTCTAATGCAATCCCTGCTTCAAATGAGAAAATGTCTGTGGAAGACTCATTAATTTCTTGGCACTCACAAATTTGGTGCATCTGTTACTAGCAATAGACTTGGTATGGTGCTATAAAATGGTAGTTCTCTATGTGGATTTTGGACTAGACTGATAGTGGGTGTTGGACAAATACTACTGTATTTGTGCTTTTAGACTGAGAAAAGAACAGATGTTTTGGCTCATTGTCTGCTTCTCAAAAAAGATGCTTCAGCCTCAAATGTCAGAGGAAAAAAAAATCAGTACAGGAAAATACAGTGAGTATAATGTTCTGTAGAATTAATCAGGTCTAAAGTTGATGTCAAAATTCCCACCGCTTTCAGTGAGAGCTGGGCCAGGCTTTCAAGTTTACCCTTGCCAATAAAGTCTACTCTTTTCCTATTAATACATTTAACGGGAAAGGAAAATAAGTATTAATATATGAACAAAGATATACTATAGTATATCCAATAAGGTTACCCCCCATACACTTTGCCTGTCAGTGCGTACGTAGATTCCTTGACCTTACTAGGAATCAGGTGATCTCTTTACCTACATAAGTAAAATGGATCTACTTTTAAAGAAACAAGTCTGATTGCTGTCCATGTTTGTAACTAGATATAGGCATCCGAATTTCCCCACCTTCAGTAGAGCTGCAATACGTAGCGTATGGTGCCCATAACCTGGGACTCCTGCTCTTCCCAGTTTCCTTTTAAGAGATTGAGTATTCTGCGAGGTTGTTGTCCATACAGGAGCTCAAATGGTGAAAAGCCCATAGATACCTCGGACACCTCATGTACTGCAAATAGTAGGGCCGAGAAGAGTTCATCCCAGTTGCAGGGGTCTTTGGCCACAAACTTATGGATCATTGACTTTAATGTTTGATTAAACTGTTCTATCAGACTATCTGTTTGGGGGTAGTATTCTGTGGTCCAGGGGGCTTGGATATTTAGCAGCTGACACAGCTCATCCATCAGCCTAGAAGATGCATTTGTTCCCTGGGTGGTGAAGATCTCCTTCGCTATCCCGACTCGAAGACAGCTTAAGAAGCTCTGCTGCTTTGGTGGGAGCGGTGGTGTTCCTTAAAAGCATGGCTTCGGGGTACCTAGTTGCGTAGTCTACTGTAACAAGGATATATACTGGCAGCTTTCTTTAAGGGTCCAACCAGGTCCAGTCTGATCCATTCAAAGGGAACCCCCCACCATGGGCAATGCCACCAACGAGGCTTTCGGTACCCCCTTTGGGTTGGTCTTCTGACATTCGGGGCAGGACTCATAGAAGTCTTGTACACACGATGGATTCCTGGCCAAAAAACATCTGAGCCACCTGTTGCAGGGTCTTCTCCCGTCTCAGGTGTCCAGCCCAAGGGTACATATGGCCCAGTCGCAGTACACCCGTCCTATATTTGGGAGGGACCAGGAGCTTCCACAGCTCCCCCTCGGTTTGTAGGTCCCGGTAGAGGTGGTTGGCTTGCACTTGAAACCACAGGCTTTGGGGCTTATGGGTCTCTCCTTCCCCCTCACTCTCAGACTCTCTCACCTGGTCCCAAGCTCGGCTCAGCATCGGGTCTTCCTTCTGGTCCTTCACGAAGTCCCCACCGGCATCCAGCCACTCTACTCCCCTCTCCTCAGTTGGTTCGTCTGCAGCCTCTGGTTGGTGGGGATGTCCCTGCTTCCAGAGTGGATTCCGCTTCTGGCTAGGTGCTGTTCCCTTGGGCCACCAAACCCCAATTTCACAGGTGCCGGCTTGTTCCCTGTGGCTCTTGCTGCCTCCACTCGTGGAGTAAATTGCGGAAACCCTGCCAGTCTCGGCCCAGAATCACTAGGTAGGCCAACCTCGGGGCTAGCACCAAATGACAAACCCCTTCCTCCTGAGAGTCAGCAAGTTGCACCCAGGCTGTTGGGTAAGATTGTATGTCCCCGTGCGCACACTGCAACTGGATGGGGTGTCCCGCTGGCTCAGGGGCTTTCAAACCAATGTCTGGCTACAGCCAGAGTCCACTAAGGCAGTAACTGGGGTCCCCTCCACTCGTAGTTCAGCTAGCACTTTGGCGGGAGCCCCTCCCCCAATCTCTCTGGCCTGCTTTCAACACCTGTCTATAGCTACAGTCCATATAGAGGCACTCATGATGGAAAGTGTCCCTCTTGTGTGCACTCGTAGCATCTGGGCGGTTTAGCTTCTCCTGCTACCCCCAACTGTTCTCCTGCCTTCTCTGGTGGGGGAGGGGGCGGCAACAGTCCCCTTGCTTGGTGGCTGCCAGTGATAGATGGTTTCCTGAGCCCCTCTCTAACTTGGGATGGGGTATTACCGTTGGGGAACTGGGTTTCCTGCCAATACGGGGACGGTCCCCTCTGCCCCCTTTCACTTTCTGAGCTGGCAGGCCCCGGGTCCTCCTTCCTCCTTCCCCCAGGTCCTCAGACACCATGTAGTCCTCCGTCAGGGGCCTCACCCACCTTTGGCCTCCAGTGGGGAGAATTTGCATAAATTGTTCCACCACCATCATTTAGGCCACCTGAACCTCGGTCCATCTCTCTGGTTCAACCCATTGCTAACACAAGTCCTGGAGCTTCTGAGCCGTGGCCCACAGCCTGGCCCCGGGCGTGTATTGCTCCTGGTGGAAATGCTGGCGGTACATCTTCTGACTGATGCCTGCCTGGTCTAGAATAGCTGCCTTCATTTGTGGAAAATCCAGAGTATCACAGAAATCTAAGTTTCTATAGGCCAGCTGAGCTGTTCCAGTCAAGTAGGGGGCAGTATCGTTGCCCACTGTTCACTTGGCCTCCTGGTGGCCATAGCGACCTGTGCAAAAGTCACTTAAAAGGCTTCTGGATTGTTTCCGGGCCCCATCTTGCTCAGGCTGATAGGCAGGCACTGGAGATCCCTCAGGGTTCCTTCCCCGGCTGGGCTGATGTCTGATGAAGGAATTGTCAGCCCTTGCATTGTCAGATGCTGGAGCCATCAGTCTTATTGAGCCTGCTGCTGGGTGGCCAATTCCCTGAGCAGTTGTTGCTGTTACTCCAGCTGCTGCTTTGTCTGCAACTGTTGTTGGGCTGCAAGTTACTGTAGTAATTGGCCCTGTTGCTCCTGTGCTAGGGCCACCTGCTGCTGTTGATTCTTCAGCAGCCATTCAGAGAGCTTCCCAAGATCCATATCTGCAACAGTCTTTAGGCTACTTTACTATAAGCCCTCACTAACGGCGCTGACTGTCCTATACAATGCCCTTTATTTCAAGGTCCGGATTGGCTGCAATGCCCATGTTCTCCACCAAGTTGTCGAGTTTTTAAATCTTAAAATAATCCAGAGTAAAGTGAAGTCAGTCTGAGAATGTGAGTAGAGATGATAATTTACTAGTTACTAGTCCAATAATATCTAGTAACTATCTAGTCCAATAATAGTAACTATAATTTACTAGTTACTAAGCAATAATATCTTCCAAACCTAGAATCCCTCAAATCTCTTGCTGTAAGCCCAGTTCCTCTTTTATATTGTTGCTTATGTCTCTGAAACAAATTTCCTTTGTCTGATTCATCAGTTGTCTCATGTTCATTAAACACAATTCAATCCATCACCAAAGGGTTGTTTTTCTCTGCTGAGCCTTTCAGCTGCTGTTCATCCCAAACCTCAAAACAAAGGTGCATGTTGACTCTTGCCTATTCATTCACAACCTGCCCTCCCCCCCGTCCCCCCCCCCCCCCCCCGTCTTTAGCATCCATTTGGCACAGCAGTGCACTTCTTACACATTCTTCTTTATCTGAAAAAAATCAGAGACTCTTTTTAATTCAGCTCCCTGAAGATCTTTGAAGAAGAGCACCAAAGGATGCCTAATTCTTCAGCAAACCATGAGCAGATTTGGTGTTGATTTGTTATCAGAAATGGTATTAGGCAATTGTCATCTAAGGCAGTAGAACAAACTCATTCTTTCTCTTTGTGGTCTAAGTGCCACTACACGAGGCAGTACATCACACCTGGTAGGTGTGTGGTTATGTTAACTCGTGCTTGTATTCCACATTCTTTCTTCCAGTCTTTTTGAAGAACTAATTTCAAGCAATACATGCACACCACTCCAGGGAATAATACTTCTTTGTGATTGTTTACAGGCCTGGGATTATCTGCCTCCAACTGATTTTTAGTTCCCAGAGGAGCTGTGGTCATCTATGGAGTAGACTAGTTTTACTTAAGCCGTTGATAAATATAACACACCCACATATCCTGCACCCATTTTATTTTGTTTTCTCATATCTTTTTTCCCCTCTGTGTATGGACTGTGATTTTTTTTTTTGAGACCCCCTAACTTTCCATGATTTGAATATCAAACAGAGTTAATAGTCTCAAATGTTGCTATGTCTTAAAGCATACTGACAGTACAGGGAGAGGGATTTATTTGACGTATTTAATTTGCAAAGTAAATCTTGTCAGAGATCATTTGAATCTTATAGCTGTAGACAAAATAGGATGTTTCTGTCCCGGAAGCCACTGATCACTGATATTTGCCTATACCAAAGTGCTCTTCCCAAACATACGTTCACGCTACACCATGTACAATCGGCTCATTTCTTGTAACATATCTCTCCCTGATGTCTCTTGTATGCACAAAGCTCCCAATTGGCGTGTGTGCTTCCTATATTGTTTAATCTTTTTGCATGATTACACAGTTTTGCATAACCTACATGGAAATTGGCTCTATGCAAGGTGCATTATTTGGACTGATTTAGAAAATCTTAGCAATATTGCACTGCTCACCAACAAATGTGATAGTGAAATCCTGGTAAATGACACACAGCCTGAGCAATTCAATTGGACAAGAGCAAGGGACACTCGGTGCCATATACTGCACTATATCGTTTACATTCAGTGCAAGCTGCTACTAGAGAGTCTGAAGCAAGAAGCCAGTGTGGCTTGCCTAGCTATGTTTTGCCCTCATCCTTTATTATGCTGGGCTAAGACAGCTTGTTCCAGGATAGAGTGTAGCTGAGCACTTTGTGGACCCCTAAACACATTCCTGTTACTTCACCTCTTGTACAGCTTTCCCTCCCATCTCTCACTTTAGGAGATAGCGGCTGCAGAGCTAAACAGAACGATGTGTAAAGAGTGCATATGCCCCTCTGCTCAACTTCTCTCTGCAGATGAAATTAGGAATTGCCTCCATATTGTGGCTCTCCCCGCCTCCAGGAAGAGGGCGCTAAGATTTTTATCTTGGATGTGTAAGCAGGGGCTGAACTGCTGCTTGCTATCAGCCAGCTAAAAGGAGGGGTGGGTGTGCCTGCTATGATTGTTTAGCTCTGCAAGGTAATTAACTGTTAACTGTTGATATGTAAATACAGCTCAGGAGAAAATCCGAGGTGTGGCTATGTAAATCCCATACAGCCAGGGCTGATGGAGGGCCAGTGTTGGAATGGAATGTGGAGAATTGTATATAATTTGGGACTGTTGTGGGGGTCACTAATCATGTTACCCCTAAATGTGGGAACTGTAAAACATGCCACCAGGGCTTGCAGGAGAGACACCATCATCATGGTAAGAGGTCTCAGAAGAACAAGCCTCCCCCCTTCCAGAGTTGAGTGAACTGAGCGGGGGGGGGGGGGGGGGGGGGGGGGTGTTAAAGGGCTTGAGTCAGCCTGCTTCACACCTGCCTGGTGTGAGCTATAAGACTGGCCCAGCCTGCATTTTTCCCCCTTTGTTTTAAGGACAGACCTAAAGCAGACTCCCTGAGGAGTCTTTTCTTTTGCTAGTTCAGTGAAAGCTGGATTCATTTGCCAGTCCAGCTGGTGGCTAAAGAGTTGAATCATAGATTTCATAGACTTTAAGGTCAGAAGGGACCATTATGATCATCTAGTCTGACCCCCTGCACAGTGCAGGCCACAGAATCTCAACCACCCCTGAGAGCTGAAGTCACTGGTTTGGCTGAGAGCCAGACCTATTGCAGCCAGTGAAGTGGTGGCGACCAGCGGCGTGGTGTGGAGCGGCGGCAGGCGAGGAGCGGCCACCAGCGGCGTGGCGTGGAGCGGCGCGTCCAGTGGCGTGGCACGAGACAGCTGGTGGAGCCTGGCGGAGTTTTGTATAAGGTGCCCCCTATCTCTCTTCACCCCCATTCCTACCCAGGTTGGGAGGTGAAACCCTGTGGATGAACTTTGGGACTCTGGGTGGCACAGACCAGGGACAGAGACTTTTGGGGTGTTGGACTCTTTGAACTTCGGGCGATTCTTGGTTGGGGGGGGGGGGGGCTTGGCTCATGTTTGGGTTATGAACTCTGTGGTGTTTTCCCCAAGTTAATACCGTATGACTTCTCTCTCTGTTTCATTAAATGTTTCTTTCCTACACTCACTAACCAGCTTTTATAATTTCTCTCTACCTCTTCTGTTAATTCAGTGGCTTAGATTTATAACCAGTATGAAAAAAGTGCTCCAACCTGTGCTCTTCCATAGCCAAATTACCCACTGTAATAAAATCAGTGTTTAATACTTTTTTTGTTTTGTTTTTTGTTTTGCTGGCCTTCCTGAAAGAGGAAAATAAAAAGCAAATCTATGTTGGCCCTGAAAATGTAGGTTTTGTCCTCCTCTTTCAGCTTCAAAATGCAGTGACATGTTTAATTGCAAAGGACTGCCATTGCCTAATTAGCAGTAACCCACTGATGAGACATTGACACAGAAATGTAAGCATTTTTGTGCTGTGAAAAAGTATTTGTCTATAAACAAACACACTGATTAATTGGCACCTCTCCATTTTGGTAGTTTTCTTATTTGACCAGAGATGATGATTTAAAAGATACCACTCAATCTGTTGCAATCCTGTGCAATTGAGGAACTGGATGCCAGTAGGTCACTTATTCAAATCTGGCAGAGACCAATACTGGCCAAAAACAGTTTGGACACTGCCGGTGGAATCAAGTTTCTGGGACCCAAGTGGAGGGAAGCTCACCAGAGTGGGAGTGCAGCAGACTCCGCAGCCGACGAACTCTGATTTATAGCAGTGCTTGGAGCTGCTGTCTGCACACTCCCACTGGGGGAATAACACATGCAGCCCCTGACTGCTAGTAGGGAACTTGTAGAAGCCTGGTCAGAAGTGAGAGCTAGCTGTGCCACCTGCCTGCGTTCTTGTCTGTTTCCCCTGTGTTAATTTCTTTTCCAGAGCTTTAAACCTGGAAATGCCCATGTGCTCAGGAGCATGCAAACTGCACTATTCCGGCCTGTTAACACTTGATGGCTATCTTGTAGTTTGTGCTAACTAGATTTCTACCTTGGTTCCCTTTCAGAATAGAAAATTGTCCAGGCAGCCTGACAGAGGAGACATAGTAACTCTAGGAAGGAGGAACTGGTTGAGAATTTGAAAGTGGAAGGCAGCTTGTGTGAAAGTGATTGCTCAATGATAGGATTCACAATTCTAAGGAATGGTAGGAGGAAGAACAGCAAAATAAAGACAGTGGATTTCAGGAAGGAAGATTTTAGCAAATTCTGGGAGTTTGTAAGTAAGATCCCATGGAAAGCAAGTCGAAGATGGAAAAACAATGGAAAAGAGTTGGCGGTTTTTCAGAGACATTAAGGGCACAAGAGCAAACTATTCCATTGGGTTAAGAAAGTATGGCAAGTGACCACTCTGACATACCCAGGAGATCTTGAATAATCCTAAAAATCAAAAAAGAATTCCACAAAGTACAAATTATGTCAAATTAAAAATGGATGAATATTAACTAACACAAGTATGTTGGGGTAAATCTAGAAAGGCCAAATGCAAAGTTCTGCACTTAGGAAGGAACAATCAGTTGCATACATACAAAATGGGAAATGGCTTCTTAAGAAGGAGTACCTTGAAAAGGAATCTAGGGGTCATACTGGATGTCCAGCTAAACATGAGTCAACAGTGTGACAGTTGCAACAACAACAACAAAAAAATGCAAACTGTCTGGGATGCGTTAATAGGAGTGTTGTAAGCAAGGCACAAGAAGTAATACTTCTGCTTTACTCCATGCTGTTTAAGCCTCAACTGTCAATCCTAGAGTTAAATCTGCCATTGTTAGCCATTCTAATGTTTTTCAGGGTGGAAAGTGTACATTATTAATGTATATAATGCTGGCAATGAAAAGATAGCGTTTCCCCAAAGGCATTACCGCCTAAATTTTAAGCATAGTTCAGACATAGCAGAAGAGCTAACATCTTTCCTTCATTATCTGTACTAAAGTATAGTGATCAGACTGTCTTTCATCTTACAACACAATGTGAGGGATCACTACTTCAAACATAAATTTATTGAAATACTCCTTTCTAGCTTAGCTGGAGATGGTCAGAAATCCAGAACCCTTACAAGAGGAACAGGAGGAAGAAATGTACAAGGGAAAACATTTATGGTTTTTATGATCCAAGATCAGTGTGTTTTATCTTCTATTTTTAAATCCTAAATCTTTGAACAAAAGCTCAAACATTCTGAATGGATGTTGTAAAAAAGACCATGACATACCTTTGGTTTTGCTCATGTAAATATAAGCTTCCACCAGTCCTCTTCCATTTCAGGAAAAAGATTACGTCAAAAACAAGATTTTCAAACTTCAGAGTCTAACTTTAAGCTCCTAAATAGGTGGGTCTGATTTTTCAAAATTAATATTGGTGTGGAAAATTAAGGAAAAGTAAAGTTCACCCTTCATAAATTCCAGTATATGTTGGCTTCTATAAGGTAGTGTTTGTAGAATCACATCCTAATGTAGATATACAAAGAAATGACATCAGATATGGGAAGTCAACACAGTATAAACATAAGAATGGCCGTACTGGATCTGACCAAAGGTCCATCTAGCTCAGTAGCCTGTCTGCTGACAGTGGCCAGCACCAGGTGCCCCGGATGGGGTGGATCGAAGACAATGATCAAGCTATTTGTCTTGTGCCATCCGTCTCCAGCCTCTGACAAACAGAGGCCAGGGATACCATTCCTACCCCCTGGCTAATAGCCTTTTATGGACCTAACCTCCAAGAATTTATCTAGCTTCTCTTTAAACTCTGTTATAGTTATAGCCTTCACAGCCTCTTCTGGCAAGAAGTTCCACAGGTTGACTAGGCGCTGTGTGAAGAAGAAGAAACTTTCGCTTATTAGTTTTAAACCTGCTGCCCATTAATTTAATTTGGCGTCCTCTAGTCCTTATTATGGAAACTAATGAATAACTTTTCTTTATTCACCCTCTCCACACCACTCATGATTTTATATACCTCTATCATATCCCTCCTCAGTCTCTCTTCCAAACTGAAAAGTCCCAGGCGCTTTAGCCTCTCCTCACATGGGACCTGTTCCAAAACCCTAATCATTTTAGTTGCCCTTTTCTGAACCCTTTCCAAGGCCAAAATATCTTTTTTGAGGTGAGGAGACCACATCTGTACACAGTACTCAAGATCTGGGTGTATCATAGTTTCATACAGGGGCAGTAAGATATTCTGTGTCTTATTTTCTATCCCTTTTTTAATAATTCCTAATATTCTATTTGCCTTTTTGACCGCTGCTGCACACTGTGTGGACATTTTTAGAGAACTAGCCACAATAACTCCAAGTTCTCTTTCCTGATTTGTTGTAGCCAAATTAGCCCCCATCATATTATATGTATAGTTGGGGTTATTTTTTCCAATGTGCATTACTTTACACTTGTCCATATTAAACTTCATTTGCCATTTTGTTGCCCAATCACTCAGTTTGGTGAGATCTTTTTGACGTTCTTCACAGTCTGCTTCTGTCTTGACTATCTTAAACAGTTTAGTATCATCCACAAACTTTACTACTTCACTGCTTGCCCCTTTCTCTAGATCATTTATGAATAAGTTGAATAGGATTGGTCCTAGGACTGACCCTTGGAAGACCCTCTCCATTCTGAAAATTTACCATTTATTCCTACCCTTTGTTTTCTGTCTTTTAACCAGTTCTCAATCCATGAAAGGACTTTCCCTCTTATCCTATGACAATGTAATTTACACAAGAGCCTTTGGTGAGGGACCTTGTATACTATGCTCCAATAATAAGAATATAGCAGTAGGGATATATTATCAACCACCTGACCAGGACAATGATCGTAACATTGAAATGCTAAGGAAGAAGAGAGGCTACCAAAATAAAAAAACTCTATACTATAGTATACTATATCTACTGGATCCCCTTGTCCACATGTTTGTTAACCCCTTCAAAGAACTCTAATAGATTAGTTAGACATGATTTCCCTTTACAGAAACCATGTTGACTTTTTCCCAACAAATTATGTTCTTCTACGTGCCTAACAATGTTATTCTTAACTGTTGTTTCGACTAATTTGCTCGGTACTGAAATTAGACTTTCCGGTCTGTAATTGCCGGGATCACCTCTAGAGCCCTTTTTAAATATTGGTGTCACATTAGCTATCTTCCAGTCAGTAGGTACAGAAGTCAATTTAAGGGATAGATTACAAACCACAGTTAACAGTTCTGCAATTTCCCGTTTGAGTTCTTTTAGAACCCTTGGGTGAATGCCATCCGGTCCTGGTGATTTGTTCACGTTAAGTATTTCTATTTGTTCCAAAACCTCCTCTAATGACACTTCAATCCAGGACAGTTCCTCAGATCCATCTCCCACAAAGGATGGTACAGGTTTGGGAATCTCCCCAACATCCTCAGCCATGAAGACTGATGCAAAGAGATCATTTAGCTTCTCTGCAATGGTTTTATCGTCCTTGATTGCTCCTTTTGTATCTCGATTGTCTAGGGGACCCACAGGTTTTTTTTAGCAGGCTTCCTGCTTCTAATGTACTTAAACATTTTCCTCTTTGTTTTTTGAGTTTGGCTAGCTGTTCCTCAATCTTTTTTCGCTTTTCTTATTACAGTTTTACACTTAATTTGACAGTGTTTATGTTCCTTTCTATTTGTCTCACTAGGATTGGACTTCCATTTCTTGAAAGATGCCTTTTTGTCCTTCCCTGCTTCTTTTACATAGTGGTTAAGCCACAGTGACTCTTTTTTAGGTCTCTTACTATGTTTTTTAATTTGGGGTATACATTTAAGTTGGGCCTCTATTATGGTGTCTTTAAAAAGTTTCCATGCAGCTTGCAGAGATTTGGCTCTTGTCACTGTGCCTTTTAATTTCTGTTTAACTAACCTCCTCATTTTTGTGAGATTTCCCTTTTTGAAATTAAATGCCAGAGTGTTGGACTGCTGAGGTGTTCTTCCCACCACAGGAATGTTAAATGTTATTTTATTATGGTCACTCGTCCCAAGCGGTGCTGTAGTAGTTACCTCCTGGACCTGATCCTGCGCTCTGCTCAGGACTAAATCAAGAATTGCCTCTCCCCTTGTGGGTTCCTGTACCAGCTGCTCCAAGAAGCAGTCATTTAAGCTATAGAGAAATTTTATTTCTGCATCTCTTTGTGAGGTGACATGTACCCAGTCAATATGGGGATAATTGAAATCCCCCATTATTATAGAGTTTTTTTATTTTGGTAGCCTCTCTTCTTCCTTAGCATTTCAATGTTACTATCATTGTCCTGGTCAGGTGGTTGATAATATATCCCTACTGCTATATTCTTATTATTGGAGCATGGAATTACTATCCATAGCAATTCTATTGAACATGTTGATTCAGTTAAAATTTTTATTTCATTTGATTCTACATTATTTTTCACATATAGTGCCACTCCACTACCCGGATAGCCTAGTCTATCCTTCCAATATATTTTTATATCCTAGTATGATTGTGTCCCACAGATTTTCCTCATTCCATCAGGTTTCTGTGATGCCTCTTATGTCAATCTCTTCCTGTAATACAAGGTACTCTAGTTCATGTGTATTAAATGTGAGATCACATATGATGTCATACGCACATTACTGCAAATAATTCTTGACCACCTAACTTCCAGATTATAATTCTCTTAAGTAACTTGACTTTAAAATTCATAGAAGTTCATTTGGTTTATTTTAAGCTACAATTATCTTAATAGAACATTTGTTTCTCCATTACTTTAATGTAATAAGTGTTTAGTTGAAGTTCCTTTTAAAATTTGTTTATATTAATGTTTGTTAGGATTAGTTCTGTATTTCTGAGCAATCTAAGAAGGAGAATTAGGAGGGTTTCAGTTTTAAAACTAAAATGATATAGGTGACAAAAGAATTTATATAATTTGTTGCCCAACCATAGTGTAATAACAATATAAATCAAGAGGTATTTAGCAAATACCAGGTAAAGGTCAAAACAATATAATTGAAATATAAAAAATGTGCACACAGCAGCTGGGTTGCTTTTCTGTTGTATAATGAGCCTTCACCTGTAGATTGTTAAGCAGCTCTTGAGAGAAATCATCATTAAAACTTGGCATCCAGTCAGTTGGAGTATATTTGTGTGGTATAAAATCAAATCTTTGTAGTACAACACTTCAAGTTCACATTTTTAAAAAATGGCCTCAGCTTGTTCATAACAAACCATTTTCAATGTCAGTTGTTTAATAATGACACTGGCATGATTCCAAAACATTCTAGTCTGTTTATAATAGCTCATATCTTCAGGAATCAATGAACAATATAAAAGTTACTTTGATTTTTCTTAAATAGTATGTGTTTTATGGCTGCAAGTTAAAGAACAATGCAAACACACATAAAAATGTGTTGAATGCCCCCAAATAAGCAGGTTACAATAGGGATTTAGCGCCATGTTTTTAAAGTGGTTTGATATGTTTTGCAGGCTTCCTTTCAGCTGTATTCATTTTGTGTTTCTTGCACATGCTTGTACTCCCCTCCCACTTTCTTTGCCATCAGCCCTACTGTCTTGTCATCCAGTCCTGCATTCTGTGATGTTTTTTCTCCCTGACAAAAATTTTTTTTATCCTAGCTCTCTTATCATAGTGCTGACTCCTAACTCTTTATTGCCCCCTGTCTATCCACCAGTGCCACTCTAAATTAATGGATTTGGGTAGAGGGAAGAACAATCTTAGAAATGCTTGAATTGGCCCTCTTGAGGTGATTTTGTATTCCTATGATTATGGGGTATATGCACAGGGAAAATTGGAGTCAAGTAGTGAAGGAAAACTAGGGAAATGTGGTCATGGAGATTCTGCAAGGAGACAAAGTGTCTGTCATTCAGCCGCATGATAATGATTATGTAGTCTCTTTCATCAGCTGCTAGGTTAGAACTCAGCACAACGTAACTATGGTGGCTGGGGCTGAATCAAGAAATAGCTTGAGCAATGCCTTGGAATTTCATTGTAACTTGCATAATAAAAGGTCAAATGGCCAGGAGTATGTCCTGCAGGTTGGAATATGATAGCTTCCTAAAGCAGAGGTCTGAAGAAGGGGACTATATAACTATTCTCAAATGATCCCACAGATGCTGACCTCTATCTTTCTTATAAGCCACACTCATGGGAGATCTGAGTGAGTGTCATTGCCTCCCAGAAGGGTCTGTGTGAAAAACAGTGGACATCCCAAGAGATACAAAACTTTTCAGTTAATTCCTTCCCTTCTGCCTTTCCTCATGTTAAAGTGCAGGATGGATTGTTTGCTGGTTAATGACAATAGCACTTTCCCAAAGGGGCATTCCTGTGTCACTACTCCAGATCTGAATGTATCTTAAACAAGTACAATTTGATAAAGTACATTAAAGTCTATTACTTTTATTTAGTGCATACACCTCTGACACCTAGCATTTAGGGGGAAAAAGCAGAATACATGCTAGTCTATTATTATTATTATTTATTTATTATGTAACATTGGAAGGGGCCTCACAAGGTCATCTAGTCCATCCCTCTGCACTGAGGCCAGATTAAGTGCACCAGACCATCTCAGACAGAAGTTTGCATATTCCATTCATAAAAACCTGCTAGGATGGGGATTCTACAACCTTCAGAAGTAATCTATTCCAGTACCTATCTGTTGTATTTTAGAACACTTTCCTAATATCTAACCTAAGTCTGTTGCTGCAATCTTAGACAATTACTTCTTGCCCTACCCTTGGTGGGTCAAGAGAATGATTGATCATCATCCTCTTTAAAAGAATTTTTAGCATATTTAAAGAAGTTTTTCACAGCTTTTTTTTTTTGTCTCTAGATGTAACGTGCCCAGTTCTTCCAACCTGTCCTAATAGGTGATGTTTCTAATGTTCTTATTTGTGGTGTTCTCCTCTAGGTGCTCTACAGTTTGTTCACATCTATCTTAAAGTATGATGCCCAAAACTGGATGCTGTACTCTGAGGTTTCATCACTGCCAAGACGAATGAAAGAATTAACACCTGTGTCTTACATATAACACTTCTTAATACATCCCAGATTGGCCACTGGCCTTTTATGCAGCATCATCACACCATTAACACTTTTATGTGATCCACTGTAACTTCCTGTATCTTTTTCTGCTACTACTGCCTAAGAGTTATTTTGGATTTGTGCATTAGATTTTTCTCCCCTAAGTATAGTTTCAACTTCTCTTTATTGAATTTCATGTTACTGTTTTCAGACCAATTCATCAAGATAATTTTGAATTCTAATGAATTATGACAGTGTTTAGGGGATAGCCATCTACTCATGAGAGAGAAAGGCTGAGCTAATTAACAAAGTGTTTTATATGGATGACCTCCTAGGTAATGCCTTTTGACAAATAAAAAAGTCACAATATCCACTCTCTCCATCTTACTGGCCACGTGTACTATCTGTTTTATAGAACACGAGCGCTCCTTTTTTTAAAATTAACATCTGAAACTGTGAGAGAAAATGCCATTTCTTCTTAGAGTGGTTGCTCATGTCCATTCAACATAATGTGTGTGCCTGCCATGTGCACCGGTGCCTGAAGTTTTTCCCTAAGCGCTACCTGGAGGAGCTGGGGTCCCCACCCCACCATGCCCATGGTGCACACATGCTGCACAATGTATGGTGCCCCTGGGCCCTCCCTCCTCAGTTCCTTCTTACCGCCAGTGATGGTGCTTGAAACAGTGTGTTCCAGGCTAGGCTGCAGCAAGCACTAACTTTTCATTGTTGATTAGTTCTAAATAAACTAAGTACCTGTAAATTGATGAACTTCTTCTAAAGAGACTCCATCTGGGGGAGGGGGTATTCTCTGCTCCCTGGTTTCAAAACCTCCCCCGTATGTTGCAGGCCCATGCCAGTCAATGATCTACATGCTGACTGCCTTCATTGCATGGGGGAAGGATACGTCTTGGACAAGCGTCACGTTTTGCAGGGCCCTCCGTCTCAGAACTATTAAAGAGTGAAGTATTCATGTTAGAGTGCTCTTGATGGAGTCTGCACTTGCTCTACAGGATCAGTGGTCAAAGTAAAGATCGGTGCCTTGGTGGACAGCACATTGTTGGCTGTTGATGGCTCGGCACCGGTCGATGCCCAAGGCCTCGTCTCTACCGAGCTTCCTCGCAGGCCTAGCTAAGTCCCCTCCTAAGGATAAGGGGCAGAAGAGTGGCTAGCCTCCCCGCCAGAGATAGGGTTGCCAGATAGTTTCAACAAAAATACTGGACACACTTAATAAAAATTTGTCGACCAAAAAAAAATATATACATGATATGGGAAGTTTATTGATGACAATCTACATTACATCGTATATTTTACATTAGACTGTGTGGCTTTTATCAGTTTTTTTTCCAAAAACTCATCTTTTGCTTCCAAACAAGTGAAATGTATATTTAAAAACCACAAAATTGACTGGGACTCAACACTCAATCTGTTGTGTTCATCAGTCCATAGATTACCTGTGACACTAAAAATTCTTTCTACACTGGCATTTGACACAGGAATTGAAACAGAATACTGAACGAGTTTTAATAAATTTGGAGCAGCAGGTTCTTTGCTGAAAAAATATTCCTTACGAGAAAGATGAAAGCTAGACAAAGGACAACACTGTTACGAATCTTGTGTGTGTGTCTACCAGCCAGGGAATATGCAACTGCGTACTGATACTTGTAGCCAAACAGTGAATCGGCATAGTAGCGCATAGCGCAGGCCTAGAGAGTGAGCAAAAATACTCGCACACAAGTCACATCATAACATGATGATCATAAAACTTACTTAATTAGAAAATACCGGATGTTTATATGTCTGGTATTTTCTTAATTTGTTTTCCGGACAGAAAGCTCAAATACCGGACTGTCAGGTTCAAAACCTGACACTTGGCAACCCTAGCCAGAGGCCTTCCAGACCACGCAGGACATAAGTGCCATGCCGGTATCGCTCCTGACCCTGACAGGGCCCTGGCACAGGAGTAAACCACCGTTTGGCCCCCCAATCTCCTGGCATGGTCTGATCTCACACTCCTCGAGTGTCCAAGAGGAGAGTGCTCCAAAGTCCCCCTAGGTCTGCATGTGAGAGATGAGGGCATGACGAGCTATTGTCCAGCATGGCTATACCCTCCAGCTCTCTTCCACCCCCATTACCTCTTCAGGGACCCTTCTGATGAGCTTTTTCTTGAGCAGAAGCTCTCATTTGCTCTAGGTGGGAGAGGGTAGCACCCAAGTTCCAGAACAAATCCCACTACTTTTTGATCCTCAAGGTGAAAGGAGGCCTATGCCCTGTACATGATCATTCCCGACCTGGATCCCGGAGACTGGTATGCAACTCTTGACCTCAAGGATGCATACTTTCATATTACCATCTTCAACGGTTACAAGCACTTGTTGAGATTTGTAGTGGGGAAAAACTACTACCAATTTGCTGTCCTGCCGTTTGGCTTATCTACAGCCCCTATGGCTTTCAGCGAGTGAGTGTCAGTGGTTGTGGCATATCTGAGGCATCAGGGTGTACAGGTGTACCCTCACCTGGATGACTGGCTCCTCAAGGCCCAGTTGAGATGGAAGATCCAGTGCAATATGTCTCCTCCTGGACACATGCTGCCGGCTCAGCCTGCTGATGAATGAGAAATTCCCTCTTTGTATGAACTCAAAGGATAGAGTTCATAGGAGTGGTTCTGGACTCAACCACAGCCAGAGCATTGCTCCCTCAAAAGATTCAAGGCTCTGTTAGCCCTCATTTGGCGGCTCGTGGATATCCCCATGACCAGAGCATGAATGCCTGCAGATTCTTGGGCATATGAATGCTTGCACATATGTAGTGCCCCTGGCCAGGCTCTGAGTTAGGCCCCTCAAACTGTGGCTGGCCTTGGTGTATGTACCAGTAAGACACACTGTGGTAATGGTCCCATCCTAAGTTCTGTCAGCTGGACGAGCCCAGACCAGGTCATGTTGGGCATCCCCTACCATCCTCAACTGCACTTGAGAGACCTAGTAGCCGATGATTCAGATTGCGGTTTGGGGGGGACTCTTCACACTCAGAGCATGCATTCCATTCGTGGGGATATCCACGAGCCGCCAAATGAGGGTTATGTGACTTGTCATCTGTATTATCCATTCATTTCATCAGTTGGAAGGAGGCTGCAACTGGTTGTAAGGCAAAAGTAGCCAGTAGTTGGGGGAGTCTGTCCCCAAATTGGGTAGCCTTATTCCTTTCCTCCTCAAACATAATCTCCAGCACTATTCTTTTTACTTTCAGGTCTCTGAGCTGTCTGTGGAAGGCCTGTGGTTTTATAACATATAAAGTTAGTGGGTTTGGAAAACTCCTCTTTCCTTCGCATCAATATCTTATCAGAACTTACCATTCCATTAAGTTGGAACATGGCGACATTTCAGGCTATGTTCTGAACTTGGTTACGTTGGTTTACTCCACTGACTTCAAGAGAGATTTTACAGCCGTACCTGAGAACAGAAATGATGTTCGTGTATTTCCTTCACGCTTAGTGTTGTACAGGGAGGAATTGAACCCTATATCAAGCAACTGGAAAAGTTTGGGTTTTGTTGTTGCTACTAGTAAGATCTATCATTCTGAGAGTGAATGGGTCCAGCAGCCAAGGACAGTTCAGTGACTTCCTCTCAAAATGAAAGCAATGTCATGGTTGTGCTGCTTTCAATCTGTTTGAAAGATCACCAAGCTGTAAAATGGCAGTAATAATTTGTCATGCCTATAAATGCTGAAATGGAACTTTTAAAACATCTGTTTGTATTGATGCTTGAATATTTTTCTCTATCCTGAATCCCACCTGGAGAAAATATTTAGAAAGATGGACACAGCTTTTCCTGTTTCTATTTAATACTTTTATAGTATCTGAAGCAAAGTATCTACTGACAAATGACAGTGGATAAAATTTTGTCCCCTCTGAAGTAGATGGCAAAACTTGTTTGGACTCCAGTGAAGATTTCATGTAGTGTTTCTGTCTCAATTATTTTCTAGCCTTTAACAAATGAACAATGAACAATACGGGGGACAAGGACTAGAAAGGGCAATGGATACAGTATGTGAAAAGAGTTACTGATTGTTAAGTATATGCATGACCTGTATTTTACTGCCTGTGTCTGCATCTATGGGACTTCTGTTTCCTTTCCTCTAGCATTGGGAGTCAACTTACCATAATTTTCCTTGCAACAAGATAGTCATGGACACTATTGTCATTTAATGTATTTCATTAGTTGCCCCAGGTTAATTTTTGAGATGTGTGCATTCATTTTGGCATCCCACCCTCCATTTTCCATATAGTTTTTAAAAAAACATAGATTTAATGTAATACAATGGTTCCTCATTTAAATTAATAATTTTGGGTGTGCTTGATCTCTCTTTTCTCTTTCCATGAAAAATAATACTGGAAGTGGGTATTTACTCTTATGGATCAGAAACCAAAGCCTAATCAAAGTTGGCAACCCTATGTGCCCTTATCTGACCAACTATCACTAAGCCATGGTGCAAAATATCCAGCAATGAGTATTTGCAGAAAGCTACTCACTGAGGGGCTGACAGCATCCATGATCCCCCAGGCAAGATGTGATGGGGGTGGAATGGGTGGAGCTGTGCAGCCAGTCCTCAGCACCACCAGACTGAGATGCTGGGCCCTCCCCCCACCATCAGAGTTGTGCAGAGTGGCGATTTATATGGTATAAATCAGTATCAGTGGTGACGACTGAGAGCCCTGGGCCCAGGGCAACTGCTCTTTGTCTCTCCCCCCTCTCCCCTCCCCTTTGACATTACATAAAAAAACTGATTTTATTTACATTACATCTTTTGAAAAAAATAGTATTGCCTTTACATTTTTATAGAAGTTGGAATAACTTTTTTTTGAGAAAAGGAAAAACAGAAAAGCTAACCTTTCTCCCTCTTCTCTGCCCTATGTGCAGTGGCAAAATGAAAATTGGGGGAATGAACAAGGACAGAAAGGGAGGAGGGGAACCAGAAATTTTCAATGTACATTTTAGCTAAAACTTTTAATTAAATGAACAACTACTTCTTTTAGATAAACTGTAAAATAAAAATAGAGGTTATTTGGGTTGATACATTCTGAGAAGTTGTCATACTTCTGAATAATAACTACATCTGAGAGAGCTATCTGCTTGTATATATTCTATGAGCAGAAAAAGAGATTGAATTTTGTGGATAGATCAGTTGCAAATTATTCATTTGACTGTAGTAATGAAGAACATTGCAATTTTATCCTGTATGTGTACCTTATTGAGGGAGGATCAAAAATATCAGGCCTAGAAAACTGCTTTTTGAATAAACACTATTCCTTCTACTCCACCTACTGCTGACTTGGACATCATGTGAAATTCCTCTTTACCAAGGGTAGTGCATTAATTATGGTGGTAAACTTTATTACATGTATAATTTTCATAGTGCTAAAGCATCACAGATATAAAGAAAACTGAATGGCCCACAGTAGAACTCCGTATTCAAGTGTTGTCTGGAAGGAGAAAGCATTAAAAAGATCATTTAACTTACCAATGTCCTTTAGCTGAAGATGACTACGAAGTGGGTTCTTTGTGTTTGGTAAGCACTTGGCATGCACTGGATGCTGCCTACTACAATCAAAATAATAACCAGTTCTTTGCACGTGTCTCATTGGAGCTTTCCAGAATTGCACCCCCCATTAATATAGGCTTGCTATATTGGGGTGTTGGCAGGTATGCCTTAACTACTTCTCATGTACTAGAAAACACCAGGAATGGATCCAGTTTCTCAGAGGCAGAATGCTTCCTGGTATTTCCTCTGCAGTGGTGTAGCTCTGCACATCTCTTCATGTCACAGAACTGCACTTGTATGATCTAGACCAATGAGAGGCAACCTATGTTAGTGAGAGGGCTGCGTGAGTGGCTCTCCTACCAAGATGGTCGCTCCGAATTGTTTAGTTTTGCTAACTGCGCTTGCGTACCTAGAATTTGTGGGTTGTGCTGACTGAACTATAGCAGTGCTTTGACTGGATGCAGAGGGAGTATATAACTTTCACAACATTGCATGCAATTGGCACATATCTCCCTTCACGTGCCTTTTCTTTATATGTGTGTCACTTTTGTAATACCAGCAGGGAAAAAAAACTATATGGATGATAACCAGCAGAATCTGGGACCCATGTGTGAGGGCAGCAGCAAACAAAATGTCTTGTGGGCCACACACACAACCCCAGGGGGCCACACGTGACTTTCTGGCCCCAGGTTGATGACCACTGATCTTGACCTATGTGACCATCCCACTTCTAGTTAATTTTACTCTATGAATATACAGTTTGCTCTGCTTCTATATACAGCAGGTATACTGTTTTTTTCAACGCTTACGAACAGTATAATTGTCCATTGTTTTAAGTTATGACACAGCTCTTTGTAAACAAGCATTTTTACTTTTCAAGTGAAAGCGTTACACAGAAAAAACACTAAAACTATAAAAGAACATACTAAAAAGCTTACCCTAGATCACCTCAACTTCATCCTTGGGCTCTAATGTGTGTTTTTGTTCTTCAAAACTTACAACTGGGTCTTCTCTGTGGTTAAAAGCACACAACTATCTCTGATTCAGAATAAAAATGTTGATATTGGCTTCATGTAACAGGTGATCATCAGACAACAGACTAATCTTCAGGGTATGGCCTCAAAAGGCAGGAGTTTAGTATAACTAGAGATGGAGAATTTACATTTACCTCTCTATCTATATTCTCCCAAAAAAGCCACTTAATACTCTTTGGCCAGGTCTACATTTGACCTGGAAGGTCGGAGTAAGGTACACAACTCTAGCTACAAAAAATATGTAGCTGGAGTTGGCTTACCTTAAGCCAAATTTAGCTCCATCTTTACAGAGGGAGGCCGACAAGAGTAAATGTTTAGTGGAAGCTCCGGTTTCTCAGAAATAAACTCCCAGTTCCAGTTGCAGTACCACCAGAACTATGCATAGATAGCTGCTGTCACTCTACTGGGTGTATGCTGCCTTTGCATATGTGACCTGAAGTTGCAGTGTATCTGTTTGCTACCATGATCATCCCTATGTCTCTTTCAGCATTACTGCTTTCGTGGTGTTTCTCTTCCATTGAGCATTTGCATTTCATTTTCTTTTTCCAATGATCATCTTTCTTTCTATTTTTTTAATTCTAAATCCAACTGCAATTTCTTTCCACACTGATATTTGTGGCACTTCTCAATTTAGAATCTGAATTTCCTTATATTTTATTTGTCTCCTAGATCAGTAAGGGAAGATATACTCAGGCTGATTCTGGCTTTTGCTCTTCCCTCTATAAGCCACTTCATAAGAGCCATAAATAAGGTTTCAAGGGACCAATGGGAGACTTTGTATGGCATCTGTGTAAAGGGGCCTCTGCTCCCCTTCCCTGCTGGATAGGGAGGGATTAGATGGTATTTCTGGTGGAGCTGAGTCTGAATGGAGTGAGAGGGATGTGCCAATACTATTTAGCACTATACCTATTTTGAGCTGCAGTTCAAAACACATCCAGATATGGAGAGAATGCCAACAATTAAAGCAGCCTGTGCGCAGAAAGTGCCACAGGGAGTTCTCTCCAAAAAGCCATTGAGTTATAACTTGTGATCTATTTTGTACCGACTATTCTGGCAGGCCTTCTGCATGCAGAGCTCACTGACCTTAATAGGAGCTATGCATGGAGAATGGCTGTAAGTTAGTGCAAAATATTTTCTGGTATTTTTCTGCAGTACTTCTGGACTGAGTATATAATGCATCAAATTGATCTCTGCTCATTTAAATTAGATCTGCAGTTTACCTGTCAGAAGTAGAGACATGACCATCTGCACTAGGTTATTTGAAAGGATAATATCTTCCAGTGAAGAACTATCCACAGGTTTTTGAATAATGGTTAATGTACTCGAGTCCTAGTTTAGACACCCACTGCATATTGCTTTTTACTGTTAATGCTTTCTTAAAGAGGGAGCTAGAAAATGGCAGTATGTACTTTTTAGTTTGCTATTTTATTGCTCTCTGTTACTCTTCCGTTTCCACTGGGAGGGTGTGTATGGTGGGGAGTGGGAATCCTTTTTTCAAGTCAGCTGCATGAAAATCAACAAATGATTTGCTCTGAATGTAGACTTGGTAATGCAATGTTAATCACTTTCAGGGGAAAATTGAATGCTAGCCTTTTGTCAACCAGAGGGAAAAGATAAATAAAGAAATCAGAGTAAACACTTTTTTGATTATGTAGGCTTTAAGATCCCTTACAGACATGAGCTTCAGCTAATGATCGGATGTATGTAATATCTAAATTTAAATGAAGGGTGAATGAAATGGAATACTGGCTTTTGCTGAATCCTCAATTTTGCGGAATTGTCAGTGAATTAATAGTAAGCATATAGAACTACAATTTTTTTTCTAAAGCTTTCCCTGCATGGATACAATATTAGTATCTGCATCTGCAAAAATAATCTTGGGATACCCACACATTTGCAGGGATCTAGATAAAAATGTGTATCCATTTCTGCAAAAATGAGCTGTGGATATCCACATCCATACCCGGGATGTGGATACCCATGGGTATTAAATGGAGATTTGCTGGTTTGCAGGGTGCTACTGATAAGAGCACCTAGGTCGCTAAGAAGCCAAGCCTTGTGGGGAATGCAATAGTAAACAGTTCCATTAAAGAGACAGATCAGAAGAACTTGACACAAATGGTAGGCTTAAAATAGTTCATGAAAACCATCAACTGTGATATGATGCATTCAGTGGAAAAGTAATGAATATGAGAAATTCTGCCTGCTTGTTCTTAAAGCTCTAACAGTGTTTAGTCAGCTCAAAAATGGGATATGCTTTTCACGAGACACAACACTAATTCCAAAATAGTAATTTAGGGCATGTCTACACTGCAGGACAGAAGTTGAATGAAGATACATAACTTCAGCTATGTCAATTGTGTAGTTGAAGTCAAAATAGCTTAATTCGGTTTTTGGTGTGGTCTACGCAGGAGGAGTCTAAGGAAGAACACTCTTCCTTCAACTTCCCTCCCTCCTCATGGAATAAGTCCTCAGGAGTCAGAGTAAGAAATCCTCCATTTCAACATAATGGTTTGCTGTTATTTCGAAATAACATCAGTTATTCTGAAATAACACTGCAGTATAGACATACCCTCAGAAATAACATTAGTGTGTATGCTCCAGTGTCACTAATTCCAACTTATTGGGCTCCAGGAGGTCTCCTGCAGCTCCCCAAAGTGCTTCCTGGGGCTTTAAGTCCAAAGAAGCGCATCCACATTACTGGAGCCTACCTTGGACTTATTACGGGGCAGCATCAAAATGAGGACAGACTAGTTTGAATTTGTTAAATCATAAGCTCTTAAGTCAAATTTAGTAATTTCGAAATTAGTTTCCTAGTGTAGACATGGCCCTACAGTACACTGTTCTCAAGTTGCACTCCAAATCTGGCCTTGCTATGAGAACAGAGGACCATCTTCCTCCTGGTCTCACAATTCGACCTTCATGACCCGCTCCTTGAGAGATGCTGCTGCATTAGCTGGCTGGTTTAAAATGGGTGAAGAATGTCACTTTTGCAGTGAAGATCGTGAAGGCATCACTAAGACAAGGCTAGCTACACATAGCTCTTAGGATCTAATGCAGCAAAACACTGTTACACATGCATTTACCAAGTGCCAATATCCGTTCCTGTTTAGCAAATCACATTTGCATATGCTTAAATCCCACTGACTTTAAGCTAAGCTTCAGTAGAGGTATTGGAATTCTTGGCTTAGCTACTTTGCTGAACTGGTCCAGATAAGAGATTAAAAAACTTTTCAGCAGCAATGACCTCACTATCTGTTGTCCAGTTTCTTGCTTTCCCTTTAAAGAGGCTTATACAGCATTTGTTCCAGTTAGTGCAGGATTACAGCCTCAATTTACGATAAATAAGGGGAATCACTAAGCTTAGTGAATTTGACGTGTTCATTCCCCACCACACTCTTCCATGGAGAGAGGTGCCTTATATCTCTCCTGGATGGTTTACCTCTGGACTTTAATATCCTGGCCCTGTTGAGGACAATGGGAATTGATTTTTCAATAGGGCCAAAATTTTAGTTCTAAATCTTTTTCCTCGGCAATCTTTTGGTGTGGTGACTTCTGCAAGCTGAAACTATGAGTTGGGAACCTAAGATCTGGGGAGTGGTTACTACAGAGTCCTTAGTTTACAACAGAAGAGTGTCAGATAACTTTACTTTTTCATTTCCTTGTAGGTATTTCAATCTGAATGTTTGGGAAGCTTTCACTGAAGGAATCGGTGAGCTGTATTAAAAAGTAGCAGGGGTCAACAAATTATGGAAAACCCTACTCACCAGACGAAAAAGGGACTCGCCACCCTCCACCACAAAAAGTGTTTTTTTAATGGCATAAATTCCTAATAAGAATAAGAACAGTAATTACTAATATTTTATTAATAAATATCACCCAGGTTATTAATAAATATCTTATAAACCTCTACCTTTTCTCTCTGCTGCAGTGTCTCCTCCCCTTGCTCCAACAGCTCCCCTGGTGCCTGTGTCCCCCCCCAATCCCTCACCCTCTGCTGTCCTGACTCCTGCCCTTCTCACTGCCCTCAGTCTTCCTGAGACCTGCCCCCCTCCGCCAGCCCTTCTCTCCGCCCTGTGCCCACTCATCCAGTAGCGCCACTCTGATAGTGTGAGCTACCCCTCCCCATCCCCTCTCCTAACACCTTCCACTACACACCTGCCCTGCCTCTCTCCTCTGGTGCTGGTCCCTCCCCTGCAGGTGTCTGCCCTTCTGCTTCACCCCCAGAATCCCTTTGGCACCTGCACCCTCCTGGTGCCTCCTCCTTCCCTCACTGCCTCTGCCCCCTTTGCTCTCTTTTTTCCTGATAACCACCCCCTCACTACCCTCTGCCCCCATTCCCCTCATGCCCTGTGCTCACAGATTCCTTCCTCATGCCCACCCCTTCTTTCAAGCCTTTTCCCAGCACCTCCCCAAACCCCTCTAGTCCCCAGTGCCCTTACCCTCTTCTCTCCCAGCATCACGCTGAACCCCCTCCCACTGACCCCTTCCCTCCTGCCCTTTTCCTCACTGTCTGCACTTGGTCTCCTGGCATTTGTCTCTCCTGAACCCCTGTCCCTTGGTGCCTTCCCCTTTCTTTTTCTTCTCCTGATCTTCTCCCCTCAGCACAAGCCCCTCCCCCATATTTTTCCCCTCCCCTTCCTCTCCCCAGGAGCCAGCTCTAGGTTTTTTGCTGCCCCAAGCAAAACATTTTTGCCCCCCCTTTGTTGTTGTCTTTTACACATGTTTGAATTTTGCAATGGGTTGTTTTTGTATGTTTTCTTTTTTGTCCTGGCATTTTAGTCCTATAAATAACAAATAGCATTTTCATTCATTTTTTTCCATAAAGGGAAAGGCGCTTCAAGTGAACTCCCCCTTTCACTTGCTGCTGGGTCACAGCAGCCTTTTCTCTGCCCTGTCCAGCCCCTCCCTATGGGCAAGCACCCTTCACTCCCGACCCACAGGGGGAGCAGGGTGCAGGGACAGCACAGAGCCAGAGGGGTGCAGGGAACAGTGGAGGAGTATGGCGGTGGCACGGGGAACGGGAGGCACAGAGCGAGAGGGATGCAGGGATTGGGGGTAGCAGGGTGCAGTGGAGGCACGGGGAATGGGAGGGGCAGAGGGATCAGGGTCTAGGGGCAGTGCAGGGAACGGGCAGAACAGAGATGGGGGGCAGGGATCGGGGGAGCAGGGTGTGGGGGTGCGGTGGAGGCACGGAGAATGGGATGCAGGGAACAGGAGGGGCAGAGGGATCAGGGTCTAGGGGCAGTGCAGGGAATGGGCAGCACAGAGCTGGGGGGGCAGGGATCGGGGGAGCAGGGTGCGGGGTGTAAGGGCAGCGCAGAGCCACAGGGTCACAGGGAAAAGGGAGAGCAGGAGGTCCAGGGGGCAGGGGAGGCATGGGGAATGGGCGACGCGGAGACAAAGGGGGGCTGGGGCCATGGCAGGACTGGAGCCGGCAGGGCGGGCCCTGGCTGTGCAACGCACCACAGCCAGCTCCCAGGGACACACGGCCAGAGCCGAGCTGCCGCGGCCCTTTAAAATCAGTTGGGCCAGGTCATGCAGGTATCCTGGCATCACACCCCACCTCACACCGGAGCTGCACGCAGGCAGCCTGGTGGGAAGAATCGCTGCACTTCCCCCTTCCCAGCGGCGCTGTGCTCCTCCGCCGGCTGGCGGATCAGATGGGGCCGTGCCACCCGTAGTGCGGGCTTCGTCCAGCCTGTCACAACGGCCCACCGGGCCAATCCAACCCTGCACTCACCAGCTGAAAAAAATCTACTCGCTGTGGGCGAGTGCATTTGTCGAGCCCTGAAAAGTAGGATACCAGAAGTTGATATGCTCTGTTCTTTGCAAATAGCTAATCAATAAATAACCTGGCAGAATCCAGATTAACATCAGCATAAATCTCATACATTTTTACTTGTGGTTTAAGAGTTGTGTAAATTCAAACAAAATTTGATTATAGTTGCATCTGTTAGTGCCGCATACAATGCTTACCGGTTTTCTGTGTTCCTGTTTATAAAACTCTATTTAATATACACTGGCCAAACTGTCATTTGTCAGCCTGACATACTGTTCAAACCACACTTAATTACATATTACTTTCCAGACCCTTACAGTTTCATGTATGAATCTTGATTTTTCAATGAGCTGTACTGACTTGCAAATATGAAATGAAGTCCACCATGACATTAATAAAATATTAGTAGAAATGTAGTACTTGCTTTGCAGTGGATGAATGTTCCTTTTAATGGGTTGCATTTTCAGTGTTGTAATACAGTAGTCATCCCTGTTTTATGCTGATGTTTCTTAACTCATTATTTCATGATTATTGTACACTTTGTAATCTAATTTTATTTTAGAAACAATTCACTATAGGTTGCACTTCTGTAAACCAGTACACTCTCTGTTCTAGCAACATCTGTGGTTCCAGAAAGGATGTTCCAGGATCAGAGTCCCAGCATGCTGCAGTGGTTGGGGAGGCCAGGAGCCCAGCACTGTGCGGGGAGGGATACACAGATCAGCTGGTCCGTGAGGAGGGGGCAGGATCCAGTGCATGGCTCAGCTGGACTGCGGCGGTGGGGAACCAGAAGCTGGCATGTGGCTCAGGTGGGCTGTAGGGAGAGCCAAGAAGTCCGGCAGAGGAGCTGAAGGGTGGGGAGGATGATAGCAGGGGGCCAGAAATGATCTCCTTTGGTCTGGCAAAATTCCTCATCTAAGACCTGTCGGGCCCCAAGGGTAGGGGACCCAAGGAAGTCCAACATATACAGATTTATCTAGACTAACCTAATTATAGATTGGATTTCTCTGGTCTGGCATCCTCAGGACCTTACCAGTCCCGGATGAGGGATTTTTGCCAGACCAGGGAGGTCATATCTGCTCTCCTCCCCCTGCCACTACTGGCCCCCCAGACCTGGACCTGCTGCAAGTCCTGCTGGTCCCTATACCCCCTTGCCTACATTAAGTAAATGTAAAACCTTGTGCTTATTAATAACATTTGAAATTACTGCCTTCATTTTGATAGCTTTGGGCATGTATTCCTGTTTTGGGTTTTTTTTTCTGATCACTATTGAATTGCAACTTTTCCTGGTTAAGGTTTTGGCTACCTAATGGAATGACAAGTCTAAAGAAAACCAACTTGATAAGCAGACTACAACTAAAAAATGTTTTAACATTGGCATCATGTCTGTTCAAGTTGTGATAGGAATTTCTATCTTATGTAAAGCAAGATTAAGTATTTACCCTTACTAAAAATATTGGCATAGTCTACCAGTCATTCCAACATGATGATTTATAATCGTGATGCAGTAGTGTTTTAGACCATTACTGTCAAACGCTAAGAATTTTTATTTTAGAAATGGAGTAAGGTGAATTCTGGGCTAGAAAAGGGTAATTTTAATTTTAGAGCGCCAAATAAAGTTACTTTTAGAAATGACTGAAAATTACTTTTATAGAAAAAGGAAATGGCAGGCTAGCTCTGCTTGTTTCTCTTCCAGCCAAATCATGGAAAAACAATTAAAAATTGAGTTATTGTTACAGGCTATTCATGAAACAGCTAATGAAATGTGACTCCTCCTTCACTCTTTGGGGTTCTTTTTACACCATGATCAAATCCAAGCAAAATAATTACATTTGCAAATTATAGAATACAAATGATAAATTGGTTACTTACATTATAGTCTCTTTTGTCTGTCTCTCTGGAGAACTATTAGCAGATATTATACCTTTCAGAGTGAACCACATTTGGGGCTTTTTGTTTGGAAAAAAATTAATCTTTATTTTAGTAACGTTATTGGGAATCTAGTCTTAGTATCTTATGAGAGACTTAAAACTCAGGCCAAAGCGTGTGTGTTATGCACCAGGGGATCCTGTTGATGGCTAGTAAATAATTAAGCAGTTTGCTTAAACTTCATAGTTAAGATTGTAATTAGAAAAAGTAAGAAAATATTTAAATCAGTTAGGCCGTGTCCAGACTCAGGGGTTTTTTCGGGAAAAGTAGCCTTTTCCCGAAAAAACTTCCCCTGCGTCCAGACTCAAGCCGCGTTCTTTCGAAATTATTTCGAAAGAACGCGGCTTTTCTTTCGATGGCGGTAAACCTCATTTCACGAGGAAGAACGCCTTCTTTCGAAAGTTCCTCTTTCGAAAGAAGGCGTTCTTCAATGTAAAGAGGCCGTCTTCGAAAGAGAGCATCCAGACTCGCTGGGTGCTCTCTTTCGAAAAAGCGGATTTCTCTTTCGAAAGATCCGCCTGCAGTCTAGACGCGATCTTTCGAAAGAGGCTCTTTCGAAAGATGTTTTCGAAAGAGCCTCTTTCGAAAGAAGCCTGCAGTCTAGACACAGCCTTACTTAGGACCCATTTGAGAGGTGTCTTAAAATATGCCAGCTGTGAATGTTAGACACAATGGATTTAAGATTCTTGTGTTTACCAGTATTTTCTCTTTAGGAATATATGGTCTCACCCGCTGGTGGCTAACAGGAGAAACAGCCTGTATTGTTAAATTGCAACAGCATTTTCATATTCCAGTAAAATCGTTGCAAGAATTTAAAGCTGATCGCATAATAATGTCTTAGTTAATTTTTTCTTGCCAGTCAATATTGAAGTTTTGGGAGATTTTCTTTAGAATGGCTTCTTGAATCGTGCGTGTGTGTTGTTTTAAATCTGTGGCAACTTGTAGAGATGGACGGGGTAAGTTGATGTGCATTGGCACTCAAAAAGTTGATTTTTTTTAAAAATGCCATTTTCATTATTTCTATGAAATTATAGAAAACACATGTTTTTTCTGGCTTACTCTTAAGTTGTTTGCCATCATCCTTTCATTGACTGACTTACCTTTCAGGTTGTCTTCAGTAGCCTCTTTATCTAAAGAATATGGATTTTGTCAATGCAAATATGTATCGGGATTGTAATTCTTCCTTCCAGTTCTATTTCCTTTGTGGTGCTGATTCTTTGAATATCATTTAAGTTTAGAGATTCAGCTGTTTAATTCAGACAGTTTTCTGAGAGATCTCTTTAGTTCCACCAAGGTTTAATAGGAACTAAACTTCTGTTTCAGATTAATCCTACCCCCTTTGTTCTCTCACTAAATCAGCTTTCAAAATAGTGGATTTAAAAAAAAAAATTCTTAGTTTTTAAGATTAATGATCACCAAGCTTTGGAGAAGAGGTTCTTGTCTTCAACTTTGTTTAGGGGCTGCTAATACTGTGTCATATAACTCACTTCCCGTTAAATAGCTACTTATATAAGTAACCATTTATAGACTCAAATGATCTTTTGTATTTAAAACGTCTAACTAACTATAATAAAATTGGGCAATTATGTGAAGGCTGTATATTTAGATACAAATTGTTTGCACATATATATTTGAATAGAAGCATATGCCATTGTAAGCATTTTTCAGTCAGAATCTCACTATTAAGTGGAAAAATGAGATAGAAATAACCAATATCTCTTGTAAACTTTCGACCATAAATGTTTTCCAAGTTTAGTGAATGAAAATTTCAGTGGGTTTGAAAAATCAGTTTTTCTAAAAGGATGTTTATTAAATTCTTTGTGAGGGTTTAAATTATGGTGTTTTTTTTAATTTAAAGCAGGGGGAAGGAAGCACGGAGGATTGGTATGGACCCATTTTACCTCTAGAGGTATTGTTCTAACACAGCCAGATTTCATTTTTACTACTAAGTTGCTTCCTAAACATATTGTGGATTTTTTTCCCTTATGGTTTTATTTCTTGACCCATGCTCCCTCCAGACTTACAATTGTTTGTGATAGTGATTAAACTTGTAGTAAATATTTGGTGCAGCGCACAAATCTCAATAACCAATCTCTATCTCTTAACTATATTACAAAAGAAAATAGCACAAAGTTTAAAAAAATGCAGTTCTGGGTCTGTATAAATACTCTTAGAGAAAACACTCCTTAGCTGTAAAGCCATGCTTACCTTTCCTGACTGAAAAAAAAAAAAATCTTTAGGAGATAAGATAGAAACTTTTTAGAAATCCTGTGAACATTTTGCAACCTAACTAATTAAATATTATATTTTAAAACTTACTGGCTATAACATACTTGTAGATACTTCTTAACTTGTAGGCTATTAACTAGTTTTCAACTTTGGTACATTATAATAGTTTTGTTAATCATTTTTGCATCAATATTGCCATTTGTCTTCCCTAGAATGAATTAAAAGTTCACTTGATGTGGATCCAGTGGGAAAGAGGGTTACTGGAATGTAATGAGTCGTTGAGCTGCTTGAGATAAAAGCTGTTCCATGGTAAGAGAAGGTGGAGCTCCCTTGCTTTGATGCATAACACTAGGTACCCTTGCTCTGACAGGCTGTATTTTTTATGGTGGTAACATCCTGTATTATAATATTTCATATGAACAATATAGAATTAGACTATATGTCACTGACAACATTCTGATGTACAACACAAAGGACTCTCCCCTTCCTTCATGTGTAATTTAGTGAAGTTCATTTCAGGAAGAGAAAATGTAATTAATATTAATTACACTAGACAAAGACAGATGGGAACACTGGCAATAAGCCTGCTGTTAGTTGTGGGAGTATTGTAATCATTTCTGCATTTGCACTATGGATTAACTTTTCATTTTCTACATTATGCTAAGCAGTATGCATAAAGTTAAAAATTCCTGTATGTCTGTTTGGTAGTCATACAAGCAGGAAGAAGACAGATCAGTCAGACACAATACATGTGAGATGAATGTCTGCTATCACCCAAAACTCAGCGTAAGAGCACTAACATGAGTCAGAAGTCTGAGTACCATCTTTCAGTACGAATAAAAAAGATTATCATTAATAATTATATACCTTCTTGCTCCTTTTGTATAAGATGGAAGAATTTGGTTGTACAGAAATGAAGAATGTCCCACCTAGAAAAGGAAATGGGAAAACTTAATCTCCAGTAGATTTAGCAAATAACGTTATTCCTCATAAAAAGCAGGATTAGAGAGTTCAAATTCCATGGCCCCTTATTTCTGAACAATGGGTTGGGGGGGGGGGCTTATTTCAGACTAAGGTCCTAGTGTAGACCAGGCCATGAGGAATACACTATTCCTGAATTTATAAGTCCAAAATAACGTTAGTGTGGATGCTCTGGTGCCGCTAATTCAAACTAATTGGCCTCCAGGATGCCTCCTGCAGCTACTCAGAGTGCTTCCTGGAGCTCTAAGTTTCAGGTAGCCCATGCACATCAATGGAACGTGCCTCAGAGTACATTCGATTCTTCCCTGCAGTGAGGACACAGAACTTCAAATTTGTAATATTGGGTGCCCAGAAGTTGAATTTAGTAAATTCGAAATAAACTCCTAGGGTGTGTCTAGACTACAGAGTTTTGTTGACAAAAGTGGCCTTTTGTAGACAAAACTATACCTGCGTCTACACTACCACCACGTTCTGTTGACAGTAAGTCGACAGAACACGGCAGTTTTTTCAACAGCGGTAAACCTGGTTTTACGAAGAACGCCTTTGTAGACAGAGATCTGTTGACAAAAGGGTGTGTGTGGACGCAGGGAGCCAGTTCTGTCAAAAAAAAAAAAAAAAAAGGCCTCTAGGAAGAAGCCCTGGTGGACAGTCCATCTGCATGCCTGGCACCTCTATTGTTCCTGTCTGCAGCCATCTTTTAAAGGGATAGGCACCCTGCCAGCCATTAGTGGCAGGAAACCAGCCACAGCACACTGCTATTCCCATCCCACAGGATCCCAGGCATGTCCCAGCCCCAAGACCATCCTGGCCCTTCCAGGAACCCTTCTGAGGACCCACCCAGGAGCTCCAAACGCCAAGCACCGGCATGTTCTGGGCAAGAAATAAAGAGTCTCCTCGAGCTGTGGTCTGAGGAGGAATCCTTACAAGCCCTCCACACACACCACAGGAATGTGGAAATGTATAGCTGCATGGCCCAGGGACTGGCAAGGAGAAGACACCACCCCTGCACCTGGAACAAGTGCGGGCCAAAGTTAGAGTAGAGTTGCACTAGGGGTATGTGAAGGCCTGAGATGAGAGCTCCCACTCTGGGGCAGCCCCACGCTATTGCCCATACTACGTGAAGCTGGCACACATTCTCAGCGGTGGGAAGCCCGGACTCCACTGCGTCTTGTGCAGTTTGGGTTATCGGAGCCTGTGGTGGATGAACCAGAGCAGGAGCACGAGAAGACCAGGGAATCTGGAGAGCAAGACCCGTTGCTGGAGGAGGAGGAAGACAATAACACCGTGACCCTCACCCTGGAGCCGGTAACCCAGACCCCAGAGGCCTCCCAGGTGTCTTCGGACATTGGGGAAGAACCAGTAGGTGAGTGCTGTGAGGTTGTGCCACACACAGGATGGTGGGAGGTGGGTGCACAGTGGGTGATGCACAAGGGAAACGTGTCATGCTCAACCTGGACATCATGCAGCTGGCTGTGCATGTGCAAACACGTGCAGTGGTAGAGTGTGACGTGGATGTGAACTATGTGGTGCCAGGAGCCATTTCCACAACACACACGGGTGGATTGGCAGTGTGAGGAGGCATATGGTTCCATTGGCACTTGGGGGGCCCCTGTGATGCTCAGACTGGTGCCCAGATCACACATGGTTTTACTTTCAGAGCCTCTGAGTCCCCTGTCTGAAGGAGAGTCCCTTACTGCGTGGGGAGGCCCTTGTGGACAGCTTTTGCACACATGACTGATTGTCTCTTCCTCTTTTCCTTCATAGCCGGACTACCTGTGCAAGAGGGCCGCAGCACCCCAGCCCCACCTCCATCTCAGGGACACAGGAGCTACAGACACTGGTGTGCATATACAGAGGTTCTGAAGATGTATGTGGTGGCCCAGCATGATCTCAACAAGACCGTGAAAGATAGGATGGAGGCAGAGGCTCTGGGGCATGACTGCCTGCTGGAAGAGCTTGAACAGCAGCGCATTTCCATTTGTGCCACAATCCGTGAAGTCTGTGGCTTGCCTGCTCCTGTCCCTGGTACCGCTCCTCCAACATGCCATGACCCTGCCCCACCAAACCCCCTTTCCCCACCACCACCCCCTTCTCCCCTTGCACCCCCCTCTCCCCCAGCCTCCTGCTTTCCCTCAGACCTCCTCTCTCCCTGTCCATCCTGTCCCCCAGCCCTCCTAGACCTAAGTGCACCTCCCCTCTCCTGTCCAGACCTCTGTCAGTCGCCCCACCCGACCCCGAGGCCATGGTGGTCTCCACACGCGAGGTGGCAGAAGCTTGCGAGCAGGGAAGCACCATCTCACCTGAACCCCCTCCCCCCTCCAGGTTCTAAGCACTCCCACCACCCCAGTTACAGATAATGTTGGTTATTTAAGAAAATATTTATTTTTGAATCAGAAACTATGTACAACGAACAAAAGATTTCATATTTTAGCAACATTTCTAGATGCTTTCAGTTAATGATATTGATAACAATAAAACACAACTTATTCTTTTCAAACAAAACCCAGTGTTTATTTCTGGAAAGAGGGTCAGGGTGAGGGTTATGGAGGGAAGGTTGTATTGGGCCAGGGCCAAGCCCCCATAGAGGAGTTATTTCAAAACCTTTGCTGTCCCTTTAGGAAATAAGCAAGGCAGCTGCAGGAGCAGAGCAACGGCTGATCAGGGGAATCCCTTTAAGCACACATCTCTGCGAAGGGCAGGCAGCAGCACCAGGAAGTAAATGCTGCCCCCATGCCCTGCGAGAAGCAGTTCCGGGTGCCTTCTTTTTTTTGACAAAGCATCCGGCAGTCTGTATGCTCTTTTTCGAAAAAGTGGATCAATTTTTCGATCCGCGTAATGTAATCTAGATGCTCTTTTTCGACAGAGGCTTTGTCGACAGTATCTGTCAACAAAGCCTCTGTCGAAAAAGGCGTGCAGTCTAGACGTAGCACTAGTGTAGACATGGTCCTAGAGCAGTGGTCCCCAACACGGTGCCATGGCGCCCGCGGGGGCATTTGTGTGCACCCACCAAGTGCTCGGGGCTGGCCTGGCCCCGGGCACATGGCGCACGGTGAGCGCCGGCCCTGGGAGCACCGCGGATTGGCTGCCCGCGCTCTGGGTGCACAGCGCTTGGGGAGGAGAGGGGGTGCCACCCACCCTCTGGCGCCCGGCGGGCAAATGGCCACGCCCCCTGGCGCCCGGCAGTCTTAAATGGTTGGGGACCACTGTCCTAGAGACTCTGAATGAAGTGCAGAGCTGGCTTTGAGGGACTGTACTCAATCAGATGGAACAGGCAGTAGGATCACCTTTCAGAATTACATTGCTGATCGAGGAACTGTGGAGCTGACTTCTTGAGACATCACCAGATAGCCACAGATCAGATAGCCCAGACTTTGCCGTCTGCTCCAGTCAAACAAAAAAGTCCTTCTTGACCACTACTGAGCCTAATAGGGTGATGAGTGAGAGATTAGGTGAGTGAAGAGTTCTTAATTGAAATTTGGTGTAGCTATCACACTCAGATATTGCTAAGGTTTGTACTCTTCAATTTTCCTATAAAAATGTGGAGCGTTTTTTTTTTAACTGCAAAATTATTTGTTGCTTCCTCTTCTCAAATTCCTGTGTGCTTTGTGTGAAAGAAATACCAGAAGGGGTAACTGAGAATTTAAACTAAAAGTACCTCGAACTGAGAAAGAGACTGGTTTTAGTTGGGAGCTTAAGATTTCTGCTTCATTTCAGAAAGTTGCTTGGAAATTATATTAATCGGGCCTGAGGTTCTGCCAGTGGTACCTGGTCACTTAGTCATAATAAAAGTAGTATCTTTAATTGGGTCAGAAATACACTGCTATGCAAAGGAATCCGGTTGGGGCATGTCTGCACTAGGAAATTATTTTGAAATAACTTACTTCAAAATAATAACACCCGAAATAACTATTTCAAAATAGCATGCCCACACTACAGGGAAGCTTCGAAATTAGTTCAAGGCATGCTCCCTTCATGTGGACATGCTACCTCGATTTAGAGTCCTAGGAAGCACTGGGGAGTAATTATTTTGAGTAATTCTGGGGAGTAGTTATTTCAAAATAGCAGCAGTGGAACATCCACACAGATGCTATTTCAAAATAATTATTTTGAAATAAGTGTTATTCCTTATGGAAAACAGGAGTTATTTTGAAATAACCAGTCTCTTATTTTTAAATAATGGGGTTGGTAGTGTGGATTCTTTGCTAGTTATTTCAAAATAACTCCCTAGTGTAGACCAGGCCTTCAAGTCCTACATTTAGAACCAAATCCTGGTTCCATTGAAATCTATAGAAAATTTCTTGAGATCAGTGTCTGGCCCCTAAATACTTAAGCTGGGAGCACTGGGTATACATTTCTCTGAACTGCTAGTAATATTGATCCAGCAGTATTGATTTAGACTCCATTTACTGAAAGAGGATTGCTGCAGCAGAAGAGCCTTGGGGGGATTTTTTTTGTTATGTTTTTAAGAGGAATGAGCATAGAGGATCCTTTGCAGAGAACCCTGGGGATGAAAAATGGCTTCACAGGGTAATTCATTTCACACATCAAAACCAGTTCTATACGTAAATCTGGATACGGTGGTGGAAAAGCCCTGAGCTTGCATTCTCAGATTGATTAGAATATCTGAGATTCCAATGGGTGGCCTCTATAGCCACATGCTAGCATGCAAAGACCATCCCGTACCTGTAACATATAGGCTACATTATGCTTTCATGAAAATGATCTTTGTATCTTAACCAATAAAAGTACAAAAACATAAGTCTTCACTATAGATACCATTTTGTTAATATGCCATCCCTATTAATGTTTTCAGGGATCTTATCACAAATGGATTTGGATCTTCTAATGCATAACTATATAGAAAAAAGGACATAATTTGGAATTGCCCTAAAAGCCTTCTTGGGGAACTATATGTGCTGATCCTTGAGTACAGAAATTAGAGAAGGAAAGATCAATGATGTATTTTAAAAAATGTGTTGTCTTTCATTCTAACTGGATTTCATCTTGCTTATACATTAGGGGAGTGAGTAAATAGAAATGCCCAGATGACATTATAATGGCACATTGAAGATTGTTGTATGTGTCTGTGTGCCAGAACTAGACTTTATTCAGTTCTTATTACCTCACTTTTAAAAAATTAATAAAAAAGATACTAGGAAAGACTTTCCAATCTCTTCAATTTTTCCATACATGGGATTGTTTACAGAGAAAACTATAATAGGAGCATTGAGGACATTCAGTGAAACTGAAAAACAATTTTAAAACTGATATAAAGAAATTCTTTTAATACTTCTTTTAAAGTACTAATTATCCAGTGACACTTATTCCAACAAGATGATATATGAGGTTGGATTCCAAAGAGAATTTGATATTCATGTAGATAATGAAATATCCATAGTAATATTAGGATTAAAAGCACTGTCAGAAGAAAGCTATTTAAACATGAGATTAACAATTAAATATTCCTTAAATTTGTAATCCTTCACATTCAATCAAATGTGTTTCTACTAAATTTCATCTTTTGAGAAAATAGTTGTCCTATTTGAGTAGGTTTTTGTAATAGCATACCACATTGTTCAGTGTCATTTGATTATATAATGAGAAACTCTTTGAGTACATCTACACTAGCCCCCTAGTTTGAACTAGGGAGGCTAATGAGGGCGACCGAAATTGCTAATGAAGCACGGGATTTAAATATCCCGTGCTTGATTAGCAAATTCACAGCCAGTCGCCATTTTGGAAACTGACTAGCCCGAAGAAACTGCCTGCGATTACACGCGGCGGCGAAGTGTGATTCCGAGATAAACCCCTTAGTTCGAATTAACTGTTACTCCTTGTGGAATGAGGTTTAACAGTTAATTCGAACTAAGGGGTTTATTTCGGAATCCTGCTTCACTGCTGCATGTAGATGCGGGCAGTTACTTCGGGCTAGTCAGTTTTCAAAATGGCAACCGGCTGAGAATATGCTAATCAAATGCGGGATATTTAAATCCCGCACTTCCTTAGCAATTTGTCACCCTCATTAGCCTCCCTAGTTTGAACTGGGGCCTAGTTCAAACCCTTACTCATAAACCCCATTGGTATGAGACACTAGAGGTTTACCTTGAATTTCCTGCCTCCTTGTAGTGTTAAAGTCATAGCAATAGTATGTCACTAGTCCCTTCTCTTGCATTTAGTAAGGGTATGTCTACACTACAGTGTTATTTCTAAATATCTAATTTCGAAATAGTTATTTCAAAATAAGGTATTTCGAAATAACGCCTCTGCACACAAAATGTATTTCGAAATAGCATTTGGCTATTTTGAAATAGCACATCCACACTGAATGGATGCTGAATCGCATTTAAGGCTGGCTGGAACCAGGTTGGGCAGGGCATCAGGTCAGGAGTTACTTTGTGTGGCTGCTGCCTGAGGCTATCTGAGGCCTGTGCTTAAAGGGAACCCCCCGGACAGCCGGTTCTCAGATTTCCCTGCTTGCTTGCTACCTCAATGAGGGTATGTCTACACTACAACGTTAATTCGAACTAACTTAGATCGAATTGGTTAATTCGAACTAAGCTAATTCAAACTAACGGATCCAGACTAAAAAACTAGTTCGAATTAGCGTTTTGCTAATTTGAACTAGCATGTCCACATTAAGTGGACCCTGAACCGGGCTTAAGGATGGCCGGAAGCAGTGCTGGCAGGGCATCAGAGAAGAACTTAGAGCTGAGGGCTGTGCTTAAAGGGACCCGACCCCCACCCCGGACAGACATTTCTCAGGGGTGCCCCGCTTGCAAAGCAGTCCTGGCTTGGAGTGCCCGGACTACCCACACGGGGCACATCACAGCACTCGGCCATCAGCCCGGCTGTACTTGCCGCAGGCTACCATCTGGGGAGAGGGGGCAATTGGGGGGCTGCAGGAGAGCTTCCACCCCCAGAAGCCCGCAGAGCCAGCCCAGTCCTCCCCATCGGGGGCTAGTACCCCATTCCTCCCTCACCTCCTTCCACTTACCCTTCCCTAGCCCCTCTTCTTGATGTACAAAATAAAGATAACCTGTCTTCCAAAATGGAATCTGTGTTTATTGAACAAAACTGGGGGAGACTGGGAAAAGGAGGTGGGAGAGGGGAAGAGAGAGGCTGGGAGAGGGGAGGGCAACTAAAATGATCAGGGGTTGGGAACAGGTCCCATATGAAGAGAGGCTAAAGAGACTGGGACTTTTCAGCTTAGAAAAGAGGAGATGGAGGGGGGACAGGATAGAGGTCTCTAAAAGCATGAGTGGGGTGGAGAGGGTGCATACAGAAAAGTTATTCATTAGTTCCCATAAAGAAGGACTAGAGGACACCAAAGGAAAGGAATGGGTAGCAGGCTTCAAACTAGTAACAGAAAGTTGTTCTTCACAAAGCAAAGAGTCAACCTGTGGAACTCCTTGCTGCAAGAGGCTGTGAAGGCTACAACTAGAACAGAGTTAAAGGGAAGTGAGATCAAGTCATGGAGTCTGGGTCCTTGGAGTGGTATTAGCCAGGGGGTAGGAGTGGTGTCCCTGCCCAAGGTTTGTGGAAGGCTGGAGAGGGATGGCACGAGACAAATGGCTTGGTCACTGTCTTAGGTCCATCCCCTCCAGAGTCCCTAGGGTTGGCCGCTGTCGGCAGACAGGCTACTGGGCTAAATGGACCTTTGGTCTGACCCAGGATGGCCATTGTAATCTCAGGGCTCAGGGTCGGGGGTCTCAGTGGACCCCCTTGGTTCTCTTGCACACCTGCTCCTGGGTAGCAAGGCTGGCAGCTCTCCTGCCCTAGACAGCCACTTTCCTGTGCCTAGTGCGGAGATCGTGGACGAGGTCTTGTCTACTTGTCTCTGCCCGCCTCTTGTCTACTAACGTCGTAGTGTAGACATACCCTGAGGGACAGCAAAGCATTTTGTCTCTGTGTGCTCTGGTTGCCCTCACTTGGGACATCACAGCACTCTGCAACATGGAGTCGAAGCTGCCCGAGGGCACTCTGGTGCTTCTTGTGGATGCGTTGCTGCGAGCCTGGCTGCACTTTCTGCAGGCTGCCATCCAAGAGGTCCATCGGTGGGCTGTCAGTACCCACGAGCCCTGCGGGAGAGCTTCCACCCTGAGGAGCACTAAGAGCCTTCCTGGTCTACCCCACTGGAGGCTTGTGCCTCATTCCTCCCTCACATCCTTCCACTTACACCTCCCTAACCCCTGATGTAAAATAAAATACGGTATATGTATTTTCATGAACACAAACTCTCTTTATTTAACAAAACTGAGGGGGAGGGAGAATGAAACTTTGGTGAGACTGGGGAAAGGAGGCGGGAGAGGGGAGGAGAGAGGATGGAAGAGGTGAGGGGTAAACCTGGGAGGAAGGAGCTGGAAGGAGGAAGCAAGGGGAAAACTGGGGAGGGGAAGCTCAGGGTTTGGGGTCTCGCCGGACCAACTTGATTTTCATGCGAACCTGCTCCTGGGTTTGCATGTGGCCTTTGGTGGCCAGGCTGGCAGCTATCCTGACATAGAAGGCCGCATTCACCCATCTAGTGTGGAAATCATGGACGTTGGGGGCATCCTCGCAAACCTGAATAAGGTCCATGATCTCTGTCTTGGACCAGGAAGGCGCCCGCCTTCTCCAGGCCCTGGCAGGCTCCTGGGAGCTGGCAGACTGCTCCTGGGGAGTGTTGGAGAGCCTGCTGCCAGTGGCTTGCTGGCCCATGTTTTGGGGCCACTGGGTCAGGGGCAATGACTGCTGGCTCTGGGCTGGTAGGCTTGGAGCTGTCACAGGCACAGGGGGATGGGGGGAGTGTTCTTGATTGAGGTCAGAGTGGCCACCAGGGCACCCTGGGAAGTGCTGGAGGCCCCCTATTTCGAAATAAGTGTCTACACAGCACTTATTTCGAAATAGCAATTTCGAATTTGGCGTTATTCCTTGTGGAATGAGGTTTATCAATTTTGAAATAATCTCTCTGCTATTTTGATTTTATTTCCAAATAGCGGTTGGCTTGTGTAGAGGCTAGGAAAGTTATTTTGAAATGACAGCTGTTATTTCGAAATATCGTTGATGTGTAGACATACCCTAACTGTGTATATGAATGACTGTATGGTATCTAAGGTATCCTTTTCTCTAAGCAAGCTTAAATGCTGGCAGCCTATTGTGATAGGGCAGACTCACCCCGCTGGGGTGGGGCGGACTCTCCCCGCACTCAGAGCACCCCAATCCCCATGTTTCATGGGGAACGCGGCGTGCAGTCTGTCATCTGTGCTGCATGTTCCCGCGGCGCGGGATGGCTGAGTGGCACTGCAGCTAGGAGATGCACGCCTCGGCTGCACCAAGGGTGTGTCAAGCGTGACGTAGGGAGGTGGGGCCTTGAGGTGTGCAGGGCGTGCATGGCAGGGAGGGACTGGCCCCAGAAGTCAGGCAGGAAATACAAAAGGGGATGGCAAGATGGGGAAAAGGCGCAGAGGGAGCGAGGGGAAGGAGCTAGGGAGGAGGAGCGAGAGAGGGAAAGAGAGGGAGCGGGATAGCGAGAGGGAGGAAGATGGGCACAGGCAGCATGTTGACTGCCTGGTTGAACAAAGTAGCTGAGAGGGGGTAATGACCCCCCCCCTTTTTCAACTACACTGGGGTAGGAAGTAGCTCAGGGTGGGGCCTCCTTTCTATTGGCCTTTCTATTGGCCTGCGGGCTGGTATTTTATGTCAGGAGGCCCCACCAGCCAGCCAGGATCTTAACTGAACCTGTCCTTAGGGTCCTGGGCTGGCATCTGTGAGAGAGGGCGGGTCCAGGCCCCCCTACTCCGCCTGCTATCGACGGGTGTAATGCCCACGGCACGGCTACTAATTGTGACCTTGATAAGCTACTGGCCAGGCCAGAGAACCTTAAAACAAAAAAAACGCTATAAGAGGATGGCTGGGAGGCCGTGAGAGACGAGGGAGCAGGACCCCACTCCTTCACACCTATGTAGAAGTCAGAGAAAAACACACTCTCCTTGCTCCATTGTGTTTATAGACTGAATGGGCAGACAGAGAATAATACATGTTGCCCAAAATGACCTGAGGAAGTCTGGCCAAGTATTGGCTACCCCATAGTTGATACTAATTCAAGTACAAGAAAGTGAAAGAAGAGTTTCCTGTTTGCTATAGGTCTGCAGAAGGGACCCTGGATGGAGAATCCCTCCTACATCTTCTCACATTCTGTGGACCCCAGTATCACAATTATGTAACAAGGGGGCATAAGTATTGGCTCCATCTATTTTTCTGAAGTCTGGATCCTCCAGCCCTATCTTGTGTGTGGTCTCTTGCACCTGCATGGAGTCCCACTGCCTTCTATGGAGGCACAGTAAACTACCCATGTACATTCAGCTGCAGGACCAGGATCCAAATATTTTAAATGTTAAATATTTTCCATGAAATAAAATGTAAAGTGGCATCTCTGCTTATTTCCGTTCTTCGTACTGTCCTATTCAGTTGCACTGAAGGCCTTTTGAACATTAAAGAAGTCAGTTAGCTCTTTCCAGTGGCAGTATGAGTTATATGATATGAGCACTAAGGATGTGAATGGATAACTGGTAAGCTTCACCCTCAACGGGCCCAGTCCAGGTGCACTGCAGGCAGTGGTGTTCCAGCCTCCCCACTTAATTGGTTAACCAGTTAAACATTATATTTAACTGGTTAATTAAATGGGATTTTATATCCCTAATGAGCAAGCAGTCTCTTGCATTAAACCAGCCTAATTCTAATTAATTACTGTACTGATTTTACACTTGGATCACTGAGAGGAGATTTGAAACCATTTTTCTTGTGCTGGAGCAATACAGGTAAAATTTATAGAAGTTACAGATCAAAAGTTCTTTATTCAGTTTGCTAAAACTGATTAGGAGCTTTCTCATGTAATCTGCAATTTCATTGAGAAGTTGATACATGTATAGGTAGTTCCTATAATTACTGTTTGTTTTTCTGAAGCAATATTGGGAGGCCATTCTTGTCCTGTCCCTATATAATTCTATTGAAAATGTCATTTTTAGTCATCCTTACTAATCATAATCACTAAAAATCATGTCCAATGCTGTTTTTTCTTTGAAAAACGTTTTTGCTCTTTCAGTGTTGCTATTTTTACTCAAAACGAGAGGCGTATAAAGTTTTTATGCAAGTTCAAGAAGAAAAAATTTTAAAAACAGGAAATGCAAATATAAAAATTATTCCTACAGCTATATTTTAAATGCACAGACATAAAAAAATCCAAGTTTTTTTCCAGGACAAGCATAATTCAGCCATATCTAAAGGCTTGTGTAGATATGTATTTTCCTTTAAAAATGTCCTGAGACATCTGTTCTATTTAAGGCTGTGTCTAAACTACATTCCTTTTTTGATAAAGGGATGTAGATTAGGCACGTCGATATTGCAAATGAAGCCGGGATTAAAATATCCCGTGCTTCATTTGTACAATGGCGGCTGCCGCTTTTTTCCAAAATGGGACTTTTTTGAAAAAAACTGGCAGTTTACACAGAGCATTTTCAACAGAAATGCCCTGTTTTGAAAGATGCTGTATTCCTCATTTTTGTACAGGATCTTTCAAAACAGGGCATTTCTGTCGAAAATACCCCATCTAAACTGCTGTTTTTTCGAAAAACCTCTGTTTCGGGGAAAAAAGCGGTAGTCACCATTATGCAAATGAAGCATGGGATATTTAAATCCTGAATTCATTTGCAATATCGACGTGCCTAATCTACATCTTTATCTGATCTACATCCCTTTATCAAAAAAGGGATGTAGTTTAGACACAGCCTAAGATACTTATATGACCCACTGTATCTGAGTTCTTCCAAGTTTGAATGTACTTCTCTGCCTCTCAAAGGAGTTGCAAGGAAGGATGATTATCTGCTCTCTCCAGAACTGGAACTGAAGCACATAGAGGCTAAAAGTCTTCCTGTATTACTCTGGGATATCAGTGGAACTATTGCCCTATCCAGGTGGCTATTCTTTTTGGCCGCTATTCTGCTGCTTGCTTTGTTCTAGGATGATATCAAGCTACATTGGGGTCCCACCCTACTGCTGTGCTGTACACATATATTGGCAAATTCTGTTTATGCCCCAAAAGTCTCTTGCATTTACATGTTGAGTTTTGTCTTGCATTAGAATGTGACTTACAACAAGAGAGAAGGGTTTGGGGTGGCAAACGACAATAGCAAAATCATAAGGTTACACATTCTAACTATATACACATCACTACATACTGCTAAACTAACAAGCTGATATAATTGTTATTCAGTGATTATTCATCTTGGTCAATTTTCATTTAGTGACAGTTGTCAAAAAGGTTATTGAAGTTGCAGTCTTGGTTTCAATGTGTGGAGGACAATCTGACAGTTCTGTAGCATTCACAGTTTGTGAAAATGAAATCTTTATTCAGTGAGCCGCTGTTGATCACGGGATTATGCATACAACAGCGAGGCAGTTTCTGAGGAAAGAGTACTCATCTAGAATAACCACTGCACTATCCTTCTTTCTACCAATAACGTGCTAGCTTGAGACATTTCCTGTTTTGCCACAAACTTAGGCCTGGTCTACACTAAAGGGGAAAGTTGACTTAAGATACCTTGACTCCAGCTACATAATTAACATAGCTGGATTAGCATATCTTAAGTTGTGTTTTCGGGCCATCCACATGGCAAGAGGTCAATGGGAGCAAACACTCCTGTTGACTTTCCTTACTCCTCATGATGAGCAGAACTGCTGGTGCTGATGGGGCACCCTCAGTTTGAATTAACAGGTCTTCACTTTATGAGGATTAAAAATTGTCAGATGCCTAGAAACTATAGTAATGGGGCCCATATAAGTACCACAGATTTCATCCTCCCTAATGCTTTTGCTACTTTTATTGGTGGTTCTTCACAAACAAGTATCTAATCAATAGTCACACACTGGAATGCTGGGGTATGAGATGCAGTTGAATGCCTCCACATGAGATCTTTGTTCATATCAACTAAAGATAAGCATGAAATCCTGGGTATTTTGAAATAGTTACAGGCTTGGGCTTCTGCAGTTCAGGTATCCTATCTAACACTGATGAATTCACACCTTCCTGTGGTGGTTCCCTTTGTTTTTTTCTATCTACTTTTTTCACATTAATTGTTATGACTTTGGTGCTTGTGTCAGGAGGTCGGCTGCCATTCCTGATGAATGTTCTCTTTAGTCACAGCATAAGCAGCTCCAGGAGTTTTACACCAGGTGGGAGGGGGCAGTTTAGGGATCTCCATCCTAGGGATGAGAGGATAGTTCTTTCCCTATACCCACTTAATATTTGGAGCTTGGATTGAGGGTGACATGACAGCAGGGCTGACAAGTGATAATGTGGGTGCTCATTATGGCCAATGTATAGTGAGTTTTGTTCTTTGGTGAGTGTGTGTGTGTTGTCTAGCTTTTGTACTGTTAAACTTTGTATAGCCAATTGCTTGACAACATTTGGGTTTATGAAATCAAATTTGTTACAGAGATCAAATATCAGTGAAATTTATTGCTAAAAGTCAATAACAGTAGTACAGGAAAAAAATTGATGAAGTTCCCATTTCTGGACTGCAGACTCCTATGTAAAGTGAATTTAACAATGTTGCACAATGAAAGTTACTCATTTCTGCTAGGAATATTCGTAGGAACAGTTTACAAGTTACAAAACTCTTTGTGAATTACTAAAATCCATCCCATCAGTTTGAACTAGTTCCTTAATTTGTTCTGTACCATTCATAGCTTTGAATACTAACATTCCATGTATTAGTCTGTGAAGGTACCTCTCCAGACAGTACAAAGGTGGACAATAATGCTATTTGCCTTCTGACAAGTTTCCTATTTTCTAATGCCAAAGCTGACTTCAGCTTTGCAAAGTGTTATGGGATAGTGTGACGGGGAAGCCAATCCCCGCTGTGACGGGGAAGCCGATCCCCGCACTCAGCCCAGCTGGGTGCCGGCAGCGGGGAAAGGCTGGAAGCGGCCACAGCAGGCTCCCGGGAGACCGCGGGGGAGAGCTGCACCCTGGCAAACCCCGGCGGCCTTCCAGGGGCCGTCTGGAGTGAGAGTGCCACCGGCGCCGCAGACAGTCAGGAGACCAGGCGGGCGGGCACTAGGGCCCAGGAAGCGCTCTCTGACGGAGGGGGCGTAGGAGGGCGGGACGCTGCCCAGGACGCCCAAAAGGGCGAACGCGGGAGTCGGGGGGGGGGGGGGAGAGCAGGGGCTGGCGGTGCTCTCAAACCCCACAGGTGGAAGCGAGGCGCCTGGAGGAGGGACAGATCCACGGGCCTCGGCCCACCAAGGAGAAGCCGCTGACACCAGCGGGAAGCGTGGAAGGGACGGGCAGAGCTGTGCGGCAACTGGTGCCCAACCTGGACGAGCCCGGAGCGGGCTGCTAAGGAGCCAAGGAACACCAGGGACACTGGCGGCGCGACCGGAGGACGGCTAGAGTGAGCCGGGGACTGATATGGAGAGACTGAGAAAGTGGGGGAGCCGCAAGGCTGGACTGACCACCACCCCGCTACAGATACTTATGCTATGTGATCAGAATGATAGAAAAACCAATGGCCAATTCAGTCCATGTAACTCCTAGAAATGTATACGTAATATTACATTGACATCGTGTGCTTACCTTCATGAATATTAAGTGCTTTGAATTTTATATATTAAAAAAAGCCCAATATACGTGGATAAAAATCACTAGAAACTGAATTGACTACCAAATTAATTTCACCTAAGCTACCCAAGTAGACTTTGATATAAACGTGTAATTACATACCTGAGTAATGTATTTATTTCATTTAAATATTTGGATTTCAAATATCTGTTTCAGCTGCCTGTTTCCTTTCTTCATGAACAGATGAAGTATATTTTTGAGAATGCCGAGAGCAGGAGGGTTCCCTTGATACACTTTTCCCATTAATTATATTTCAGCCTGTTTTCAGCCCACTTCTTTCCTTTATTTTCCTTCCTCCTCTTTCCCCTGTGCTTTCTGGGCAAGCAGCCCAAAGCACTGCTGCAGGCTTGGCACTATCTGCACTGTTGCTTTCCCTGGACTTTTTAATGCTGATGTGCATCCCCAGAAGCAGTTACTGAGACTGATTTCACTGGGATCTGAGACCAATCTGTTCAGTAGAATTGAAAAAGTTATTTCTGAGCCTCATGGAAAGAACAGTTCAAACAAACTCTGTTCACTTGAACAAGTTTATGGTCAGTGTGGATGTTACAGCAAAATCTGTATTTGCAGTTACCTACTACATGCATATGTCTGCCTTTAAACACTCAGAAATCTCTAGTCTCCTCGGTCCCTCATTAACTTGTCTTGTATGGAGCAGACAATCCTGAAACACATTTTCAGCCACTGTGAATGTGCCCTGGAGTTTTCCTCAAAGCTAACAGAAAGGGAAACGCTCCACTGGAGATCTGAAAATTTAGCAGCACTTCTGAACTAGCTGACCTGATGGTAGTGGCTAACTGGTCCACCATCCAAAATGGGAGTGTTAACAGTGGTTCCAGACAGGTTGTACTGTGCAGTTTTTTCCACTGTATTTAATAATAGAAAGAGAAACACCTCCTCTGTTCTGTACATCAGAGCATGTGTGAAGCATGTACCAAAAATGCTGAAATCTCATTTTGTAGGCTACATTTATACTGCACATCACTGGCAGCCGCACAGAAGGTATGCATAGCTACACCCTGCAGTGAAAAGCAGGCAGCGTCTGCAATGTGGTGCGTATCTATAAGTGATACTGGAAGTCTCTAGAAGAGGGAAGTAGTGGGCAATGGCTTGGCATTGGCAAGCTGCTGGATATTTTGCTTGTTCCCTCCCCTTCCAGAGTCTTTTCTCTTCTGTCAGTTTCGCTGTGTTGGTGAAAGGCTTCAGCAGATCTCTGCCATCTAGACTATGCTAGAGTGTCAAAAGAGCATATGCAAATTCCGCAGAGCTTTCAAAAGTGAAAGTAGTTTAGATGCGGCTTTTTGGCGAACTTCCCCCTTTGTCAAAAACCTGCTCTTCCTCAAAAAATGAGGTTTATGTGGCTTTTCGACAAAGGAGGGGAGGGGCTTGCTGAAAAAGCCACGTATAAACTACTTTTACTTTGGAAAGCTCTGCTTTCGAAAGTGAGATCGGAAGAAGATATGCAAATTCCTGTGAAATTTGCATATCCTCTTTCGACACTCTAGCGTAATCTAGATGAGCCCTAAGACCTTTCCCAGCAGTGGGACAATACACTGTTCTTATATATAGTATGAGTGTGTGTAAATTATTTTTAAAAAAAGCAATATCTATTGGGAGACCCATTGCTTAGCTGAATAGGGTATGTACCCACAGAGTTCAGGTGTGTCCTTACTTTATTTGCCAAAAAAGCGTTCTACTGCCATTTGTATCCGTGCAAGCAGGCATGTTAAGACAGACAGTTTGGCTTGCCTTACCAGTTTATCTGTGTTTTGTGTCTTGGATGGTGTGCTGACTTTCAGTTTAATGACTACGGGTATGTATACACAGCAACATTATTTTGAAATAACTTAGTCTACATCTACACAGCAGGCAGTTATTTAGAAATAATGTTAAAATACTGTCACACTGGAGGACTTCTTACTTGGACTCCAACCCTCAGGAGTAAGGGAAGTCAGAGGAAGAGTGCTCTATTTCAAAATAAGTGCTGTGTAGACGCTCCCAATTTTGAAATAAGCTATTTTGAAATAAGCTATGCAGTTGACATAGCTCAATTTGTGAAGCTTAGAACATAAGAACATAAGAACGGCCGTACTGGGTCAGACCAAAGGTCCATCTAGCCCAGTATCCTGTCTACCGACAGTGGCCAACACCAGGTGCCCCAGAGAGGGTGGACCAAAGACAATGATCAAGCGATTTGTCTCCTGCCATCCCTCTCCAGCCTCTGACAGACAGAGGCCAAGGACACCATTTTATCCCCTGGCTAATAGCCTTTTATGGACCTAACCTCCATGAAATTATCTAGCTTCTCTTTAAACTCTATTATAGTCCTAGCCTTCACAGCCTCCTCTGGCAAGGAGTTCCATAGGTTGACTACACGCTGTATGAAGAAGAACTTTCTTTTATTAGTTTTAAACCTGCTACCCATTAATTTCATTTGGTGTCTTCTAGTTCTTCTATTTAGGGAACTAATAAATAACTTTTCTTTATTGGCCCTCTCCACACCACTCATGATTTTATATACCTCTATCATATCCCCCCTCAGTCTCCTCTTTTCTAAACTGAAAAGTCCCAGTCGCTTTAACCTCTCCTCATATGGGACCCATTCCAAACCCCTAATCATTTTAGTTGCCCTTTTCTGAACCCTTTCCAAGGCCAAAATATCTTTTTTGAGGTGAGGAGACCACATCTGTACACAGTATTCAAGATGTTGGCGTACCTGTAGCCAGACACGAACCCCATCTTGTTCCCCCCCCCCGAGAGCAAGAGAAAGGCAGTCAGCCTTTGATGTCCTGGGAACGCAGGTGTGGTGCCTGTCCCTGACTCTACCATAAACAGAAGCCAGACAGTAAATGGGCTAGCTGACGACTGGGAGGCCTCCCGTCGCCGTGATGGCTAGTATCAGTAATTGACACGCCAGCACTGTCTCAGGAGAGGAAACTTCGCCCATCACATACCAGAGGTGCCCATTGTCTGCATCTTCCCAGGTGTGAATTATGCTTTGCACCCTTCGTGGGAAACTTGGTGTTCAAAGCCATTTTTCCTAATTGGCCACTTGAGACCAGGAAGAAGCCCATGTGACCCAAGGGGTATAAAGAGGGGTTTAGTTGCCCACCCCATTTGAGCTCCAATCACCTACACCTGCTGGCAGGTATTGATTGTCTCCCGAGGTCCGTGGGACGCCCAACCTCGCCCTACTTCTTCCCAAGGGATTGAGAGAAAGACGCTGGCCACGCCAAGTCTGGAACGCAGGGGTGAGAATTGTACCTGCAATGCGTTTCTTTATATGTACACTTTAATTGTTACTCTGTTATAAGTTTAGTTACTTTATTATAGTTTTCTTAAGGCAAACTGCTTCATTTCTATTGTAAACTGCCTTTGGTAAGGTGATTTAGCTATAAATTTTGGGAATAAGTGGGGTGCCCTCATTCACTTATAAATATATATATATTGAACCAAGTTTCTTTTATTTTATTTTCTCTTTCTTTCTCCTATAATAAGCCAGTGAGTGTCAAGCTTCTGACTTGAACCCGTGCTGCTGTACCCGAACCGAACAGAAACAAAAGAACTTCAGCCGGTCAAAGGGACAGGTATAGGGAGAGCTTGGGCGTTTTGGATTGTGTCACTCCCAGGTGGCAGATCCATTGGGGCACCTCTCAGCCTCCCCAGGCTGCCCGCTGCAAAGGGATTTCTGTATCCTAGCAGCTAAAATCTGAGGTGTAATCTCTCCCTGTAAACTTATTGGGGCGCCCGTCAACCTCCTCCAGGTTGCCCGCTGCAAGGGACCCCGGTCTCAGCAGTTGAAGTCTCGGGTGTATAACACACACACACACACAACATAGGAAGAGCTTGGGCGTTTGGATTTGTGTCACTCCCAGGTGACAGATCCATTGGGGCATCTTTCAGTCTTTCCCTAAGGCTGCCCGTTGCAAAGGAATCTTGGATTCTAGCAGCTAAAATCTGAGGTGTTATAAGCTCTCCCTATAAACTTATTGGGGCCCCCGTCAACCTCCTCCAGGTTGCCCACTGCAAGGGACCCCGGTCTCAGCAGTTAAAGTCTCGGGTGTATAACACACACCACTCACTGCCCTGACCGTCGACTGACAGTACCATAGTTTTATACAGGGGCAGTAAGATATTCTGGGTCTTATTTTCTATCCCTTTCCTAATAATTCCTAGAATCCTATTTGCCTTTTTGACCGCCGCTGCACACTGTGTGAAGTTTTCAGAGGACTGTCCACGATAACTCCAAGATCTCTTTCCTGATTTGTCGTAGCCAAATATGCCCCCATCATACTCTACGTGTAGCTGGGGTTATTTTTCCCGATGTGCATTACTTTACACTTATCCACATTAAATTTCATTTGCCATTTTGTTGCCCAATCACTCAGTTTGGTGAGATCTTCTTGGAGTCCCTCACAGTCTGCTTCTGTCTTGACTATCCTAAACAGTTCTGTATCATCTGCAAACTTTACTACCTCAGGGTATGTCTACACTACCACCCTAGTTCGAACTAGGGTGGTAATGTAGGCATACTGCACTTGCAAATGAAGCCCGGGATTTGAATTTCCTGGGCTTCATTTGCATAAGCCAGCCGGCGCCATTTTTAAATGCCAGCTTGTTCGAACCCCGTGCCGCGCGGCTACATGCGGCACGGGCTAGATAGTTCGAACTAGCAAGCCATTCCGAACTATCTGTACACCTCGTTAAAGGATAGGTTCCACGAGGTGTACAGATAGTTCGGAATGGCTTGCTAGTTCAAACTATCTAGCCCGTGCCGCGTGTAGCCGCGCGGCACGGGGTTCGAACAAGCCGGCATTTAAAAATGGCACCGACCGGCTTATGCAAATGAAGCCCAGGAAATTCAAATCCCGGGCTTCATTTGCAAGTGCGGTATGCCTACATTACCCCGCTACTTCGAACTAGCGGGGTAGTGTAGACATACCCTCAATGCTTACCCCTTTCTCCAGATCATTTATGAATAAGTTGAAAAGAATTGGTCCCAGGACTGACCCTTGGGGTACACCACTAGTTACCCCTCTCCAATCTGAAAATTTACCATTTATTCCTACCGTTTGTTTACTGTCTTTTAACCAGTTCTCAATCCAAGAAAGGACCTTCCCTCTTATCCCATGGCCATGTAATTTACACAAGAGCCTTTGGTGAGGGACCTTGTCAAAGGCTTTCTGAAAATCCAAGTATACTATATCTACTGGATCCCCCTTGTCCGCAGGTTTGTTAACCCCTTCAACCTCTAACAGATTAGTAAGGCAGGATTTCCCTTTACAGAAACCATGTTGACTTTTGTCCAACAAATTATGTTCTTCTACATGCTTCACAATTTTATTCTTTACTATTGTTTCGACTAATTTGCCCGGTACTGAAGTTAGACTTACCAGTCTGTAATTGCCAGGATTGCCTCCAGAGCCCTTTTTAAATATTGGTGTCACGTTGGCTACCTTCCAGTCATTAGGTACGGAAGCCGATTTAAAGGATAGGTTACAGACCACAGATAATAAGTCAGCAATTTCCCATTTGAGTTCTTTTAGAACCCTTGGATGAATGCCATCTGGTCCCGGAGATTTGTTAACATTAAGTTTATCTATTTGTTCCAAAACCTCCTCTAATGACACTTCAATCCGGGACAGTTCCTCAGATTCATCACCCACAAAGGACAGTGCAGATTCAGGAATCTCCCCAACGTCCTCAGCCGTGAAGACTGAAGCAAAGAAATCATTTAGTTTCTCCGCAATGGCTTTATCATCCTTGATTGCTCCTTTTATAGCTCTATCATCTAGCGGGCCCACAGGTTTTTTAGCAGGCTTCCTGCTTCTAATGTACTTAAAAAACATTTTGTTATTTCTTTTTGAGTTTTTGGCTAGCTGTTCCTCAAAATCTTTTTTGCTTTTCTTATTACATTTTTACACTTGATTTGACAGTGTTTATGTTCCTTTCTATTTATCTCACTAGGATTGGACTTCCACTTCTTAAAAGATACCTTTTTGTCCCTCACTGTTTCTTTTACATGGTGGTTAAGCCATGGTGACTCTTTTTTTAGGTCTCTTGCTATGGTTTTTAATTTGGGGTATACATTTAAGTTGGGCCTCTATTATGGTGTCTTTAAAAAGTTTCCATGCCGCTTTCAGGGATTTGGCTCTAGTCACTGTGCCTTTTAATTTCTGTTTAACTAACCTCCTCATTTTTGTGTAATTCCCCTTTTTGAAATTAAATGCCAGGGTGCTGGACTGCTGAGGTGTTCTTCCCACCACAGGAATCGCTATGGATAGTAATTCCATGCTCCAATAATAAGAAATTAGCAGTAGGGATATATTACCGACCACCTGACCAGGACAGCGATACTGACATTGAAATGCTAAGGGAGATTAGAGAGGCTACCAAAATAAAGAACTCTGTAATAATGGGGGATTTTAATTACCCCCATATTGACTGGATACACGTCACCTCAGGAAGAGAAGCGGAGATAAAATTTCTCAATGGCTTAAATGACTGCTTCTTGGAGCAGCTGGTGCAGGAACCCACAAGGGGAGAGGCAATTCTCGATTTAGTCCTGAGTGGAGTGCAGGATCAGGTTCAGGAGGTAACTATTACAGGACCGCTTGGGAATAGTGACCATAATATAATAACATTCAACATTCCTGTGGTGGGAAGAACACCTTAGCAGTTGAGTTAAGCTGAACACCTCAGCTTATTTTGAGTTAAGCCCTTCTGTGCAGACACACCCATATATATTTTGGGAGGTACTTTAATTTTTTATAGATATTCTTTTTTTCAGGTGAAACTACTAAATTTGTTAAATTTTATGCTGACAGTTGTAATATAGGTTGGCCCTCCCTGGTCCGGCACCCTCAGGACCTGACTGGTCCCAGATGAGGGATTTTGTCAGACATGGGGAGGTCATTTTTGGACCCCTCTGACCGGCCCCCCCAACCTGGTCGTTGGCCTCTCAGCTGGCTGCCCATCTCCTCCTGGCCCTTCTGCCCTGCTGACCCACGGGCCAGCCATCACTGCTGTGACTCTACCGAGCAGCCCGGCTGTGGGGCTCCAGGCAGCTGTGCGCAGTGGCGCTCCCTGGGCAGCCTGGCACGTTGGGGCTTCCTGAGTAGCCGCATGCACTGGCACTCTCATCCCCACTGGGCAGCCACATGCTGGGCCTCCCAACGCCTCTGGGCAGCCGAGCTTCCAGGTGCTGGGCAGCCCCACCATCAGCTCCCTGCAGGCAGCCCACTATCCTGTTAGCCCCGCAGGAATCCTTACTGATGGCCCTCCACTGGGACTCTCTGGTCCTGCAACATCCATGCTGAACCATGGATGTTGCCGGACCAGAGAATCCTGGTTAAGAGAGTTTCAACCTGTACTTGAGATGAGAAAGAGATGAGAAGCCAGCAGATTCCATTACAGCTCCTTGGGGGCAAGCAAACTAAAAAGGCAAGGAGCCAGAAATCATTGCTCGCATGGTCCATGCCACCTCATAATATGCCAATAATCCAAATGGCTAGCTGATAGGGTTGAGCTTTGGGTGGGCAAAAGCAGATCTATCAAGCAGCCTCTGATGTTAATTAGTCTGGAGAATTCACAAATGAGTACGTGAGGGAAAAATTAGTAGTGATCTGAACTTTGTCCAGTGTTAAATGTATATTTTTCCTATTCAGCCAAAGAAATGGATGCATTTTGATCGGTGGTAGGGTGACTAGATAGCAAGTGTGGAAAAACTCATGCACACTTTTTTTAAGAAGGTGGAGAGAAGCAATAAGTTGCATATGTAAGACATGGTCCCTAAGATCAGGATTGTTCTAAGAATACGGTGATATCTGGTCATACTAGCAAGTGGTCACAGGGTTTGAAATATCTTCGGATAATAGATTTTGGCCATGGTGTAAAATTTAAATCAATAGTTTACATAAGAACCCATCTGATATAATTTTCATGTCCTACCTCTTTGATGTGGCTGTGCAGTACAAACTAATGTACAACACATTCACGGGGAAAAGTGAAACTAAATGTAAGTGAATCGTTTATTGTCTAACAGGGTTCAAGGGCCATACTTGGATTTCAGAATCAGGAGCTAAAAAGGAGGACTTAATCCACTGCCAATGTAGGATTGTTCCCTCTTGTACATTTTTTTAAAAGCAGTGTCCAGTCTAATTTAAAAGTGCCAACAATTAGGCATCTACCACTTCCCTACAGAGACCAACTTCCTGATATGTAGCCTAAATTTTTCCCTTTGATTCCTTTAGTTCTAGTTTCTTTCTTACCCCTGCACTGCATGTTTCATAGTAAAATTTGCACTCTCCTTGAAATTTACACTCTAAAGCTTTAGCATAGTATTCGTAGTAAGCCAGTCCAAATAAATTGCATCCAGATTTGCATCAGAGCATATTCAGGCTGTTACTTTGTGGCTTATGATGAATTACTTGATCATGTCCTATATGCAAACCAAAAGTGTTTTTGTGTAAAGTGGCGGGGGGGGGGGGGGGGGGGGGACTTTCAGGTCTCAACAAATGTAAGGGGATTGCAGAAAATAATTTTGCTACATACAGTATCTCATAAGTAATGGTTCTGGGGATATTGCCTGACTCTATTTCTCAGTCTCTATAGATTTGAAGGATTAGATGGAGTTTTCTGATTATTTTGATTTTCTCTGATTGTAAAATCTGGTTATACTGATTATCACGAGGAATAAAGAATTATGCACTTAAAACTGCAGTGGCAGCTGAGGCACATAGCTTAAAAATATCTGGTTGCCAAGGTGGGGGAGAGAAATAGAGACCAGCAAAGCCATAGCAGTGTGTAATCTCTGTACTAGAAAAGGGTATATGTAACAGGCTATTTAAATGGACTGAGTACAGACGGTTAAGTACAGAAGCTTTACTGTTACAAACCAGTGTTGCATATAATACTTACGGGAAAGTGAAGTGTGACCATTGCTTTATTTTCAGTAAAGATACAGTAATGGAAAAAGGGGAAATTATATGAACTTGTTTTGAAAAAAATTACTTATTTTTCCTAAAATTTTATCAATTTCAAAATCTCTTTTGGGGCCATGAATGTTAAAGATTGATTTCCCCCATCAAAACTGAATGTGTACATCTGAGACAATATAGCTAATAGTTGCCAAGTTATGGTAAATAATTTCTGTTTTTTGTATCTCTGGATGTTGTCTTTCCCATATTTTGAGAATTCTTGTCCTTAATATTCTGATATCTTTTTCATTTCCTGCTCTTTGTACCCTGACAAAATCATACCTATTCACTAGAAAGAATACAATCCTAACCAGTTTCACTCTGCAAAAGCTTCCCCTATGTTCAAGCAAGAACATTGACCAATCACATGTGAATTTGTTTTGGGTACAGCCATTTCCTTGGCAAAGCAAAATATTCAAGTGCAGAAATACGTATTTTTAGTCCTCTCCAAATGTGGCATAGTCACACAGGGACTTGTAAAGCCAGAGAAAGCCATTTGAAGTTCTCAACCTAGGAATTATGCTACATATTACATTTCAGAGAGGTAGCAATGTTAGGGTACGTCTAGACTACAGGCTTTTGTCGACAGAAGTTTTGTCGACAGATACTGTCGACAAAACTTCTGTCGACAAAGAGCGTCTACACTACATTCAGTTCTGTCGACAAAGCAAGCTGCTTTGTCGACATGGTAGTGTAGACGCAAAGGACAGTTTACATGCAATAACACCTTCAGTCGACAGAAACTCTGTCGACAGAAGGCGTTATGCCTCGTAAAATGAGGTTTACCAGCGTCGACAAAACTGCTGAGTTCTGTCAACGTTATGTCGACAGAACTCAGCGGTAGTGTAGACGCAAGTATAGTTTTGTCGACAAAAGTCCACTTTTGTCGACAAAACTCTGTAGTCTAGACACATCCTTAGTGTGTTTCAACCACAAAAAGTCCTGACACACCTTCAAAAATTAACAAATTTAAAACTTATGCCCTAATAAATGTGTTAGTCTTTAAGGTGCTATAATTGTAGGGATAAACAAGTAGATGGCATTTCAGGATTCCTTGTTGTTTTCAACTAAATATTTACATATATACAAAAATAGAGCACTCTTTTAAACATCTCTCTTCCTATAGTGGAAAATAGGTAATCACAATTAACTTCAATCTTTTAGATGCTTAGACAACTTCACATCTCTTCCACTATGTCTAGTTTCTCTTTGTATCCTAGAAATCTACATGAAATCTGTTGAAATCTTATTATTCTGCATGTAACATTTAATGCTGTTACTGTTAGTTTTACTTTTAAATAAAATATTATTTTTGTTGGCTCTGCCATGGACCTGAATGTGTTACATAAATATCTTCAGTACAAAATGCAATTGGAAACAAAATGCAAACAAAAATGTAATGGAAGTAGCTGTTCCTCTTCTACAATAGAAGATAGCCAACTGCAGCCCAGAGAGAACAAATGCTACTCCTCCAAAATATTTGAAACCGTATCCATCATAGCTTTTTCCACAGTTAGGCTACATGGTGGTGATTTTTGTTTGTTTTAAGTTCTTATTCTTTGTGCAACCATTATTGAGCGTACTAAACATTTTCATAGAATGCAAATTTTACCGCCACATTTATTAAGTAGACATGTATGAGCCTAATTCTAAAAAACTGACAGACCCAGAACTCAGTTAATAAAATATTATAACTATCTAAATAGTAGGAATTTGAGGAAATATTGCTTGTAATATGGAAGGCCTTACTGTGGAAAAACCAATATGCTGATAATAAAAGAATAATAGTTATCCTTTATATGACTTATTTACTCACTAGCCAATCATGCACAAGAGAATTTTTAACTACTTGTAAAGTACTTGAAATTTTTTCCAGTGTTGTGTATAAAACTACTCTTTAATATAAATAGTTTGATTTTTTTGAAAAACATAGTAGTGAAGACATAAGCAAGAGATCAGTACCAGGCACAGAAATTGGGTTTGTTTCAAGGCAAACATAGTTTAAAAAAAATGTTTACAAGTTTACTGACTTAGTATTCACTGGAGTTCTTTAATATGAATTGCTGTTATCAGACAAGTGCTATTTTATGTGAGTTTACAGCTAGCTTTCTTGCTTTGGCCCCTTACTGTAGCTAATTTAGCAAAACTGCATTTAAATGAGTCCCTGATGAGAGACCCAGAGTTCACATTTTTCCTTTAATAGACATGTTAGTCTTCCTGCATGATGAAATTTCATAAATGGGTCGTTATTCTTCACTTGTAAGACAGGTATTATATATCAGTCACTGCATTATAGTCCTGGCTTCACCTTGGGGAATTATTGTAGAAGTCATTGCATTTCTTCAAGCTGAAAGACAAGATTTTTAATTGAATAATTTAATATATCCTGTGTTCTTTGTCAGAGGAGTCTTGTGAAGGCTCCTTTTTTTTAAGTTAATTTAAAAAATAAACTAATCCAATACAAATAAGAGTGTGTTTCCTTTGGCTGGTGCTCTTGAAAGTTAAATTGTTTTAATTTCTGACTTTCTTCTAGGCAACACATGACATAGTCTTGTGGAAGCCTCCAGCTTGGGAACAGAGCACCTCAGGTTGATAGGAAACAAAGTTGATGGAGTTGTTACCCACACTGAACCCCAGCCTACACTGTTATAGAAATAATGGATCCACAAAATCAGCTGGTGGGTTTTGGTCCTCCTCATGCTTACGGGATTGTGTCTTGCAACTCTTCTGCTGTTCATATAAGGTGACCTTTTTGATGAAGGGGTAAGGTTACTTAAAGTGCTCCACCATCTAAACACAGAAAGCTGCTGTGACTCCTTGGTGATAAGAAGAAAATCTTACTTTGTCAAATAGATCTTGAACAGAAAAAGTTAGTAGGCAGCTGACGCAGAACTCTAGGTTTTTATGAAATGGCTATTGTTCATTAGGTTTATTATGATTTATCTCTATTAAACAATTCAATCCATGTATCAAATCTAAAACTGAGTAACTTCTGCAAAGATAATCAGCTATTACTTATGCCTTCCCTAAATGTATGTAATTAGGTTATTCTTACAGCTTTGAAATTCTGTGCATCTGAAAATGCCTGTTTTCATTTTCCACTGGAGAGAGACTGAAAATAAGGGGTGTGCTGTGGAAGAGAGGTGTTATACACTGTGGAGACATGTGTGACCCAGAGATTTGCCAAAGGATGAACTGTTGCCCAGTAGCCTTTTTTTTATAAGAGCAAAGGTATTCCAGCACCCCTGCAACTCAGTTTTACACAGTGAGAGGCAGAGTGTTGGTATTTGCTAAATGAGATGCATACTAAATCAATCAGAGAGTAAGAGCCCCCTCAGCCTAAAAGCAGAAAAAAGTCTGTTTGGGGCTTTGAATCTGAGAGGGATCCAGATTTGCAGAAAGTAGCTTGGACTGAGTTATCCAAATCTAAACACTTCTAAAATGTGGAGGAATTTGGGTATGTGAGCCTAATTTGGCCTCTCTCCCAAATATTCATTAAAACGAATAGCTTTTTACTTTCATTAAACAGTAAAGAGATGCTGAAATCTTCTGTTACAAAACATAGTGGAAAACCTTTTTGTGGAAAGGACAATAATGGAACTTTCTCCTGCTTTAAATACAAGAGAAAATTCTGAATTTTGATACTCCTATTCCTTCAAATGATCACTGGTTCACAATAGCAAAACACCTCCACATCACCAAGGTGCAAGGTTTGATGATACCCTTAACTAGCAGCTACACTCCCTGAGGCTTACACGGTCAGACGGCTTACCCTAGACTACCGACTGGATACCACTAACTGTTAGGTCTGTTGCGGCTCAAACCTCTAAGACCACATCCCTGCCTCTTGGCCTTAGGATCCTCTGCCCCCAATTCCTGACTCCAGCGTTCAACTGTGGTGTGACCAAGACTGACTGTACTCCTGGCTTTTACCTCTTTGTTGTACAGCCCATATTACATGTTCCAACAATGATCCCGAGCGCATGAAAATCGAACTTCTTAAATTTTTAACTTTCATATTTTAAGGTGTTAGTAAAACAGTGAAAGAAGCCTGTTCTTTTTAAAAATGTTAACCACATTATCTATTTAACTCTCTAATCTCATGATACATAGAAAGTAAACCTAGTATAATGGATCTTTGACTTGCCTAAGGTCTCTATGAACTACCAAAATATTTTTTAATAGTAATATTTTGTAGTCAATCTCTAGACATGTTATCTTGACTGTGCTCTTTAACCTAAAAAAAATTGAGCACTGAGGTCAAATGAGAGTTCTAGCTAAACTGCAGGGTTTATTATTTATTCAGCATCATACCAAGGATGGATCAGTAACAACAACAGGAACCTAAAATAAGCTGTCCTCGAAGAAATCAATGTCTGTATTAGAGAGTCACTTGTTGATAAATAAATGCAAAGGCTGAGTATGTAAGGTGAAGTATACATATTTTTGCTAAAATAAAAATATTTTAAATTGGTCTTCATCGTCATGTGACTATAATATTTCCTACCGATAGACAACATCTAATGTACTCTCTCCTACATTCTCATCTTTGTGGTTTCAAGAAGTAATACTGACATCACTACTGTGGTTTATAAGGAAAAAGAGAGTAATGTAATAGCAAAATTATGTATCTTTTCAAAAGAGTTTTCCCAACTGCTGCTCTTTAGTATAGTTAGTGAAAATCTTCTGTGATCAGTGTTTTCCTATCTGTATGAATTGGATCTTTATCCATCATTTCATTTTGCAAAACAGCACGCAAATGCATAGGATTAGCTTAGATCACTTTGTCAAGCCCATGATGTCTGGATATATGGGTATTACCCTGAGTTTGAACCAATGGTACTTAATGTCTCCTATACCCTGACCTCATGTTACATCAGAAAAAAGTTTTGAGACTCATTGACTGCAAACAGAGCTACCCTAATTTTAAATCAGCAGAAGATCTGCAGAAATAAACTTCAGATGAGATTAGATGCTTGTTGATAATTGTCTGACGTAGAATGTCTCTAAGTGCCACTTTTGTTTGCAGACTTGTTTTGAACCATTCTGATTTTGTTTTGTTTTGCTTTGCTTTTTATTTTATTGGCAGGTAGTGTCCTGCTACTATAGGTTTCCTTTCTACTTATCTTATCTGTGGGGAACCACAAGAATCTGTAGTAGACCTACTATTTAGAGTCATGTTGCTACCGGGACAATTTGTTGGCGGAAATGGTGGTGGTTCCTGCTGCTATGTTGATGACAGATCAATGTAGCACTAAAACCCAGATATTTTATTCCTGAAGTCTGTGTTGACACCTATATTACTGGATATGGACTCTAGATGTCATGACATTTGCTCCAGTTGAATGCAGATACAACAGATATAATTCTGGGGCTTCCCACAGGTTTTGAAAAGTGTGCCAGCAATCAAGATGAATTCTCAGGGACCTCTGAATCAATACTACATCTGAGGTTAGAATTCCGTGTCCTAATTTACTGTATGCTGTCTTGTAGTTATGTTGGTCCTAGGATTTTAGAGAAATGAGGTGAGTGAGGTAATATCCTTTATTGGACCAACTTCTGTTGGCAAGAGACAAGCTTTACCTCACCTACCTTGTTTCTCTAACTTACTGTAGTTTTTTTCCTCTGTAAATTCTCATCCTCCTGTTTTTTGCAAAGGTTTTGAATTTATCACTTGCAGTGTGATGTTGCCAAAATTAGGCCTTACCTTAAATCTATACCAAGTCTTGTTGGACTCTCAGCATTCTAATAAACTTTCTTCATACGACTGCTTGTTATGAATAAGTAGTATGCAGCTAGCTGAACAATTAATGAGGAAAATAATGTTTTATTCATTTCTTTAGAATTCTAGAACCAGAAGGAACATCTATTATGATCCAGATGCTCCGAAAAATTAAAACAAAAACTCACCCTAAACAAATCATATTTGAAATACATATCCTACACACAGTAAACATCACCTCAGAAACAGTATTTTCTTCCCCCTAAGCCCTAATAACAAGATGAACCTTGTTGTATCCTTGACAGTCAGCAGATCAGGATCATTTCAGAATAGGGAGAGTGCAGTGAGCAGGAGTGGCCGCTCACTGATCCCTAGGGGGAAGAACCCTTCTCTGAACCTGGGTGGGCTGGACTGGGTCCTGCTCCTTTAAATCCACAGAGGCCAAGGGGCAGGGCAGGGAGCATAAAAGCCCAGCCCAGGAGCTCAGTAGTCTCTCAGCTGCCAGAGGAAGCAGAAGCCTTCCCTGAGATCTCAAGCCAGGAGGGGCCTGAGGACCTTGGAGAGGCTGGGGACTGGCCCAGATCGCCAGGCCCTTGCTCTGAAAAGAAGACTTTCTACCCCCTGCCCCAGGGTTCAGACTACCACAGCCCCGATAACCAGCCGCCAGCGTGGAGCCTGGTAGATGTGGAGGGGGAGTTAGGTAGTGGGGCAGGAAAAGCCAATGATTGTCAGGCTGATCTCCTAACATTCTAGAAGGTTTCAGCATGTTGCAGGCCGGATTCCCGCTGACTCCAATGGCAGCCAGGGCCAGGATGTGGTTAAGTAGGGAAGGCCTGCATCCCTTCTACCACCCCACATCCCACAAATTGGCTGGCAGTCTTCCTTTCCCCGCTTGTGCCTGGGGAACTGCATTTGCTTTGCTGCCCCACCCTGAACCAGGGCCTGGGCCTTACTAACTGTGGAGCTGTGTTTGCATTGCTGTCCTGCCCTGAAGTAAGACCAGAGCCTTACTAACTGTGGGAGTGTGTGTGCTTTGCTGCCCCCCCGTACCAGGACCTGGGGCATTATTGACCGGGCAACTGCGTTTGCATTGCTGCCTGCCCTGCCCTCAGGTCCTGTGGTTTGAAAGGAGCCGCTGGGCCTTTACTCACAGGCCTGACCACGGGTCAGGGTCCAGGACTAAGACAGCTGGCTTACACGTGGTGGAGAATGAGGGCACAACCCAGCCAGGGTATACAGATTGTGTATTTACAAAAGCGGGGGGGAGGGGGAGAAGAAAGAACCAAGAATGGCTCTAGAGGCAGCTGGGTGGGTGGCCATGGTGGCGGGATGGGCCAAAGAGCAATTGACTACCCTTTTGGCCCCCTACTTTTCAGGGATTGCTGTGTGGACTATTGGGGATTCCCGGGGGAGGCACCCCAGGATAATGAGCAAACAAAAGTGGCTGTTTTAGAGATACTAGGGAGGCTGAAGTTGGCTATCATCCTAGCAAAAGATGTCCCGACTGCAGAGAACTCTGCTAGGCTAGGGGCTCATGACCCACCCCAGTGCTAAGGACGTGGGGTCCCCAGCCAATCCCAAGACCCAGATTGAGGGCCACAGGGTCCCCAAAGCTTGGGGAACAAGAGGGGGATGCCGCATGGCCAGGAGAGGCAGAAGCCCAGGAACCCCCAGTGATCACTTCTCCAGGAGGGCAGGATGGGCAATGTTGTTCCTCACCAGGAAATCCCATCTCAGGGGGTCACCCCAAAACGGAGCTTCGCCATGGCTGTGGCCACACAGACCACTTACAGAAGGGCTGCACCCAGGAGGACGGTAACTTTGGCTAGGTTTGTACAGGAGAAGCCCGTGCCCACTGTCCTGGCCTGGCCTGCCCAAGTTGACTACTTCCATAGAGCTGGACCTATGGGAGGTTGTGGCCATCTTGGACTCAGGGTGTGGCCAAATTTTGGTAAGAAGAGGGGTGCTCCCAGACTCCATAGTGAGAGATGGGGTGCTCCAACTACAAGCAACCATGGTAATATAAAGGTTTACCCCCATGCCAGGCTTGGCCTTACAATAAATGGGGTAACAGAGGAAATGATAGTAGGGGTAGCTACCACCCTAGCCTACCCTGTTATTCTTGGCAGAGACTGGCCCAGGTTTAACGAGCTGCTCCGGGAAGCCAGCCTCTGGGGTTACACCTACCTGGGTTGCCCTGGAAGGGGACCCTGTTGGCAAGGGACCAAGCTAACCTGCCGTCTGAGGAATCACTGTAGAAAGGCGATGAGGGGCCCTCAATGATCAATACCTCAGAAAGCCTGGAGGACCCATGCGGTACACTCGGGGAGGAATTTGGGGCAGCCAGTCTGGCAGACTTTCCCCGTGACCAGCAGAATGACTCGACTCTTCAGTTCACCTACAACCTGCTGATCTGAGTTAATGGGGCAGTGATGAACCCCCAGATACCTGAGCCGTGGCCCCATTTCAAGCTGGTAGTAGACCATCTTTACTGGGTATCTTGAGATCCCCAGACCCAGGAGGTCCAATCCCATCTACTGGTCCCCCACCCGCCAACAGAGGGCTGTTTTAAAGTTAGCACATGACATTCCTGCGGCCGGTCATCTGGCTCATCTGCCTCTGTAGGAGGCAGCAAGGGGGAACAGGAGTCTATGGAAGCTGATATGCATGGTAAGCTGGCTTGAAAGTTGGCTCCCGGTGCATATTGGCTCCATCTTACCTCCTCACCTTCTGCACTCTGCCTTTCTATCAGAGGCAGCAGTATGGGGGTGGCAGGTGCAGGTGGATCCAGTGCTCATGGGGAGCTGACTTTTAAGCTATCTCCTCCTGGGTACTGGCTCCCACTTCCCGCCCCCCCCCCCCCGCCTTTGCTGACTCTGATACAGAGGCAGCAAGGCAGGGGAATGCATGTAGTTGACACACAGGCTTATTGGTTAATTGTGTAGTTGTCTACATGATGACATCCCTAGTTTTGAGTACATGCTCAGCTTGGCTTTCACAACTCTGACAATTCTTATCAGCTCTCCGCTTTTTCCCCAGAGGAAGTGGCTATTTTTAGTTTGGGACTTTTTAACGTGAAATGTTGAAATTTTTGGTATATTGGTCAAAGAAAGGAGACTTTTAGTTTGTACTACCATCCATGTGGCAAACTGCATAGTTAAGTTGAATCCTCAATAGTGGTATTTAATACTTTGAATTGTGGCCTCTGTTGGCAAGGATAGTTTTTTAGATAATTGTGTATAAAATAGAAGAATGTCTTTAAATAAAGAACTGTTGTATATACAATTTAGGCCTTGATCCTGCAGCTGGCAGTGTGTGGTGCTGCCCTCTGAATGAAGGTTTTAATTTAGTCTGAGTTAATATTTGTTCACAGGGGAGCTGACAGCCTGTGCAAGCCCCCAGGCAAGGGGCCTCATGTGGAAGAGGCGGGGCCAGGACAGCCAGTCCTCAGCCCCTAGAGCTGCCAGAGCAGTGCTCCGGCCATGATTTTAAAGGATCCAGGGCTCTAGTTGCTGCTGCTGCTATTGTAGTAGCCAGGCCCCTTGAATCACCAGGCCATGAGGCAACTGTCCCTTTTGCCCCCACATGTTGGCAGGCCTACTTGTTCGTATTTCCTGTCATTTGGAAATGCTACAGTAATTAAAAAGATGACCATCAAAGTGTACATTATAACATTTGTTTTCATAAATATGAGATGCTCCAATATCTAACAATCGTGGAATTCCTAAAAATATGAAATTTAAATGACACTTCAAAGCATTTAAATTGCTCTCAAGGATATATTGTAATTTACTTTTATTATTTCTAGTGTGGATTGGCCAGGTCCTATGGGGGTGGGAGGGTGGGGAGGGTCAACAGGGCCATCTGGCCCAGGCCTGAGGAGACAAAGGGGCCTAAAATTTTGACACTTTTTTTACCAAGTCCATGTATTATATACCTTGCGGTTATAACACTGACAATAAATTAAGATATATATACCTGCAAAAAAATATTTAAATCATTGTGGACCTCGGGTCTTTGCCAATTTTTCAGTTACACCTGAGTTTTTATCTGCATGATTGGAACACCTTGTGTGATTAGTGATTCTACGTTTATGAAATGCTGTTTACATTCTTTGCATAGTTCAGAGGTTTAGAAAGTTGTAATTAATTCTTTTGCTATAAAGTGATTTTGCTGTGTCTGAGGGTGAGTTCAGCCTTTGAATTAGATTTTTATCACTGCGCAGGAGATTTTTGTATTCCTGTTTTTTTCTTTTGTTGTCTTATACAATAACCATATCAGGCTTAGTTGTAAGTTACCTCTTCGTCCAGTGTTAGATTCACCTTTAAAGGCTTTTTTGTGATAATAAACTTTTAATTGTAGTTGCTTAATAAACATCTAATCTGGCAATCACCCCGTGTTCATATTCATAATAACACACCAGTTATTAGAGGAATTTAATAACAGGAATATGTTAGTGGACGAAATTTCAAGACTTTGTAATAAGAATATAAGGATCATAGCAAATAACAGCTTCAAATCATTATTATATAATATTCATTGCAAATTATAGACAATTAAAATTGTGTATAACCAATAGCCTTTAGCTAATTAGTTTTTTGTGTTACTGTGTTTTAAAAGAACCTGTTTATAAAAATGAAGTAAAGATTTGAAAGTGGTGCAAGTAAAAGACTGCGAAAGCAACAGAGTGAAGCAATAGTTAATAGTTTAAAGCCAATAACACCATTTCTCATGGAAAAGATGCCTCAGCCATTAGATGGTGACCATACTGACAGTGAGACTTCCAGTTCGGATGATAAAAACTTGGTACCCACAAATGACATTTCAATGCCACTGCTTCAAAATGAGGTGGTCATTCATTAATCAAGACACAGAAATACCAACAGTAGGAATAAATGCATAATCTATGCTCGATTTAGAGACCGTGCAGGCAGAAAATGAGGACTTCAGAGATGCTGCACAGCAAGAGGAAGAACTTATGACTGGCACAGCACACAGTGTAATGACAGTGGTATCAGAACCTGGTACTGGACTTCTTGATAAGAACAATGTTGCTCAAATGCAGTTGTTTTTCAAAGTTAGTTGTTTTCAGATTTCAAGTAATATACTGAAAGATGCTGAAGATCATGTTTTTCCCACTTGTCTGCTGACAAATAGTCTTCCTAATGGAGAGATCTACACAAGAGACTAGTTCTGCTGGAGCACGGAAAAATAGACTCTGTACTGTGTACCCTATTTCATTTTTAACAGTAATATTTCAAATGCATCAGTGCAGTCTGATCCATCTGGTTGGTGCATCAGTAGAGGTTTGAGGAAGTTGAAAGACCAAATACCTGAATATGAAACGTCAGTATTGCATAAAGATAACTATATTACATGGAAATCAGCTTGTAGAGCAGCACTAGCTGACAATTCAATTGAAAGTTTACTTCTGAGTGAAATAAGCACAGAAACTGATAACTTGGGGGGGAAAAAAACCATGAGCACATATTGAATGCCATTATTTTTCTTTCTGAATGGGGATTGCCTTTGTTTGGTTTCACACAACGTATTGGTGACCTTACAAATGGAAACTGTCTTGGTGTACTTGAACTTCTCAGCAAGCATGACCCACTTTTATCAGGAAATGTTAAGCGTGTTTGTGAATCGCAAGAGAGTGGAAAACACATGTAAGTCTACGAAAATACAAAACAAATTTAATGAGCTGTGTGGGACATTTGTGCAAACAAAAATTCTTGGAGATAAATCATGTGAAGTACTTTCCGATTATTATTGATGCAACTCCGGACTGTTCTAATAAAAAAACCAGACAACCTTTGTTGTTCGATAAGTTAAAATGGCAGGAAGTTCAAAGGAACAATTCATTTTGTTTGATAATTTCACAAAAATACTGGAAAAGAAATCACCACTGGTGTATTAGAAATTCTGGAAGGCTTCAAATTGAATTTTTAAGTCTTCATTGGACAATGGATTCAATATGGTTGGGAAGTACAATGGAGTACAAAAAAAATCCAAACTGTATTTTCTCCAGTTGTGGCAACCACACACTAAATCTTGTTGGTGTTGATAATGGGCGGCTGGTGAAAGCAGAGCTGAGGAAAACAATCCCCAGTCTCACCTTGCCCCTTCTCCTTTTGCTAAGCCCCATCCCTTCCCCACTCATGCGGTATGTCACACGTGAGCTCCTCCCTTCCAACCATGGGGAGGGGAGGAGAGTGGGTACGTGCTTGCTGCAGCCTCCCCAGCCCCAGTAGAAGGTGCACCATGCTGTGCCTCCTGGCTGAGCCAAACCCACCCTCTCAAGCACCGGGCGAGGGAGGAGGCTGTAAGTCTCCCTGCATCAGTGGCTTCAGGTGAATGCACATTCAATGTGTTAAAACAAGTAAAGAACTATCATCGTTCTACAATGAGACAAGAGTATATGAATGGGCTTGCAGTGCTTAACATTAACAGTGATGTTGCATGTAAATTAGATTTTTCTTCAATTATAAATGAGTTTGAACATAACAAAGCCAGAAAAGCATTTCTAAACTGAAGAGTTTTGCTTGCAGTAGAAACTCACAATTAAAGTTACATTTTTAATATACATGCTATTGGTATAATTACTTAATTGTTAATAAATAAATGTCTCAAGTGTTCATTTTCATATATTCTTTTGGTTTTAGTATGACTTTGTAGATGAGAAGTTAGATATGTTGGGGGGGGGGGGGGGTAGCCTCTAAACTCAAAGTGGCCTGGGCCTCTGTCATTCTCGGAGAGGGCCTGGCATCAGAGTTCCTGCTAGAGTGCGCAATTGTGCGGCCACACACAAAAAATTCTGTCCCTGCCCTCTGGAGAGCCACGCAGCAGCACTTGCACGGCAGGTGGATGCTTCAGTGGGCGGAGCCAGCCGGCTGAGATGGTATGGTGAGGGAGCCACTGGGGCAGGGGGCCAGGACTGGCCGCATGGTGGAAAAGCCTGTTCCAGTGGCCGGGGCTGCCATGTGGTGGCAGTGGAGGCCTGTTCTGGTGGCTTGGGCTGGGAATGGGACCTGCTGCATGGCGGGGGAGTGTGTGTGTGTCTGCTCTAGTGGCTGGGAATGGGACATGCTGCATGGCTGGCAGGGGGTAGGAGGTTCCTGCTCCGGCATTTGGGAACGTGTGTGTGTGTTAATAAATTGGTTGCCACAGTGGCACACATTCAAACCAATGCATGTGACCTTAATATTGGTCACTCACTCTGTCATGGTTGGAAAATCTTAGAGGGAACACTGCCTGTGACTGGCTAATATGATGTTATAGTTCAATCTATCTTCTATTGAAGTTAACAAGCGGTGGATTGGGCCCTAAATTTTTCTGTAGCATCTTTATGAAAATGTCCTGTGAACAAAATATGGTGTATTTTGAAAGCTTCATGCATTTTGATTCCCTGGTCTGGTTTCTCTTGTAAAAAGTATTAAAATAGACCATTCTGAGGCAAAGCACTTTACAATGTTCATCCAAGGCACTGTTAAATAAGAGGGTTCTCAGAACAGCAATTAGTAAAAATAAGCACTATTGACTTTATATAAAGCACCTTCCACAATAAAACTGTAAGGAAAACACAGTTGCAATAGATCTTAGGCATGCTAGTTAATTATAAATGACTGTTACTAAAAGAATATGAGTGACAGAACTGAGTTATAAGAAAAACGGGTGAGTCTTAATTATTTCTAGCCTTTTTCACAGTAAATGAGGACAGAAATTGTACTTATGGGGGAGTCTACCTTCCTTTAAAAAAAATTATTCTGCTTGTATAATTAACTAACTATTCTTTGCTCTAGGTAAGGCAATTTCTTTTTGTGCTGTGAATTTGTCCATTAAAAAATACTAGTATATTAAACAAATGTGGGAAATATAGTTGAACCAATAAATGTAGAGCAAATTAAATTTGGAACATTGCCATGGGAAACCAGTTCTGCTTTAATTATGGTGTGACAAGAATAATATAGCATTATTTACTTAGTGTTCTCCAATAACTTGTATTGTGATTAATTTGTAAGATTTCATCTTAATTTATGCATTTATTATTAAATATGAACATTATTTTTCTCTAGCAAATCAAACATTGAAATGAAGTGGAGTTTCATTTTAATAAATTACTGTTTACATTGGTCAATTCTTGGAGTTCCCCAGTGGGTCATCTGGAAAGTAAGTTACTATGAGAGTCATGTACCAATGTTCCTAAAAATGTGTGGTGACTATGTAACACTGGTTATCTATTGGGAGAGTGAAACAAGTGCCCACTTATAGTGCCTGACTATTATATGTATTTGGGTTTGGGGCTTTTAATAGCATTCCTGATAGGGTTTGTCTATGCAGGGGCGCATCTGGATTAAGTAAGGGTGAGAATTTAATGTGGATTATTTAAACTTCATGAAATCCTTGTATAGACACTTGCTCATAATTCAAGTGGTCTTAATTTGGTTCCAATATTTGTTTCTAGACTGTGGGTATGCATACAGACCCATGGTACTCTAGCTTTTACATACTCCCTGTTACCTGTTAGTGCTGTTGCTTCTTCTGACACCAGTGCCATCTTTGCTAAGCAGTAGCGTATGTTTATGGCCTTGGAGGCTTCCAATGGAAGAAAAACCTAAGTAAAACTTTTTATTTACACTAGTCCTGAAATGATCTAGTCAAATGGTATGCAAGACTACCCCTTCTTCCAAGAATCTCATTTTAACACCAATGCCCATTCCCAGAGAGTAGCTGCCTCAAAATTTACTCTTGTCAGAGCCCAAGATAAGAGGGGAAATTCTCCTGCAGCTCTCTCTGCTTCCTCTCTCCTAAAGTTGCTTTCACAACAAAACTATGCTTAGCCCAAAGTTAACATAGCCAGTCTTTTCAAGACTTTGTTGCATATTGAGAAAAAGAATGTGGAAGATTATATGTAACTATGCCACTGGAGGATGCCTGCCATCTTAACAAAAATTTATAATCTTCATAAACTTTAGAAAACTGCTTTATCCTGGTGTAAATTGGAGTCAGTATTTTTAGAGAAATTATATCTATTTCACTGTAATAACATGAAATAAGGTCAGATCACTACTGTATTTGTTTTGTATTTGGACAAAGATCTCTAAAAGTGACTTTTTAGTCAAAATGAGGAAAAAATTAATGTAAATGATCCTGTCATTAATTCAGTGGGAAAAATGTTTGATTTTTTCTAAACACTGCTTTAACTCTTATGAAATTAATAATTGGAAAATAATGAAACAAAGGGGTTTCAGAGCTGTCTAATTTTTGTTTTGATGTATTAGTATTATCTTATGTGACATCACAAATAGATACAGTGGTAGTAGATAGCTGGAAATTTCTAGCATAGTATTTCTTCACTAATTAGCTCCCAGGAGGTGCAAGACTTTTGTTCTGGCTTCAGCTCAGAAGGAAGAGAGGCAGCTTTGCTTTCCCTTTCCATTGATATTCAAGGAGTGTATTGTTTGAAATCAGAAACCGTAGCTGATAGCCTTAAATGATTAATCTGCTATTTATAGGATACAATGTATACTGAAGAAAATCTGCACACTTGTACCACCCTTTCAAGGCTTTATTAAGCCACATTACAATATAAGATAATGTTGGGTTTAAGGCTTAAACGCATCAAAATAATTCAGCATTAGGAGGATAGTCCCATGAAGCTGTTGTCTATTGTTAATACAAGTGCAATCTGTTCTCCTTCTAACCCAGAGTATCAAGGACATACAGAGTAAAATCATGTGCATGGATATGTTACTTGAGATGTAAATAAAGCTTACTTATAAGTTACTTACCTGTAAGCTGTGTGATTGTGTGGCTGCTCAGGAGAAAGTCAAATGCTGGCCAGCTGATTATCAGAGTGCCCACAGGTAGATTTTGTATTTCTGTTGGTGATGCACGCTGGCGCATTGGCACATGCTTTCGTGCACATACAAAAATTATTCTGCATATGGATAGAAAAGGTTAGAAGGAACATTGGCCATGACCCAAAAGTGAAGGGGCAGTAATAGAAGGTAGCTTGGGGCAGTGGATGTAGACATCCTGCTGGAAAGTCCTCTATTCATTGGTTGACTTTCACAGGGCCCTGGGTGGGACCTAGTTGGAGAATGAGTATGGGTGGCAGCTCACATAGGCAGGAGGAGGCAGTACCTCACTAACTAGTCCTGCATGACCCACCCATGCTTCTCCCCAAACCTGCTCCTGCCCAGGGAAGTGCGCTTCTGCAGTTGCAGCTTGTGTGGCTGGGGCCAGATGTAATGGTGAACCCCTGGCCACTGATGTTGCACTGCCCAGTGGTTGGTTTTGAGGGGGGAGGAGGTGCTGGGCCTGCCACCCGGTGCTTGGGGGGAGATTGGGGCACTGATGTTTGGTAGTAGAGAGGGGTTCTGAGCTCTGTCAGGGGAAAGTGACACATGTTGGAGGGTGGGGACAGCCATGGGCTAGCTGGCAGTTCACTGTTCTCCCCCATGAGTGGGAGGAGTGAGGCACATTCCCCACTCAGGGCCAAAGTCAAGCGTTCCAACCAAAAGGCCACCCAGCCTCCAAGGCCCTTGTTACAGACCTCTTATTTACTGAATTTTATGATCACTTGAGTCACGGTAGTCCTGTATGACTAGCTCTTCCACTACTTACTAATACTAAATCTAAAATAGTATTGCCTCTTCTTGGTTTGGTGACTTTTTGGTGAAGAAATCTATGGACTACCACATCCAAGAAAATCTGGTCCCTACTTGATCTTAGCTGTTAGTAGCGCTTGTCCTCCAAAGTACATGTGGGAAATGAGTCTTCCATGGTCAACAATTCAGTATTTATTTCATCAGAAATATTAGAAGTGTCTATCCGTATCCAGACTGGATCCTGGAGGGCAGTAGCAAGCTCTAATCCACTGCAGTATGTGTTAGCTTTCTACTTTCCACTTAGCTTTCTACTGTGCTTTTGACCAAAACATTGTTTTATCCATTCTGTCACTTATAATTTCTTTACAGTTCATCCATCAGTAATTTACAATGCTTCTCTACTCACTATACCCTGTACACTTATTTCTTTTTCCTGAATAGTGCAACATTTCTATTCCATCATGTTTCTGTTATTCCCTATTACTGGTATCACTTCCTGCACCAGTAGTCTGAGCTCATCCATTTTGTAACATAGGCTCCTTGCATTAGTGTATGCATATCTTGTTTGTTTGTGCTTGGCTTCATCCAGCTTCCTCATCTGATTAGGAACACTACTGCCAGTATTTCCTACCTCATTGTTACTGTCATAGTGCCAGTACCAGTCTTTCCTCTTGATGTCCATTCTCCTACTGTCTGTTCCTTTTTCCATTGCTGTATCCGCTCTTTCTTGATTTTCTTGCTGCTCAGTGTGGTCAGTAGGCCTGGAGATTATTACAACATCTTCCAACTATTCTGCCCCCCGAATTCCTAGTTCTAAAATGGAGGTTGATACAACTTACTAAAATAAGTCTATTTTCTCCCTATTCATGTGGAGTGTGCCCCATGAGAACAATCCTGCCTGTCTCAGTGCTCATTAAAGCCCTCCTTATAGCACCACTCTCAACTCAGCAATCAGAGGTGTGCTTACAGTATGTGTAGATGTACTGAAGCTAACTTTCATCCAGCTAGCTCAAATAATAGCTTTGAAACCATAGCAACATGGGTACATATTTGAGAAGCTGGCCAATGAAGCTGCCCGGACTGAATGGTTTCACTGCTATTGTCGGAACTAGCTAGGTCAAATCTAATTTGGGTATGACTACGTGAGCTATAGTTGCATGTGATTGCTACAAGTTTCTGTCAGAATATGTCTGCACTGCAGATACTGATTTTTTTTTCATAAAAGCAAGGCTTGGGTTGCAACAGTGCAGTTTAACTTTATTACTTAATATGTCTACTAATTATTTATTGAAAGAACTTCAAAAAAATGCTAGGAAAAATCTCACAAAGCAAGTTAAATTCCATCCATGCTGAAGGCAGCATACAGTTGGAATTAAAAATAACACAAATGGGTGAAATAGGTAAGTTTGAGGGTGGAGGGAAAGACCAGGTGAATATAAAGGGATGAGAGTGGTTCATCAGTAAGGCAAATATGTCTCCCTACATTTTTTCAGAGGAAATCTTGCATAAGTTGAATCTCTTTAATATGGTGAGGCAAATGGCTTTCTGATAAAAAAAAAATGTGTATCAAAACTTTCAATGGAAAATTTAGTTTTTGTTTAAAGTAACTTTTCATTAAAAGTTATCTGATTTCAGCAGAAATTTCTATTGTTGTCTAAAAAAAACCTTGTGCCAGGAAAAAACCCTTCTTCTATTTTTGTTCAAAATTCTTTGGATTTGAAAATGCTACTGCAGTGCTTTATAGGAATTTTTCATTAGTTGTCTCATGTCCCTGTTATCTTCTTTGGCCTAGGCTTGTTATGCTTATAAGAAGCACACGGGATCTTTTTCAGGGGAAAAGCCAATATGCTGTGTTTATTGAGAATACAATAGAAACGCAATTAGCATATGCTCATGCTCTCTCTCTCTCTCTCTCTCACTCACACTTGCCCCCTGTCTCTCTCTCACATGCACACGCATGCTGTCTTGCCAACTGATGTTTATAATTGCCAGTATATTGCTTGCCTTCACTAGTTGGTCAAGCTGGTGACAGAGATCCCAATGGAAGTGGCAGACGAACCTGAAGTCAGAGCCAGCCCAAGCTACGGGCTGACCGGGCTACTGCAGCTGGACTGGGTGGGGGCGGGGCCACACATGCGCCGAGTGCCCGAGGCAGGGCCATACATGCGCCAGGTGCCTGGGGGTGGTACCGTTCCCCCCGGGGTCCGGAGTGCATGAATGGCTCAGGCTGGCCCTGCCCGAAGTGTATGGCAGTGCAGCCCTTTCTTATAGCAGTTTTCTTGCTTTGGGACCAGTGGGTTTTGCATCATCCCTGCTGTTTCTCTCAAGTTGTTCTTCTCATCCTGAGTCTATTGTCTCATCATGCTGGTTTCAGTCATTGATATCTTGTCTTGATTGATAACTGCCTACCGTCCTCCTTCAGAGCTGTCAATATGGCCCCTTCTCACATTTTGATGAGGTTATGCAATCATCCTGGTACCTTTTCGTCCATCTTGGTCCCTTCCTAGAACATCTGGTGATGGCCTTCCTGCTTATCTCTTAACATATACATTCCTCATTCATACAACAGGAGCTTTCATTCACATAGAAACATTCGGGAAAGGACAGTTACAGTTTTAACAGACACTTATCTTTTTCACAATATTCATCTCAAGTCTGAGTTCAAGTAATAATCATAAGGGTCTGTTCTTCTCCTTAACATCAGATACAAATACAAGCAAATATAAGCAATCTGCCTAATGCTAAATTATTACAACATTATCCTAACTGAAATATAGCTAAAATAGAATTTTATACTACAGGTTCCCTGACTAGACTACATCTCCTATGAGGCACCATGGTTAGAGGCTCCCATGATGCAATGATTCTGTTCTCCAATAATAGAGGCCATGGCACCTCATGAGATGTAGTGTGACCTGGAAGCCCAACTATTAGAGGAGAATGAGAGCTTGAGGCATCTAAACTACAACTCCTATGAGGCATTGTGTGGCAGGGTTTCAAATCCCTTTCCCCCCTCCCTTGCAAAGGAGAACACCCACTTTTGACTTGCTCTAGTTAGTGTGAGGAGGGAGGAAGGCACAGATTATAATAAATTTCATGTTAGATAACTGTTACTCTGCAGTCTGCCTTGGTCATGAGTGAAATAGCATTCATTCTATACTGTGACACTCATTTGTATATACTTTTTAAATATATATATTTTTTTACTTTTTAAAAGCTTATTGATGTGTTATGATAGTCAAATTAGATCCATATAATTTTCTGAAAATTTTCCATTTGGGCCAAATTTATTATGTTCATTCTTTCAAATCAGTGAAATTCCACAGACATTAGCAGTTAGGCAGGTTCACACTGGTTTTATAAGGAAGAGTTTAGCTTGAACAATATCAAAATAGCCTCCTTTGAAGATCCACATTCACTTAACACAGTGAGTGGTGAGCTCTCAGCATGTGTGAAGATCTTTGACATCATCTGCCCCCTCTTTGCAATCAAGTTTTAACATTTCTAAAAGGGACCCCCCCAGATAAACTATGTGTATCTTCTAATTTTGCCTTGTTAAGTCTATACGTGAAACCAAAAGAAGTAATCTGCACATTCAGCACCCTAACGGTATGTCTACACTGCAGTGCTATGTTGGGATACCGGAGTATCCCGAAATAGCAATTGTGCATCTTCACAACAAGCCCATTATTTCAGGCATTCTATATCGACGTCCCTGTACCATTCTATGAGGTGTAAGGGGCATTTTGGAATAGCACTTTGGTGCTGTGTAGGCAGTGCCAAATGACGAAATAACCTATTTCGAAATAGCATTGATACACAATTTGAGTTATGCAAATTATGTATATCTTATTTCAAGTTAAAGTGCAGTGCACATGCAGCTTAAATTCTTAACAAATGTGACACGACACATTTCTTACCTGAAATTAGCTTGTATTAAATTGTCTTTCTCACTAAGCATATATTATTGAAAGTCTCTGTACTCTGTGGCTATGTCTACACTACAAGTTTTTGCGGCAGAGAGTATGCTAATGACGGACTCATTAACATGAGTCATGATGTCATTAGCATATTTTCTGCCAATGCTTTTTGTGCAAGGAGCTTTTGCACAAAAAGAAGCAGTGTAGCTGCTTCCGTTTTGCGCAAAAAACGCCTGCCAGAGATGCATAAGGGTCTTGCGCAAAAGGTTTTTTTTTTGCAAAACAGAAGCAGCTACACTGCTTCTTTTTGTGCAAAAACCCCTTGTGCAAAAAGCATTGGCAGAAAATATGCTAAAGACATTGCGATGCATGCTAATGAATCCATCATTAACATACTCTCTGCCGCAAAAACCTTGTAGTGTAGATAAAGCCTAATGCAACAGTGACTAAAGCTAGCCTACTTAGCTTCTTTTTCTCAACCGTATTTATAAATATTTTCTGTTTGTGATGCTATCAGTCATTATAACTTGAGGCTTGCTGCAAAACTAATATAGCACCTAAAGAAGAAGCTATTTTAGATAAACACATACACCTAAAAGATGCCTGAGTCTAAAGCTCTTAAAACACAATTATTTTTCTTTTACCAAGATAGAACATAACAGGCCTTGAAAATAAAGTATGTCAATCTAAATGGGAAGTATAGGACCCATAAATTATGGCCACTTGGGTGTAGCTGTTGGGATGCATCAACTTAGATAAGTGATGTGCACAGTAGATTGCCATTTAGCCAATAGAAAAACAGCAAAAAATAACCAAACTATAGTCGCTTCAAGCAAAACATGCTTACTGAGCTTTGCAACTTTCCATACCTACCTCTCTTCAGTGATAGGGAGATAAAGAAAAAATTAAAAACAAACTAACAAAAAACCTGTACTGAACATGTAATACATACTGCATCTTAAATCTGAGTTGTAACTAGATGCTCTTAATAAAAATACACTGTATAAATTATAGTGTACACACTTGTTCTCTAAGACATTTTGTTTAAATATAGAGCAGTCATAGAGTACATAACTCTTTTGATAGTTTCAGCATCTTCATTGTCAGAAAAGTATGTATCTATTGGCACAGAAAAAGAAAGTCGATATAAATGCTTTCTAAGTGCATGTTTACATTAGGGAGTTATTTCAAAATAACTCCTGAAATAACAATTTCGAAATAGCGCTATTCCTCTTCACAAACAGGAGTTGTTGTTTCAAAATAACAGGCTTGGTAGTGTGGATGCTTGCCTTGTTATTTTGAAATAAGGGTAGTTATTTCAAAATAAGTACCTAGTGTAAGACATGCTCTAAATGTGTAATGTAAACAGGTGGAAACAAACTTGGGACCTCTGGAGCTCAGTGCGTGAGCTAAAAGCCACCTGGCTCTCAGTTAAGGTTCTAGAACAAACTCATTATTCGTTCTGTAAGTGGTTTTGATGCCACTTGGTGGGACTGTACACCACAACCAGAAGGTATGTGGGTTACAAATGCACACCATTAGGAAGCATATTTTTTTCAGGGAAGGGATACTTTCTGAATATTTAACCATATTTAAGCTGATTTATATATGTGGCTCTTTGATGTTAGTTTATACAGTATGCGCAATGGAGGTCCAGGAGTGGGTATGTAAAATTTCTTTAGCCGTGAAGATGGCCTATTGGGATGCATCCTCTGAGAAGACAAATACTGTATAAAACAACTCTATGATGTGTGTATATTTACCCAAATGTGTACAAAGTCTATTACAGAACTTCATACTCATACCTCATATGAAATATATAATGAAAATACTTAAAATATAATTCTGTTTTGTTGTTCTCTTCAATTTAACTTCTTTCTTGATCCTATTTCTTCCCTTTATAGTTTCTCAGCTATTGCATTTCCCCATGTAATTACAGATTTCAGCCACTTCCACACCTTGTCATACTTTTCCACCAGCCTGGTGGGGAGCTGCATGGTTTGGAAATTAACTTGTGAAACCTTTAAGTTCTTTTTCTCCCTAGCTCTGGGGACTTCTGTGTTCCTCCAGTGCTGTACAGATTAAGAAACAAGCAGACTAGAGAAGCACACTTTAACGATGCATTACTTCTCTGGTCTGTTTGTTACTGTTGTGAGTGTGGAACAAAATGGAGCACTTTCAAGGCATGCGTACAGTAGGAAATTATGTCAGAATAACTAAATTCAAAATAAGGACTCCTGAAATAACTATTTTGAAATATGCTTATTTCCTGAGGAAAGTAGGAATACAGATTTTAAAATAACTATCCCATTATTTTGAAATAATGGGCTTGGTAGTGTGGATGCTCCCTTTATTTTGAAATAAGAAGGGTTATTTCAAAATAACTGCCTAGTGTAGACCCAGACTTATGGTCAGAAGGAGGACTGGGTTTCTGTGGGGAGTGAAACTAGAGATGGATAACACTTAGGGTTATAGCAAAGGGAACATTTTGGGATCTAGGAATATAAGAGGGAAAAGATGAATCCTTTAAAGGGGTGGGTAGAATGAAGTTGGAGGGAATGAGAAGAACAGCATTGGGTAGGGAGTGAGTCAAGGCTTACAAGATGCTACTCTGGGTAAAAGAATGAAAATAGTGAACTAGAAATGTGATGGCAGTTAGCAGGTAAAATAAAACTACCTCCGAATGAGTTGGGGAAAGAAAATAGTAAATGCAAGGAAATACAGATTCCTTGGGGGAACTATGCAAGAGAAAGGTGGAGTCTGAAATGGTCAAACATGAACATAAAACTTTTCATGGAAAATTACTGAGGATACGTAGATAAGGAAAGGAGAAAACCAATTAGCTGTCATTCTAATGCACTTAGTAAAAGGAGGCTTATAAACCTGGTACAAGGTGGAATATTTTCCACATTTTGTCCTTGATGAGTGGCATTTCATCATTCTCCTTCTTTTTTTTTTATCAGTGCCTTCATCTTCTGTCAAGCAGGCAGGAATATTTGCCATCAGCTACCTGTTTCAATATGGTTTAAATGTTCAGAATGCTGTTGGTCATAATGTAAGCAATAAAGTTCAAGTATTAAAATGAGCTTGTCAGAGAAGCGATTATATATATGGACTTAGTTGGTGGCAGAGGAGGGGTGTGTGTATATTGTAATAGATAGTCTCTCTGATTTTTGTACTGGCTCCGTTCAGTGTGCATGTCAAAGTAAGATTGTTCGAAATGCAAACACTGCAAGTACAATCTCTTCTGAAAATAAAATTTTCTTTCTATTTCATACATCATTATCAACAATAAAGATTCCAGGACCAGAAATGAGCTGGCAATTTTGTTGATTTATGAAGTAGAATAGAATATAGCTTGCTCTTTTGCAACTGCCCTGACTCTGCAGTGAAAATAATAAAAACATGTTTTTATCAGAAAAATAAGTAGATATGGCTTAGAAGATTAGCCAGGGAAGAAGGTGCAGCAAACAGTGCCCTTCTCTGTCCCTTCTGACCTGAACCATGAAGGGAAAAATGTAAGTAATTTTTCCATTCTGATTTTATTCATGGGTAAGAACACTGCTCACAAAGCAAATGTGTTTACATCTCGTTATTTTGAAAATTTACCTTTACCAGAGGTGGAGATGAACAGCAGAAAAGTCATTTTGCTTTGTCCAAAAACGGATCGTTGGAATAGGAAAAATAAATGAGGGAGTTCTGTGAGGGAGTTCTTGAGGTGAAGAAGGAACTCTGTGTGACCGTTGGGGTGAGTTTGTTTTGTATGCTTGAATTTTTATACTGTGGTCATATGGTGGGCTGTACTCTTAGTGATGTGGTCTGCTAAGTTAGGCTGATAGCTTATTAACTATGTCCCTGCCTGCTATCCTTTGATCTCTTAACAGGAGAGTGGGGCCAACTAAGGGGGAACAGGAGTTGAAAAAGCAAACTTCTGAGCAATGAGAGAAGCTAGTGACTAAGGGAATGCAAGAGGCATATGCACCTAACAAAATACTCTACACTTAGATCAATAGCACCCCAAAACCAAACACACAACCCTTCTAGGAATAAAAATACAGGTAGAAGTCCAGCAGTGGAATGGAAGCTGAACAAAACATTGCACTGAATACATTATCTGCCTCATGAGCAAGTGGCATATCTATATTCAGTGCATGGCTGTCAGACAGAGTAAGGGCTCTTGAGACCACAATGACTGAACTGGAGAAGCTGAGGGAGAGAGAGGTACACACGAGACTTTCAGGGACACAGAAGAATGGTCCCATCCCTCATTTGTTGAGAATGATGAAAGTCTTGGGGAAGGAGACTATCAAGCTGGAGTGAAGGAAAACAATACCATAGTGGGGCCCTCCTTCCAAGTGATATCATGTTATCTTGTACAATGATTTTTATTTTGTATATATGCATCTGTCTGTGCATCTGTGAGTTTCGGTATGCAACTTCCTCTTACCCGAACTTAAACTTAAGGTCAGGGTTTGCTTGTGCCTGAAAAATGAGAAGTACCGGGAATTGGACTGTTTTCAATAACCTGGAAAGGGAGGGGGCAGAGAGCATATGGATGTGAAAGGGAAGGGCACAGAGAAGAGAGATGTGATACTGAGAGTGGCCACTGGGGCAGCTGCAGCACAAAGAAAGTGGCCAGTGGGATAGGAGCTTTGCCATCTTGCCTTCCTCCTGACTGGGTAAGGAGCCCCCTGCCCCAAACCCAGAGCCTACCCCTCCTGTGGAGAGTCTGCAGGCCACAGGGGCTGGTGCTGAAGGAGGGGACAGCTGCCAGAACCTTGCCTCCTGAGCCAGACAGCCTGCAGGCCACGGGGGGATGGAGGGGATGCTGGAGGGGGGATAGTACACAAAACCTTGGGGCCTCCAGCCAGACAGCCTGCAGGCTGTGGGTGGACATGAAGGCTGAGGTGACCCATGGAGCCTGGCCAGCCCCCCTGGAGCACCTCCCCAAACAGGCTGCATGATGGAGGAGGCTGCTGGAGGTCAGAGGTAGCCCTTGAAGTGCTGCCTCCCCCGACTGGGTGGGTGGGCAGCTGGAGGCCAGGTCCAGCCTGCAGAGTGCTACCCCATCCCCAAGAGGCTGCAGAACATAGTGACCATTGCCCCAAGTAAGACCTCCCTGAGCAGCAGCAGGCCAGGCGCTGCCCCCTTCCAGATAGGCTGCAGTCCAAGGGTTGGCAGCAGTGGAGCAGCTGGAGGTCAGGGCCAGCCTACAGATTCCCAGCCCCGACCAGCGTGCAGATCTAAATCTCCCCTGTCCTCCAGGAAGCGCAGCCCTCAGATAGAGCCACTGGCCAGGGAGCACTGCCACTTGCTAGAGCAGTGCCACCCTCACCACCACAGGCAGCCCTGGTAAGCCCCTGTCTCCCAGCCCTCTGTCCTGAGCCCCATGTCCTGAGCCTCGCACCTCACACCAGCCTTGACTTCTGCATCTTCACCTCCTTCCCCCTGCCCTGAGCCCCCCCACTTCCAAATCCTCTGCCATAAGCCACCCATCACCTGCCTCTCCTTACCCCTCAAAACCTCACTCCAGCCTTCATTTTCCTTCATTTTTTGTGTAAAAATAAAGTCTTTAAAATAGAGCAAGTATATTTTTCATGTATTTAAAAAAAATTACTTCAGTTAAAGATCCGAGCAATACCAGGTACATCTGCTAGGAAATAAATAAAAAGGAGTAGTCAGATGAGTGAAATGCATGTAGGCTGCATGGAAACATTTTAAAATACCATACTATATGCTCAAACTATATGAATACCCCAAAATTAAAAAAAAAAGTGAAAATACCAAAAAATAACACCCTGATTAAACAACAGAGTTTAGAGGTAAAAAGGCATCCTTAAACAATTGGAAGTGAAATCTTACTAAGGAAAATAGAAAGAAGCATAAATGCTAACAAGTAAAATTAAAAGTATAAGGCAGACCAAAAAAGAATTGAAAGAGCAACTAGCAAAGGAGATGAAAAATAATAGCAGTTTAAGTACACCAGAAGTAGGAAACCTGCCAAACAATCAGTGGAGCCACTGTATGATCAAGGTGCTAAAGGAGCATTCAAGAAAAAAAGGGCTGTTGTGGAGAAACTAAATTAACTCTTTGTATTGGTTTTTATTTCAGAGGATGTGAAGGGGGATTCTCATACCTCTGCTAGTTTTTTTTAGATGACATATTTAAGGATCTATCTCAGTTTGAGGTGTCAATTGAGGTATTTTTTGAACATTATATAGTAATAAACCACCACAATAGATGATATTCACCCAAGAGTTCTGAAGTAACTTAAATATGACATTTTAGGACAACTGTGGTATGCATCACTTAAATCAATCTCTCTCAAATGACTGGCAGGTAGCTATTGTGATGCCTTTTTTTTAAAGGCTTGTGAGGTGTTCTGGCATTTACAGACCGGTAATCCTAAATTCAGTACAAGGCAAACTGGTAGAAACTACAGTAAAGAGCAGAATTATCAGACACCTGAAGGAATATAATATGTTGTAAAAGAGTTAGCACCACTCCTCTTGTAAAGGGAAATCATGCTTCATCCACCTATTAGAATTCTTTGTGAGTGACAACAAGCATGCGGACATGGGTGATTAGTTGATATTGTGTACAGTAATTCCTCATTTAACACGATAGATATGTTTCAGAAAATGATCGTGTTAAGTGAAAACATGTTATGCGGGGGCAATTTTCCCATTGAAAATAATGGAAAAGGTGGGGGCTGCGTTTCAAGTGGTGGTGTCTGTTGGAACCGGGACATAAGGTTGGGGGAGAAAGGGGACTGGGTTATAGCAGGGAGGGGAGGTGTTTGGCTCTGGGGAAGGGAAGGGGAGAGGAGGAAGGGGGAGGGGGTTGGGCTGGGAGTATACACCTGTGATGGGTCTGCCGGGACCTGCACTGCGTCCAGCGAGGAGGGGATCACCGGGGATTGGCGTGGCAAGCGGTGAACCCTCTGCCACTTTGCAGGGAGTCAGGGGAAGTCCCACGCAGCTGCCGGCGATGGGCCGGCTGGAGAAACACAGCTGCCGGCCTGCAGGCGGGAGCGGAGGAGAGGGGACAAGGCGTCCGGCGAGGGGCAAACCCTCTGCTGCTTTGCAGGAAGGCGGGGGAAGCCCCGCGCAACTGCTGGCAACGGGCCGGCTGGGGAAATCGTGTTATTCCGGGGACAGTTGTGTAATTCAAAAAATGTTCCCTAAAAAAAATATCGAGCTATCACAAAAACGTGTTAAGCGGGCATGTGTTAAATGAGGAATTACTGTACTTGGGTTTTCAGGAAGATCTTCAAAATCATTCACCAAAAGCTCATAAGCAAAGTACAGAGTCATAAGATAAGCAAATAGGCCAATTAAAATGTAGGAAATGAAGGATAGAAATAAGGTGTCAGCTTTCAAGTGACAAAATTTGTAGTGTATACTAAATTCTTCAAGATATTTAAGGTCAAAACAGACTCCAGTGTGTTTCAAGGGGATCTCCTAAAAGGTGACGACAGGAAAATGGCAGACAAAATTCAATGCATACAAAATCATGGGATCTAAATTAGTTTCACAACTCAACAAAGAGATCTTGCAATTCTGGTCACCCCATTTGAAAAAAACATGTGAGAACTGTAAAAGATAAGAGGGACAACAAAAATGTCTAGATGTTTGGAAACGTTTCCATATGAGGAAAGATTAAAAAGACTGGGATTGTTCAGTTTAGAGGAGAACTGAGTAAGGGGGGAGAGATGTGATAGAGGTATGATTATGGCCAAGATTTTGTTATAGGCATTTTTAGTGAAAGTCATAGACAGATCAGGGACAATAATAATGGAGATTGCCTATCTGCTAGAACTGGAAGGGACCTTGAAAGGTCATTGAGTCCAGTCCCCTGCCTTCACAGCAGGACCAAGTACCATCCCTGACAAATTTTTGCCCCAAATCCCTAAACAGCCTCCACAAGGATTGAACTCATAACCCTGGGTTTAGCAGGCCAATGCTCAAACCACTGAGCTATCCCTCCCTCCTACATGGAACTTGTGACTTTTACTATAAGTATCTGTAAAGTCACATTTACAGATTATTTACCCTTTCACATTACAGGCAGTCCCCGGGTTACATGGATCCGACTTACATCAGATCCCTAATTACAAACGGGGTGAGGCAACCCCGCACTAGCTGCTTCCCCCCAGCAGACCAGGGAGACGTGGAGCGGCTTTTCTCAGCAGACACCTCAGCTTGAGAATAAAGGACTGAGGGAAGTGAGGTGTGGGAGAATAAAACTGAGCTCTGGAGAAATGTTTGGCTAGAGTTTCCCCTACAAAATGTACCAGTTCCGACTTACATACAAATTCAACTTAAGAACAAACCTACAGTCCCTATCTTGTATGTAACCCGGGGACTGCCTGTATACAAGAACCAGGGATTATCCAATGAAATTAAAAGGCAGCAGGTTTTAAAAGAAATAAAACAAAGTATTTCTTTACACAACCCACAGTTTTAACCCATGATACTTGTTGCCAGCAGATGTTATGAAGCTCAAAAGTAAAACTGGTTAAAAAAAAAAATTAGACAAATTCACGTAATCTATGTCTATCAGAGGCATGGGCAATATGGCCATATGGTGAGGAATGCAACTTAATGCTGTGGGTATACCTAAACCTCTGACAAGATAGGATGTTGGAAGAGAGGACACTGTGCTAGATGGTCCATTGGTCTTACTCTGTGTGGCCATTTGCATGCTGTAAGTCATTGCAGTTTTTAAAAACTTTGAAAAAGCTTCTCGTCTCTAAAAACAAACAACAAAATTGAAGAAAGTATTGAAGCATGTGCCCAGAGAGCCTAAATGGTGGCTAGCCAACCTGGAGCCCAGGTTAAAATAATCACCATGGAGAGTTGCTTAATTCCTTTTTGCTGTGTGCTTCACTTTCTTCATTTATCCACTTTTGTGAAGCACTTTTGAGATCAACAGATGAAAAGTGCCATCATTAGGCTTGCTCTGGCCCCTCCTCTGTCACTCTGCTAAGTACAGAGTGAACCTACTAAGCTATTTTGTGGCTAAAGAACTCAAAATTGGTCAATGTTGTTAGGAAAATTCCCAACTGGTGTGATCTATTGGGCATGGCCTGAGAACTTTTGTGCTTTGGCTGTTTGCAGCAAGCAGATGGCCTTTTGGGGGCACTCTTGGCATGATTTAAGCAGTCCCCAGCTGCTGTTAGCTACACTGAAGCCAACATAGAGATGGTCAGCTGCAATTGGCCTTGTTTGCCTTTGCCCCGCTGAATGCTAATATGTGAATTTAAAATATGTTTGAGTATTGAACTTGTGTTTCTAAATTCCTAGTTCAGGCTCCCATACTTTTTTTTTTTTTAAAGCATGTTCATCAGCACTGATTTTTTTTTTCCTGGCTCATTTCTTTCTAAGAGTTCAGTTGATAGTGTTAAGTTGTGTGGTTTGGTTTGTGGGTTTTTTTAGCCTTGTTCACATCTGTAATTCTGACTTTAACATACTCCTTGTAAATTATCTGCCTTGAGAAAAGACCATTAGTCTTTTTGTTTTGTTTTTCCTTGGCAGTAGATTTCATCTTTAATTGATCATTTTTCTTATCTAATCAAGTAAACACTACTTCCAATGCTTAAATGAGGAATAGGTTTCTGTTTTTCCTTGGAAAAACAAAAACTGCCTGGGATTACTTCAGTGCCTTGGAATACTTGATCTTCGCTATCTAGCTGAACACACTCTCGTTAGCTTGTACAAACTGCCAAATTTGTAAACTGGACTGAGTACCCATAGTGTTTGTTTGCTTTTCTAGCAAAAACACATAGGATTTGTGATAACAGCTAAGTAGTAAATTTTGGACAGGCTTTAGCATTACAGTTTCACACATTTTTTTGTTGCTCAGACACTGATAGAGAGCCCACTTCACAGAGCATCTGTAGCTGCTGGCTTTATTTCAGCATTATTTCTTCTGGGACTGAGTAGTAACCAGAAGCCTGTTTAAAAAGATAACTATTTTGAATGAGACTGAGGTAGCCTGTTAGAGACTCATTGGAACTCATTAAGCCCCAGTTTCAGAATGTACAGTGTTTTAAGTGTATTATGCCTGAATACAACTATCCACGAGCTCTGACATATTAGGATACATCCTTTCAAGCCAGGGAGCCAGCTGGAATATAACATAGATAGCTCTTTGGCCAGTTTTTGTAAGTCAACAATGCAGGCTTGTTGGGTGTTATATTTGCACCCACATTGAGTTAGCCTCTGAGAGTTCACATTACCGTGCCACATACCTTCCCATATCCCGTATATATGTGTCCACCTAGACAGAATCCTTAGGACCTTGCCTATTGGAGTTGGTCTAGGTATTGATTCCTAGTGTATTGTGGGGCAACATTTTTGTCCTGCTTGGGCCCTTTTTTGGGGAAATGGTAGCCTGAGAGTACTTCCTACTAGGGATGTTAAGTAGCGATTAATTTGCTAGTCAAGTAGTCAGTCAAATTTCCAGTGACTACTCAACTAGTCATTAGGGAAAAGCATTTACAGTGCTCACTTCTGGGTCTCAGCACAATTCCCCCATTGCTGCTCTGCACCCTTAAAGGAACAGAGAGGAGCTGGCATGCAAAGACGGGGAAATGAGGGGAGGGAAGGGGCCTTGTGCTGAGAGAGATCCGCGGGACCAGCTGCCACTGCTCTGTCCCTTTCAGAATGCAGAGTGGCAGTGGGGGAGGAATTGTCCTGAGACCTGGCGGGGGACCAGTGATTGAGCCAGCGTCTTTGTGTGCCGGCTCCTCTCTGTCCCTTTAAGAGTGCAGAGAGGCAATAGGGGGCAGGAAGGTTATCAAGTAGTTAAGCTCCTGCTTATCGGATAGTCAACAACTTGACTACTTGTTCATGTCCCTACTTCCTACTCTGAATTCTCATCATTTCTGACCTTTTTAACCAGGGGAAAAGCCATGGATTTGTTGGATGAGCCAGTCCTACATGCTCGTTGGAATGTCATTTCAGAAACAGAAGGTGGAGAGACTCTGAAGTCAGTTTGTTCACTGACGACAGAAATATCTAGATTGCAGTCACTGTGTCTGATGGCTCTGTAACCTGCACACCTACTGGGTGTGGTTCACTGTCCGATGTAGTGGCACTTAGACCACTTACAGAGAGAGAGAAGAATGAATTTCCGTAGCTAAGCATGCAATTGTTTTTTTTAGCTCAAGCTGTAGAGGCTCATGGACTAAGCTCCAAAGGTTGCTGGTTCGATTCCTGTTACATCTGCTTGAGACAACATACCTGATAAGTACTGCTAGGATGATAAAGGTGAAGAATAAACAAACAAAATCCCAAACAGCTGTCTTTGGGAATGATACCTCTAAAGTCCCATTTAGAAATGTCAATTATTTTAGACCTCCTAATGTGTGAAATATAGTGCTTGCATGATTCTAGCATTAACTAACGTAATGGTACTTCCTTGCTGTACTTATGTTTTTTCTTTTTGTCTCAGCAGTTTAAACTTTAGGATAGTTTATAATAGTAAATTTAGGACTAGATAAACTGTAAGAGCATTAAACAGGTCTGTACGGCACTATATTCCTTTAAGGACTGTAAGGGAGGACGTGGTTCTCGTACCATTAAATAAGGTATTTCCTTTTGAAAAGAAAGACAAAGGGAGGATACATATAAGGAAACAGTGATAGGTAAGTTTGAGATATGGTATTTGCTCTTCTGTAAATGTTAGCTGGTTCTTTGTCACCCCAAGTCACTGAGGGCATGTATAGATGGCAGTCACTAGCTGTGACTGTAGGTTTGAGCTGATATACCCAATCTAGTTTTAATCTAGCTAGTTTAGATCCTAAAGCAGAGAAACCATGGCAGCACGTTTCAACGACGGCTGCTGTTAGAAGCCCGTCTGTAACTCTGTGTAATTACTCCTGGGACAAACTATCACGAGAGCTTGCTCTGCTGTAGCTTAGTTGCTTCAGGATCTGACCCAGCTAGACACTTCTGAAAAGTAGATTTGGGTGCGTCTACACAGCAGGGCTTTACTTGAAATAATCTATACAATTGCATAGTTTATTTTGAAATTGGGGGCATGTACACAGCACTTATTTGGAAATAGAGCACTCTTCCTCTGACTTCCCTTACTCCTCATAGAATGAGGGTTACAGGAGTTGGAGTAAGAAGTCCTCCAGCTGGACATTATTTCAACATTATTTTGAAATAACTGCCTGCTGTGTAGATGCATATTAAGTTATTTCGAAGTAAAGGTGGTGTAGATGTACTCTTAATTATTATAAGGGGGGGATAGAATTTCTGGGCCCCTGGTCAAGGTGGTGGTGGCTCTGTGCTCTTGGAGGTGGAGGGAGCGGGGGCTGGGGCATCAGTGCTGCTGAGACCCTTCCCCTAGCCACTGTTGCTGCCAGCCCTTTTGACTCATTGGACCTTGGGGCAGTTGCCTCCTTTGTCCCCCTGTTGGAGGGTCTGCTTATTGTAGTAAGTCACCAGCTGTTTGAGAGAAACTTTCCCCCCATCATGCATATTTGGCCCTTGGCCCTTTTAATTTGGCAGAGCTAAGGGGACAAATCAAAGATACAAACCAGTGGTCTTCCAAGCTGCATAATGTTGCAGGCATCAGATACTCATAGTGCACTGGGAGAGGTATGTACACAATATGATCACAGCCTGAGTTCTTTGGACAAGTTTTCATCTCAGAGAGGTGGGTTCCTCCAGAGAGAGGTGCGGTTTTCATCTCCAGAGAGGTGCGGCTTCATCTAGATTGGAGAGAGAAATAGATGCTGGTATTTTTCTAAGCACCCCTCTGCTTATGACATGACAATAAGATGTTGCTGATCTCAGTATGCATCTCCCTCTCCTTTCCTTTTGGTTTTGGTCAGCAGTGAAATAGTTAATACTGAAATGATCATCTGTGGGTATGTAGTTAAAAGTCCATTGAAATTAAAGGGACAGATCACATATGCTAAACTATTACCTCAGCCTCTCTGAAAACTCGGAGAGGTATAGATGCATGGGTTGCAGGTTTTGTTCACAACCAAGAGAGCTAGAGAGACAAGACTAGATGAGCAAGGAAACACAGGAAGATGTGCTCAAAGTTCTGATGATGCCTTAACTATAGAGGGTGAGGCCAGTGATCACTCTAACACTATTAATGAATGGAACACAGGTGAGAATGGATTGTTTACAGGTTGAAATGAAAACCTTTGCAATCAATTCTGATTCTAAGCATTGGGAGCATGCTGCTTGATACATAATTATTTCTGAAATGTAAGAATAGGGCATATAGTTGTAACTGTCATCTGCCCAATTGACTACACCTAGTTCCTTCCAATTACTCTAGTGGTAATGTCATTGTGGGGGGCTGAGGTGAGAAAGATCTGAGTTATAGCTTCAGAACTTAGAGGACATCTGATTGCAGATCCAAACCTTGAGGCTCCACTAATATTAACAAAAAATTCTGCTTTGCAAGTCCCAAATAAGTTGGTGAGAAGCTCATCCCAGCTTTTTGTGACTCTATGTATATGATTCTTCATCCTTGCTAGGCATCCTTTAATATAAGGATTTTTGCATTTCCCAGTTTTAATATTGGGATTCTATTTTTTTTCAAAGAACTGATTTATTAAGTAGAAAAAGACTGATTCAAGAATACCTCTAGTTATTAAGGCCGGGTAGACTCATTTGTAGCATCTTGTTGGGCCAGGTCTTTACTCGCCACACCTGAGAATGATGTTCTGGAACTCAGTTTAGTGGGTCTTGTATTGACTCGTAAATCGAATGCTAAAGGCAGCTCCAGCTGGCATCTGTACTCACAGTCACAAGGACTAGGTGAAGTCTCCTGTTGGCCTTCTCCAGGGGGAATGGTGATAAGCTTGGCTTAAGGTAAGCAGACTCCAGTTTCATATTCTATAAAGTTGGAGTTGCGTACCTTAAGCCAACCTTCCAGGTCTAGTGTAGCCTAGCCTTAGTTAGTTATGTTAAATGCAACTAAAATCTACAGGGACTGTACTTCCAATATTGAGGACCATTATTATTTTCTTGGTAACAGTTACTATTTAAATGACTTTTTTTTAAAACTAAAACCAGAATTGTTATTAAACTATTGGCATATATAGGTGTTAAAGAAGCTAACTTTAAAAAAGCAATTTACCATGATCATTCTTTCTTGAACTCTTATTCTGTTGTTTCTTATATACCATAATGTTTTGAAGTGTGTACTTTAAAATGCAGTTTTGTTTGCTAATGTGCACTTTGCTTTTATGTCTGGGAAATAGCAAAACGCACCTAAATGTTCCTTGGGTGATTCAAAGCAAAAGTTATTTATGCCTTTACAGACTCTTGCACTTATATACACCAAATTTTGTTGCTAGCTATCTTTAGCACTTGAAACCTTTTGATACCATTTTTTGAAAACACAAATATTTGGATAAAATCAGTTTCATTGCTCTGACTTTTTTCCCAGTTGCTTGACAAGTTATGAATGGTCTCTCTCTCAAAAAAAAAAAAAAAAAAAATTAGCTGCCTAATATTGCATAAGCAATAACAAAAACTTTGTCCAAAATAAATTATAAAAAGACATGAATCCACTTTGATACATAATAGGAATTAGATTTTCCATTATACCAATGTGCTGGGGTTAATAAAATTCACAGCAATTAGCTGAAGGAATGTTCCATTTGAAGTTCATATTGGCATCCCTCCTCATTAACTTTTTGATTTAGTTTAAAATGTCCTGGATGAACATTTTAAAAATGACCTGAGATGTAACATGCTCATTTTTACAGAGCCACTAAGGCAGGAGCAAACTCATCAGTAAATTCAAGTTTCCTTTCATTTCCATCACTATACATCTTCAAATTACAGTAAATTTGTTCCTGAGTTGGAGAAGTGCCAGGAGTTTCTCATCTAGCTGTCTGTGGGCTGCATTTCCTTCTCTTTTTTTTTTCTTTGCAGCTTTCTGATGCCTATAGTGAACTCCTCTCAAAGGTTTTCAGCCTCACACTCGCCTGATATTCTGTAAGAGTCAGAACAGGCTCTGTAATACTGAGGAATACTGCTCCAGTATCAGGCTTAGTCTAATTTTCCTGCAGGTGATTCAGAAGCTCCAGGATGCATCTGGTAAGGTGTTTAATTTTCTAAATAAGCCACTTAGGTGTTTCCTTTGTGGTTATTTTTGGTACTTTAATATTCTTGTTTTTTTAACTAACTGAATGTAATGATGCTGGTGCCTATTGCAAACACTGATGCTGTTTGTTTTAGCTGTTAACTAAAGATGTGTAGGTAAATATCAGAAAGGGACCTTTGTTTTTAGATAACCAGGCTTACAAATACTAATGATCAGATGCCATTTATAACATACATAAAGCAATAATAAGTTTATTAGATTTAAATTAAGACTATATTACTCAAACTAATATTTGTGACCACAGAAATGAGATGTGTGTTGTTACGATAGATTTAAACGAGGATTTGAAAAATGCCTGTGAATTCACTAAATTCTAAAAGAACAGTGATGCTTCTGTAGGTTTTTAACTGCCTTTTATTTTTACTGTGGGGAGGGAGGGTGAAATGTGGATATGGTTCACAGTAACTCTTATAGGGCTTTTCTGTTTCAGTATTCAGCAGGCAGTTTAGCTATTTTAAACACTAGACCTTGAATAGTAATTAGATCTATGGAAAGCTTCTGTAACCACAAGTTAATCTATTTGCCAATATGTAAAAAAACACATGCACGATCGTGTGTGTATATTTACATGTGCACATTTATTATGTAAATTAGATGAACTCTTATAGAATATGATGTCAGTTTAAATTTGTGATTACTAAATTATTTGTATTACAGCTGGTTAACCATATTTTTGACATTGTCAAGAGACTAGTTCCATGGTTTTGCCCCTAGTGATTTAGTTTGAGGTGCTTATTAGCTGACTTGCACATGAAAGACATTCTTATAAAAACAAATTTTCTTACCCATTTTAAAATACAAAGTAGAGCATATTCAGTTTTGTGCCATGTATATTGTAAACAATTACTTACACTGCGTATTAGTTTAATAGACTTTAGAAATAATCCACACAGCTTTCTGTTTCATTCTTTCTCTTAAAATAGAGGACATAAAATATTCATCAATAAAAAGTTATTAATCTGAAGTACAGTTTGAAATGAGCATGTATAAGTTACTTACACTAGTATACCAAATTAAGAGAAGAGATGTGATAACGTAACACATTTTGGGGACAGTACATTGGAATTAAACCTAATTGTAAATTGTAGTTCTGACATTTCAATTTAGGATTCTTAGCAAGAAAATTAAAATGGCTTATACACTATGCAGGCAGTATCTAGCTCTCACTTGGCTGTTTCTTCACTTTAGGCTTGCTCCTTTTGAATTCCAGCATGGGGAGAGAATTGAATTCCAGCATGGGGAGAGAAATCAAGTTTTACATAGTGATATATCTGACATGGTATAGTTAGAGCAGGTCTGGCAAAATGTGGTCCACAGGCTCGATCTGGCATGCCAGGTCACTGGATCTGGCCAGTGGATGCAGCGGGAACCCCAGGCAGGCTCCTTGTGTGTCTCGCCCCACCCACATGCCACTCAGAAAAGTGGCTGCCAATCCGTTTCTCATTCACCACTGTGAGCCTGGAGGGAAGGAGGAGAGATGAAAGGCTTCAGGCACTGTGCCCGTCCCAAGCACAATCCCATTGGCCGGTTTCTGGCCAATGGGAGCAGCCTGTTTGAAGAACTGGCAGTACATGAAGCACAATGCCTCTCTCCCCTCCTTCTTGTAGTTATTTAGTCACGCATATGGCACCTGCAGCCTGTGCAGGGGTGGGGCAGACAGGGAGGCTGCCTCAGAAATGTGCTAGGCTGCTGGCCGGGAGTCACCCAGGTAAGTCTCCCGGTCACAGCCTTCCTCTGGCACCCCAGCCCCTTCTCCCTCAACCCTCTGCCTCCCTTCTGCACTCCTACACTCATAGACCCTCCTCCATACACCAGATCCTGTACTCCAATCCCCTGATCTAGGTCACAATCCCCTCCTGCCCTAGGTCACATCCCAGACCCCTGCACCCCCATCCAGTGCCCCAGGTTGCAACTGACTCCATCACCCAAACTCCCTTCCTGCACCCCAATCCCTTACGCCAAGCTCCCTTCTGCACCCAACTTCCATCTCAGACACTGCACTGCCTCCATTAATATCATGGAAGAGTGCAGCCCTTGACCAATTTCCAAAATCTTAGAGTAGCCCACCCAATCAAAAATTATTGCCTACTCCGAGTTAGAGAATGTAGGTTGTAGCTATAATGTGAGTATGAGAACAAATATTTAATGGCACATTTTATATAAACTAATATTAATATGAGCCTTTACATTATTGTAAACAAGCTTGCTGAGTGCATCAGAGTTGGACATGTTGGCTTTATTTTCCATTTGCAGTTTCAGTGTCTGGCCAACTGGTAGAAATCTATGAACGAGTATTCACTAGCTAGTAAAAACTAATTCACATAATTCAATATCTGAGATGATAAACGTAAAACTACTGTGGTGTTTCTAACTGCTTGAGACCTGCCGACAAGGTACAGTATACTGAACCATATTTTCTGCCATTTATCACTTGAAATCTACAGCTTTAATAGCATTTGAATATGCATATTGAAAGTAATTGAACAATACCAAGTAACTTGTTTTTAAATATTGTTCTGTGCAGTACTTTTAGCCAGGTAAATATGGTACAGTACACTTGATTTGGCATTGTCTGTTTTTTGAGATTCCTGAAATACAATGGCAGAATAATTGTATAACTTTTATCAGATTTAATCTGAGTAAAGCTTATCATAAAAGTGTCAATTATTGAAGCACTGGTCAAATAAAACACAAGACAATGACATAATTACTACTAATTGGAATTTATGTAAAGTTTAATCATGAGATGAATGAAGTGTCCTCCACTTTCTCTGCTCTTAGTGGAATTTGTAGATGCCTAGTATTTTGCAGGATCAAGTTCTTATTTTGAAAGACTATAACAAAAATTGTTTGGGAGTAAAAACAGGTATTCACTATGGGATGTTCTGATGTGGGGCTCTTTTGGTTTCTCCTGAATAAGCTGTGCCACTATGGATAAATAGTGACTGGTTGAAGCAGGCAGAGTAAACCAAGAATCTCCCACAACACGGGTGTATGCCCTGTACAGAATCTTGACCCCTCCTCACCCCCGTTCAAGTGCGGATAAATATTTACATGGTCGTTTTAAGTATTTTCATTAGAGTCTTATCTCTACTGTTTTACCACAGTGGAGCAATTACCTGAAACTAACCCAACCTTCTGCTGCAGGGTTTGCTAGAACAACTACATCTACTACTGACTGGTTATTACTACACTTGTGAAACCTTAAATTAGACACAGTTGGGCTAACTGGATATTGAAGTACAATTATCAGGAAGTAGAAGACAGCATCCGTCTCTCCTTTTGTGCACATGCACTCTCTTATAAACTAGTATAGTGAACTAATGTCATTTTCTTTGTCAGCCCACCCAACCAGGTATGAACATGTCTTTTCATGGGTAGGGAAAAAAAGAAAAGAAAAACAGCTTTGTCCTTTCAGTGCCAGGCGCTACTTTTAGTTTAGCAGCATCCTTATACTGGAAAATAATAAAAGCTAAAAGGAAGCCATTTTCTTCCTGGCTATGGATAATTGACTTAGTGAGACACCTTCAATCTCTGTCCACATTCACACAACAAGAGAAGGAATTCTTTTTGACTGACTCCATTTTTGGTGATAAATATATTGTAGCATAATTGATTCTGTTCCACTTTTTCCTAATTTTCCCCAGTAGTTTCAGGATATGGTTCTCATTTTCTGCACTAAACCATTGTCCACTGATGCTGTAGTGTGACAGTTGGTGTGATTAGCTGTTGCAGTATTTTAGCAGTAGATAATTTGCCCAGTTCTTATCCACTATACGATGTTGGTATTGGAATATGATAATGTGATATTGTATTTCATTATATAATTTGAAATCAGTTTGAAATACACATTATCATTTTGTATTCATGGTCTGTCTCTTTTAATATATTAGTCCTGGTTCTTTAAAATTCCATCTGTCCTGAAGGATGAATTGCATAAAACTGAGTCCAGTTTAGAAGTAAATCTCTACTTGTGGGACAGATAGGATTTTAATAGGGCCAGGAAAATATTACAGTTTAATACAGAATATGTAAGTTTGCCTAAAAAATTACTGGCAAGCAATGTTTGGTTTGCCGATTCTTACTAAGTTACAATTCCCTTGGAAGTTTGAATATGCGTTTTTGTTTTTTACTATGAGAGTTTGAGGACACTAACATGCTGTATTAATTGTATTATGTAGAAACATTTCAGCACTTACATTTAATACTAGAAAATCAGCTACTCTGAAAAAAGAATTTGAAATGTGGACAAAAATGGTCGAAATGTTTTTGGAGAGACTTTCAACTGCATTCCATTTTATCTTCAAGTGCATTTGTGCATTCCAGATTGGCTATATAAATTCAACCACCTTACTACTTTTGATAAGCCTAAAACAAGTATGGGATGTAAGCTCCTCTATTGTGGTCATGCTATGCTCAAAAGTAGGAGGGTTTTGGCATATGTCCTTACATCAGTTCCTCCAGCGTAAAAAGTAACTGAGTTTCTTTCTCTTACCAATCTGGGCATACCACCAGAAACATTAGGACTGGAATGCTTTCAAGAGAAATTACTCTTGATTATATTAGCTACTTGTCAAACACTTGTCTTGCCAGGAAATGGAAAATAATGATGTCCACCACCTCAACAAATGGACTAATGAGTTGAAATTGTGTAAACTTGGAAATTGTATTACAAAAACAAACCCAACTGTTCATGTTATTTGTATACTTGTAATTTTTTTTTTTGCTCTCCTTGATTAGTATTTATAATCAGGCTTCCCTCCCCCCCCCCCCCCCCCAAGCAAGTCATTTCTGTGTTAATATCCAGGAGGCACAGTGTTTAAGACTGGATTGTTTAGTGGACTATACTATCCCAACAGTTACAGGCTCAACAGGAGAATACCAAAAATGATGCAGAGGCCAGCTCTATAAAAGGGCAGAGCAGAACTCTAAAAATAGGGCAAGAATATTAGTATTTATTATATTTATTGTACCTTGTGTCTGCTATTGCAGTGGTATTCAAACTTTTCAGGCTGCACACTCCTTTCCAAATGTACATGGTGTGGTGGCACAAAGGGTCATATGCACCCCGCAGAATTTTGCCTTCCATTTAGCAACAGCTTCTAGCTTTTCAAGCTGTGGGGCCTTAGGGAGGTTTGAGGAGCAAGTAGTGATCCCAGGTAGTTTGGGCCAGCTCTGTCTGTCTGGGCTCTGGGAGGATGTGCCACCTCCATCCCCTGACTTATCCAGCAGGCCTACGTAGGTTAGGAAGGCACAACCAAATATTGTAAATCAGAGGGGGCTCAGCTCAAAATGCATCGCTGCTTCCCCTAACTCCTGCCAATTTTCCCATAGTTTGAAAATCTGTGTACTAAATAAAATGTGTTGAAAACATCTGTACTAAATCCACCATTACAGGATTTTTCCTCCTGTATCTTCTGATGAAAGCTTGTTTGAAAACCATTGCAGCCTAACATAAACATAAGGGATAGGCTACTAGAAAGAGATTGAGACATGAAAGGTAAAGGAACAGCAGTGGTGGGAAAGTGTAGTTGGGGCCACATTACCCTTTACATCCCTCATCTGATCAACGTTTGGCCTCTAGTGGTAACTACTTTCCATACAGCTCTAACCCAGAAGCATCCCAGAGTGAGAGGCTGCGGGGCTTGTTATTGAAGAAACATATTTCCCTCTGTGAGCTTAATCTGTAAAGAGCTTTGGGTATGTCTACACTACAGCGCTAATTCGAACTAACTTAGTTCGAATTAGTTAATTCGAACTAAGCTACTTCGAACTAACGCATCCAGACTAAAAAACTAGTTCGAATTAGTGTTTTGCTAATTCGAACTAGCATGTCCACGTTAAGTAGACCCTGAACCGGGGTTCAGGATGGCCGGAAGCAGTGCCGGCAGGGCATCAGATGAGGACTTAGAGCGTGGAGCTGCTGCCTCAGGCTAGCCGAGGGCTGTGCTTAAAGGGACCCGACCCCCACCCCGGACAGATAGTTCTCAGGGGTTCCCCGCTTGCAAAGCAGTCCTGGCTTGGAGTGCCCTGAGTGTCCACACTGGGCACATCACAGCACTCAGCCATCAGACCGGCTGCACTTGCCGCAGGCTGCCATCTGGGGAGAGGGAGCAATTGGGGGGGCTGCAGGAGAGCTTCCACCCCCAGAAACTCCCCGGAGAGCCAGCCCAGTCCTCCCCATCGGGGGCTAGTACCCCATTCCTCCCTCACCTCCTTCCACTTACCCTTCCCTAGCCTCCCTTCATGATGTGCAAAATAAAGAAAACGTGTGCTCAAAAATAGAAACTCTCTTTATTGAAAAAAACTCAGGGAGACTGGGAAAGGAGAGGGTGGGAGAGGGGAGGGCAACTAAAATGATCAGAGGTTTGGAAGAGGTCCCGTATGAAGAGAGGCTAAAGAGACTGGGACTTTTCAGTTTAGAAAAGAGAAAACTGAGGGGGGATAGGATAGAGGTCTATAAAAGCATGAGTGGGGTGGAGAGGGTGCATCAAGAAAAAATCTTCATTAGTTTCCATAATAGAAGGACTAGAGGACACCAAAGGAAAGGAATGGGTAGCAGGCTTCAAACTAGTAACAGAAAGTTGTTCTTCACAAAGCAAAGAGTCAACCTGTGGAACTCCTTACTGCAGGAGGCTGTGAAGGCTAGAACTAGAACAGAGTTTAAAGAGAAGTGAGATAAAGTGATGGAGGTTGGGTCCATGGAGTGGTATTAGCCAGGGGGTAGGAGTGGTGTCCCTGCCCAAAGTTTGTGGAAGGCTGGAGAGGGATGGCACGAGACAAATGGCTTGGTCACTGTCTTCGGTCCATCCCCTCCAGGGTCCCTAGGGTTGGCCGCTGTCGGCAGACAGGCTACTGGGCTAGATGGATCTTTGGTCTGACCCAGTACGGCCATTGTGAGCTCAGGGCTCAGGGTTGGAGGTCTCAGTGGACCACCTTGATTTTCATGCACACCTGCTCCTGGGTGGCCAGTCTGGCAGCTCTCCTGCCTTTGATGGCCACTTTCCTGTCCGCACTAGACCAGGCGGGTGCCCGCCTCTTGCGGTCCCAGGCAAGCTCCCGGGAGCTGCCAGCCTGGTCCTGGGAAGAGGGGGAGGGCTGGGGGGCATCGGGGGCTGGCTCGAGCCGTGCCAGGTGCAGGGTCTGCTGGCTGGGTGCCGGCAGGGTCTGCTGGCTGGGTGCTGGCAGGCTTGCACCTGGCACGGGCATCGTAGCCAGCCCGTGCCCCTTTAAGGGATCCGGGGCCAGGAGGGGGTCAATAGTTTCCCTGGTGTTGGCCAGAGTGGCCACCAGGGAAAGCTGGGGAGGGCTAGCCTCCCACTAGTTCGAATTAAGGGGCTACACACCCCTTAATTCGAACTAGTAAGTTCAAACTAGGCTTAGTCCTCGTAAAATGAGGTTTATCTAGTTCGAACTAAGCGCTCCGCTAGTTCGAATTAAGTTCGAACTAGCGGAGCGCTAGTGTAGCGCCTATCAAAGTTAATTCAAACTAATGTCCGTTAGTTCGAATTAACTTTGTGGTGTAGACATACCCTTGGAGATGTCCCTTGAAAGAGCTACTAGATAGAGTTTTATTATCACGGTTATAAAATTCATGCAGTTTACTTTGACAATAGCAATTGCCATCTGTTCTTTAGAAGCAGGACATTATTCATACATTGATTCAGAATTTAGGGACTGCACTACAGAGCTGCTGTAACTCCACCTGTTCTTGGTATTTAAACAGACCATAACTATGTCTGACTTCTCCAGGAAAAAAAAAAAGAGTACTCCTGTAGCATTTTAGAGACTATCACAAATATATAAATATTATCATGAGGTTTTCTGGGCAAAACTCACTTCCTCAGATGAGCAGAGACTTCTCCAAGTGAATAGTTGGCTCCTGGATCATTCCTAGACTGTGTGGCTTAGCTAACCAGTGTTCTGAATGTTGAAACTTTTAATTTAGATACTTCTCAGTGAGAGAGGTAATCATGTGTGCTAATTTGATTGCAACTAACACTGAACAAACTTGCATTGCTCAGTCTGCCTCTGGTATTAGAGCCTCTTCCTTTTTTACTTTCATCTCTAATATGAAGCTGTAGGCCCAAAGGTTACCAGTTGTCTGGTGCTGCAAGTAGATGCTATCATCCCTGAAAGAGAGGCACAAGTTAAAGGGCAGTTCTGTTCTCTATGCTGTGAAAGTTGCTTGCTGTTTTGGGCAATCTGATTCTTTAATAGCTAGTATTTGATTTAAAACAAAATACAATGAAATATTGATGAAAAAGTAGCTATGTAAACTAGCTCAATGACTCCTTTCCTTGTGTACTTAGAATTTTAGTGAATTTTGTGGATGATAATTGTCTTGTATAGGACCTAGCACACTATTGATGATTGATTAATAATAAGCTTTGGGAAAAACGATTAACATAATTAACTATATTTTAATTGCTTGGGCCAAGCCTCCCCTCTGTTAAAACTGTCAACTTAATTAAAAGCAATGTGTCCCAGGGCATAATTTGGAGATAGTGGGGTGGAGTACTGTCACTGATGACATAATTTGATCTGCAGAACTTGTGACTAGGGATGACAGACAAGATGCAGTGTTGCATGAAAAGTATTGAACAATCATATATTGGAAAGGTTTATTTATGTCCTAGGTAATTAATTCCATATGTTCAAAAGCAAAAATATCAATCTGCCCATCTTCAGAATACATGTGGCCTCCAAGAACTTTCATAAAACAGTAACCTTCTGTGACACTGTTAGGAATTTTTTTTCTGGGACATTGTTACGATTCATTCATGAAATATACATTCTTCTTGTCAAACAGTCTAACTTAATTACAACTTTAAAGTGTTTTGTTTTATAACCACAAAACCGTGCCCAGACATTACTCAGACCTGTACATTGTTCCGGAGCCTGCAATCTCAGCCACATAAGCAGGGTCAAGGGAACTTAGCCACTGAAATTCTGAATCATTTAAAGAAGGTGTGGAGAAATTGAGAGCTGGGATACATAGTCTTGAATCGGACTCTGAAAAGACATAAGAGTCTGGTCATGTAGATTCTATTGCAGGATTGTATAGGGCAATGTTACTTGTTTTAACCAAAATATTTTAAATATATTTCAGCTTATTGCTATGTAATTGCAGCTTACTCTTGAGCTGCATTTTTGCTAGCTACTGCAACATTATTGTGCATTTCTTGAGATTTGATTTTTCTTAAAGCCCTGGTTCCTGAATATCTGCTTTAATTTTTTAATATAAAGTAAGATTTTAGCCATGTTAGTTGCTCTGAAAAGCTTGCAAATGTGAATCCGACGGACTCAAAAACCAGAAGACAAATACAAAGAATCCAACATTTATTACTGTTTAAAATCTCATATTTAATTCAGACCCATGAATCGTTTGGGGGCATGACTCTTGAATTTTGAATGCTAATGAACTGCTGCTGAAAACTAGGTGCTCATACCATCTCAAATATATCAAATTTAATAAATTAAAATAGACCAGTTCACATACTGGTATTTAAATATATTTAAAGAACACCTTTTTAAAAAAAAGGGAAAAAATAGTGTTTACATTATATTAAAATGTAATTCTTGTCAGTTCTAATTTTCTTAGAAGCAAAATTAATAATCTAAAGAAAAAACAAAAAGCAAAGATAAAAATAACAAAGAAAAGAAATCACTATGAAAGGCATCATTTTTAGTTTTCCTATTAATTTTGTCTCCTTCCCCTTTAAGTTGGCTCTGAGGCATGGGATTCTGTCTTCCATATAATGTAGCAGATGAATAGGGTCATATATTTTTTTAAATCTTCATGTTGTAGAACTGTCCAGACTTACCAGACATTTTTAAAAGTTTGTGTTTTGCTGGCCCTATACTATTATACTCTTTCTGTTCTCTTTTATTTTTTTCATTTACAGATGTAATGTCTCTGTATCTGTCTTTAAAACAAAGATCTTTGGTGTTGCCAACACTTGTGAAATTATTGTGATTAGCACAATTTCAAGAATGACTTTTATAACTGCTCTTGATCTTGCATAAACCCCTCAGCTGCTCAGACTGCAGTGAGTACTTTCTTTGCTAGAGGCTGCTGTGTCACTTGTAGAACATGGGGAGCCATTACAGCTGATTGCTGTGTAGACGTACCCCTAGAAACTACAGTGTTATTCTGAAATAACATAGTCCACATCTACACTACAAGCAGTTATTTCGACATAATGTCAAGACAATGTCAAGCGGGAGGAATTCTCACGCCAACTCCTAATAACCCTCGTTTTACAAGGAGTAAGGGAAATCGGAGGAAGAGTGCTCTAACTCGAACTTCCTGCTGTGTAGAAAGTGCCAAAAACCGAAAGAAGCTATTTTGACTTAAGCTACACAATTGACGTGGCTCAAGTTGCATAGCTTATTTCGACTTTAGCCCTGCGATATAGAATGCCGTAGGTGTTCCAACTCCCAGTTTGTTTTCAACAGGGCATCACTGTGGAGCAGACAGAGCAGTGAGGAACCTTACCTCCAGCCCACAGAGTTCTGCAGCAGTAGACTTAACCCCCCACAGTAGTATACTGCAGTATATGAAGGGGGCAGACTCATTGAGAGAGGCAATCACAGGGATTCTAGCTGGCCAGCTCCTTCCAGCAAACATACTATCTCGTGGACTGGAATAGCCTCTGGAGCCTGCTGGGAGGGTCCCCTGAAGAGGAGCTGAAGGCTAGAACTTTAACAGGGTTCGAAAAAGAGCTAGATAAATTCATGGAAGTTAGGTCCATCAATGGCTATTAGCCAGGATGGATAGGAATGGTGTCCCTAGCCTCTGTTTCTCTGGAGGTTGGTGACAGGGGAGGGATCATGTGAAGATTACCTCTTGTGTTCCCTCCCTCTGGGGCATCTGGTATTGGCCACTGTCAGCAGACAGGATACTGGGCTGGATGGACCATTGGTCTGACCCAGTATGGCCGTTCTTATGGTCTTATTCCTTTTTTTATATAAGAAAACCAGCCTGACCTTAAAATTGGAAACTGAGAAATGGAATGGGAAACAGTACCAAAAACCCTGCTCAAGAATTGGCTATCATAACATAAGTCAATAATATAATAGGCTAGTCAGAGGAGCTTTTTGTTCTGTTTTAGGTTGACAGGACTTTAAGGGAATGTGTAAATTGACTGTCTTCCATCCCCTCAAAAAATTCAGCAAAACTTTGATTCTGTATGAATTCAGTCTTACCAACTCTACGGGTATGTCTCAAATTTTGTGGCAGTGCCTTTTCATCTAAAGAAGACCCAAGAGCCTGCTACTGAGGTCAATGATGACTGCTGTGTAGCTTGCCACAGAACAAAAATCCTATAGTGACAATTATTGATCTAGAAATGTGCAGCTTTGTAATCACTGTGAAGTCCCAATGGAAAATGTCTCTCCTGCAAGATGAGATAAGTTAAGCTAGAGCTGTTGGTGAGTTTTATATTCAGCAGAGAAGTAAAGGACAATGATATTAATCAGAGGTTCAGGAACAATTTTTATAATGGGGGGTATTCTGTGGGGAGTGCCTTTGAACCAAACTGTAAACCCTGTCTGTATATAATGGAAACCCTTTCAAGCCGGGGAGTTCTGCAGTATCCCCTGCTCCCGAAGCTCCAGCATTTATGGTATCAGGGCAAGTGCTTCCCAGATACTTTAGTACATAGTGACTAGTGCTAGCCTTTTCATGTCTTTGCTCTCCCAAAAGTGAGATCTGCTTGTTTATTTAAAAGAAAACCACCCCAACCAACCAAAAATCCTCTACATTTAAAATTTTCACTGAAATGTTCATAAGAACATAAGATCAGCCATACTTGGTCAGACCAAAGGTCCATCTAGCCCAGTATCCTGTATGCCGACAATGGCCAATACCAGATGCCCTAGAGGGAGGGATCACAACATGTAATCTTCACATGATCCCTCCCCTGTCACCCACCTCCAGAGAAACAGAGGCTAGGGATACCATTCCTACCCATTCTGGCTAATAGCCATTGATGGACCTACCCTCCATGAATCTATCTAGCTCTTTTTTGAACCCTATTAAAGTTCTAGCCTTTACCACATCCTCTGGCAAGGAGTTCCACAGGTTGACTGTGCTGAATGAAGAAAAACTTCCTTTTTGTTTCTTTTAAACCTGCTGACTATTAATTACATTTGGTGACCTCTAGTTCCTTTATTGTGAGAATAAGTAAATAACTGCTCCTTATTTACTTTTTCCATAGCAGTTATGATTTTATAGATCTCTATCAAATCCCTCCTTAGTCTCCTCTTTTCTAAGCTGAAAAGTCCAAGTCTTTTTAATCTCTCTTCATATGGGACCCATTCCAAACTCCTAATCATTTTGTTGCCCTTTTCGGAACCTTCTCCAATGCCAATATATCTTTTTTGAGATGTGGGCGTACCATGGTTTTATATAGAGGCAATAAGATAGGCAAAAGGCAAAATGATTCTGCTTAAAATCAACAGTCATACTCTTGAGGAAATAAACCTAAACACTACAATATGTATGGAAATGATTTTCTAGCGATGGTTTAAGTTAACATGGGGACCACGGAGAGCATGCAGTGGTCAAGGAATAGTGTAATCACCAACATAACTTAGTGATTTAGGAAACTTAGGTTTTCACAGAAACCTAAATCATGAAGCAAGTTAATGTTTTTTCTTATTGTTCTTTGCTTAGTGAGAAGTGGACCAGCAAATCAATGCCATTGAAGTAGAAGATTTAACTACTGATCTGCAAATTAGTCTGTTTTTTTTCTCTAGGTTTATCCCTTGAAGGAATATCTTTGGATAAAGTGTTGTGATTAAAAAGTAAAGCAGAGGCCTGAGGATGATAAATGCACCCTGTAGCATTTGCATACTGAGAAGCCTGTGGTTTTTCTTGGGCAAAATATTGATCCCTAGATGTATCCTTAGGACCCTGAACCTATTCAATTGTGGGTTGCCAGGTGGGAAGCAATTACACATAAATCTTATTGACAGCTTCTGACACTAAGCAGCATATGAATATTCTTACATGAATTTCAAATATTGGTTTTATAGCAAAGCAATGAGTTCAATGATAGATATGCCCCACAATATTCAGTATGTAGAGATATTCTTTTCTGCACAAAGATAAAGTGGCTTAAGACTATGATTACTACTGGTGTCAATCATAAGTTTGAAAAATAAAAGCATTAAGTAACTTAGCATCCTACATTTATAATTGACTATGACTTACCCAATGATCTCTGACTGTGTAAACTTGTATTGTACTATTGGAGCATGGACTGGTGAACAAGATAAACAGTAAAAGAAGGCTAAAAACATTTGTCTTCCAACAAGAGTTGTGGCATTAATTTAGGCATGAATACTTGAATTTATGGCTTGTTAGGACTAAGCAGTGTATAATAATAGCACTTTTCAAGTTTATTACTGTTTTCAGTACCACAGATGGCTGCAAATTGTAGGGTTCTCTCCTATTGTCTTTCCCCTTTGCCAAATTAACAGAAGAATGTTAAATCTTGTCTAGCCATAATACAGTGCATATGTTCATTGTGTAAGCTGATTTATTACCCTTCTCAATTGCTCAAAGAGAAGCAAAATGTGTATGTTATTGGTTGGTTACTGGGTTCACTTTGAAATTCAAATATATGTTCTGTATTTAATGACTCTTTGGAAGATGAATAATTTTGCATTTGATGGGTGTCAGCAAGAGTGTTCCTTGTAAGATGTGGGCATGTGCAGCCGTTCGGGAGAGATTTAAATGTTGCTCAGCTTATTAACAGAATGCCCACAGCGAGGTTTTTTGTTTCTAATAGTGGTGCACATTTTTACATGTCTTGGTACACATTAGAAATTTATTCCACACATGTAAAAATCCACCCATGGATGGAAAATATTAGAGGGAACATTGGTCAGCAAGGCAGTTTTTGTGTGCTTTTGTTCTGACTGGCCTCTACATAGTCTTCTGTATGCCCAACCAAAGAAGAAGGTGACATTTCTCTTTTTTTGAAATCAGTCATTGTAAATCCTAGAAAATAACAAGTTTCTCATCTCATTGCAGCTTGTATTGTTGGACCAGTAGAGCACAGACAACCATTGGGGTGCTGAGCAATTCTGAAGTGAAATAGTATGTCTATCTCTTATTTCCGTAAGGGGCTCAGAATGAAATGATGTTCACAGCTGATCTGACTGTGGGGTCACCATTCTGCATCCTCTGCATAATACCCTTTCCTCTTTCATGGATAGAATTGCCATTTGTCCAATATTTGACTGACCTGGGCTTTCTTTTTTATGGATTTGCTAGTTGCCAGGGAAATAATTTAATCTGACTTTTTATATGGGTCTAAAGAGTTGTGTTATCAGTGCACACTGGGATATCTAATGTTAAAAGTTTCTGTGTCTTGCTAAAGATGCTGCAGTGTTCCCAATTTTGCAGGTTAAGTGATCACAGATCAGCACAGCGGAAAATATAGCAGCTCCAATATGCAAGCACACCATGTGTGTGAGAGAGGGTCTGAGTCATGGAAGAATGAGGAGATGTGCAAGGCCATAGATTATATCTATGTGCATAATCTTTCTAGATATGATAAATGGCTGTTGAAGGCAGCGTATTGCAGAGTTGTCTTATGGCTGGAATGCTGGGATTGTGACAGGCTTTCCTAGAGGGGTGGGGAAAGGTGGTGCTGGGTTTTGGGTGTCTTTTCTGTCTTTTTAAAAAGTGGTAACCCTATCCATGTATGATGTACTGATTACAGTGACTCTGTTGCAAATTATGCTGTTGGCCGAACTGCATTGCTCCTTTGAGTGTCAGGAAAAATTATCCTACCAAACAAAATGATCGGTGACATGTAGATATTTTAGCTCCGCCCCTAGCACCGTAGAGAGTTTGTTTCCTTAAGAATAAAAAGGCTAAGTATCATCAAACTTTAGCTGCAGCCCAGTTTGTGGGAGGATATATGGTAGGCGGTATGGGACCAGCTCTTGAGGTAAACAAGACCCCTCAAACTTCTGGCTAGGCCCTAGTTGTCTCGGGAGGTGACTGCATTTATGACTCTCACAGATCAAGAAATGCCTTATCTTACCTCAACAGTCAGGGGTTGGATGAGGAAGGTAGGCTGAACGTTACCTTCCTTGCCATTGCTGGTGGTGGATTTAAGCCAATTCTTCCCTCATACTTGACCCTTAACTTAAGTAGAAGAGTTGTGAGGCTGTTATTCCCCTTTGTAATTAAAATTGTGTTCGACTGCTTGTTGGCAGTCTTCTATTTTGGCATGTTTTAATTCATGTGAGTGCTCCATGCTAGTGATTTGATTATAGCACTACCCCCCAGAAACATTACCAGTGCTGACTGGGTTTTTTTTCCTTTCAGTTCCAGGATATTAGCAGATTCAAAATTTGTCTGATTGTTGGTCCAGGTCCATACCTTGGAAAAACATATTGGTCCTGAAATGAAAGCCTTTCGCGCACAGGTTTAGCAGTTATTTCACCCCCCTAAACCACTAGCTGTGGCGCCTGATACGTCATACTTTTAAAGCTGAGACTGCCAATTTCCAGGTTTACAAAGCACTTGTTTCTAAGTGTTTGTGCCTAGCAGGTGGTTAAATTGGAGGGAGGGAGAGAGCAAGATATCAGAATGATATAGATTTAAGGTCTGACATCTAGCAAACCACTGCAGGCACTCCCAGCCTTTTCAGTCTTATACAGCAGTTATTTTCCCTCCTGTTGGTTAGTGATATCTGACCTTACTCTGTTGGACTTCATTGCTTCCTTGGCCTGGTGGATCTTTGGCTTTAAACTTGGACTGTTTTTTTAGAACTGTGTGAAAGAGCAATAAAAGTCTATATAAAAAGCATGTGAAAAATTCTTTCTGTTGTACAAAGCAGCTTGATCTGTTAAGCTTGGTGATTGATTTTAAGCAGGGCTATAATGTATACTTAAATATGGAGTATGTAGGCCAGGTCTGCTGATGGGCCTGGGAAATGGGGCAGTTGCCCTAAGGCCCAGCAATTCTAAAGGACTCAGGACTCCTGGCTGCAGCTACTGAGGCAGCCATGGTAGCCAGAGCTCCGGGTCCTTTAGAATCGCTGTTGGAGCGCCACACTATATGCTCCAGAGCCCTGCACCTCGTGCTCTGGGTGGTGCTGAGGACTGACCACCCCAAACCCACTCCTTCCACCTCTCCTCTCCATCCCCCTTGCATTGACTAAGGGTCCAAGGATCCTGTTGGCTCCCCGATGTACACTATCCTCTGCAGAGTCACTACAAGAACTACAGACATCCTTCACTAAGCTCATGCAATCCTTCAGCTCATGCAAAATGGGTACTGCATGTGTAAGAAGAGCAGGCCAATGTGAGAATATCACACCTGTGCTCTGCACTGCCTTTCACTTCACTTCTGCACAATTTGTGATGTTTTTATATGTGCTGTAGCTGGTCTTGGATTTAGCTAATCCAGAGGTTCCCCAGTTAATAGCACTTAGTGCTCAGTGGAAGTACTCTTGTTTGCCCACCTGCAGTTATAAAATTTACCCGGTTTCTCCTATCTGGAACTGCTGCTAAATGTCTAGTCAGGCTGGACTCTGATGGCCAGTCAGTCTGGATTACAAATTAGCATGGAATTTGTTGGGCCTGGGAGACGTGAGGGTGAGTTATCCCGAATATTCTGTCCAGAATGCTTGGCCACTTTGTAAGGTGATAATTCTTGTATTCATATCTAGATATTCTAGGGTCCACCTTGCTCAGTCTGAACTCCAGTTGGAAAGAATTGGATCGCTGTCTTAAAATCACAGTTGCAGTTGAATGTTTTCCTTGTTGTTTTATTCTAACTCTAACACGTCGATTCTAAAACTTTTGTATTGGTGACTCCTTTCACACCACAAGCCTATGAGTGTAACCCCTCCCCTGTACATTAAAATGCATTTATAAATATTAAACACTATTATAAATGATGGAGGCAAAGCAGAGTCTGGGAGCGGATTGAGAACTCATGATCCACTAAGGAGCCACGACCAGTGTTCCCTCTAAGCTGCACAGCAGCAGCAGCACAGCTTCACAGGTGATTAATCCGCCCTGGCCAGTCAGTCAGCTCTGTGCATGGAGCTCTGAGCCTCTGAGTGGGCGGGGCTAATTAATTACCTGAGAAGCTGTGCTGCCAGTGCAGTTTAGAGGGAACACTGGTCACAACCCCCAATTTGAGAACCTCTGCTATGACACAATTTTCTAACTAAAACTGAAACCCAAACCAACAAATAGGACTTAATTTAGCTTGTTAGATTTCAGTGACAAAATATATACCAATGTACAAAAGCTTTCTTAGCAAATAGTTAAAATGTTCTGTCTATTTAGTTTAAAAGATCTTTCTGTAACAGTGAAGCAGAAGGTGATGATGATGATTTTTTGAGAGAGTTAATTTATTTTAATCTACTTGAAACACACACTGTCTTGCATTTTCTTTGTAATAAAAGTTAAATGAGTAAATATTTCAATGAACTCTCATTGATCCTCCTTGCCTCAAAGTAGCAGTTTAGAAAATGGTTTACTAATAAATAGCAGTTTAGTTTAATATAATTACCTTCTGTTTTGGAGTACAAGCAAATATAAAATGTGGTCTTGGGGAAATCTTGCCTAATTTGCCTTTTACACATGTGAAATTTCTCATATTGCTGATAGCTGAACTAGAGGTCACATTTGCTCCATAGATGCTTGTGCAGGTCATATTGACTTCAGTGGGAGCCTATGCAATAGATCTAAGGGAAGAATCTGACCCCATGTGTGATGTATAATTTATGCAAGTAAACAGATTTAAATTATGTAAATTAGTGTCTGCACTGAATCCACCATCTGGAAGAAATTATACATACAAAAATCTGTGGGAGCAATATGTGGGACTGAGTATCTTTGAAAAGGGAGCAAGATTTGATGTAATAAAGGAACAATTTGCCCTATAAACAAATATTTTAGAGGATACCGTCTAATAGCAAAGCTATTCTTCCATAAATACTGATCAGTTCACTGCATAAATGTGAAACTGAACAGGAACATTTTTTAAAATAAATTTTATAGCGTATTCAACAATGGCTCAGTGGGAACAAGTAGAAGGAATGGAGAAGAAAGCAAGTAAAACAGAGAAGTGAGCTCGTATATCAGAAGTACTGCTTAAGATCTCAAACAAAAGAAATAGAGGGGGGAAATTAGAAAATAATGCCCCAGAAGACAAGAGAATTTATGGGAAAAGTTTTAAATATAAAAAACTGTTTTACTCTACTATATATTTTAGAGAGTTTGTCTGTTAGTCTTTTTGATCAAGAACTCCTTCTAATCAGTAGGAGTTAGGAACCAAAATTCAGTAAACAACTTCCTTTTATCATATGTTAAAGCAAAATAAGGGTTTGGTTGTGCCAGGAAAATGGGATGTGCCTGGAATGGGATTGCTTCTTATAAACCAAACAGATGAGACAAAAATCACCAAATCAAGAACAGGTCTCAGAACTAACATAATTGAGCGAATGTTGAAAGAGACTGAGCTAAGATGAGCTAGAAAAATAGGATAAATCTGAAATAAATAAAACTTACAGAAAAGAGAGAAAACAGAGACATTTGGAGTGGTGTTCTGTTTTGGCAAAACTAAATTAATGCTTTAGTTTGAAACTAGAAGAAAATGTTATTGGAAACCCAATTGAATATAGCCCCTTTTTTGTTAAAAACGAGTGAATGATAAATAAGTGAATTGTAAGATTTTATAGGGTTGAAAAAAATACACTTGTTAGAATTCCCATTTTAGAAATTTACTAAAAAATTAAACAGACACACTTTAACAATTCCTTTTTAAGAAATCCAAAATAGAAATTAACCATAAAATTATGCTATTTTTGAAAAATAAAATAATTTAAATTCCATTTTTATTCCCCCCCCCCCCCCACTTACATAACAGCATGTACATCCTGGCCCATATTAATTGTTACAAAGGTAATTTTGTGGCACTGAAAATAATAATGAGAACTCACGGATAAGAACATTGTTATGAAGAATGTCAGGTGATTCCCAGCACGTCATAGCTCTGCAGACAATCAGAGACCTCACTGAAGCTAATAGGCATACTAACCACCTTCCATTCAGGCTAAATGAGGGAACCAATACCCCTTTGATTGATATTTGAAACAATGGAAACTGCTGCCATGAAGAGCCTTCAGAATATTTGAAGGTCTCTGTGAGAGAGATGGTGTCAGGAAACTGACAAAGTATCAGAAAACCTTAAGACTATAAGGCTACGTCTAGACTGCAAGTCTCTTTCGGAAGAGGCTTTTTCGAAAGATACTTTCAAAAAAGCTTCTTTCGAAAAAGAGCATCTAGATTGCAATCTCTTCTTTCGAAAAAGTGAGCTGCTTTTTTAAAAGAGATCACCTAGGCAGTCTGGATGCTCTCTTTCGAAAAAGCCTTGTTTGCATTCAAGAACGCCTTTTTTTGAAAGATCACTTTCGAAAAAAGGCGTTCTTCCTCGTGAAATGAGTACCACCGTCAAAAGAAAAGCTGCATTCTTTCAATTTAATTTCGAAAGAACGCGGCTGTAGTCTAGACGCAGGTGAAGTTTTTTCGAAAAAAGGCTACTTTTTTCAAAAAAACCCTGCAGTCTAGAGACAGCCTAAGAGTGTGGCCTTGAAAGAAAGCTAGTAGGGCTTTTGGATTGGAAAAGCGGGTTTGGAATTTCAAGGCAACTCTACTGTTGTTTGATGCTACTATTTTCAAGGAGAAAGGAATTTCTGTATATTTATTCTCAGTCAACAGGATTGCAGGAAAGAAATACCTGACCTCATCATCAATTTCTACTCCTATTGGAATCAACCTGCAGACTATTAAATATTGGCTAACCTGTTGGACTACAAAGGATAACGGTATACCATAGAATTAGCAATGACCTCTTGCAGAGAGCTTATATTTCAGTGATTTGTAACAAGATGTGGAGCCCATTTTAAATGTAATAGTTTATGGCTATAGAGGGGAATGGGAAACAGAGAATAATGGCTTTGCTGAACTGTGTGTGCACTGTAGACTTACAAAGAAAAAGAATGGGTGTTTGGATTAAGGAGGTATTTTAATCTTAAACCTAGTCAGGTGAAATGCATCCATTACATGTTTAAGAGTAAAGTACATGCTTTCCTTTTTGGAGAGTTAAGAGCTTAGTGGTCATGCTATTTTAATGCAAATTCTTCCTTTGGGGAGAAACATTGAAGAGATCATTCTCTAAAATGTCCATAAAATTTAATGAGCATATGATTTATGACCTTTATTCAAAATGGATTAATCAATAAAAACTTCTGAGTATTGTAATGCACTAACGTGATTGTTTTAATATAATTAAATTCAGATTAATTTATATACACCCTTGTGGGTCATAGTGCCCATTTATAAAAAGGGAAATAAGAACAACCTAGGAAACTACAGACCAGTTAGTTTAACTTCTATGCCATGGAAGGTAATGGAGTAAGTAATTAAGGAAATCCTCTGTAAACACTTGGAAGGTGGCAAGGTGATAGGGAACAGCCAGCATGGATTTATAAAGAATAAATCATGTCAAACCAATCTGATAGCTTTCTTTGATAGGATAACGAGTCTTGTGGATAAGGGAGAAGTGGTGGATGTGGTATACCTAGACTTTAGTAAGGCATTTGATACGGTCTCACATGATATTCTTATCAATAAACTAGGCAAATACAACTTCGATGGGGCTACTATAAGGTGGGTGCATTACTAGCTGGATAACCGTACTCAGAGTGTAGTTAATAATGGTTCACAATCCTGCTGGAAAGGTATAACTAGTAGGGTTCCGCAGGGGTCTGTTTTGGGACCAGATTTCTTCAATATCTTCATCAACGATTTAGATATTGGCATAGAAAGTACGCTTATTAAGTTTGCAGATGATACCAAGCTGGGAGGGGTTGTGACTGCTTTGGAGGATAGGGTCATTATTCAAAATGATCTGGACAAATTGGAGAAATGGTCCGAGGTAAACAGGATGAAGTTTAAGAAAGACAAATGGAAAGTGCTCCACTTAGGAAGGAACAATCGGTTTCACACATACAGAATGGGAAGTGACAGTGTAGGAAGGAGTACGGCACAAAGAGATCTAGGGGTTATAGTGGATCACAAGCTGAATATGAGTCAGCAGTGTGATGCTGTTGCAAAAAAAGCAAACATGATTCTGGGATGCATTAACAGGTGTGTTGTGAGCAAGACACCAGAAGTCATTCTTCCACTCTACTCTGCCCTGGTTAGGCCTCAGTTGGAGTATTGTGTCTGGTTCTGGGCACCACATTCAAGAAAGATGTAGAGAAATTGGAGAGGGTCCAGAGAAGAGCAACAAGAATGATTAAAGTTCTAGAGAACATGACCTGTGAAGGAAGGCTGAAAGAATTGGGTTTATTTAGGTTAGAAAAGAGAAGACTGAGGAGGGACATGATAGCCGTTTTCAGGTATCTAAAAGGGTGTCATAAGGAGGAGAGAGAAAACTTGTTCATCTTGGCCTCTGAGGATAGAACAAGAAGCAGTGGGCTTAAACTGCAGCAAGGGAGGTTTAGGTTGGACATTAGGAAAAAGTTTCTAACTATTAGGGTAGTCAAACACTGGAATAAATTGCCCAGGGAGGTTGTGGAGTCCCCATCTCTGGAGATATTTAAGAGTAGGTTAGATAAATGTCTATCAGGGATGGTCTAGACAGTATTTAGTCCTGCCATGAGGGCAGGGGACTGGACTCGATGACCTCTCGAGGTCCCTTCCAGTCCTAGTATTCTATGATTCTATGATTGCTTGTTTAGAATGAATACAGAATTTAATCTGAATTTGTATAGCACCTCTTCATTGCTGTAAATGATACAACAAAATTAAAAATATACAACTAATAATCCCTAAAATACAGTTGCACATACATGGAACAGACAGGAACCTCCATATTAGAAATAGTCAAAGAGGAATAACCATAATGTTTGGCCTACCCAAAATAGGGAGTGAAGGCCAAGATTTCTGACCCTCCACACTACCTGCCCACAGCCCCATCTGCAAAGCTCAGAGGACTCCAGCTCTAACACATCTGTTGACTTACATCTGGCATATTATTAAACAGGAAGAGAGAAGATCTCTCTGGTGACTTGGCTCAAAACAATGTAGAGCTTTCATATCAAACCCAACTTCATGTGGAAGCCAATCAGCAATCTATGCAAATCACAGAGCACAACTGTAATATGCTTTGTAGCCAAAATACCTCTTAACAGGCAGACATTGCATTAACTTCAGCTCCTAAGAGTTACCAAGGTTAACCCCTTATAAAGCATACTATAGTGGCCAGTCTTAGTGACAAAAGCACAGAAGATAACTATGTGGTAAAATCTGTATCTGAGAGAGTGACTCGCGTGCTTTTGTCACCAGATATGGAATGAAAAATAACCCTTGGCCTTTCAGCAAATCAGACTGTATTAGAAATTGGAACAGTGCACTGAACTCAGTTACATTTATACGACTTAACATACCAAATGTTAGTAAGTATGGATCAGTTATTAGATCAAGTGACTTATTAAATGTATTAATATCCCCAAAACAAACTATTAATACAGAATAGTTCATCAAATTGTATTATTTTTACTGCAAACTATTGTGTGCACTATTACAGGAAGTTCTGAAAGGATTTTACTGATTGCATGCTTATTAACTCAGTTGGCCTTGTGTTTAATTTAAAAGTACCAGTGGGAGATCATCGGTGATGCTGTTATAAAATGTGCACTAGACACAGCTGCAATGCAGAAGTGAAACAAATGCTTCCCATTTATACTCAGCACACTGTAACCCTACAGAGCAAACTTGCTATGATAAACTACTGTAACTGAACTGTATCCCCCCCAAGCCATTTCTATTGCCTGGTTAAACTATAACATGATCACATGTATTTCTAATTATTTGAGACATGTGAGGATAAGTGCTTCTTATAGCTATTTTGTTGCTTGCCATCCTCATAATTCATAAAGCACCTTGGAGTACCTTGTATCATTACATTATTATTGACTAAATATCCCTTTAATGAATTGTATCAGCAATACTTGCAATATACTGAGCTCTTAGGGTTTCTTAATACAAGTGATTACTAAAATTTGTATAGAACAGGTCACTATTTCGTCACAGTTGATGTCATGGGAACAGCATGATTTTAAGGCAATACTTCAATTGTGATATGGGGCAGGTTGAGGACTGACAATTACTGGGAAGCATTTCTTCAGCTTGATATTTATAGATGCTTGCTTCTCACAGCAAATGTTTAACACTGAGTGGTTTGGGTGCCTATGCTACTGAGCTAGCTATGTAGGAAGATTTGGGCAATGCAAAAAATAGTCTGTCCTGCCTGAGAGGAAAATAATAGGGAAAGAAAATATTGTTTTATACTATATGGAGTGAATTATCCCCTATATTTTAAGTGGTTCCAGAGAGGTTTAGTCAAAATGTAGCTGGTCAGTGGGAGCTGTGAGGCTAAATCCTATTACAATTTACTATCTTTTATGAAAGAGCCCCAGTACAATCCATAAAGAATAGACCAGCACTAAGAAATAGATTCTGTAATCTGTGCCTTGGTGGTAGGTTTAGAATCACTTGGCTACCTGTTCTGATGTTTTTAGAAGTTGAGCAACAGTAAGTATCATCTGTGTTTTTCTTGTGATGTTGACTAAGTACAAGGTAATTACATGTGTGGCTTTAAATCTGCTTAACTCTGCGAACTTCTTTTTGGGCTGTTTTTCTGAGCAAGGACTTTCTTCATTTTTCTCTCATGTACATCATACAACACACTGACAGGTTAGCAAATAAATAATTATGGAAATATACAACTTTCCTCTTCCCCGCCTCACCATAATCATGTCTAGTCCTGAAGGAAAGCATCAATGCCATGTACAGTGTTAGGAAGGCATATTTGTCTGTAGGAAGTGCCAGATTATAGAGGACGTGCATCTCATGACAACACTGGTTATGGCAAGCTTATCAAACAAGTTGTCCACTATCTACATTGGCTTCCAATAAAATATGAAGTCAAGTTTAAGGTCCCAGTTCTTATTTTCAAGGTGGTTAGTGGCCTGGGTTAGAAAAATTCAAATTGGAAAGATGAAAATGTCAACAATGAGGGTAAATAACAATTTGACAAGTTTTCCAAGGGCTACAGTAGATTTTTCCATTACTTGGAAGTCTTCAAATATAAATGTCTTTCTAGAAAAGACGCACTACTTCAGACAAAAGTTCTAGGCTTCATGCAGGGATTACAAAGTGGAATTCTGTGGCCTATGTTATGCATGATATCAGACTATGCATTTGCAAATCCCTGATGGACTTAAAATCCATCACAAGTGTTGGCTACAGCTACCAGTTAGAGGACTTTTTATTGGGATCAAGAAGTAGATGTTCACTTTACTGGGACACCCAGACTATGTCTAGACTGCAGCATTTTTTTCGAAAAACCGTCACCTGCGTCTAGACTGCCACCACGTTCTTTCAAAATTAAATTAAAAGAACGCAGCAGTTTTTCGACAGCGGTAAACCTCATTTTACAAGGAAGAATGCCTTTTTTAGAAAAAATGTTCTTGACCACAAGGGCTTTTTCGAAAGAGAGCATCCAGATTGTCTGGGTGCTCTCTTTCGAAAAAGCGGATCGCTTTTTCAAAAAAAGTTGTGGCTGTCTAGATGTTCTCTTTCAGAAAAAGCTTTTTCGAAGCTTCTTTCGAAAAAGCTTCTTTTGAAAGAAGTGTATAGTCTAGATGTACCCCTAGTGTTCAATTCCTAGCAATGACCAAGATGGCAGTTATTAGATATGCTTTTCCTCTTCCAGGTATAACATCTAATGAATTTAATATATGTTTTATTGTTTAAATAGAGGATGCCAGTAAGGTAAGAGTAGAAAATAGGGGCATACCAGGATGACTAGGATCAGGCATCTCAATGCTGCACTATATATATGTATATGGCTGCCACTTAAGTATCTTTCACACAACACTTCTAAAATTTAATGTCCTATAATGTGCAGCTACTTAATGTACTGTGGCAAGAATAGCAAGGGTTCCACCATAAGTGCAATAAGTATTGATTTAATCTATTGTGCTCCTCCTCTAATGGGGGAACATAGAAGGGAAAACGTAAGATTTAAATAGAAATTCATCTACTTTCTCCATAGTTCTGTGCTAAATTTAGTAATAATGAAGATCTCATTGCTTGTAACAATCTACTTCCTTCTTCTGTTTCATCCAGCATGATCAATCCTTTGTAAAAGCATAACTGTTTCCCTGCACCATTTGTAACAGGGTTTATGATCCTCTGTTGTAAGTACTGGATTAGTATGTAAGTGAGAGTATGTAGTCTGAATGAAGACTACTCTGTGGCTTTTTGTTTTTATTTTTAGCACACAAAATACTGAGATGCACTTATTCAACAGATGAAGATATTTGTTTTCCTCTAACCACACACCTGAAAGCCATGATAGAAAGCATTTATAGTTTAAATATTTGTCTCTCTCATCACATGCAACTGTCAAAAAAATCAGCTGAAAAGAATCAACATTAGGTCAAATTTTGCATTTAATATTGGCCAGATAACCATTAAAGACTACAATCTTTAAAATGATGCTACACTCTTCTGGTCCCACTGCCAGGTAAGTCTGAAGTTTCCATTTTCCATCTAAGGGCAGGAAGCTGTTCCTTCTCTCAAATGTTTGGTAGGCCTGTTCTGCGAGAATACTTGCCTAGTGCAGCTAATCATAAAATAGTGGTAGTGGGAATGCTTGTTTACCTGAAGACCTGTGTTTAGGGGGTGAGAGGTTATAAAGTCCAGTTCTTTGCACTCACGGCAGGGCCAGGCACCATCTAGATCATCCCTGACAGATACCTATTGTGGAAACCATTTCATATTTAGCTAGAAGCCATTCTGTATAACAAAAGCCATTTCAGTTTCTTGTGTCTGCACGTATGCTAGAGGGAGTGAACTGACCTTCAGCGATGTAAGAAAAGGCCACAAGGATGGGCTGTTGGAATGCGTTAATGAACTATTTTAAGCTGAAGCCCTTACTTCCTAAACCTGTTTCTTTCTTTGCTGATAATTCCTTTTTGAAGTTTGCTTTGATTTCTTGCCCTGACATCAGAGTTGTTTGGTTAAGGGTATAAAATACTAGGATTGATTGTGTTGAACAGCCTTACTAGGCCCGGCTCTGCTGCGGTCACGTTTGGCTCACTTTGCCTTATTGATCAATAAAGCTGTTGGTTAGCTGCCAAAACAGAGGGAAGCCTTTGCTTCAACACTATCTAACCTACTCTTAAATATCTCCAGTGATGGAGATTCCACAACCTCCCTAAGCAATTTATTCCAGTGTTTAACCACCCTGACAAGAAGTTTTTCCTAATGTCCAACCTAATCCTCCCTTGCTACAATTTAAGCTCATTGCTTCTTGTTACTGATCTCTTCCCAAAGGTTATGAGGTAGCCAGGCCCAAGTCTCCCAGTTACAGCCTTTGGGTTCTGTGGCAAAACATAGCAAGAACTACTTTGATGTTTGGGAGAAACCCAAGTCAGTGTGTGGCTGCGAGGGGCAGTATTGTCTAGGCTGCAGCTGATGGTACTGGAGTCCTTTACTGGCCAGCTGTCATATCACTGTAATTAAGACATTAAGCAGGGTAGTAAAACCGCATGAGAGATTGCATAATCTAGCAAAATAAACACAGGAGTAGGTGAGGAATTTCTGTACTATAATTCCATCAATGAAACTCTAGCACCTTGGCCAAATTAACTAAGGGCTTCTTTAGTAAAGCACATAAGCTGGGCCATACCCAGCTACAGAAAATACGGACACTGAGAGTAGCTCTGGGAAGATTCTGTTTAGGGGACTTACTAGTGCACCCAGATGTCCCCCCCCACCTCTTGGGGTACAAACCTAAAGTTATATGAAGTTTGCCTTCTTCCCTAATGTGAAAAGGTATGCACAGGCTCTTCTCCCCCCATTTAGAATTGTATATAACCTGGGTTATAATATAAACCAGAAATAAGTTTAACAACTACAAAAAGTCTGTATTTTAAGTGGTCAGAGAGGTAGCAAACAGAATAAAGCAGATTGCATAATTGTATTTGCTCAGTAATCTAAACTAGATTCACTAAAAATGTGGTTACAACTAATAAGTTCTTATCTTTAGATACCAGTTCTTTCCCCATCCTTTCCGTTACAGTCCTTTTTGTTTCCAGGTGTTTTTAAGTATCCCTTTGGAATGGGGAGGCAGAGGTAAAAGCAAACGGAGGATGTTCAGGCTACGTCTACACTACACATTTTTGCAGCAGAAAATATGCTAATGAGGGACTCATTAGCATAAGTTGAACATTATTAGCATATTTTCTGCTGTTTCTTTTTGTGCAAGAGGTTTTTGCGCAAAAAGAAGCAGTGTGGACATTTCCTTTTTGTGCAAAACCCCCATTTTGCACAAGATCCTTATGCCTCTCTGGGACAGGCATAAGGATCTTGTGCAAAACAGATGAGTCCCTCATTAGCATATTTTCTGCTACAAAAATGTGTAGTGTCGACGTAGCCTCATTGTTTTCTTTCTTCCCCTGCCCTATATAAAATTCCATGAGGTGGGAAACCTTTGATAATTCGTGGAACCGTTCCACAGTCTAAAATGTGGATTAGTATCAGGTGATCAGGTCGATCCATGGGTCAGTAGCATGGTAGAACATTCCCATGTAGGCCAGGCTGTTTCACCCAACATTTTACTAGCTGATGGGCCATTAAGCCCTGTCTGGCTTCTCCACTGTAGTTCCTGAAGTGTCTGTCAGTAGTGAGAGTGATCCACAGTAGCAAATATGAAATACAGACACACAGGTCAATATTCCTAACTTCAGGTACAAAAATGATGCATGCACACAAATGGGATAGTGATTCAGTAAGCCATAACCTTTCCAATGATACCATCTTGCATAAAGTATATGTTGTCATTTATATCATAAACACTTTCATAAAGCATATGGAAATTTATGTCACAGTTAGGATTTTAGTAACTTCCAACAACTGAGTTTGCCCCTCCCCCGTGATTTCCTACCTCTACTTTGTGCTGGTGGGCCCACATTCTTTCTGCTGCCTGCTTGCTGCTTCTAAGAATATGATGATTAATATTTCAAAGTGCAAAACAGATGGGGTTCTGTTACACTAGGGCTGAGGAATCCAGAATCTGGGTTATAAATGAAGACAAAGTCCCATAATAAGGATTAGGAAAATGTGTTTGTCCCCAGAACATTTAGGAAAAAGCAAGATTCAGATAATAGAGGGAGTTATTGGGTGATTTGAGCTGTAAGGCATAAAATGATTTTAAAGTTATGGTATTTCAGAGGTTGGCTAAATGGGGCATTAATACATATTCGCTTCATATGGGGGGGAACGATGTAATTTAATCCATCTGTTTTTAATTTGTACATTCTGAAGTGCACAGTTACTAAATATTTTAAAATACTTGGATATTTTTATCATTCTTCATATTGTTGGTTTTCAGGATAAAAGTAATTCCTTTCCTTGGTTCATGGGCATCTCTTTAAATGCCACCTTAAAGAAAAATATTGGGATTAATTCTTGCAAACTTCAGCTGCTCATCTAATATGTGCACCATTGGATGTGTTATATTACTGTTAGCTCTCTCCAATTCTTTCTGCTTTTGATTTACCCAGCATTCTGATCAAAGTACAGAATGTCTCTCTCTGCTATGTAAGAATCTCCCCCCCCCCTTTTTTTTTTTTTTCTGGAAAAAATGAGTTAGCTTGCTAGGAAGTGGGGAACTTTCATTGTGATTGTTTTGTTATGTTCATAGTAAATAGCTGTGAAAAATAAAATGGATCAAATTATACATTTGTTATGGCAATTTAGATTGGTGCATGTGAACATTTCTAAAAGCACAAATTGCTTTTTGCAACTGTTTAGTCCTAAAGAGAGACTTTGATCACACATTTTATAGCCAGGCTAAAATGGACTGGGCAAGAGACTGGGAACCATTCATTTAAAAACGGGTAGGGCAGAATTTGTCCCTAGGGGTGTCTGATCAGAAGAACTGAAACTATATCTATAATTCATGTCCTGAGACTTAATACAGATAAGATGTACACCTGTTCCTTATGCTGCTCATAACCACTGTTGCATAACTGCATCAGCAACAAACAAATCTTTGCAATCCTTCACATAATTAAAGTTTACTTGCTTCTGAGAGACATTACATAATATTATTGATTTGACCTTTTTCCCCTTATGGTTAAAGTTTACCCACTTGTAAGGAGTAATCCATAGAACTAGTGATTTTTGACCCTTATCTCATGCTGGCAATCAAGATGAATGGAGCATATGAACACACATTTCTAACTTTTTTTTTTTATCTTGAATCTTCCAATTTTGACAGATGCATTCTATTACCACTGCAGTCTCCAGAACTACAAAGCAGAGAATCAGGGCAGCATCTCCACCTCTACATTTATACCACATGTAATATTACCCCCCACCACCACACAGAGTAAGGAAGGATGTGTCTTAATATGACTATTTGACCTTTCCTTTGGGTTCCAAGTAAATACAGTTATTTCTGTAGACTGTATAATAAGTTTTAAAGTAGTTCTGTCTTAGGACTTCAGTGTTCTTATTTCTGTATTTTAAACCCAGTGGAATAGTATATTAAACTGTTATAATTTTTATGCTCCACCACACATAAAAGGAGGTGCAACAGACCTAATTTTACAAATAATATCCAATGAACAATAAGTGTACATCCAAACAGAATTAGAACCATACAATTCTGCAAACAAAAGAAAATGGTCTTTTATTGAGTAATAAAGAGAGAAAACCCAACTTTTTTGTGATTTGTCACTTTTTCTCATGTTTATTTTATTTAAAAATATTTTACACTCAGAAGGAATGGATTTAGATCTAAAAGTCATAGGGAAAACTTTTTTACAGTAACCTTTTTTGTGGCAAGTCATTTCATACCTGTATGATCGACAGTGGTCAGTCTTGCCATGCAGAACACTGAAGTAGGAGCTAATGTGCTCTAAATCATAGAGAACCTATTACCCACTTTCTGCTGCATGGTGAAAATTGACTCTTGTCAATAGACTGTTGGGAGCTTTCTTCGGTCAGGAAAAGTTAAGGGTGTGTTGTTGTTTTTTGTTGTTGTTGTTAATGGCAAAGAGAGCCATGGAACTCTGCATTAAGATAAGAATGAGTTAATATTTTAATACAGCTATGTTACAGCTTGCATCAGCACAACTGAACAGATGATTTTTGGAAGTTTAGCTATAGCTCTCCTGGAAATTCAAATTAACATTTATCACAGTCTGCAAGCTCCAACCATATTGTCTCTCTCATAGCTAAATTAAACAGATTATCTTCTGGGACCTCAATCTTAACACAAACTTTGATAACTGACCCATGGACCATGCCCTGCATCAAAGATTTCTAGTCTCTCTTCTCTACTCCTCAGCTTCTTTGTAACACACATGAAGAGGCTCTTTAGTGGAAACCAAGGCTATGTTCGCTGCCTATCTGATTTGCTAATGAAGTGTGTGGTTGCTTTTCTGCAGACCCATATAGGTTAGTGAAAGATCTTTTAAAACCCGTCTAAAACCATGGTGATTCAGGAGCACTCTTCTTGTCTCCTTATCTCCATCACTGGCAGCTGCTTCTGGAGAAGTTGGTTCGTACAAATTATGGCCCTTTGTGTACTGATGGAGGGGACTTCTCCTAATATATTGTTGTCTCTTAATAAGATGAAAGGGGGCGAGAAGCTCTTGTCATTCAGCAGTAATGTCAGCTGATACACAATTGCAAGGATGCTCAACTGAAAATTAGTGATGTAATAATGTAATCGATTCACTGATTTACTGATAAGCAAAAGTTTATAGGTTAATGCTATAGACTACACACATTTTTCTTCCCCCTCTTGCCAGTACATTTTTTTTAGCATGCTGGCTCTATCCTGGCTTGTGTCATGGCTGAGACCTACCCCTTCTGCGTCTCCGCATTTAAAGTGTATTAGGAACTGGGCAGGTAGGCAGCCCAGCTCAGTCCTGGCTCATGCTGGGTCTGGGACCTACCCCCGCTGCAGCCCTGCATTTAAGTGTATTAGGAACTGGGCAGGCAGGCAGCCCAGTTCAGTTCTAGCTTGTGCTGGGTCCCGTAAGGGGGAACTGGTTTTTAAAATGGCTCCCCTTGTGAACCAGCTCCTGCCTGGTACCCCACAGTGCAGAGTGGCAGGGGGTCCTCCTCCAGAGTTGGGCCAGCTACCAGTCCCACCCCTGGGGACTATAGAATAGTTGATGAACCGATAAGAATTTGTGAGGTTACTTGACTATTCCGTTAACTGATATTTAACATCTCTACTGGAAATAGCATGCCAGAGCAACAGTTCTCTCTGACTTAAACCTATAACGGGCTGTAGAGGCACATGGGGGCGGTGGGTGGAGGAGAAGGCATGGATTCTCTTGTCACCACTTCTATGCCGTAGCTCTTTTTTGGAGTGGCAGAAACTTTGAGTTTAGATGAATGGTCTGGTTGAACATGTTGTTAGCTGTTCTTGCAGTCTGCAGTCAGGATCTGGACATGATGACATCTCAATATCTTTTTATCCCTATATATCTGTGATTGTGACATCAGTTACACTCCAGTCATGTTTTCAAGCTTTCCTTTCCATTCACAAATGCTAAAAATTGTTTTTTAAATTAAATTGATTCTGATCTTGTTTGTGACTTGGTTCTAGCGCTCTAGGTAAGGACCTGTACTACTTATACCTTGATCTGAACCTGCTACAACCATTTGCTGGGGATAAAAGACTTGAATTTTTGACTTGCCTTGTCAGGGTACTAGAAATCTAAACATGAATTTCTGTAAATTACACTTATTTGCAATTGTCAAAATACACCAAACAGCAGAGTGAAACTATTCCTAAGAGAAAAATAATCAACAAATGTTATTCAATGACTGAGACTGACAACCTGTGAAAGATACCACAAAACTAGATTTGATGGAAAATAAACACAGTAGGTAATAATATAAGAGCTGATACTTTTCCACAATATCAAAGGGAAATTGTTTTGTTTAAAATGGCTACCAGGAACAGCTCAGAATTCTCTCTCCCCAAAGTGTATGGACTTGATTATTACAGGCAGTCCCCGACTTACGCAGATCCGACTTATGTCGGATCCGCACTTACGAACAGGGCTTTTCTCACCCCGGAGCTCACGGGCGGCGTGTTGCTGCCCGTGTCCTCCAGGGCGAGAAAAGCTTCTCCTGGTCTCCCTGGTCTTCTGGGGGGGGGGGGGGTCCAGCAAAGCCGCTGGACCCCCCCCAGCAGACCAGGGACACCCAAGCAAAGCCGCCCAGGAGGCGGGGGTCCTGCTGCCTGGGCGGCTTTGCTCCCGGGCAAACGAGCAAAGCTGCCCAAGCGGCGGCTTTGCTCGGGTGTCCCTGGTCTGCTGGAGGGGGGGGGGGTCCAGCGGCTTTGCTGGATCCCCCCAGCAGACCAGGGAGACAGGAGCAAAGCCACATGGGCGGCGGGGTCCCTCCGCCTGTGCGGCTTTGCTCAGGTCTCCCTGGTCTGCTGGGGGGGACTCCTCCCAGCACCCCAGGGAGACAGGAGCAAAGCCGCACGGGCAGCAGGGTCCCTCCGCCTGTGTGGCTTTGCTTGGGTCTCCCTGGTCTGCTGGGGGGGGAGGGGCGCACCAGGCTTTTGTTGCGGGACGCTTCGGGTAGAGCAGCTGGGGTGCTGCCGGGTTGGTCCTGTGGGAACCTACCGGGCAGCGCCCCAGCTGTTCTGTCCCAGGCTCCAGATTCTGCAGCTGTTGAAACTGATCAGGCTGATTCCAGGAAGCTGGGGGCAGAGCTAGTCAGCCCCTGGTCAGTTTCAGTGGCAGCAGCTGAATCTGGAGCCAGTTCCGACTTGCATACAAATTCAGCTTAAGAACAAACCTGTAGTCCCTATCTTGTATGTAACCCGGGGACTGCCTGTAGTTTTAAACTTCTGAACAAGCAGCAAGTCATGCTATCCTGCTTTTCCTTTTAAATCTATTACTGAGAGCTACAACTTATTGCAAACTACATGGAATGGTTAGATCAGACATTTTGTTTTATTGATCCTGCCTTGCGAAAAGGAAGGTGAGTGTTTAGAGCTATGAATTATTGGAAAAGTTGGATTATAAATGTGCTTCTATGTTTGCTGTCAGTCTGGAGGCCTTACTATATGAAAGATTCTCCTTTCTGACATTACTAAGATAGTGGTAGCACATAAATAATGGTGCCCTCTCAAAATAGGCTACTGTAGTGTTGATTAGAACATATATTTAAAGTTCCTATATGCTAAATAAATATAGACCGGACATCAAAGTATATGAATTGTGTAATTTATATGAAGGACGTTCATAACAGCCATGTATTACTAACTCTTGTGTGTACTTCTTTGTGACAGATCTACTGTAATAAAGTAGTTTTCGTATATTTTAAAATGTTTCTGATCAGAGACTAAGTCCCATGTCTCTTTTCTTACCTAAAGTTTGTCTTTATAAAATGAAAAACAATGACTATATCTTTTTCTTTTAGATACCTTCACAAAATGGTCTGAGCTGTTTTTGAATTTGGCTAAGGCTTATGAATCTCCATATATGCAATGTGGAGTGATCTTTCTGTATGCTGATCTCATACAGAAATCATGAATGGTAACTGTTTTCAAGGAACTGTATGATGTATAAGTTGGATCTCCCTGGTCCAGCACCCTTGGGACCTGGCTGATGCCAAATCTGGGAATTTGCTGGACCAGGGGAGGTTCCTAGCCACCAGCCCCCCAGCATGCCACCCCTCCCCACTGCTGGCTTGGCTTCCAGCCTGGCTGCCCTACATGCCCCTGGCCCAGCTGGCCCCCCTACCAACAGCCCTGGATGTTCCCCTTACAGCCAGCCCTTCTGCTGCATGCTGGCCCCAGCCCTCCTGCCACCGGCTCCTGTCCAGCAGGCTCACAGATATTGCTGGACCACAGAGTCTTGGTTTATGGAGGTAAAGCCTCTATCATTTCATACGAGCTTCACAAGCTATTTTGTAGTATGCTTCTCACCAACACTGACACGAGATGTTACAATGTTTCAGTGAATCCTATCCGAATACAAGAAAAATATTGACAATGATCTGGATTATCATGGTGCTCATGATAAAATGTGTAGGGAACAAGCCCCAATCCTGCATTTGTTTCCTGGAACTATTGGTTAGTGCTCTTTGAAGTCCCAAGTGGTGATGAATCTGGTGAGCTACCACCAACCTATTTTCTCCCTACACTCTGTTCCTGCAATTAATATCAGTTGTGCAGTGCTTGCTTGTTTAAATGGTCAGTGTGAAGTCTTAATGTACAGCAATAAGGCTTTTCCTTCAAGATTCTCTCATCCCTGGAATTTTTTCCTTTCTTCCCATCAGTGTGGCTCAAACAACATATGGGAGGCTTATTTATTTTGCTTAGCATTTATTTAACCATTTGCCTTGTTTTTTGTTGTTTTAATCACTATAATTGAAGTACTAAGCTGTCATGACTATGGGCACTGTAAATATTATAATATTCCTTTAAAATGTAGCTACCGTCTTCCCCTTTCTTATGTTAAAAGGGGGCCAGATTGTGCTATTTACCAGACTTTCTTTTGAGTCACAATCTTATAAATATATTTCCATTTTTAGCTGTATTGGGAGCCATGTCTAACTTTGTCCTTTTTTACTCATATGTAAACATGTACTTCCTGTTAACATTTCTGCTTTTCAGCAAAATCAGAATTTCCATTGGAGAGCAGCAGGCTGCAAAAAAGGAGCACTAAACAAGTGAAGGTGTATTCGTGTCACAGGTGGGCATACCTGTGCTAGCTTTTATCTAGTTAGCACGAACGACAATAGTGGTATACACCAGGGGCATACCGGTGGGCCGGAGCAGATTGTGGCCCACTCACTTTGCATCCAGACCCACTCCACACCCTGGAGCTTACCCTGCCTCACCCTGGTGCTTTGGAATCCCTCCTGTCCTTCTGCTCCCTGGCTCCCATTCTTTCTTACCCACATCCCTTCTGGCTATGTCACTGGTGTAGACATGGTGGCATGAACTTCAACAGGGTTTAGCAAACAAAGAATGTATCTAGGACACTGTGAGGGCTCACAATCTCATTGCTAGTCTGTGCTGAAGCCCACGTTTATACTACTAATATTGCCTGTGCTAGCTAGATTAAAACTAGCATGGGTATTCTTACCTGTACTGTAATAGCTTCATTTGCAGTGCAGGTATAGCCCTAGATTACCAAAGAGATCCAAAGATGAGGAGGAGGAAAGAGCTTTGCTGCTTGTTTGCTAAGCAGACTTCACATACTACTGAGTGTTGCATCTTAACTCTCCCATTCCTGCTCTTAAATCCAATTGGTACGTGGCTATTTTGTCAGATTACAGCAGGGATACTCAACTTTGAAGCTCTAGGGGCGACAATGATACTCACAGCACATGCCGAGGGCCACAACTTAAGTGTGGTTGCATATACATGCAAATATATATGCAAATATATACAAATAGCTTCTTTTACAGTGGGTATGCGTACAAAGATTAAGGCAAGACTACACAACACACAAGCCCCATTTAAGTCAGTTCTGCTAATATTAATAAAATGCAATTATTTACCCAATTTCCACCAATATGACAGCAGTGATGAACCAGGAATTTAACTACTAAAACTCAGTTCAATAGAAGACCATTATATTGACTACTTTTTTGTTTTGGCTCCCACCCGCGGGTAGCCTATTGAGCTCCACGTAAACCAAACTGCACCACAGACCACAAACAAATAGGCCGTGGGCCACATGTTGAGTAGCCCTGGATTACAGGATACTACTGACAGTCCAATACTGCACATTGTAAAGCTGTGACCCTGTGTTACAGTGATGGAGATTTCCTGCAATGTTCTGGGCAAACCTGACCGAATTAAGTATTTTAGACACCAATCACATTAAGAATTGCAAATATTTATGTACTATGAGATTGTATGGAACTTGTTTGAGGGAAGATTGAAAAAAATCTCTGGAAATTGTGAGCTTCAAAAGACTATGTTCCATATAATGTGACAGACACATCCAATTTTGTGGGATAATATGTGCAGTGGAATTCCTGGGAAGTACATGGGAGGGTGGTTTGCAAACTTCTATCTATGTACTCAGCCTTTAGTGTTTCACCATGGTGGTGAGGGGATTCATCTGATAATTACCTGTCATGAGAACATTTCAAAGACTAACTAAAAAGTAACTCACTCATGAGCATGTTCTTGTTCTAAATTCAAGCTATAACTAATTGTGATATAGGACTACAGGATTGCTCACCAACTACAACCTTTTTTGTAATTGAGAGGTGATCTCTAGTAAACTATTACTATGCCTGTGGGTTTTTTATTTTTAATGAGGTGATTCTGTAAAGCTTTCACCTTAGGAACAAACGTGCTTGCTTAGAAAGAGCCATTGGATAACTTTAATGTGGTAATTACACGGTTTACCATCTTCTGGGGAGGCACGTAAAGCAGACCAGTTTAGCCAGCCTGAATTTCTGGGGAAATGACAGCATAGCAGAGAGTTGTACATTATGAAAATATCTCAGACATGAGCAGGAGAGACTCAGATCTCCTCTCAAGATGACAGGTGGGAGCCTAGAATGGGTGCCCTTCCTGACCATAGCCGGGGGACAGAGATGCACTTGCCCTGAATTGAGACACTATAAATAATGCCTTTGGAGGGTGGGGAAAGAAATAAATTGGTTTCCTCTGCCCTCAAACCTGCTCTGAGTTTCCCTATGTCTTTCTGACTTCATAAAGTATTATGGTTTGTTTCAGGCAACAGGTTTGTCATCTCTACCATGTACAAGGCAAGGCTGAAAATATAGTAACATAACATTTAAGTGAAGGTAATGTATGGTAAGCATTCATTAAGGAAACATTTATTAAAAATGTAACAAATGGACAGAATTTCCATATCTACACACTTTTTTCCTCTCCAAGGGGTTAATTTAAGCATTTACTGCCGTGCTTTGCAGTGTTGTCACAGCTCCACGTGGGAGTTATTCTAAAGTCATCCCACAGTTCCATGGGGCAACTTCCTTAATCCGCTCCATGGTGACACAGTGGGGCCAACAGCCTTGCCAGGCCATTGGGCAAGGGGTGTGTGTGGGGAGGGAGGGCAGCTGTGTGCTCCCAGAATAGTTGGTGTCTCGGGTGGAAGGGACAGGGCTGAGAGCTGCAAGCCCTCATCACTGCCTGGAGCATGCTGTGTGGTGCTCTGGCAGTCATTTAAAGGGACCAGGGCTCCAACTGCTGCAGCGCTGCCCAAGGCCCTCTTTTGAATTGGGGCAACTGCCCCAGACAAAAGTCTGCCTTGCCCCTCTTCCCCCAGAAAATGGCAGCAGTTCAGGTCATCTTTAAGCTGATCTGTACTGATCACTGATCTACAAGCATCCTATCAGACAGCTTACTGGGTTTGCAATGGCACGAGAACCAATGAAGTGTTCTGCACAGCAAAAGGCAGGCAGTAAAATCTGGTGGTGGTAGGTGCTTTTTAGCACTATGCAGGCAGGAAGGAACAAGCTACTTACAGCCACATGGGAGTGGGGGAAAGTGAAGAGTTCTGCAAAGGCATGAGCCAGGTCATCCCTCTTCTCCCTACCTACAGCTGGAAGCAGCTCTTCTCCTTTCCTGCCTGCACAGTGGCTGCTGCTGGTCACATTCTGATGTGAATCCTGGCAGAAATCTGAGATGGAGCAGGTGGCCCTATGTGTTGCTCCAGGAAGATGTGGTACCAGGAGATGCTGTTCCATCCTGGAACTAAGCCAGGCAAGGAGGGTCAGGTCAGTTGACCACTTCTCCTAATCCCAACCCCCCAATGTGAGAGGTGTACAAGAGATGTTACCTCTCCCCCATGAACCCTAAAGCCTTAAGGATAAGGTAAAGACATACTACAGTACATAGTTAAATTCTTTTAAACAGAATTTGAATTTATTACTCTGAATATTTGGACTGCATTGTTCAGATCGCCATTGAATTCTCTTAAATGAGTAATTTTACCGGGTGTCCTGTATTCAGTAGAGAGAGTATGGTTAACTTACTTCTTGACGAACCCAACCAATTCAGAGAAAAGGCTGAATAAAGTAAAAAGTCACACTCTCCAGAGATGGGAGCTGAGGAGGAGTTCAGGGAGGAAGATGGGAAAGACTATATCTTGCACTTAGCCTTTTTAGTTAACACCTGTGAAATGGAGTAAATGGAGCTCAGAACACTGCAGGATTCCACCTGAAAAAAACCACACAATCCACTTAATACCAACACACATTTTGTTGCATATTAAACATTTTGATATTGACACTGCCTTGATATTAAACATGCCTGGCTGCCATGTATTTATCTGCTGCTTGATGAAACTTTATCCTTTTGTCAAAGGAACCTGTTTTTTCCTGATGAGGGGGTAGATCTGAACAGCTATTGCAAGTGAATAAAACTTTGGAGAACCTTGCATTAAATTATGAATGATTTACATGTGAAGAGTCCATCAGTGTCTATTAGTGATCAGATCTTTCCATTAATGATTTGAAAAAGAATGGTAATCTGAAAAATGTTCACAAAACGTAGGTGGTCTATGGGGAAGATCTTTAGCTATGTAAACAGACATCAATTACACCAGCTGAAGATAAGGTCCACTATTTGTAAACAGCTTATTTCACAAACTCTTAATATGGGTGAACTATTTTTAACATCTGCAATGCTGAAAGAATCTGGACATGAAAGATTTAAATTCATTCTCTTAGTTTATTGCAGAGCAATATGTGTGGTTAATGGTCTTTCAAAGCAGCAGCTATTTCAGTGGTGGCTTCAAACATTCCGATTCTTTTCTTTTTCATTGATGTACATCCCACAGGTGCTCAGTGTTTAGCCCTCCTTGAAATCTGACCTCTGAAAAAGGCAGCAACACCCAGAAAGCAGCAGTTGAATGGATTTATTTTGGATTGTTGCTATGGATACTTACTGCTGATAGAGACAAGATGAAGGGGATGGAGGGATGCAGTGGCGGGGGGGGGGGGGGAGGTGGGGGGAGGGAGAGGAGACAAGTACAAGATATTAGGTTTAGAAAAATCTTTTGCATATCAAGCCAGATTGAATGAATCAGTAAGCTGATCAAGTGTCATGAGCATCTAGATGAGAAAAAATTCCAACTAGTATATTATTTTTAATTCTTGAATGGCATAAATATTTACCACTAAAGACCAACTTCCAGTTACAGGAAACTACAAAAGTCATTTTTGAGTATGGGAGTTCATATCTCTTGTATGGTAGCTTTGAATATGAATTGCATGACTGTCATTATGATTGTCCTAATTTTGGACCCAAATATGGAAATTTCTGCAAAATTCAAAGGGAAAAAAAAGCATGATCTCTGAACTACTCTGAACTACTTCACCCCTGTTCCACAAAGTGGAATAAATTGGCTTCAGATAGATTTGGAGGTTTACATTTCAAAGTGAAACCAGTGCCTTGTTGGGTACAGATAGTGGTCATGGCAAACTCTCTCCAGGGTGTTAGGCATGATATGGTTAACTGTTTGAAGATACCAAACTCACTAAAATCAGTAGGAATTTTATCTGCAAAAGGGACACCAAGCTTAGGTCCAAAAAATACAAAGCAAAGAGGTTGGGGAATGTTTCTTTAGTTGACAGAAAAACAGGGGTTTGGCTAATTACATTTCTGTAAATTTGCTTATTTTAAAGATGACAACTCCTCCTTTCCTTGTAAGGGTTTTTTCCAGGAGAGTTGGATTTTCAATGTATGGGATCAAAGTTTCACCCACACTGAACACTTTTCAAAATACCATCCTAATCTTCTACACTGAAATTAAGAGTTAAAAATGGAAATGATTCCATTCTGGAGTGTTATTAGTGAATAAACTTACTTTATAAACAATTGTACTTGGCTGGATGCAAAGTAATGTATGTGAAGGCAATTAATATGCAGCAAAAATGACACTTAACATGGAAACATTATGGGTTATATTTTAATAGCTTTCACTGTGAACAAAGTAAAGTACCTACATTAGTTGACTTCTGGATGTAGCAGTCTTTGAAAAATCAGACTTCCTCAACAGCTAATTTTGTATATTTCTAATTAGATGAAAGTTCAGCTTCCTGCATTTCTGCAAAAGGTTTTTATTAAAAATTGTAAATCTTAACCTTATTCATCTTGACAAACATAAATATTTAGATACTTTAGCGGGAGATTATTTTTCTCTTGCTCATGTCTTCAATATAGTTAAAAGTGAACAGAGAGCAAGCCATGCCTAATGACATAGCTGGTAGAGCAATGAGTTACCATTAAGGAAAAACATTTGGAGAAAACTCTTATGCTATGTCAACATTACAGAAGTTATATTGGTATGTCTACATTAGAGGTTATATTGGTATAGCTATGACCGCATAACCCTATACCAGTGTTTCTCAAAGTGGTTCATGGGCCCACTCCAGTTTATTTACTTACCAGCTCCACAGCCATGGACCCTTGTGACTTCCAGTGGCTGCGGTTCATTGTTTGCAGCCATGGGGAGTCATGAGAAGCAGTGGGCCGCCGTTTTCTGTGGCTCCCCTTGACTGCAAACAATGAACTGCAGCCAAAGAGAGTCAAGGGGCTCTGTGGCTGCAGAGCCAGTAAGTAAACAAGCTAGAGCAGCCTGGTAGCAGCTTTCTCAGAGTGGGTCTGCAGACCTCTTTGAGAAACACTGGTTTAGACCAAGCCTTTGAACTTGAGCTGATGCTGACCCTGGAGAGATGGAAGTAGCATTGGTCTTTAGCACTGTTTCTGTTCATAGAGAAGCATCGTAACCTCTGGGGTTATTGTACACCTCATTTCAAGGTGTAAGCATCATGTGTATGGCAAATGTATGTAACAAGGTGAGGTACAATTAGCACTAGAATGTAAATGCAGGAAAAGATTCCAAAATGAAATTTCTAGGGGATCTTATCCATGGCCAAATTGTAGCCATTGCTCTGGGGAGCCACCCCTTAATTATTGTAACTTATTTGAAGGGGGTTAGCGTCAAGGAACCCCAGTCATGGACCAGGGCCTCGTTGTGCTAAGCATTGCAAACATGACAAACAGTTCTTGGCCCAAATAATTTGCAATCTGGCTTAAGGTAGAATTAAGAAGTGTTCTCGTGACTCTGAGACTTCTATGTAAGCATACAACATGAAATACAGACGCATTAGTGTTAATCATGGTATAACATGAAATCTGAGAGCTACACTGAGTTATTAGCACCAGTGTGAAAACAGACATCCTTACCAGTGTGACAAATGTGAGACCAGAGGGACAAGGTGGGTAAAGCGGCAATACCTTTTACTGATCCAACTTCTGTTTTGTGAGAGACAAGTTTTCAAGATACAAAACAGCTCTTTGTCAGGTGTGGGAAGCATATAGAGTGTCACAATGCAATATAAGTTGGAACAGAGGGTGGTAAACAAGGCTAAAAAGTATTTTCCATCTCTCTTTTTTTTTTTCTTTATAGAACTGGAAGGGACCTTGAGAGATCGAGTCCAGTCCCCTGCCGTCATGGCAGGACCAAGTACCATCCCTGACACATTTGCCCCAGATCCCTAAATAACCCCTTCAAAGACTGAATTCACAACACTGGCTTTAAGCAGGCCAATGCTCAAACCACTGAGCTATCCCTCCCCTCGTATAAAGCTGTGACACTGAGTACAGTTCCCAGATCTGAAAGAGACCTTTTTTTGTGGTTTAAAAGCTTGTCTCTCTCAAGAAACAGAAGTTCGTCCAATAAAAGGTATTTTCTTTTATTTGTTGTGTCTCTAATAGCCTAGGATCTCTGTGGTTTGTCTCTGAGGCTACGTCTAGACTGCTGGTTTCTTTTGGAAGAAGCTTTTCTGCAAGAGATCTTCCGAAAAAACTTCTTCCGAAAGAGAGCGTCTACACTGCCAAAGCACATTGAAAAAGCGATCTGCTTTTTCGAAAGATAGCATCCATTCAGTGTGGACACTATCTCGCATTAAACTGTGTTTACTATCGGCAGAACGGTCACCAGGGCACCTGTGCTTTTTCCTCTTTCCCGTCCACACACGCCTTTTTCCGAAAGAGCTCTTTTCTCGTAGAAAGAGGATTACCAATGCCGGAAAAACCCCTCTGTTCTTTTGATTTTCTTTCGAAAGAATGCACTTGCAGTGTGGATGTAATTGAAGTTTTTTCCAGAAAAACAGCCGTTTTTCCGGAAAAAAACATCTGTAGTGTAGACATACCCTAATATCCTGGGACCAACAAGCATCATTCACCATTTCAGTGCCACTCCTGCCTATCCTGGGAATCAACTCTGGTTTGCCTATGTGCCTTCCGTAGGAATGGGAACTAGGGATGAAGGATGGGAGGGAGATACTGCATTACCCCATGGCTCCCAGCCCCACACTCTGGGTTCCCAGCTGCTGGTCCCATGCACTGGGGTCCTGGTTTGAGCCTCATATGTTGGAGGCCTCTGCTACTAGCCTCATGCCTTGGGTCCTGGCTGCCAGCTCCACATGTGAAGGCTTTGCTCCTGGCCTCACTTGGGGGTGGACAAGAATAACAAGGATCAGCACTCCCCCTTTTAAAAATATTCTCACACCACTGGCACCTTCACCAGTGTCTGGCCTGCTATCATTTCGATCTCCATCTCTAAGACACACATCACTCTCCAGAGTGTAGCATTCTCTTCTGGGCATGGCCCTCTGGCTGTGCCCCATTCCGTTATCTTAGGCCAGTAGCCGTTAGTCCCACTAGTTGCCTCTGCAACCAACTGCAGTCCAAGGTCCAGCCCCCCATTTCGGGGGCAAATTGTAGCCTGGATCAGCCACTCTCCTCATTGACAAATGGGGTGCAAATGGAGGACCCAGACGGATCCACTATTCTAGGTCCTGACTCAGGGACATTATAGCCAGTAGCCATTTACTGCCCCTCCTCCAAACTCTCATGCATGTTTTCCTGGGACACTTCTCCATAGCCCCAGCACATTTTTGGCCTTCTGTCAGGGTTTCAATCTGGCAACCAATTAGGCTCAAACTCTTACTCTCAGCTATTCTTTCTACCTTACACTACAGGGAGGGATTGCTGTCTCCTTAGCTGAGCAGCCTTCTTATATGGTCCTCCCTGGCTCTGATTGGCTGCTTCATCAAGCCTCCACCCTATTGGGTATCTCAGTATGCCCTTTCCCATTGGTTGGGGGTCTGTGCAGCCTCTCAGAGGGCTGCTTTAACCCCCCTGCAACGTCCTCACAACAACAACACAAACAAAATATCCTCACCAAACATAGACATAATAGCTCTGCCTACAAGTTTGAGATCACTCCGCTTATGGATAAATGCTTTCATGTAAACAGAACGATCATTTCTTTATAGCTGGAATTTGAGTACAGATTTGCAATAGTCATTAAGGCAAAAGAATCTGTACATTTCAGCATTCTAGAAGGAGAAATGAAATGGTATATTATTGAAGTAAATAAAAATTCATATCCAGCCTGTTTTCCATTTAAATCACCATTCCGTTTCGATAGTCTGTCACATGAGGGAATACCAAGACCTATTAGATTACTGGAGTAGATTTTAGTATTGCCACTAAATAAAATGGCTGATAAACAGCTCCCTTGTATATATCTTCCTTTAAAATAGCTACAGTAATTTCTTGAAAATAAGTAAACTTGTCCCTGCTTCTCTGGTTTCCCTCCGTTAAGGGCTCAAAGGAAAAATTGTGATTTGTCATCTGTCTCTGAATAACATAACTGCAGGGTGGTGCAATCCCAAACTAATGGGAAAGCATGTATAAGTAATACCCATTTTGTTTATTCTGCAGGAAAACCCCTAGCATACTGTAGCTAGGCATATGTTTATCACTGTGCCTGACAATGTAAAACAAACCATAAATCAACAGTTTAAGTTTACACTTGAGCATGTTTTATTGTTACTTTAATCTATTCTATAAAGGAAGAAAACCTGTTTTTAATACCTCACTAAATAAAAACAGGTTTCTGTTCTTCTATATGAGTAAGTAAATTTTCATTCCGATCTACACTTTATTTGAAGGCATGTTTGTCACATTATTTACTCTTTTTCTGCTGTGACACTAATTCAACTAAATTCACATGAATTGACCAAACATTCTGTTCTGAAACTTCTGTTAATAAAAAAAATTTAGTCTACAGGTTAACACTTTTACTCAGAAGGGGAGAACTTCAAGTCAGCAAAGTGACAGCTCCACTCTGAAGAGTGATGGTTACATAGACTATGTCTCCCTCCTACTCTGTGTATTCAGAATCTCAGCAGCTTGCTTCAATGACAAAATGAGTGTTCACTATTTTTTTGCTCCTGTGGTTCGGGTACATGCTGCTAAGTAAAGAGCTGGATTCTATTCCTTATGAATCATCCTGTTTACTGTAACAGGGTTGCTTGCTAAACCAATCTGATTAGAGAGTGAGCCCATTTGAGGGGAATCTGTCAATTCCCTATAAAGAGCAAAAGGTGGCTGCAGTAATGGAATGAGAGCTGGGCTTTAGGGGTGATAAAGCTCAGCTGAGAATGGGACAAGATTCTGATTAACCAGGAAGTGACAGAAAGACCCAGAGGTGAGCCCAGACCAGGGAGATGCGGAGCAAAGCCACGGAGGACCCGGGCGGCGGGACCGCGGCGCGTCTGGGCGGTCCTGCCGCCCGCGTCCTCCGCGGCTTTGCTCCGCATCTCCCTGGTCTGCTGGGGGGGGCGGGCCCCAACAGACCAGGGAGACGCAGAGCAAAGCCACGGAGGACCCGGGTGGCAGCACCGCAGCGCTTCTCGGTCCCACCGCCCGCGTCTCCATGGTCTGCTGGGAGGTCTCGCGGATGTCTGTGGTAGAGCAGCTGGGGCGCTGCCGGTTGGTCCCTCAGTGCTGCTCCTCGGTGCTACTGGACCAACCTGGCAGCGCCCCAGCTGCTCTGTCCCAGGCGTGCAGATTCAGCTGCTGTTGAAACTGATCAGCGACTGATTCCAGGAAGCCTGGGGCAGAGAAACTCCGCCTCGGGCTTCCTGTAGTCAGCCGCTGGTCCGTTTCAGCAGTGGCTGAATCTGGACGCCAGTTCCGACTTAAGTACAAATTCAACTTAAGTACAAACCAACAGTCCCTATCTTGTACGTAACCTGGGGACTGCCTGTACTACTAACTGTATTCCATTAGTTTTTCTTTTTATTTCAATAATCCATTTTCAACAGTATTTTTATTTGGCAGACATGATAGAAAAATAGAAAATGAGGAATTATGAAAGATATGAGAACATGCTGTGAAATCAATCATCTACTTCAGTTATATAATTGGTCCCATAATCCTCATGTCATGTGAAAGATGATTCTATCTTTGATACTACTTTTTTTTTTTTTTTTTTTTTACTATCCTAAATCTTCCAAGTGTAGTCTGCGCATTATATTTTCAATTTGACTTTTCCCATAGAGGATCATGCCTCCAGAAGTTTTAATAAATTCTCCCCAAATGCTTCTTTGAAAACAAATTTCATTTCAAATGTAGATAATTTTATCATGGGCTATAAATAGTTAAATTCTTACTATGATGAATGTGGGAATGCCGGTAATATTTTATGAATACATTATGTTCTTTCTGTTTGTGCTATTTACTATATAATACCATGTCTACATATTCCTTGACTGACTCTATCATAGAGGCATCAGTCCCATGAATGGGAAGTGCCTATTGCTCCTCCAGGATCCTTGAAGTAGGGAATCAGTATCATTCCCATTCTACAGATGGGGACTTTGAGGCATAGAAAGGACAACTTGCCAAAGGTCACATGAGAAATCTGTGACAGAGCAGGAAATTGAACCAGCAAACCCCCATATCCCTGGGCAGTCAGCCTTCCTACTCTGCTATATAAGGAAGGGCTACTTGTATGTACCCAGGAAAAGAGTAGTAGCCTCACTTATTTATAGTAAAAAGAAAATCCATGTGTCATTTGCTTTTGACATTTCACCTTTGGCCATGCTCAGTTTACCAGACTGGTTTGTAGTTGGGGGAGGGGAGAGATCCAAGAGGAAAACTGGAAAACAAACTTTGTGGCAGATTTTAAAAGTCCCTGAAAGAAAAGAGAGAAAAAAGAGACAGGCAGAAACTGTGAGAAACAGACTGAACCCACTGGGGTACCTAAAATAAGCAAAGTCCATCCAAGCCTATAGAGAAGACAGGTATGCACATAGACATCTTACTGGGTTTAAAAACATTTTTTTTCTTGTGATTACACAATACTTTCCTTTTGAAAAAGCTCTTTTGGGTCACTGTATTCACCTCTGGTCACAATGCCCAAAGGAGAAAAATTGTAGGTTGCTAAACCTGTTGGTCCTACTGAACAACTGCAGTTACTACACAGAATGCTGTACTCTAAGGCTATGTCTACACTGGCAGCTTGTTGCACAAGAACAGCCGTTCTTGCACAAAAACTTGCGTGCTGTCTACACTGCACAAGTGTTCTTGCGAAAGTAAATTTACAGTATAGCGTTGTAAAACAGGGCTTCTTCCAGAAGAGTTATTCCTCTTCCCATGAGGAATAAGCCCTCTTGTGCAAGAGCTCTTTCACAAGAGGGCAGTGTAGACAGGCAACATGACTTTCTTGTGCAAGAAGCCCCTATGGTTAAAATGGCCATCAGAGCTTTCTTGCGCAAGAGAACGTCCACACTGCCATGGATGCTCTTGCGCAAAAGCACATCTCTTGCACAAAAGTACATGGCAATGTAGACGTGCTCTTGTGGAAGATTTTTTGCACAAGAACTCTTCCACAAAAGAGTTCTTGTGCGAGAAGCCGCCTAAGTAGACGTAGCATAAGGGTATGTCTATACTACAGAGTTTTTTCAGAAAAACGGTTGTTTTTCTGAAAAAGCTTCAATTACGTCCACACTGCAATCGTGTTCTTCTGAAACATTGGTAATCCTCATTCTATGAGTAAGAAGCCTTTTCCAAAAGCGCTCTTTTGGAAAAAGGCATGTCTGGAAGGGGAAGAGAGAGTTCTTTCGAACGAAGAGGGAAGAGGAAAAAGCACAGGTGCCCTGCTGGCCACTCTGTCCATAGTAATCACAGCTGAAATGTGAGATAGCATCCATTCAGTGTGGACGCTATCATTCGAAAAAGCAAATCACTTTTTCAATGCGCTTTTGCAGTGTGGAAGAAGTTTTGGAAGAAGTTTTTCCAGAAGATCTCTTCCAGAAGCTTGCAGTCTAGACATAGCCTAAGAATGGGTGAATTGTGGGATTCCACTGTGAGAGAGGTCCTACACTTTCACCTATCACCTATATGCATATGAAGAAGCCAGAGAGAACCAAAGGTGTAGCTGGAACTATGAAACTGACATTCAACTAATATCTGTGGTATCTTTCTTTCCAAAGAAAATTGACTTAAAGAACAACAAATGGCATTGAAAAAACTTGTACATGATGGACTGGGGTTTAAAACAGGCAAATGTGGCTTCTATAGGGTAAGAATACACTGATTGCACAAGAGCTTATGGTTTCTTCTATAGATATTATTAATGAATAATGCTCAAAGATTTTGCATATAGGGTTATACCCTACAAATAAGTCTTAAACAAAAAGTGAAAAATCATGTAATTGAAGTCAGTGTTTAACATAACAGAATGACTATATGTTAGTTTGAAGGGCAAGGCTTTTTGTGGGTTAAAGTATTCTCAGAGTAAGGAAGAAAACTAAACAAAATTTTATATTAAAGACTGTATTAAAGATTGATAAGGAACACATTTGGGAGCTGCATATGAATTTTTAATGGGTAATGGAAAAAATTATTGAAACATCAGACTTCATCTGTAAATAAAGCACTTGCAACCCATTTTTCACAATGTTGCCGAACAAAGTCCAAAGGCATTTCTGTAGTTTAGAAATCTTCTGTGTACCACAGTGTTTCAGTCAAAAACTCTGACCACTAGAATCTTACTTTTAAAAGCCTTTTATTAAAGTAACTGTGGCAATGCTAATTTGTATGATGTCTAGGGAGCAAGCACAAATCTTTGGAACAAGACTGATCTTCCTGTGTTTTTTTTCTAATAAACTGGGAGAACTCTAAATAATTAACATAAACAAATGAAAACTAATTTGCTAATTTTTAATGTTTACCCAATTGTCTGATACATGTTAATGAATAATTTACAAGTCAGAAATGAATATAAAATTAAAATATTTCTCTGTAGGGTGTACTGTAAGTGTTATCATCTGCATATGCTGCCTAGCTGACTGCTAATGTATAAAAAGTAACCCCAGAGAAAATGCCATTCATCAAGAACCAGGCTATAATAAAAAAGAGCTGCAGACTCCAGAGGTTTTACTATTTCCATATAGACCTAGGATCATTTGTCTGAGGCTGTTTTTTGAATTATTCATATAAACCAAAGCTTTTTGCTTTCAGAGATTGAATGCGACCAGCTTCCATCGTATGGTTTCACATGCTGCTTTTTTGTTTGCATTTTAGTTTTTTTATAGGATATCTTTTATTCAAAGACACTGCTGGATACCGCATGTTGATATTGAGGTTTCCCATAGCAAATAAGGGAGCTGTGGCAGGGAGAGCCAGGAAAAATCAGGGAACGTAGTAATCTTAAAAGCTAATAAACCTTGAAAATAGTTTTAAATTTTTGCTTTCACATTGGAGTACTATCATTAAGAAAAACATATATAATTTAAGATCAAAATGCTAACTAGTAGTTACATGACTCTTTAGCACCTTGACATTTAAAATCTTTATGTAATAATTTGCAACATTATTATAGTGGATCAGACCAATGGTTCACATTCCTGTCTCTTTCACTGGTAATTTTTTTACTTTTTCCCTATGCCCAGAGTTTACCAAGGGTGCAATGCTGTATATTAGAGCAGTTTTTAAACTAAGGACTGGGGGAAAGCTGATGGGTGTAGAGAATCACGTGGATCAGACAGAGACATCTCTTAGGAGAGGGTCTGTTAATAGAGATTCTCTATGTTCTAGTCAGGAGGAGAGGATGGATGTATGGGTCAGATCAGATGAGACACAAATGAAAAAGAGTCTAATACATCAGGAAATGGCAGACAGGTAAATAGTGACAAATTACTGAAGTGCTTATATACACATGCTAGAAGTCTAAATAATAAAATGCGTGCACTAGAGTGCCTCTTTTAAAAGGAGAATATTGATATAATAGACACCACGGAAACTTGGTGGAATGAGGACAATCAATGGGACATAGTCATATCAGGGTACAAAATATATAGGAAGCACAGAACTGGTCCTGCGGGTGGGTGAGTGGCTCTATATGTGAAAGAAAATATAGAATCAAATGAAATAAAAATCTTAAATGAGGCAAAATGTTCCATAGAATCTCTCTGGATAGTAATTTCTTTTTCCAATAATAAGAATATAGCAGTAGGGATATATTACCGATCATCTGATCAGGACAATGATAGTGACTATGAAATGCTAAGAGAGATTACAGAGGCTATCAAAATAAAAAACTCAATAATGGTGGGGGATTTCAACTATCCCCATATTGACTGAGTACGTCACCTCAGGATGGGATGCAGAGATCAAATTTTTTGATGCCTTAAATGACTGCTTCTTGGAGCAGCTGGTTCTGGAACCCACAAGGGGAAAGGCTATGCTTCATTTAGTCCTAAGTGGAGCACAGGATCTGGTCTAAGAGGTAAATATAACTGGACCACTTGGAAATAGTGACCATAATGTAATAAAATTTAATATTCCTGTGGTGGAAAAAACACCTCAGCAGCCCAACACTGTGGCATTTAATTTCAGAAAGGGGAACTACACAAAAATGAGGAAGTTAGTTAAACAGAAATTAAAAGGTAGAGTGACAAAAGTAAAATCTCTGCAAGGTGCATGAAAACTTTTTGAAGACACCATAATAAAGGCCCACCATAAATGTATACCCCCAATTAAAAAACAGAGTAAAAGAACCAAAAAAGTGCAACCAACTTAACAACCAACTAAAAGAAGCAGAGACAAATAAAAAGACATCTTTTTAAAAAGTGGAAGTCAAATCCTAGTGAGGAAAATAGAAAGGAACATAAACACTGTCAAATTAAGTATAAAAATATAAGAAAAGCCAAAAAGGAGTTTGAAGAACAGCTAGCCAAAAACCAGCAAAAAAAATTTAAGTACGTCTGCTAAACAACCAGTGGGTCCCTTGGATGATCGAGATGCTAAAGGAGCACTCAAAGGCTTTGTCTACACTGCAGGGTTTTTGTGCAAGAAGCTTTTTGTGGAAAAGTGTGTCCACACCTCAAAAGCGCATCGCAAAAGCGCACCCACGCTGCATGGACACTTGTGCAAGAAAGTTCTGATCGCCATTCACAGAATGGCAATTTTTCTGATAGGCTCTTTTTGTGCAAGAAATCTCTGTTGAGCGTTCATACACACCTTTTTTCACAAGAGCTGTAGCATAAAAAGGAGTTATTTCTCATAGGGAGAGGAATAACTCTACCGGCAAAAACCCTCTGTTCTGTCGATTTACTGTATTTTTTGTGTGTGTACAAAAACACGCTTGAGGACACTCCACCGGTTTAAAAACCTTGTAGTGTAGACATAGCCAAAAATGATAAAGTAATTGCAGAGAAGCTAAATGAATTCTTTGCTTCAGTCTTTACGGCAGAGGCTATTGGGGAGATTCCCAAACCTGAGACATTCTTTTTAGGTGAAAAATCTGAGGAATTGTCCCAGCTTGAGGTGTCATTAAAGGAGGTTTTGGAACAAATTGATAAACTTAACAGTAACAAGTCACTAGGACCAGATGGCTTTCACCCAAGAGTTCTGAAAGAACTCAAATGTGAAATTGCGGAACTAACTACTGTGGTTTGTAACTTATCCTTTAAATCAGCTTCTGTATCTAAATGACTGGAAGTTAGCTAATGTGACACCAATATTTAAAAGGGGCTTTAAAGGTGATCCTGGCAATTACTGATTGGTAAGTCTAATGTCAGTACCGGGCAAATTAGTTGAAACTATAGTAAAGAATAGAATTGTCAGACATATAGATAAATATAATTTGTTGGGGAAAAGACAACATGGTTTCTGTAAAGGAAAATCATGCCTTACTAGTCTACTAGAGTTCTTTGGGGGAGGAGGAGTGTCAACAAACATGTGGACAAAGGAGATCCAGTAGCGATAGCATACTTAGATTTCTAGAAAGCCTTTGACAAGGTCCCTCACCAAAGGCTCTTAAGTAAAATAAATTGTCATGGGATAAGACAACTTTTTATGCATTGATAACTGGTTAAAAGAAAGGAAACAAAGGGTAGGAATAAATGGTAAGTTTTCAGACTGGAGAGAGGTGATGAGTGATGTCCCCCAAGGATCTGTCCTGGGACTAATCCTGTTCAGTTTATTTATAAATTATCTAGAGAACAGGGAAAACAGTGAGGTTGCAAAATTGCAGATGATACCAAACTGCTCAAGATAGTTAAGACCAAAGCAGACTGTGAAGAGCTTCAAAAAGATCTCACCAAACGAAGTGAATGGGCAACAAAATGACAAATGAAATTTAATGCTGACAAATGTAAAGTAATGCACATTTGAAAAAATAATCCCAACTATACGTACAATGTGATGGGGACTAATTTAGCTATAACTACTCGAGAGAGATCTTGAAGTCATTGTGGATAGTTCTCTGAAAACATCCACTCAGTGTGCAGCGTCAGTCAAAAGAAGCAAATAAAATGTTAGGAATCATTAACCAAGGGTTAGAGAATAAGACAGAAAATATCATATTGCCTCTATATAAAATCATGGTACGCGCACATCTTGAATACTGTACAGATATGATCTCCTCATCTGAATAAAGATATATTGACATTGGGAAAGGTTCAGAAAAGGGCAACAGAAATTATTAGGGGTTTGGAACGGGTCCCATATGACGAGAGATTAGAAAGATTTGGACTTTTCAGCTTAGAAAAGAGGAGACTAAGGAGGGATATGATAGAGGTCTATACAATTATGACTGGTGTGGAAAAATTGAATAGGGAAAGGTTATTTACTTGTTCCCACAATATAAGAACTAGGGATCACCACATGAAATTAATAAGCAGCAGGTTTAAAACAAACAAAAAGAAGTTTTTCTTCATGCAGCGCACGATCAACCTGTGGAACTCTTTGCCAGAGCATGTTGTGAAGACCAGACCTTGAACAGGGTTCAAAAAAGAGCTAGATAGATTCATGGAGGTTAGGTCCATCAATGGCTATTAGCCAGGATGGATAGGAATGGTATCATGAGCCTCTGTTTATCTGGAAATGGGAGACTGGGGAGGGATCACATGAGGATTACCTGTTGTGTTCACTCCCTCTGGGGCATTTGGCATTGGCCACTCTCGGTAGACAAGATACTGGACTAGATGGTGCCTTGGTCTGACCCAGTATGACCATTCTTATGTTCATATATATTTATTAGGAAGTGGAGATGAAGCAAGGAAACTTCTTCCTGAACTTGCGTTCAGAAGCATGAGGACTGATTGTCTTCCAGCATGGATAATCACTAATGTTGGTTGTAATTAGCCAGCTATAGAGTTGTGAGTAGATGATTGCTTGAAGTAGTGAATTCCACTGACACGCTACATGCTCTGTGTAATGTTTTCTTGATCTAAACAAAACTTTAAGATTCCAGTGATGTTTCATTTAAGGCTGAGGTGGCTCTTTACAACCTGACTTACAGTGAAGAAAAATTCCTTCTACTTTGCCCTTTTTAGATTTCTACAAGTCACTTGTTCTATACATTAGGCACTATGGCCTCAACTTCCTTTAAGGAGGCAAACAATAACATTTATAGCTGGTGTAAAGGCGTCAATGTTCCCTGGTTTTATAGCTGGAGTAAAGGCACCAATGCTATATGCTTTCACCTCACTTTGCTTTCTCACACCTGGAAGCATAAAGAGCAGCTCCATGCCTTAGAATTTTTTCTTTTCCAGCTTTCAAAAGAATGAAGAGCTGAGAGACAAGGGAATAGAGGAGCTGGTAACTAGGTAAGAGAACAGTGGAGGCTCTTCCATTGGGGCACCTGAGAAGCTGTCCTACTAAGCAAATGGATTAACTTTCAGTTCAATTCTGTATGCCATTCACAGGAGATAATTTGACAGGATTGATCTTGCAGGTGAAGAATGGATGTGATTCTTATGCCTCAGACTAAATAAACTGAATCTACAGTCGAGTAATGAGCACTACAGCAGCAGGACTTTGCTGAGCAGAGCCTTGTTAAGCACATTCCAGTATTATCACAAAGCAATGAGAACAGAAGGCTCAGCGCTGCTCCCTTATATCTTGTAAGCCACAACACAATACTGAGAATCTATTGCAAAAGTGGTCTTGAATAGTACTCATCTGCAGATTACACTGGCAACATTACATTGTGCCATTTAAAATGTTGGCTCAAAGCTGATGGAACCCATAATAAGAGGTTTGCCCTCTAATTCAAACAATTAAGGCTCATGCTTGTAGACCCTATTTAGGAAAAGACTTAAGCACAGTGTAAGTCCAGTCCCATTCAGGACAGCATTTAATCATGTATTTAAATCTTACTAGCTTGAAGGGATGTAGACAGGTGCTTAAGTGTTCTCATATATGAAGACTTCCTTGAATCAGGTCCCTAAATGAGAATCTCCTGAATTCAAATCCAGTTTGGGTCAGTTGCACTTGTACTGAGAATGAGGGGGAAGGACAGAATGGGAAAAAAAATATTTTGGCTTCAGAAACCCCATAATCAGGTCACAGGGTAAGCTAGGGCTATGTCTTCACTGGTGCGATCTTGCTCCAGAAGTATGCAAATGAGGCTAAGCATGGAATATTGCCGAGCCTCATTTGCATATCTAATGAGCTGCCATTTTTGCAGAAGAGGCTCTTGCACCAGAAGGAGCTGTCTACACTGCCCCTTCTTGTGCAAGAAAAACCCTCTTGTGCAATGCCATTATTCCTGAAAATAATCAGCGTAACGGAAGTGTGCAAGAGGGTTTTTCTTGCACAAGAAGGGGCAGTGTAGACAGCTCCTTCTGGCGCAAGAGCCTCTTCTGCAAAAATGACTTACTCTTACTTGTATGAGAACTTTTTTTTCATCCCTGTAAAATCTGACAGATCCACCTGCGTTACTACTTCAGTGGTATGTTATGATGATAGCAAGAAACTTGCAAGTATAAAAGAAAAGTGATGTTAGAGGTTGGGTTGTTGAGGTTAAGTGACTGCAGGACTGCTGAGGATTCTTACTGCACTCAAATATAAGCCATTTATTACTTTCTCCACTTTAAGTTTTGTCTGAATAGCATCTCAGTATATTTGACTGAATTCTAAAATTAAGTTTAATACAACCCTAATCTCTTGTGCTATTCATCCATATTTCCTGGATTGTAAATTGTATAGCTTGTCTCTCGTGAGCATGGTCTGTAGTATGCTATGCAGTTTTGAGTTAAGTAGTTAAAATATTTCAGAGGTGAAGCTCCCTACTGAGAGGCACGAACAGCAAAAAAGGCTTACAAGTTCTTCTGCCAGAGGAGGTTTGTCCCTTTTTTATTTCTGGCAAGTAACTTCAGAGTATAACTAACTGTGTAGGCATCAAAATTCTCAACTACTGTACATCTCCCCACAACCATCCGTTTGTGCTCCTTCCTTTCTCACCCACTACTATGCCAGTCTGGCTCACTTCTCTGACAATTACAAAGATTGCAGTAGAAATTCAGATTAGTCTGCTCTCTCAAAAGTTGACTTAGTGATTTAATGGTACAGACTCAGGCCCTCCAGCAGGGAATGGCAAGGGGGGCAGAGTGGGCAACTGCCTCAAGACCTGGCGATTCAAAAGGGCCCTGGGTTCCCAGCCGCTGCTGCTGCTAATTCGGGTGGTGCTTAATGGCTAGCGGCTGGGGGTGGTGGTATGAATGGCTAGTAGCATGGTATGAACAATGTTGAGGGCTGACTGCCCTGGCCACACCCCTTCTGGGAGTGCAGAGCCTCCCACTTTGTCAGCTTCCTTGTACAGACCTTCACTTGAGTTAAAAATACACCCTTTCACTTCCAGAGTATTAAATTTCATCCTCAGGGTTAGAAAGGTTAGAGAAATTACAGGAAAATAAAGCCACATACCATTCCACATTTCTAAAAGTTACTATTAAAGCAGTAAAATCATGAAGCTGTTTCATTTTGAACTAGAAACTTTTTCTGTTTTGAGAAATGGTTATTTTCCTATTGGTAGTCAATTTATTTAAGGAGCAAAATAAATGGAAAACATCTGGTATTGTGAGGTGGTGATTATGAGGAAAGGAAGAAATGTACAGATGGGATCCTATTGTATTGATATTGAAAAGTACTTTGATATTTTTTGAAAGATAAGATTTAGGGATTTAGGTGCCTAAATCCTATTGAAAGTCACTGGGAGTTGGTTAATTACTTTAGGCCCCTTTGAAAATCCCACCTGCCTGAAATATTTCAAAAATTCCCTAAGGCTCCAATCAGGATCTGATTCCCATTGTGCAAAGCACTTTATAAATATGTTTGAAAATTCAGGGTCTGTCCCAAGGAGAGATTTAAAGAACCATGTTGGTTTAAATTAAATCCAGCATCGGGTCTGAAAAGTAGGGGAAATTGCCTGCCCTTTAAAATAATTTCTCAGTCTAAAAATGTCTTGAATAAGAGCCAGCCCCCCACAGATGATAAACCAGGACACTTTGTTTCATGAAGTTTATGCATGATGGATTTTAGAACCTAATACTGAAAGGTAGGAAGCCCCAAAGTGCAAAAATTTACCTCATTGTATCTTTACAGGTTTCACTCTCTTCACTATTTCCTCTACCATGAAACCACTGACTGCTTAGAATCTAACAGCACTTCAAATGATATAATAGAAGTAATCTGAACATTTAGTGGCAATAGAAATTTAGCATAATGTATTGAGTAGCTAAATCCTAGCTTCGTTAATCAAAAATATTTGTATACTTTTTGTGCTATTTAGTAACTGTCATATGGTGCTCTTAATGGAAGAAAAATTCCACATGGTTTATTTTCCAGTGAACAGGATGTCCTACAGTTGGAAATTAAATTAATTTTTATACAGAAAATTAGATAGGTGGATTAGATGCGTATGTTTCCTCCTAAACCTGTTACTTTCCATAATAGCTGTAGGATTCATTTAACTGTAGCCAAGATATTAAAAAGGCAGCTAAATACTGCAGTAATTTGCCTCTGAGACTAATCAGTGTCCAGCTTTTTATATGACATGTTAAATTATACAGAGATTGTAAAGAGATCTCAGTAGATTGAACAATTATATTAATGACTATTAAGTGATTAACTATGGATTCAGTGCAGTAAAAATTAGATTATTTCACCTTTGAGACAGACAGGTAGTAAAGAGATTCCATATGACTGTTTAGCATGGTTTGTATTATAGCGATCCCCAATAGTGCAGCAGAAGTTAAGGGTGTATTAGCATTTCTTCTATAATCACCAGTTTTGTATCCTGCACTTTGGACATTTCAAATTGCTTTGCAGTTAAATGGGTGTGTTTATTGTTTCATAGGTAACAATTAAATAGAACATTTAGTTAAATGTTTATGAGACACTGTACATTTGGAAAGTGTTTTACCAAACACCTAAGCTCTGCCTCAATGAATTTATAATCTAGGTCTAATTGAATATGCTGGTGAATAACATGTATCCCCTCATTGTCAATGCATGTTAATATACCCTTTGTAAGATGCTGATATGACAGAAGGAAAAAATGAATCCCAAATCACACTGTTAAGTTATGTGCAAAATTATTTATTGTGTTTGACTGTTGTATTTTTTATTATGATAAATAGGAAAGCCAATAAACCATCATGGTCCCACACAGTGACGGTAATATCCAGTCACCAGGAACAACACAGCTATGCTAAGAACACTACAAAGAGGATTGAGTGCATTGTAGTTCTCTGTACCATCCTGTCTAAATACTAGATATCAATGTCATTGCAAAATTATACAGAACTGAAACTTGTTATCTATTTATAGATAGATATAGATATACTGTTGACTTTAGAAAAGTAAAAGCTTAAGTGTTTCCTTTTTGTATCTGAGTGAGAACCTGTGCAATTAGAGTTATGCTTGTGTCCCCTTAAAAGCCTCTCTTTATTTGGAGACTACACTATGAAAAGATGTCAACAGTAACAAACCATTTCTTATCATCAAACTAAAATTTCTACTTTGAAAAGGCTTTGGTTGGTAAAACTCTTTGTCCATGGCACAATTAAAATCAGGGCCTGCAGTAGCTAGTGTGCACTTAGAATAAACAGCTATTGCAGTTGATGAAATTATTCACTTTGTAATGCTTCTGCCTCAAATACTCAGGTACCATAGAAACAATCTTTATATAAGAGTCCAGTAATGAGTTGCTGAGAGTATTGAATGAAGGACCTTGCGTATCCAAGTGCCTCAGATAGCTATGTGACCAGAGACAGATTTGTTATGTGGCCTTATTCTATCAGTCGGTAAAGTGATATGCAAACCTACTTCCCAGGAATGGTGAAGCTGTGTTTGTAATGAACTGGGAAGTCCTTTTGATTAGATGCTATATAAATGCAAAGCATTAGTATCTACTTTGCAGGATGTTGTCTTGGAAGCAGATTATGAACAGCATCACTCAGAACAGACATAGTGCAGTGATAGTGCCATAAGGTTTTTCCATTTAGCAGGACTATTTTCCTGTTTAAGCATCTCTTTGTAAAATTGTTTGCAGAGGCATTGATATCTATGGGTAAAGAGTTTTTAGATGCGGAATATTTAATGTACCTAGATGCAATCATCCAATGTGAGCAAGATAAGTAGGAAATGTAAAACTGGGGACAAAAAGTGAGGCATTTGTGTTTCTAACAAGCACAGATGTGACTGACACTTATTAATGAGTGGTGGATTGAATCTTTAGGGTTCCTTCAGACTTATAGTTCTTTGAGTGCTTGCTCATGTCCAGGGCTCGCCAAGCGGCAGTGAGCCCCGCTGCCAGCCACCCGGTTCTGCGAACTGCGCGTGCACAGATCACACGGTGCCGGCTGTGCTGACTTATAATCTACTCGCCACAGGCAAGTACTTGCCATGTGCAAATATGCGTACTTGCCATGTGTGCAAGTGCTGGAAATTTTTCCTCTAGCAGTACCTGTAAGGGAGTGCCTTTAGTGACCCCTGTAGTGGCACCTTTCTGGCATGGTATAAGGGATGCTGTGTGCTTGCCCCCCACTCATCCAGTCCTCTGGATTTAAACGTTGTGCAAACAGTCTATGCTGATTAGAAGCTACCTGTGCTGTCTAGGTGAGATTCATGTCAGCCACAGATGCAAAATCTGCAAGTCCTTTAAGCCCAGGACTTTGAAGAAGCAGGATGTTTGACTTCGAGCACTCCTCATGGAGTCAGCTGGCACTGGCAAACTGATCAGAGGCAACACCGGGCACTGAGGGATCAGCATGTGGCATCCAGACAGTACTGCCCACTAGTCGGCAGCGAAGAACCAAGGAGGGCAACAAGGAGACACTACCCCTGTCCCATAAAAGGGGACAAGGCAGCAAAGGAGTGCAGACCCATGTCAAGTGGCTCAGTCTCCATTGAGCTAACTTGGCCCAACTCAGGCAGAGGGAAGCATCTCTGCTGACTTCGTTCCACCCTCTCCAAACAGTGGAATTTTAAGTCTCATCATGCCAGAGACCCTGCAGGCCACAGAGGAGATGCTATCGTTGCCATCACCAGCATCCTAGGCCTCTGTGACTTCATGTTCCATGCAGTAATCTGCATTTGGCATGGCAGGATCCCCTCAGCATTGGCAGTGGATTCCAGACTGGGAAGGGTGCAAGTGATAGCCAGGATACTGACAGAGACAGGTAGGTTGGCCTCACTAACCCTTCTCAAGCTATCGGGCTTGGTCCTATAGCACTGGGGTTCACAGCACTGACCGGTGCGGATGCACAGATTCTCACATGTGCATACTCCATAACACCATAATGGATCCATAATACTTCAGTGCCATAACACCTTGGCACCACTGTGATAACTCTCCATATGAGTGACACAGTCTCATCCAAGGGCGCCCCTCTTCTTGGCTGTCACCCAGATAAGGGTACCATTAACTATCCGTTTCTGGTTCCATGTTGTGCTCATGGCACTGTTTGAGAAGCACTAGGCATAGACCAGTGGCCACAGGCGGCCACCGATTTGTCACCCGCAGCCAGTCCAGGGGTAGCTGGGCTCAGAGGGAGTCCAGCTCTTATTTGTTCACTATCTTAGCATTTCCAGGAGGCAGATAATAGTGCTGGTGAATTAGAGAGACAAGATGGGTGCTATGATATATTTTATTAGACCAGCTTCTTTTGGTGAGAGAGAAGCATTAGAGCCACACAGCTGCAGGGCTCTGTGCCAATGGATGCTCAGGCAAACCTTCTGGCGGCCCATCAGTGACTAACCCTGACAAACCACAAGCAGCCCATGGGCCAGAGATTCCCCAGCCCTGATTTAGGAGATCTCGTACTGGGTGACAAGGAACTTAATAGCCTTTATAGAATGTTAATCTTCAAGCAGTACCTGGAGTATAAGATCTTCAATCTGCCGATAAAATCGGTTGTCCTGTAATCAGATGAGTAACAGCCTGTGTTAAGCAGCTCAAATTCCCTGTTAGCTGATAGCGCCTTAAATGTTTCCAAGTTTGAGCAGATTGTGATCATGTTTCTATTGCCGTCACAAGCTGGGAAGTGATGATGTACTTTTGAGGACCCATGTTCAGGATATGTCCACGAGGAGTAATGGTAGTTCAAATTAGGATCTTTAATTTGAACTACCTACTCTGTGCCACGTGTAGCCGCGGGCCCGGAGTTTGGAATAAGGGGGATTTAAAAATGGCGGCGCCTGGGAACATGCAAATGAAGCCCGGGATATTTAAATCCAAGGCTTCATTTGCAACTCCACTTGCCCTAATTACCCTACCTAGCTCGAACTAACGAGCTAGTGTAGACATACCCTCACTGCTTAATACTATAGCCGATGACACAGCTTCAGTCATATAAACTATTGTTGCATATGGGGAGGTTCTCTTGAGTGGAAAGCCTATTTCAGAAGATTTATTTCAAGTGAGAATGCTTGAATTTTGTTTCAGTACCTGATTTGGCTACAGCTGGCATAGTTCTTCAATCACATGATTGCACTAGAGCCAGCAGAGAAAAACAGAAAAACTACAGCACCAGATGAATGTTTTCCCTGCAAGATGCATGCTCTGAGTATATTAGGCCACATACTACAGTGTGAAAGTTATCCTACATGCTCCAGACACCTTGGAAAGAGAGTAGTTTTCTTCTAATCTTGGATAAAGTGTAGTCACTGCTCAATTCAGAAGAAAAAAACCCAGCTATTACTGTTATATCTGGCCTGTTCCTTTGAATAGAGTGAGATAGTTACTTACCGGTTCCTTTGGAAAGCTGAGTCAGAGTCTGGCAAGATTTATTCTGCTGAGCAGCATGTTTTTAATATTTGCTGATCTGCATTAGCAGAGACCATTGGGGATGGCAGGCCTAGCCAGTGCTTTTGATCCACTGATGCTCATTGTTTATTTAACAGCAATGTCAGACAGTTATAAACAAATGTAAAGTTTACTAACTTTCATCTGCCTTTCTACCTTCGATTCCCCCACTACGTACACTTTATGCATATGTTGGGAGTAGAGGAAGAAAGGTTTATGGCAGCAATTTTTATAAGTGAATATTTTTAAATGGGTAAAGTGGAGATTTGTCTTACTCTGCCATAATTTAAGTTTTTTAAGTGATTTTGATCAATGATTCATGAACATATAGTGATGCTAGAGGATTTACCTGGTCCTTGTGGGGGCTCAGATTAGAGGGTGGGGAGGTGCAGCAGTCAGGGAAGGGGCTGGAAAGTGGAGATGGTACTGATGCTTTATAATATGTGTATGTGCAGGAGCCAATGCAGAGTTTGGGGGGCTCACAGCAGAGGGATGTGCAGAAATCAGCAAAGGGAGGGCTCAAGGCACAGGGCTGGAAGGTTGAGGGGAGCTTCCTGGGGCTAGCTGTGGAGGCCAAGGTGGCACTGCTCCAAGTGCGGCTCCTCCATAGGGGCCGGGATTGTGCTGCCCTGGTGGCTTCTCTGGAAGGGGTGGGAGTGGCAGTTCATCCCATGCAGCTGGAACTGTGCTGCCCAGCCCCCATGGCCAGTGGTTCCTGGAAGGAGGGGAACTTTCCACCTCCCGCAGCCAGCCAGCCTGCTTAGCTGCTCCTCAGAATCATCCTCCCTGGCCTCTACTTGGAGGGGAGGCTGGCCCCCTGGCCTGTACTCATGGCGGGGGGTGGGCAGAGCTGGACCACAGTTCCCTGCCCCATAGCATTTCCTTGGGGGAGGTGGGGGAGGCAGAGCCAGGCTGCAGTTTCTAGCCCCTCAGGAATCTCTTGGGGGGATGGGCTGCCCTGCCTGGGGCTGCACTCCTGGGCTCTGGGGTGGTCCTAGGGGGCTGTGGTGGTGGGGCCAGTGGCCAGCAAGTCTGCCTCCCTCCCTCTAGCACTGTGGCTGAGGACCAGGAGGGGAGGGTTTGGGGGTAGGAGGACAACTTACCTGTCCAATGGCTGGCAAGATGATGAGTCTGGCCCCAGCTGACCACTGTCTTGCTGGTGCAGCTGCCCCCCTCCAGTGGTCAGTTAACAGTATCGCTGTCCTCTGATCAGATGCCTCCCTTTCCATGTTATGGAAAACAATCCCACTCCAGTTAGGATAAGAAGAAGCTGCATAGCAAATGTGGTGGTTCTAGCTCTTATATAGGAGTGTTGGCGGGTTTCCTCGTACCCGAGGGTCACCCGGCCGTGTCCCTTAACGAACCCACTTAGCCTGTTAAGTTTCTTATCGGTTCATTACCGTTCACTTTCGCTATAAGTGCGCCGAGGTTAACTATCCTCCCACCCAATTAGCATCAATTGGCCTGACGGTCCGCTGGGGGCAAGGGGGTTCGGGCCCGCCCTCGCTCCGAACCCCGACCCAGGGCCCTAAAGTCCGGATCTAGCGGGGGGGTGGGTGTCAAGAAACCCCTAAACTCCCCCGCTCTCGGGGTCCACTCCCCCGCCCTGGGCCACTTCTTCCCCCCCCGCATTGGAAGACGCGTGGTCTGGGGACTCCGGGGTTAGGTCTCACCCCAAGGCCTCCACAGCCCGAGGAGCTCTGCTGGCCGCTTGCCCCGTGTTCCGCACCCTGGGGATTCCCCCCCACCTGTTGTCCCGGCTGCTCCTTTTAAACCCCCCTCCTCCATGGCTTCTCTCCTGACGTCCTCTTCCCACGCCACTTCCAGGTCGCGGGATAGTGACGTCACAAGTGACCTCACACCGGCCGGCTCCCGGATGTCCTGCCACTGCCCCGCCACCCGGCCGCGGGTTGCGGACCCCGTCACTGCCCGTCCGGGACTTTTCGCGGCGCCTTGCCCCCGTGCCGCCGCGTCACCGCCCTTCGAGCTCAGCGGGGGCCCGGCGGCTTCCGGAGGGGGCGGGTCCGACCCGCCACAAGGAGGTATTCTTGAACAAATGGACTCATGGATGGACAGATGCAAATTTCCAAAATATATAGATAGATTTCATTTACCCCTTTTGATTCTACAGCTCAGACATTTACCTCAAAAATAGTGCAATCAAGATTAAATGTTACATAGTGTGTTCTCTTTGGTTTTATGTTGTCACTCTATTGTAATATTTGTCACCAAGTTTTATGCAAACCTGTTATTGCTTCACTCCCTCTCCTCAACACCCATTTGGCTGTTGCTTTCAGTAGTGCATCAATTACAGAGTAATACAGTTCTAAAGTGGATTAATTTTGTTTGGTTTTCTTAGCAAAAGTTAAAAAGCTGGTGTATTCTCAGAGCACTATTACTGAAAGACATAGATTCCTCTTTTAAAAGGCTTTTTTAACATGGCTCTGAGTAATACTTCAAGCTTTTCCGAACTGTTGCAACTATGGTATAATGCACTATACTATGGATTTTTTCCGGGATACCAGAGGTATCCTGGGAATACTCTGCTGTGTCCATGGAACATGTCTCCTCTTCTGCTTTTTTTTTTTTTTTTTTTTTTTTTTTTTGCGGAAGAGCAGACGCGCTCTTTTGGAAGCCCTGTCTTTCTCCTCCCAGTGTAGATGGGCCAAATTTTGGAAAAGTCTCTTCTGAATGCAAATTTTCCAATAGATCATTGTAGCGTAGACAAAGCCATAGTAGAGCAATGGTATCTGTTTAGCAGATGCAAACAGAGATTTATTTTATTTATTTTAATGCTAGCAAAGCTGAAAGAAAGTGAGGACACTATTTTATTAATTTCATAGAAAATGGAATTTAGATTTCAGAGAGATACATGTGATAAATAATTGCTAAATTTCCAGACCATTGGTTTTCATTTAGACATAAGAGAATTCCAACTTTGACCTCAAAGTTGATAACAATGACAAATTAATAGAATTATTCGTGCCCGTGCTTGAAGCTCCCCAATAGGATGTAGTTTATTATGCTAAGTGCTATACATACATGGTGATAGGTGCTGTATGTAGACGCCTATAACATGAAATATGTGGCAGAATGCAGGTGAAACCAGGTCCATAGACCTGGTTCAAAGGGGGAAGTTGCACCAGAGTCTAGTGATACAAAAGTCCTGGAGCTTCTGGCCTTTTAATTTGTGGCCAGAGCCCAGACAGCAGTAAGAGCTGTCTGAGGGAGGTGGTGCGCTTTCAGGGTAGTGCTGAGGGCTGCCTAGCCCTAGCCCTGCCCCTTCTGCCCAAGGCTATTCCCCTCCTGGAAGCATGGAGTAAGCCCCATGGGGCCCGGTGAAGCTGTCGACCCCACTGGATGAAACAAATCAAGAGACTGACTATTTTAATTAATGCATTATTTTTTAAAAGAGCATTATCAGTATAAACCCATGTCCTCTGAAATGGTGGCTGAGGCATGAAGGGGCATACAAATATTTAGCATATCTGGCAGTAAATACCTTGCAACTCTGGCTACAAATGTGTCATGCAAACACCTGTTCTCACTTTCCTGTGACACTGTAAATAAGAAGCAGGCAGCAATATCTTCCATCACTGTAAACTAACTTGTTTGTCTTAGCAACTGGCTGAACAAGAAGTAGGACTGAGTAGACTTGTAAGCTCTAAAGTTTTACATTATTTTGGTTTTGAGTTCAGTTATGTAACCAAAAACAATCTACAGGTATAAGTTACTCTTTCATAGTAAAGAGTTTGTACTTCAGTACTTGTATGATCAAATGAAAAATGCTGTTTCTTTTATCATTTTACAGTGCCTATGTTTGTAATATAATAATATAAAGGGAGCACTAGACATTTTGTTTTCTGTGTTGCAATTGAATTAATATTGAAAATGTAGCAAAACATCCACAAATATTTAATAAATTTAACTTGCTATTCTATTAACCATGTGATTAATTGTGATTTTTAAAAAAAATGATTAATTATTTTGAGTTGATCACATGAGCTAACTATGATTAATCAGCAGCTCTGGTTAAAACATGAGCAATCCATAGCATGAGTCAATTGCTTAATGGCTACTGCTCCCATAAGTGTCTAATTTTTCAGTTAGAGCTCAAGAAATCTTGCTTGCAGTACCATCATTTAGTCATTTGCAATAAACAGCCAAGATGCTTAATGCTTTTCCCAGTGCTATTTTAATTGGTGGGTAACCTCTTTCCAGTTTGAAAGGCTTCAATTATGCCTACCATTTGTTTCTTGCTCTTGGCCTAATTTTCTGTTCAATGTGGCATTTTCTCTCTTCAAATTGCCTTTTGGCTTTTGATTGACGTTTTTATTTGATTATTTGGAAAGACAAATTCATGCATGAGAGCACCTACAACATGCAGCCTATATATCCTTATCACCTCTAACAAAAGAATAAAATCTTGTTATGCAGTAAGATGGCAGCAATGTTAAAAAAGACACATGATTATTCCAGCAATCAGGATGAAGAGCCACAAAAGACAAGTGAAGAGAGAGGTGGGGAAAAGAGAGGGAGGCAGGAATGGTAGAGGAGGTAACAGAGGAGATATCTAACTTTATTTATTCTTATAAAAATAGAATGTGCATGATATTGTATTGTTGCACCTTGCAGTCCATGCTGAGATCAGAGCCCCATTGTGCTAGGCACTGTACAAGCAAAAAGCAAGGGATAGTCCCTGCCTTGAAGAGATTACAATCTAGAAAGGCCACCAAAATAGGAAGGGAAATGAAGGCACAGAGTTAAAGATGTTAAATATCAGTTAATTGAATAGTCGATTAACCTCATGAATTCTTATCAGTTACTCAAATATTCTATAGTCTCCAGGGGTGGGGCTGGCAGCCAGTGTACTCCAGCCCCTCTTCCAAGGAGCTCCCTGCTACTCAGCATGGGTGCCAGGTGGGAGCTGGTCTGCGAGGGGAGCCAGTTGAAAAACCAGCTCTCCTCCTGGATAGGCTATTGCTCTGCGCTGCTGCCTCTGTTACAGAGGCAGCAGCAAGGGTGGCAGCAGCCCCTGTCCGGCATGGGCCTAAGCTTCCAGACCTGGTGAGAGCCAGAAGTGAGCCAGGCTGCTAAAAATTTACTGGCTGGGGGTGCGGGGAAATGTGTGTAGTCTATAGCATTAACCAATAAGCTTTTGCTAATCAGTTAATCAACTATATTACTACATCCCTACATAGAGTAGTGTAGCCCAGGTCAATCCCTAATCATTAGACAAGCTGGGAAGAGAACTCTGGTTTCCTAACTTCCAGTTCTTGCTCTATTTGCTAGAACGCATCGCCTCTCAAAGTAAGGTCTTTAGTCTGTTTTCTGATGGGTTAGTACACCACTTTGTCCCTTAAATAGGAATAAGAAGTACTTTATAGCACTCTTAGTTACTTTGAGACGGAGAGAGTATTTTGAAAGCAATGTGATGAATTGTTCAAAGAGATATCCTAGATTAGACAGTCCATAGAGTTGTTAATCCTGTCCAATTAAAAGGTTCACTATCAACATTCCAACTAGGAGTGAACCATGTATTAAACAGTGTTAAATCTTGGATTGAAAAAAATAACTTAATCTAGTTCTAAATAAGTAGAAATTAATCCCTGAGCACTCATCCCATCAGTATAAAGGCTCTCTTACAGTTTGACAAAGCAAATGTAATAGAACCCCAAATGTGCAATGTTCCATTTAATGTGAAATGCCTTTTTGTCCCTTGATCTGAATGCGTGTAGTCTTCATTGATTGCCACGAACCAGAGAGAAGCCTTCAATGAAATTTAATTGCTGTAATATGAACTTTGAACTGATGTTACTAACTGTATTAAACATGTCTAGGTGAACACCCTAGAATTTATTATTATCAGTAAAGTTGCACCCGGGGACAGTGTTCCTTGTAAGCTGTATGCTTGTGCAGCCACTAAAGAGATTTTCAAATGCTGCCCAGCTGATTAGCACAGGGCACACAATTGGGTTTTAATTGTTACTGGTGGTGCACATTCCTTGGTGCACATAAACATTTATTCTGCATATGGCTAGATAGATGAGAGGTAATATTGCCTGGGGGCTCCCTTGAAAATACTCTCCTTTACTCTGTGATAAACTCCTGAATTAGATGTGTGTGCATGACAAGAAAAGTTGGTTTAGGGATTGAAAAATCTATTTTTACTGGGTTAGAGTGAAGACCTGATAGTGTATTCTGGGGTTATTCTTGCCATTTTGTGTGATCTGGTCCATTTCTATGGAAAGTAGCTACTATGCATGAGTATAAATTAATCCATAAAATACAAAAAAATCTGTGATTAAAACTGTCTTAATGCAAAGGCTTCTTTTTTCCTGTCCTCTCTCTAGGCTCATTGTATCTCTTGCAGAGGCTTAACACTCTATTTAACAAAATATCAGAATAAAAATGTAGCTTCTTCAGAAGTTAAATCAGTGGGCATGTTATTCTCAGGGAAAACTGAACAGAAGTCTATCTGCAGAATTTTTTCTGTAAATAGTTTTTCAAATGTATTGTGAATGTATACTTTTTAAGGATAATATAACCTATTTGTAACCATTATTAAGTTTTTGAGATAAAAAGCTATCATTTTTCTACACAGTGTAAGAGAGGTTTGAACACATTAAAATAGATTTAAGTAATTCAGCAAAGGAAATATAAGTTTGATTGTCAAGCTTAATTTGTTAAATATTTACTGGTCTATTTTTCTTTACTTATTATAACTTTACATACTAATTGATTTCAAAATACTGTGAAAATTTACTAAAATGTATTTAGTAAATTTTAGGGTGAAGAGCTTCCGTAAACCAGTGCTAATTTAGTGGCTAGGAGCCTCTGTAACTCCATTTGCTTCTAGTTTTCTTTGTACAGGCCACGTAACACGATAGCTTGAGTGATTATTTTTCTACAACCAGATTGCTGTCACATTTATATTCAATGAAATTTAGAAGAGAAGGGTAGAAATGTTGTCATCCAACACAATGTCCTCTTTCAATTGCATTTCTGTCTGTGTGGCATAGGTTTCATTGCTCTCCACATAGGTAGTTCCAAAACTTCAAATTTTTCAAATTCCAACAAATTGTCAGCATTTTTCAACCAACTGTGTAACTCATCAGTGGCTGATGTGTAAAAAATCAAATAACAGCTTGTGAACCTGTTTAAACTTCGTGAGTCATCAGAGGCCATTATTACAGATTTTTGTGATTGAATCCTACCTTACCAGGTACAATCCCATTGCCAGTAGTTTCAACAGGCTCCCCTTATTCTTGCTCCGCTTGCTTATTCCATGTTTGTTCACATACTAGCCTGCCTTATGCCAGCCTATCAGTGCTGCTGCCACAGCTGGTCACCCAGCAATTTGGTTGAAACCTACAGTCTGATCTCAGTAATTGAGTTGCTGACCAAGGTCATGTGAACCAGGTCCAAGTTCAGAACTTCTAAAAAATGTAGATGAGCTTTTAGAGACTGAAAAATGGTGTACATTGGTAGAATAGAAACTCACCCACAAATAAAATATAAGAAATGTGAGTCCTTTTACCCACTACTCTCTGCCTCTACAGTCTTAATGAAGATAAATTAATCCTGTTTTATTTCACTATCTGGGTAGAATTTCCTCCAGGTGGTGCATCTCTCCTCTGTCATGCCTAACAAGGCTCCCCTTTTGCTTGTCCATCTTTCCCCTGTATCTTTGGAGATTTTTTGCATCTGTTTCAAGTAATGCCTTATTTATACTTTTCCCACTTCTTCAGATTCGGTCTTGAATGATAGATGCATCACCCTCCAGGAGCATTTCTCAGGATGCCTGAGATTACCTTAAATATCTTCTCCACTATGTGAAGATGCTAAAGAGGTATTTTCATGGAATTTATTGAATTACCTTCAGCAAAGATAAGACAGCTCTCACCAGCCATCCTTTATGTCAGAAGACTGAGGCTCCAAGACTCCTCTTCTTAAAACCTCAAATATAGAAACTGCCTGGGACTGTTCTTGCCTTGTTTCTTCCATTGTGGATCATGTGGTCATAGTCTTTTTCAAACAAGTCATCAAGGCTATGAAGTTAATTAAATCTAAAAGGATTAAATCCTTAATTGAAGAAGCTATGCTATAACTACATGAGGTGTGTGCCAAAATAAGAGGCTGTATTTATCATGCCTTAGCTGCTTCGTGGAACCAAAGCAAAAAGGCCTTTTAAAGAGAAATCTGCAATGCAATCACTTCATGGCTCCTGACCACATTTACAAAACACTATAGACCACATCAGCTTTTACAAAACTTTGGTTGCAACTCTGGAATGTTGCCTGAGGGGCATTAATATTGACTTTTTTGCTCCTGAAAAAAAGATTGCTCCACAAGTCATCCTTCCACTTGTTTCTCTGTCCTACCTCCAGGTAGGCATAACTGTGTGGCTGTATCCACAACATCCTTTCTTTGTTTCAGGACAATTATATGGACATCCTTGTTCTATAATCGTGGCAACTAAATCAGACTTTGCTTATCTGCTTATTAATTTGTTTTTGCAACTTGGTTACATTAGTACAAACACTCATCTGGAGGTGTATCATTATGTATATACAGACTCATGCTTTAACATTTGCAAAACTGAGTAGGCTAACATGATTTTTAAAAGCACAAGTACTCAACAAATAGAGAGAATTAAGAGGCCAAAGGGAAAAGTTTGAAACCCTTTAATGAAGCAGACATCTGCATGACTTTCCACAGACAGCAGGAAAACCTTACAATCTGTATTGGGGTAACAAAGTCTCATAATGCAAATTAGCAGGTGAAGAAGCTTGTAGTTCTGTCTGGTGGAGGAACTTGCTTTTATTCTTCTTGGGAAATTACTTTGGCAGTTTTAAAAACACCCATATTTATTTGGGGTTAGCCAATCAGAAACATGGCTGCTGGCACCAAGGGCTCTGATTTTCAATTCTTCCACCCTACCAACCAGGTAAGGATCATTAGCCATGTAAGGAAGAGAAGCAGGTTTCCTCTGCCACACCTGGTTTGTCTCCTTATTGGGGCCACTACCTCTCTTGCTCCTTCTCCCATTCTTTTTATCTTGCTCTCGAGAGGCCACCTGCATGAAGGGCTAAACAGATGATGCTTTATGTCATATTGTCACCTTGAGGTGCATGTCGGAGTAGTTTGCTGGTATTCCTGCCAGCCCATAACCCACTGTCCTCAGAGTCCCAAGAGAACCACTCAGATGCTGTCTGACCAAATATACCTCAGGAGGGTCCAAAACCTAAGAATCCTAATTACAGAAGCTGAAAGTCTAATACTCCTCTAGAGCTCTCACTCCTGAAGACAGGTACAGTATAGAGGAAGACATACATGGACTGTAGACATCCTTGAATTTTAACTACTCCATTTTGCATCTGATAGGTTTTGATTATTATCACAAGAAGCCACTGGCTCTTGTCCTCCTCATCCTGACCTCTAGCCTTTCCATTGACTCTCTTTACTCCTCTCTCTTTATTTCCTCCTTATTTCTGCAACGATCCATAGGCTCTTCTTCATTTTCTTAAGTTCAAAAAAATAGAAATCTCTAAAAAGGAGACAAATGGTTTACAATTTTTTAAAAGAATAAAAACTAAGGTGTTTAAAAGTCCAATAGAAACAGGTAGAGGCTTTTCATTAGGAACAAGAGAGTGTGTGTGTGCGTGTGTGTGTGTGTGTGTGTGTGTGTGTGTGTGTATGTAAAAAAGCAAATGGCCTGAGATTCAGGAATACCTGTTCTGCTTCTAAAAATGCATCTTCCTTGCTTCATAGAACACTAGAACTGGACGGGACCTTGAGAAGTCATGGGGGCAGAAAACAGAGCTGGTGAAACAGCACCTTCCTCTTATGATAAAATTGTTTGTGTTGCCCTTATTTAAATGTGTTTTCTGCAAGGAGAAAGGAAATAGCAGAAATATGGTTTATCTTGGGAAGTTGACGAGCCCAGCAGTAGAAAGACATTCACTCTTCTGTACCTCCATCTATTTAGTGGTTAATCAGGAGAGTTTTGTGATGGGCTGATGTTTAGAAAAGGTGCAGGTGCTAGATACACTTCACATTCTTTGAACTTAAAGCCCTTTGAACTTAAAGTTGTTTCTGCCGACAGCGGGGGCTTTTCCACAAAAAATGAGGAGTACAGGATCTTCTGGAAAAGCCCCCGCTGTCGGCAGAAACACGGCAGAGCTGCGGCTACACTTTACTTTCACTTTCGACACAGGATGATTGGCACAACGTCGGAACATGAGTATGCAAATGAAGCTTGGGATATTTAAATCCCAGGCTCATTTGCATTTTTGAAGTGCTTGATTTGCATCCCTCTGTCGGCAGAGGGATGCAGTATAGACACAGCCTGGAGTGGGAAAGCATGGGTGTGGAGAGGGTAGGAAGTGGCCCGGTGGAAAGTTGTCACCTGTAGCTCCAGCCCTGGGTTTGGTACCTATGTAAGGAACCGCATATTAACTTCTGAAGAGCCACATGTGGCTCTGGAGCCACAGGCTGGCCATCCCTGGAACTAGACTTCAGAGACCAGAAGTGGTCCAGAGTGGCTGAACTGGAGGAGCTAAGAGAGACAGGCAAGACTTTTCAGGGCACAGTAGAATGGCCCCATCCCTGGTCCAGCAGTCTCTGTGCTGTTGAGGGGGATGAAAGTCTCAACAAAGAACAGCCAACTGGACCAGATGTAAATGATCCCATAATTGTGCCCTTCTTTCCACGTGATGCTGTGATATCCTTTCACACTGAGGATACCTCTCCAGGGGAGGGAACTCCAGTTAGTAGGAGGAGACAGGTAATAGCTATGAGGGATTCAAACTATGAGGGAAGAAAGAGAAGAGAGGTCCTAGAGGCCAAATTTAGCTTGCTAGGTAAAAGATTGAAGCCCAAGACCTCCATGGTAGCATTCTCTGAAATTCAGTTCCATGTGCAGGGTCAGTCTGACAGGTAGAACTGCAGGATCCCAATGCATGGGATGGTATAGGGAGGAGGGCTTTAGATTTACTAGCAACTGGGGAAACTTTTGGGAAAGGGGGAGCCATACTGTTCTTTTAACAAGGTTCTTGGATTGCATGCTGCCCCATCAAATCTATTCCAGGTACCATTAGATAAAACACCTGACCTTCCTACTTCTAATTCCATGTAGGGAAGTTAGCATTAGGTAGGATCATATTGTGCACAGTGGTGAGAGATTATTGGATATTTCTAGATATTTAGGAGAGATCCAGTGTTGCATTTGTATGGGATGCTGAGGGGAGCAAAGTGGTGGACCTTGGCTGCTTTAACATAGCAGCCTTCACAGGCATACTTACTGGCTTAATCCACAATTCTGAATCACAGTAGGGTGGAATACTGCAGGAATGCCTTCCCTCTGCCATTCCTGACCCAGCTCCACTCCTGGTATTTCTAGGTCAGGGCCAGAAAGATTATACTGATAGAGGCCCTACATTGCTGCGGTCCTGGGGGAATTCTTCCATGGTCCATTTTGATCCCTTTTACTTTCTGAGAGCAGCGAATAGGGGCCAAGGCAGGTACTAGAACTAGCACTGTTCTATATCTTCCAGAGTAATTTGAAAGCCAGTCCATGTCCCTGCAGTAGACATGAGGAATTCAATTAAAATGGGGGGAAAAAAATCAATGTATATAATTAATAGTTTTCCTGTTAGTACTCAATAGAAAGCTGTCATCTTGACAGAATTTATCATATTTACAGTTTTTCTTTAACCTAAACTAAGTGCTTTCAAAAACTGACATTTCCAAATGAAATTAGACTATTCTTTAGATTTTTGGGTTATTTTCCATGGCCTAGAAACATTCAAGAATTATTTTTTTTTACTAAAAATTGCTGCATGTGAGTCTCCTCTCTCCACAGTACAAAGACTCTTCCTCTTCCTTAAGTTCTGAATTTGTGCAAAACCCTTCCCTTTTAGTCCCATTTCATTACATCGTATAAATTGTTTGACTTTTGGTTAATAGTTATCATAAAAAGGCAAGTTTCTATCACAATTTCTGGTATAAAATGTTAAATGTAGCTCAACAGAAAATCAGAACAGTTCTTTGGCCTCAACTTTTTTACTGTTGTTGCTGCTCATTTATCTTCTTTCTTCCATCCTCCCCTTCCTTTTATTAATGTGAAAGTACATCCCTTTCTTGCAAGTATCCAGTTCTGCTGCATGAGTAATCTCTGCAAAACTCTGGTGCATCCAGTGCATTCTCAGAAACTCATCCATCTTATTGAAGAACCATCACCATGGCAACTCCAGCACTATTATGTGGGACAGTTAACCTGTTAAGTGTTTTAAACTGGATAAAAAGATAACTCTGCATATAAAAAAACCTAGATATTACAGGAGGATTTATAATATATAGAGAGAAACTTTGCAGTGTACTTTGGTAGCTGTGTAGATTTAATATTGCAAATTCTGCAGTTGTAGTTGCAGTCTTTTGTGTTGTCTGTATTTCCACTGCTGTGCAGCTTAATATGGTAACTGAAGAGCCAAAAACTCTCTTTGAGTTTTGAACCTAAATGCCATTGCCCAAAGGGACACAGTCATACTTCCCTTAAGGTCCATATTTGCAGTATAACATTAATTGAATATACCATGTGCCAAGGGAGGTGCAGATGTGATATTTACCAAGCTTTCCTCCCTAAATTCATTATCCATTCACACTTCTCGTTGTTGGTTTGTTGGCTGGATCATTAGCTTGCCTGGGCCAGGTACTGACAGGGAGTGTGATGTAATATGTCCCCCCCCCCCCTCCAAATACATCTGCTGACTATAGGAATCTGAAACAGACATCTGACACAGCACAGGAACCTAATCTGGGTATAGTTGGTTAGTACAACAGTTGGAGGTAGAAATATCAGAGTCACTTTGCATGAGTAATTTCACAAGGTAAGGGCCTGAATCACTATATATGGGCCCTCACAGGGCTGGCCTTTGGGCTATGCAGGATGCAGCAATGCTCCAGAGAGAAAAAGAAATAAGACCCTCATTCCTTGTTGTTCTATAACTGAGGCACTATGTAACTGGTAAAAGCAAGTTCTCATAATGCATTCTGAATATGCAAGAAGGGTATGAAAATATAGTCTAAGCCCAGCTTTGCTTTTATGCATATTACATACTTGTGATACATCTACAGATTGAAATAGTTTTCCATACTGGAATGTTACAGTGTTTCCAAATAATTTATTTGTGTGCCATAGCAAGGCAATATCCTTCATTAAATGTACAGCTCTACAAGGCTACAGAGACATTAATACATAAATAGAATGTGTAACCTCATTGCCAAAATGACAGGAGACAGCTATTTTAGCTTCCTCATCTAAAAAGCAGCCTTGCATTTCTCGCTGTCATTACAAATTGTTTATAAATCTGATTACTTATTAATGTCCATGTGTAACAGTAAAGGAAGCAAGAACTACAATACATTTTACAGTAGATTTACATGATAGTGCAGTTTATAGAGGCATTGTAAGACTCCGTGTGTTCCAACAGAAGTCTGGATCTCTTCCAATTTAATTTTCTGAAGTTAGAAATTGCAGCTGGGTCATTCCTGGTGTAATCTATGAAATGTATCTCCTCAGGCTGTGAATTGGAACAACAGCATCTCAGCTGCCACTGTACACCATCATTTATAGCACTTGGGGTCTGAGGGCAAAACATCAGAATCACTTTATGTGGACACAGAAACATAGCTAGCTTCATAAATTTTGTTGCAAGGAGCAATAATCAATACTTCATGTTTAATGACACAAAACTGAAATTAGTATAGATTTTACGTCTCCTGCTCTTTCAAATTATACAAACATTACTCACCCCTTTTGTAGTTGCCTTATTACAACTTCCATAAAGAATGTCCAGTGATATTTAATTGAATGATTGAATGTCCAAAATGTCACAATCATTTTTTTTAGTTTGTCTTCACCCTTAGGTTAATATAAAATGATGTCACACACCAAAAATGATTTATGTAAGTAATGCAGGTTCTGTCACCCACGGCAATATATAAAGTCAATTGCAAATTGTTTTCACATTGTAAATTACCTTGTGATGCCCTGGGTTATACTGAAAACAAAAAGACCAGTGGAGTGATTCAGGAAACTAAAAGGTTACCTTTTAGGTTCAAGCATATTTCTGATGCAAGCAATTTTAAGGCAGTTTCTAATTTCATCACACCAAAAAAGGATCTCCTTTTTTATGAGAGAGTAGAAATGGAAGGTAAGAATAAAACGGCCATTTTATAGTTGGACTAGTTTAAATTGCCAGCTAAGTGGCAAGAAGCAGTAAACTTTTCTAAATCTTCCACAGCAATTTAGCAGTTACTGTATGTCAAGGGTAGAGATTATTAGAGATCTAGAGGAGGAAAATTTGGGGCAAAATTGGGGAGAAATCCAACTTTCCATCTTAATACATCTACTTTATGCATAAAACATATTGTGCAGTAATAGTGCTTTCAAGGCCGCAAGAAAATGAAAACTGCATTAGTAGTATATTCGCTACTAACTGATCTTGTTAGGTTTTATGCAGCATACCATCTGTACACTCTTCTAAAAGATTAAAAAATGCCCTCTAAAATTCTTCTGTTCTACAATATAAGCTTTATTTGAGAAGGTAAAGGGCACAAATGACTGAGCTGTTGTGTTAATAAATATGACAATGGCTTTACTGCAAGACAAAATGTTTAATTTATCCTCAGATCAGTAAAGATACAAAAGGGATTTATATACTGCAAATTTACTTAAATGTTATCTTTTTAATTACTTTAACCTTCCTGATCTCGAGAAAATCTTCTGTGCTAAGAAGGAAAGTAATTCACTTTAAATTTTGCTTGCTGCTCATTGGCTTCTATTTTTATTTTTATATTCTGAAATGAATGAGCTAATGAAATGGTATCTTGGCTTCTTGACTGGCCCTCAAGTCCAGTGTATATGTTGAATTATAAAGTGATTAATTCACAAAAACAAAGAGCAGGACATGTGAAGCTGCAGATGGAGTAGGTCTGCTGTTTTTTAACAATCAAGTTTTTAATAATTTTATATTAATTCTGTGTGTCAGAAGTGGGGAATGGGTGACTGGATGGTCACTTGATGACAGCCTATTCTAATCATTCCCTCAGGGACACCTGGCATTGGCCATTGTCAAAGATGACCTTTGGTCTGACCCAGCATGACCGTTCTTATGTTCTTAACGTGTTCTTTTACTATTATTATGGAATTACAAGCAGGTCAGTAGAAGCTCCAAAAACTGGGACTTGCTTTCCCCAGAGTAGATCATACACAGGGGTTGCATTTAGCTGCCTGGGAAGAAAGCCTCACCATGCAAAATGGGGTGCCACATCCATCTCCCCAAAGAGGACTGTGCAGACAGTTGCATGACGTGCTCAGCCCTGTAAAAGAATCAGGCATCTCATAATGAGAATCCATTGCAAGAGGGATAAATGGGAGCCCCAGGACATTAGTTGTATCCTCTACAAAGTTCGACTGATGACTTCCAATGACTCGAACCATTACTCAGAAACATACTGCATTTCATGAAGCTCTTGCATCCCAGTCAATGGAGGAGATTAGCTCCTCTCCACAATTTTCCATTTCATCCCTCGCTTACAACCCAAATTCCCTGGGAAAATAAACTGACATGTTATTGTCCTTCAGATCTCTCTTAAGATTCACCTTTGCCACAACATCTTCAGGAACATACCCATTGCTAATAGTGACATAGGTAGTGAACTACATTATGTACAAAGCTACTTTGTATGAAACCATGTTCCTCTGGGTCTGTCTTACTTTTCACATGCCCCTGGTCGTTTCATCCACCCATAGCATCTTGTCATTATCCTTTCAGTAGGAATGCTCTTTGAATTACACATCTGCACAGCACCTAGCACAATGAGCTTCCTCTTCCTTCACTCCTTGCCCCTCAGTCATTGATTGTGGCCTCTCTTGGCCTCACTGTAATAAAAATACTTTGTATCGGTTCTGTGCCCTCAAATTTCTGTGCACTGCTAGCTAGATGAACTTTATATGGGAGTTGACTGATTTCTGTATCCTTTCATTGTGAGAATGTAGCATTTGGTGTTACAGGGAATCTTATTGCAGTAGGTTCTGAGATTCCATTTCCTGTCAGGGAGCAATAAAGAAATATGGCTGTATTCCAGCCTAACCCCTAGATGGACTTGGGGATGTTTTTCTAAAGGACCTTGGTCACCAATAGCTCAGGCCTGAGCTGCCCTAAAATTTAATAAACAGTTCATTGTTACTTAGATTTTACATTTTGACAAAAATAAAACTAAATACAATCAGTCTTAAAAATCCTTTTTTCCTATAACGCAATGTTCTTATTGATAACTAATCAGTTTTATTAAAAATGAAGGAATTTTAAAAATTTAAGTGGCCGTTTCCCTTTTTTCGTGCCTTTTGGACAATAAACATCTGCCAAACAGTTTTTTTTGTCCTTCTCAAACAGCTAGGTTGTGCTCCTGTTAAGTTCAATGGGAAACCACCCTACACTTACCTCGAGTGGGAGGGAGACTGAGCCATGTTTGGATTTAAACAATTCTTGACATGTTTTATTAAGAGAGAACTAAAGAATTCCTCTTCAAAAACAGGGATTAATGTTGATAACATGGTAAAGATGTTGGTAAACACCCAGCAAGCTATTCCCTTTACTATGAGATTTTAGCATTGTTCAGTGATAGAACAAAAAGAAATGACTGGAAATGAGAATTCCTCCGCAGTTTTTGGTCCATGCCTACTTTTTCTTATTCAGAAAAGATAAGTACTCAACAATAGGGACATACCATCATACTAGCTTTTGTGGGTTCAATATCTCTTTTTCTGGAAAAGTATGGGGTATGTTAAAGAATGTACAATTTCTCCTTGATTGCAATTAGGTGTTTGATTTGGATTACAAAATATACCATCCTGGAGTAATAGTTAAACAATTTCATCAAGGCTGGGGGAAAATGCCTAACCCTAAATGAGGTGCTCATATATAGAGAAACCTGCATAGGCCCCTGGGCAAGGTGTGTGGGAGGTGGCTCCACACTCCAAGAAAGTGGGGCCTGAGGCAAAAAGGCAGGGCCAAGGCCAGCCAGCCTTTCATGCTGCCCAGAACATGTCGCACACCCCCTCCCCACAACCCTCAGGGCCACCTAGAGTGCACAGAGTGGTGCTCTGGTAATGATTTAAAGGGCCCAGGGCTCCAGCTTCCACCACTGACACAGTAGTAGTGGCAGCAGCAGCTGGAAGCCCCAGGCCTCTTGGAAGGCCCAGAATCCTGGGTAACTGCCCTCTTCCCACCCCTCCTGCACCTCCCCCTCCCCGCCCCATTAGTGGGCCTGCTCATATAACAAGCTCAAAGTTTCCCAAATACTGGATTATGAAGGTCACTCAGTGTCATAGTATTATTTTATACAAACAGAATAAAAACACAGCACATTGAGGGAAGAGATGGCTTTTCAAGTAAATGAAGAAAAAATGTCCAGTTTGTGCAAGAAATATCTGCTAAAGACCAAAGTTTTTCAAAGTGGACTTAATTTTCTCCAGTTTAGAGGGATTTACAGTGATAAATGTTTCTGATAAATAATTTCATTGAGCTGTGTGTGGTGGGGTTATTTTGTTTTGGCACAGTGGCATGGCAGGGGGGCAGTTGCCACTGGGTACCGTGCTAGGGTGAGTGCAGGGAGAACGGCGTGGGTGGGTCTGATGTGATGCTTTAGGAAATAGAAACATATATGCTCATACGTTTGCAGAGCTAGGTGACATTGAACAAATCACTTCAACTCTGGGCCTCAGTTTCCCCAGAGACAGCTAGTGATAATGAAACTGACTTCTTCTGAAAGGTACTTCGAGATAAATACATGTGGTCAGAAATATAAGATTAGGTCTTTAGATAAAGATTGGAACGGGGCTGCTCTTTCCTGTGTATTTGTACAGTCACTAGCACAATGTGATCTTGATTAGGTGAGATCTGCAGGCACTACTGCAATATAAATGTTTGTTAATAATAACAATTAATGCAGTCAACATGTTGAAATCTGTTATTTCTTTCCAAGCAGGAAGAACTCAAAAGGCTGCAGCATACCTTAGAACAAGTTAATGATGACAAATATTTACTTGAAAGGTACGTATAAGAAGGTTTGCATAACATTTTGCATAAGACTGTAAAAAATTGCTGTCACTTAAGCAGTATATTTTCTAGCGTAACGATTCATGCACTGGACAAGATAGTTTGGAAATAGTAGCTATATTTTTTGAACATCCTGCAACTATTGTCAGAACTGACAATACTGGGAGCAGGTGTGTTTGGGTTGTACAAAGTAGAATAGAAAACAAAGAAAGGGCAGAGTACAGAGTAAACACTTGCTTTAATTGGGTAATTAGAAATGGAAAGGGCTTCAAAATATGCAATTTCAGTATAAGTTTACTCTAACTATTGCCTTATGCGGCATGTTTGCAGAGGTTTTTTTTTGTTTTTGTTTTTGTTTTGTTTTGTTTTTTGATGCACATTTTGTATTTCACTTGGAGGGTTGCTGAAGAATTTTTATGGTTTCATATCTAAATATTTGTTGATTTTACTTAAGGGAGGATCATTTCTGAAAACTTCTTGTTAAATGATGTAATTGGGTGTCTCAGTCTCCTAATAAAAATGGGTTCCACACTTGCAGAGTTCATCTTGCGAACTCTCATGTCCAGTGTCATCACTCATGCAAATAGTGCCATCCAAGCCAGTGTCCTTTTGCATGAGTTCCTTTCTGTTCTTGAAATCTTCAGTTTTATCTTCTAGCATTTTCGTGGTTTTCTTAAACATATCACACTTTGGAGCATAAATTCTCTTTTCATCTTGTTTTGCTGAGAATCTCTCTTATTCTCGCATGACTTTTTTGCCACTATAATTAATTTGCTATCTAATATTTCCATATTACTTGCCAGCTTTTCAAGTTTAACCTCTGGGTTGGAAGTTAAATTATCAGGAATATGTTATAGTTATCACTGGTTTTTATTTTCATCAGTTTCTTCACCAGACATATCTGTCTCTGGTGCAGTAGCATTTGAAACTGGAAAGGTCTAGTATTGAAGCCTAAAGTCTGCATGTAGATGATTGAAAGATAGGGACTGATTGAAAGATAGGGACTGTAATTTGGAATTAAAATTTTTGTTTTTGTTACCCTTCTAAATGGAGGTGGATGCTGTGTCTTCCACCTTGCCCCCAAAATGGCATTTTTAAATAAGTAAGTCTGCTATGTACATATATAGTTCTGCAGTGATTTAAAAATGTTAGCTGAAATAGATTAAACATTTTTATAGCCATCAGATTGCTATGGATGTGGAGAATAATATGGGAAAATGTCCTGTCAACTTACAGCCCCTGGAATCAAAAGTGAAAATGTAAGTAATGTAATGTATTCACATGATTCAATAATACATTCGTTAAACTTCTGTGAAGCTGAATTTATATAGTGTTTATCTTGGATTTTCAAGTAGTTTTAAATAGGAAAAAGTCTTTGAGGCTTCAGTTTAGCAAGCATATGAGTGGTCCTGCTGAACTGGGGCTTTAATCCTGTACTTGTTACGGTTGCACCAATTTTGTATTTAACCATGTAAAACTGAGGCACTATTACAGTTATCAGGCAGGTTCTGAATGTGAAGATAATTTGCACATCCCTATAGGGAAGGAGAAAATGGAGAAAGATGACCTCTTGTAGCATTTTTTAAACCTTAGAAAACTTAGGATGTTTAAGTTTTTAAGTTGCCTCAAGTCGCTTCACTCAATCTTTTGTGGGACTTCAGAGATACAATGCATAAAGGTTTGCATTAAGAATATACTTCCTAACTACATTTCACACTGAATTTCACTTTCTACTGGAAAGCAAAGCTGAAATGTTTTAAAGATATTAAAATATTAATACTATATTAAAATATTAATGATACGTGAGGTTTCAAATTAAAATCCAGTCAGTGTCATTTAATGATGCAAATATTGGCTGAATAACATATATATTTCCAGAGAATTTTTCTAGAAGATAGTTATATCTGGGAAATGTTATATCTTCCCTTTATTGACAATGGAAAGTGTTACAGACAAATGCCTCTCCCTGTAAATGTAATGCATTAAACCATAAAAATGACTAACGTGAAAAAGATATAAATGTTTCATGTGTGAAGTCATGAGTTCTAAATCATAATTTAACTACTTCAATGATATTTAAATTTTGAAGTCTTTCTAGATTCTCTAAGCATTTTCTAAATCATTGTCTAAAGTCAAAGCAAATGTACTTATGTGTGTCATTCCCAAGCATCTACAGACTGGTGATGCCATAATGGATTTTGGGCCTAAGCCAGCTTTCTAAGTGCCTTGGTATCACAGGGTTCTCAGGTGTAACCTGGACTGTGAGACTGCTGAGTCCTCCAAACTCACCAGCCTGGGTTGTCCCCCATACTGTGGAGCTGATTTCAAGCTACAAGCCTCTGAGAGGTACTGCACTTACACAGCCACCCACAGGCAGGGAAACACATGGCTGAGTTATCATGAACAATCAATAAGGAGGCTTCAACCAATTCCCCCAGCTCCCCAATCTTGCGCCTCTGAACTGTACCTTCTTTCACTTGTTGGAAGCCTGGCCAGTGTAAGCTTATTACCTAGTTTTCCAGTCCCTCAGTGTGGAATGGACATACACTAGCCTTTGTAGTCTGAACTGATTCCTCAAAGACTTCTACCAAAACACTGTTTTAGGTAAAATTATAAAATGGATTTTTAAGTGATAAGTAGCAGGCATAGAGATGCTGGTTAGTTAAGAACAAAAATAAATTCACAGTTGAAATTCTAAATTAAACTGACTAAACAAGATGGGAATCAAGCATTGTCTCATCCTAACAGATATTACAGGCAGCTTACTATTCCTCAGTACACAGACTGGACCCCATTCCAGCCAGGGACCAATCTTCCCCACTTCAGTCTTTTTCCAGATGTTCTTCCAGGTATTGAGATGGTGTGGTTGGTGGTGGTAGGGAGAACAGGAAGGGAGACAAAAGGCCAAATAATAATGTCACTATCTTTCTCTTTATACCTTTTTCCTGATGTTAGAAAGATCCTTGCTGGGTTTTTTTTTTGTGGGGGGGGGGGGGGGTCAGATATTCCCCTTTGGTCAAGCAGTTTCCATTGTGTACATGCCTTTTTGGGGAGCTTCATAAATTGTTAAAAATGCCCAGTATTTTAGGGTCACCGCTCCGCATCTGTGACTGTACCCAGTTACAAATGAGACCAGGAGGATCTCTTTTTTTTAATCTAACAAAATTAATGAGCATGTCTTCATTTTAGAAGATCTCTTCTCTTGAAATGAATCGTTTCTTTTGCAGTTTGGACTTCATTATCTTAAGACTTGCACCTGGAAATAGACAATGGAAAAGTTTAGTGGGGAGTAACATAGAAGACTATGGGAAATGACCAATTGATGAGATTGGCTTAGATGTAGAGATGAAAAATGATGTGACTCATGAAAATTGCAACATTCTGGACAATTCAGGGGAGAGCAAAAAAGATTAATGGAAGACGTACTAGGCTTAATATTAATTTGTCATGCTGTATAAACCCACAAAATACAAATAAATGTGGAAGTACAGGAGAATTGCTGATAGACTGTGTAGAACAAATAGATGGTCAAAAATCTAGAATATAATACTGCATCTGGAAATATTTGCTACTCTGTAAAGATGAGGAACCTAAACCTGAACCTTGGGCATTTATACATTTTTTCTGATGGAAGATTGGTACCATACTGAGCATATAACACAACAGGCCACCAAATTTGTGAAATAATCCAGAACATGTCAGGAATGATTTCATAGTTTTCTCAGGGCTGCTACTCCAGGTGCCATGCATCTCATGTGACTCTCCATGAGACTCTCTTGTCAGCCCTGTCATTCATGTCTACAGCTCTGTCTGAATATTATACATGTGAGCTGATGACAAGTGCTGCCACTCCCTCTGAGGCCACTGTGAAGCCAAGCTTCAAGTCATCAGGCTTCATGTCTGCCTCCCCTCCAGCTGATCTCCTCGCTCCATCCAAACAGGGAAGGAGGAAGAACAGTACCAGAATAGGAAAGAGTGGCAGCAGCAGGTGACTTGAAAGGAGCAGAAAGTAAGGAGGTTCTGTACCAGCCCAGGTTCCTCCAAACCCCCAAGCTACTGCACTATCGAGACTTTAGACTCTTGTCTCCCAGGTAGACCCTAAAAACCTTGACCATGCCCCAGTCAGGTCTTTGAGAGACCACAGCCATTAGGACCTCCGCTACCAACACAGCACTCTAACTCCTCCACCCCCAGCTATGCCAGCCCATTCCCAACAGCAATTCCTAATATTATCCAGTCTTCCAGCTACTACAGATCCTTTGTCAGCTCCAGACACCCATCTCCCACAATTGTACCTGACCCTGGTAGCAACACCCTGACATCCAACCTATCCTCAAACCCCTGGTTAGCCTCCTACCTACCCCAGCTTCATAGAATCAAAGTTTTCTGCAATGTCATGTCCTACCCCTACCACAGCTTGGGGAAAGTTGTGTTGATTATGGGTGGAAATTTATTGAGATATACAAATGATGTGCAAATATGCAAAAATAGCTCATTAATTGTTTATAAAAATATGTTATATGAAGAGGCACAAAATTTGGTAGTTGTGCTATTTGTAAATAGTGAGATGGTATCTAGTTTTCATTGCTGAATTTTGAACAAAGGTCTGTAGGGCCCTCTACCCACATTCTAACCCCTGGTCACATAGTGGTTGTTTTTTCCTTTTAAGTTTCTCAGAAGAGAGACTGATGATGCTGTGAATAATTTACAACTAGCATCTAGTATTGCTTCCCTGCCTTCCAGTACCTTTTTCTGTTACTCTTGAGTGAATCTTTTCCTCATCTCTCTCTAAGAGTACCTCTACACAGCCTCCTGCTAATTCCCCAGGCCACCCAGAGCCCCCCAAAGCACGGAGCTCACAGTGGCTCCCCCAAACTGTCCAATGGACAGGAAAGCTCTGCCCACTGCCTTCCCCTTGTAAATGGGAATGAGAGCAAATGATGGGAATTCATAGTCCACCACTATCTCCAAAGTCTTGTGCTTAGGTTTTTTACAGGAGCTGGGCCCCTGAATCTTATTACTCACCCTAGACAGCAGCTGCAAGTGGTAACTATATTGGATTTTTTTTTTATCTCCACTCCTGTAGGTGATATCCCTTTACCTTTGTTTCCACCTACCACACCTCCAGGATGCTGTGATGATTAATAATTAATATAAATAAATAAATAAAATAAATAAAGTAAATCCTACCATCCGACACCAATCTTGCTCAGAGGGAAAAATTCCTTTCTGATCCTAAGGAAGGCTCAGGGTTTCTCATCAGACTTTGCCAGCAAGCCCGGAAACCCATCTGAGACACATTTACATCTCCAATAGGACAAGGGGTTGGGGAAGCATCCAGGGCAGGAATGTTTGCTATATGCTGACAATGCTTAAATACAGAGGGGATGAGAGATTTGGTAAAGCCAATCAGTTCCTTCATACACTACTGGATTAACCAATGGGTGACCAGGGGAGGAGACTCCAACTTCTCTATTCCAACCCTATGCTTTGTTGACAGGTGGAAAGGAGAAGGAACGTAGTTAGCAGAAGGCACACCTTCCCTCTGAACCTGGCATGCAGTATGGCTAGTCCTCTGCAGTTTTTATGAAACACACCGTTGCTGAAATAGAAGAGTGACTTTAGCAGGAACAAGTAACTAATGTGCTTATCACACAATCCAATGTGTGGACATGCCTCTCATATCCATCTCCTCAGTGCCAACAATCTTAATTCCCTTTTTACACAGCATCTAAAGCCCCAAGTCTTCTCCTTCACAACTTCTCTGTTCCATTTATGTCAATAAAAAAGATCTTTCATAGAATCATAGAATACTAGAACTGGAAGGGACCTCAAGAGATCATCAAGTCCAGTCCTCTGCCCTCATGGCAGGACCAAGCACTGTCTAGATCATCCCTGATAGATGTCTGTCTAACCTGCTGTTAAATATCTCCAGTAATGGAGATTCCACAACCTCCCCAGGTAATTTACTCCAGTGTTTAACCACCCTGACAGTTAGGAAGCTTTTCCTAATGTCCAACCTAAACCTCCCTTGCTTAAGTTTAAACCCATTGCTTCTTGTCCTATCATAAGAGGCCAAAGAGATCAATTTCCCCCCTTCCTCCCTGTGACACCCTTTTTTGATACCTGAAAACTATCATGTTCCCTCTGTCTTCTCTTTCCAAACTACACAAGTCCAATTCCTCCAGCCTTCCCTCAAAACTCATATTTTTAGACCATTTTTGTTGTTCTTCTCTGATGTTCTTCGGTTTCTCCACATCTTTCTGAAATGTGGTGCCCAGAACTGGACACAATACTCCAACTGAGGCCTAATCAGTGCGGAGTAGAGCAGACATATGGCTTCTCGTGTCTTGCTCACAACACTCCTGTTAATGCATCACAGAATCATATTTGCTTTTTTTGCAACAATGTCACACTCTCAACTCATATTTAGCTTGTGGTCCACTATGATCTGTAGATCCCTTTCTGCAGTACTCCTTCCTAGACAGTCACTTTCCATTCTGTATGTATAAAACAAATTGTTCCTTCCTAAGTGGATTACTTTGCATTTGTCCTTATTAAGTTTCATGTTTGGTGAGCATAAAAAACTGAAAAATGGAGTGTAAAATAAATAAATATAATATCAAAATAATCTGGGGATTATTGTATCTTTATTAATTGTCACACAAAATTAAAAGAAAATCCCCATTTTTAAAATTTAAAAGTTATTATCAATAATCTGTAAGAGTAAAATGACAGAAATAAGGAGACCAGCAATAGAATTTAGGACTGATTTTCTACAGAATACACATATAATACTTTATATGAATTATAAAATTTCACATTAATGCTGTTTTTAGTCTTGATAGTTTAATGATTATTTATTAAAAATGTAATACAGGAGTTATTTCCCCTATAAATGCATAGTTAATATTATACCGCCATCTGGTGGCAAGTACAGCAATAGAGATAATTAGGAAAGAGGAATCATGCTATAAAAATAAAATTTCACTTTGCTTTCTAAGTCTTTTTCTGATTTGTCAATATTTGCTTAACACATAAAATCAAGTATATACTGCATGGTACTCATACATTTATTTTTAACAGTCTATTTAAATGCAAATCACAGTGTTTTACTAAATTTAATATGAGGTTTTATTAATTAGTTTCAAGTTTAAAATTTGGAATGAAAAGCTTCTAGTATAAGTTGTGAAAAGAAGAGTCTACCAAAGTGATGCTACTTTTCCAAAGACAAATTCAATCTTAATTTATGGGTTTAATTTTTGCTAGTTTGGATCAGAACCTTTAATGATCTCTTAAAATCTTATTCTGCCGATGTCTTGGCTAGGTGGAATTACAGTGAAGGATGTATATGTTGAAAAGAGAAGGAATTACTGCAATGAAAAATGCCCACACTGATCATACAAATTATCTAGTAGACATTCATGTTACATTCAAATAAGGTCATATTTTTCTTTTCTGCACAAAAGTCATTAGAAGGTTCATATTGTAAGGATCACAGAGGCACAGAATGTTCCAGGATTACCTTGGAATGTTCTTAGCATCCTGCCTCCATGGAAGGGCGAACATGGTTCTGTGACAGCTGAAAACATCCCCTTTCCGGATGACTCCTTAGTTGCTCATTTAAGTTCCCTTTGTCTACCTACAGCAGCATAAAGGGAATTCAGCATGGACCATGGTCTAGGCTCTGATATAGTGTGTCTGTACCAACATCTAGCAGCAAGATTGATGAATAAGCTTCTGAAGCCCATCTTTTCTCTGATCAGACAGATATTGACTTATTACCACTTATTTATGTGGTTTTAGAATTGTTGACATAATTCTAATCTTCAGTGAGTTAAATCACCTTTGTAATTCCAACAATTCCTAAATAATTTTTGTTTCCAGTTACACTTTTAAAGTGCACAAATATTTTTCCTCTAGCAAATATCTTTGTTAGAATCGATAGTCTAATGCAAATGCCCCGTATTGAATAGCTGTTTGGGTCAACCATGTTAGTACTTTTCATTGTTTGCGTCTCTGTGGGCATTTGTCTGAACGTTTCTTGGAGTTGTAGTTGACTGTTGTGTGTGTGTGAACAACTGAACTTACATATATATGAACACAAGTGTATTGTGTATGTCTATGGATAGAGCCTTGCAAATCCACCAATATCCGCTTTATGTCCATGGATATCTGTGGCTTATTTTTGTGAATACAGATGCAGATGCAAATTTTGTATCTGTGCAGCACTGTAGCTATGGATATCCACTATTCACACCACTAATGTTTCTCCTCTGTTTATAACGTCTCAGCCAATCAAGGAGCAGAATCCATACCATTTGACTTAGACATCCAATAGCACACCAAAAATAATAAAGACATTTTGAATAGTATGAGAATCATCTGTGGATAGTAATCTGTACTTATAATGTAGGTTGAAAAATAACAAGATTAGTAAAACCTATCTATTTGCAGGTAAGTCACAAAGCAAAGGAGAGCTAAATAAATTGGATACCTTTTTGTTAATACAGTGCACTTAGCTTTTCCTCCAAAGAGAGTCTCCTAGATCTTTATGAAGTTTTGCAGGATGGAGAACCTGTTGTTTATACATATCCACCTGTATTTTGAATTGCAATCAGTATTCAGAGAGCATGGCGTGAATATCTGCAGCGTCAGGACTTGCCACACCAGAATCATCTGGAGAAGCGCAGTCCATCACCACCTTCCTTGTCATCTGACAAGATGAGCAGTTCAATCAGCATGAATACTTTTTCTGATGGCAGCACTCCTGTAAGTACAGTTTCTCTCTACAACTACTTTTTTGCTGGAGTCATAGTAGGCGTTGATATAAATGAGCTATTCAAGTTGGTTGGGGGAATTTAAGACTAAGTTGTTGACTAAATTACAAAGTAAAAGCTTTTAGAGTGACTGAATTTCATAGTTTCTCAAACATATAGTGAGGAAAATGTGTTTAAACAATTATGCAACTGTGCATCAGACCTTTTTTCCCAGAGCCACCCAGAACAACATTGATAGCTTAGCATTTTAGGTGATAACTGCAGCCTCTGAAAGACACAGATTTTCATAGACATTTTGTTCCGTAAAAAAAAGTTTGGGTCCTTAGTCAAGCATATCCTCAGAGTTTTGTGTTTGAATTCTCTAAAGAAATTGGAAAATCTTTGGTGCTGTTCTGCAATATAAACATGATTCTTATGCTGCTCTCTACAAGACAGGTATGTAAGTCATTTTAATGATCATGAATTATAATGGGCTTTGGAAGGTGTCTGTTCAGAGAAAAGTAAGGATTTGGATAGTGACAAGAGATTTTACACACTTTTCTTAAATGTGGTAAATCAGAGAACCAAATGCTGTATTACAGAACACAAGAACATTGTGGAGATTTTGCTTAGCTCGGGAACTCTTTGGGTCCAAACATAAATGAATCAATCACACTGGTCTATAACCGGTTTCAAATCTGTGACAGATTGCATTCTTTGGAATGTAACAAACAATTGGTGAAAACACCAACAATAGAAATAGCTTCCAAAAATATGCAGGAGGTTTTAGTCAGGAATTTCAAATAGATCAAGGGAAGAGCCGTCTTCATTTTTGGCTGTAGCATGTCCCCTAAATAGTGGAATGTGTTATCCTTACTGCGTAGTATATATTGGCCAGGTACCTTATGTATTGCTTGTTGGTTAGGATAGTAATTGGTGATTTCAAAATTCACTAACAGACCAGAAAACCAGTTTCTGCATATCAAATAAGGAGATGAAAGGTGCTTAGCCACTCTCCATACTTATCTGTGAACCGATACTTGTAAGTTTAACCATGACTAGATTTGGTAAAAATTTAAATCTAGAAGCCAACTTATATTCTGGTCGCCAAGACTCTGAAAATCAAGCAACAGAAATTCGTATAGTCTGCAACCTTTCACAAAGAAACCAAGAAACACTATAGAGTTAAGCACACCACTCTTTCGAAGAGTCTGTCAACTAGATTATGGAGATAAACTTACACTAAGTAAACTGTTTCCCCTTGCCTTTGGTTCAATGACACCATAGAGAATTAGGCTATGTTAAACTTGACAGAGTTCAATAAACTATTATTGTTTTCTTTTTAGATGTTTTCTGTTCATAGCTGGAGGCCACTTTTAGTATGAAACCAGACTGCTATATTGAGTTCTGAATGCCATACACAGTAAATTGATTATTATCCTCTAATAAGTAAAATAAATTCAGATCTTGTTTGTGAGACACGAAAGAGGGTGTGTGTGTGTGTGTGTGAAGGGTACAAAAGCACCCCCTCATGGTCTCCCAAGTAAACATGCTCCACCCAGCCAGTGGAAAGCAGGAGTGGTGCACTGCCCGAGCCTCTCTCCCCCGTGCTCTGGCTGGCTGCGGGAAGGCTGGGGCTGATTTGCCCACTTACTTGGGGGAACACAGGGGTGCATTCACACCCTTGTAGTCGACATTTCCAAAAAAAGCACCAACCACAGAAATTCCTTCATACGGGCCTGCTTAAACTTCAGTGGGTATTTTGTGCTGTAAATTTTCTTGATCATCCTTTGCTATTTTCTGAAACACCATAAGATGGCACTCTTATCTCACAGAGGAACATTTTCTGTGGTGATTTCAAAGATAATTCATTTTGCAGCAGGGATAGGAGAGGTAACTTAATCTAGAAAACTACTTGTATTGCTTTCGCTTTCAACAAAATTTGCATATTTTGAGTTTTATTATTTTATGTGGAAAATGAAGCATGTACACTGAAGTTGCTCTTGGTGGTTTTGTTTTTCCTTAAAGAAAGGCTCATTCCAGGAATGCCAGTACTCAATAAGTTTATCAAAGTTACATTAAAAGAAAGAGAGAGTCATTTTCCTTGATGCTTAGTCTCTTATGTTGTCTCCTTTTAAAAAACAGAATCTGTTTTTGAAGGTGGAAGAGTATCTGTCTATTTTTGGTACAGTATAGACTCGATTACCAAGTATTAGAGCATTTCACAATTTTTTAATATAGTTTTCAATGACGTAAGAAAATGTTGTAAAAGAAAATATCAGGGAAAGAAGAAGATCCAAGCTGAAAGCAGTCATCATGTTTTAAAACATGGTAGTTTATTTTGACTCTTCCTTTACCATCTTACATATTTCCTATTTTTCATCCCCAGGTTAAACCAGACATGAAAGAGAGCAGAAAGGAAATATAAAAATAACTGAAAAATGTGGAGGAAGCAGTCTGATGAAAAGGCACATAAGTTCAACTCCCCACAAAACAAAAAAGATAAACACACATACCCTGGTCAGAACCAAAAATGTGCAATTTAAGTTGGATTGCACATGCATTGGCCACATACACAGTACATATTGCAAAGTGGTGTATCCAGTCAGTCATATCAGAACATTCATTTCTGGTGGATTTTTATAAGGGTTTTTAAAAATGCTATTTGATTTTCATGAGCTGAGGAAATCTAGTAAAATTGAATTTGCCTGAGGCTAGTAGGATGTGCCTGACATGTAATCAATTATTTGATCACTAGTTTTCGATCTATGGTGATGTGAACCCTCCTTAGCCTGCTTCTGATCATTCACTCTTCTTATGTTTAGGGCTTTAGAAGGCTGTGGCTTAGCCCAGTTTGCAGCAGATAACTATATTTCATTTCAGAGACAAAATGTATGTGTGTCACTTTGAATCTCAGCAACTTGATAAACCATTCATTAAAATGCCTTTAGTTTTATGCAGTGACACTTGATTTGGACCAGCTTCATACATTACTTATTTTAAGAAAGCTCTTGCTTTTAGAGCAAAGCACTGACGTGAAACTTATGCTATAGAAAAGCAGCTATTAGAGGAGAAGTCTTTTACAATCTTTAAAGAGTTAGAAAAATATGTTATCACTGCTATTCCTAGCTACATGTGTTTATTTCTCTACTAAAGAAAAACAATATAAAACTGTGTACGTGTGGACTGCATCCTCCAGCCCTCATACATTACATATTGTCTTCAGTTACATTACTTGAGGTAGTATTCACAGTGGCAATGAGCTAGTTATAGATGCAGAGGAAACTGTGTCCTGATGTTAAACAAATAATACTCTTCTCACTAAGGCAGTCAGCAGGCTTTGTTTATATGGCTTTTTGCCATTAGACCCAGGGTTGCTTGACTCAATGGTATTTCAATAGCATTGCAGAAGATGTTCTCTGTCCTTCTTTTGACTAGCTTACAACAAGCAGATGGTGCTAAAGGCCCCCATTTGTGGTTTTGGTGCACTAGCATCTTTGTCCTCATTTCTTCTGGCACCAGAGTTGGAGAGTTGGTTAGAATGACAATTCATGAAAGTAAAGGCTTTCCTGTAAAGTGTAAGAGTTTTAGTCACAAGTAACTCCAGTAAAAAGGTCAGAAATCCAACTTCCTTGAATTTTTCATTATTAAATACTGCACATCTTAATGAAATTGTGTGTACAAGTACTTCAAACTTCTCAGATGATCTATTCCTTCATACAAAACATATATGAATGGGACACATGCATAATGAAGAGAAGATATGGTAACATTTTCTGGAATTCAATGATTGTGAAATCACAGATCTTCTAACTTTTAGTTCTAGGATCAATGCAAGAGCTTAAAATGTGAACAATTTGAATCTTGATAAAGAAATGTGTTGAACAATTTGCTATGTATTGGAATTTTTATATGTAATATGCGTTGTAGTGCAATACCCTCCCTCATCATTAGGGCACTACCAAATTCATGGTCCGTTTTTGTAAATTTCATGGTCACTGTATTTTAAAAATTTTGAATTTCATGGTTTCAGATATTTAAATCTTAAATTTCACAGAGTGGTAACAGACATGAATATATATTTAAAATGGCAAAATATAAAACATGCAAAGCCCTACAGACTCAGCATTTCTCAACTTGGGGTCCTAACCCAAAAAGGGGTCACAAGGCTATTGCAAGAGGGTATTGCCACCCTTACTTATATATTGCCTTTAGAGCTGAGTAGTTGAAAAGCAGCAGCTGTTTGCCAGTACCTAGCTCTGAAAGCAGAACTGCCAGCAGCAGCAGCACAGAAGTAAGGGTGGCAATACTGTGACCCCCAACAATAGCCTAGTGACCCCCCCAACAATAGTGTTGTGAATCTCTTTTAAGAAAAACTGTGTACTTTTGTATACTTTCATTTTATACCATAAAATAAAAGTACACAAAACACCAGATTTCATGGGGCACACCAGATTTCACAGTCAATGACATTTTTTTCATAGCCATGAATTTGGTAGGGTTTTACCCAACATCAAAAATTCTGTTTAATTGGAACCACCATCAAATCTACAAGTTTAGTTTTCAAGTCTTGCTATTCATCCATTGGTTTCAAGACATTTCACAAAAAACATGAATTTAAAACTTTTCAGAGTGGAAAGCAACAATCGTCTATAAACCTTACATCCCAAAAAGGAAAATATTAGAAGTGTATGAAATGAAAATATTTCTGTAATTTAGACTCTTTGAGACACCTCTGTCTCGTCAGCCAAAAAAGAGAGAATGTTATGGTTGTTTTGAGGGCTAACAACAGTTTCTTGTAAGCCTGATTTAAACCAAATGATGATAAATGGTAATGACTGCTGCTTAAATAGAAGTCTAATTCTACTTAATTGGGATACCTTCAAGTGTCACGTATATGCTCAGCCAGGGCTGTCTGTCAGGGCACCCCTCAGGTGGAGCTGGGCAAACCAAAGGCCTCCATGAGACAGTCCAGAAATTTCAGTCTTATTGAAGCTCTGCATTCTCTCCCCAACCCACATCTTTACTGTTATAATAGACTCTGTTGATTTGAGATTGCCTCTTTGTTGGTCTCTCCAGTGGACAGTTTCTGTATTAAGGACCAGACTGATAGTTGTTGAACCATCCCAAGTAATTTTGGTTGATGACCATGTTTCTGATTCTAGCTATGATCAGAATATGAATGTGCTTCAGAATTCTTCAAAAATCAGACCCGTTTCGTAACGGATACAAGTAAGACCATCGTTATGTAATCACTGGACTTTTTGCTGATTTCTCTCCTTTGCATTAACAGAACATTAAATCTTGTTTATAGCTGAACTTCCATACAGGAGAATACATGCTTTAACTTTACACTTCATTTGCATTTTTAAAGAAAAATCTTAAAACTAGTGAAATTATACACCTGAATACATGCAATTGGGCAGCAAGTATTGATTATGGATTTCAAATGTATATTAGGCATCTTCCTTTTTTGCCATTTAAAGAAACAGATTCCAATTTAATTCAAACAATTTTTCAGGGTTGCTCCCCAATAAATGTAGTACTGCTGTAACTGTGTCATAGTCCAGGATGTCACTTCTTAGAATTTTTTTCGACAATTTTGACCCAAATTTTTTTGTTAATCTTTATTTAATTTTAATCTTTTTAACATCTTTTGCCTAACCAATCACTCTGTCATTATTCTTATACCAATGTGATTCTTTGAAATTACCAATAGTGGTATCTTGTGCCTGGGCATGATAGTAAGATACCATTCTGTATGTAAAACAGGGATGGCCAATAATTTTAGAAGGGGAGACCATGCACAAATTTTTGAAATGTCCTTGGGCCACCCGGGAAGGGCGGGACCTCGAGCAGAAGGGGCAGGGCCAGAACACTTCTGTGCTCCCCCGCCCACAGACCCTGATTGGCCTAGGGGTGGGGGCGTGCATGAAGTCTTTGCCCCCTCCACTCCAGAGAGATCCACCAGCTGTTCTGAACAGCTGGTGGTTCCCTGTAGGCACCCGTAATCCAGTGGTGGGAGGAGACTTCACGTGCTTCCCCCTCCCCCAGGTCAATCAGGGCCTGGGGGTGGGGCAGTGTGTGAAGTTTCTCACTCCCTGCTCCCCACCCTGAAAGGGGTGTGCAACGTCTAAAGTGCACTCTAAGCACCACCCTCCTGAGGGAGGAGACCTTGCACGCTCCCTTGTTCCCAGACCCTGATTGACCTGGGGGCAGGACAGTGGCAGGGCATCCATGAGCCAGATGAACCCGCTTGGTGAGCTGGATCTGGCCCGTGGAGGCTCTCTTGCCCACCCTGAGGTAATGTATTCTTTCTGTCTTTTAGCTACCTCCTTCTCCCAGGCTTACCTTGAATTTGTTATAAATTTCAGCAAGAGTCCTTGTGGGAGGATTTCAGGTTGCCTGTGTAAGCTTTGTTTAACAGCACTGTTGCTATGTGACATATATGTCCTTAATGCTTTGCTACCCTTCCTATTCTGGGAGGTGGCTGCTATCATCTTGTCAAGAATCTGAAAAACTCAATTAGTCATCCATTGGAGTGGTGGTCTGGGGAGGGTCAAATCTCCTTCAAAAAGTGGGATCAAACTAACTCTGAGTATCACCAGTACTCTCCTATGCCTGCCTCAGATGCCTTGCCCCACCTCACCAAATCATATGATTTCATCCTGGTCTGACTGATGTCTGGTGACAAAACTCCCATTGATTTCCATAGAGCAACATTCAGTCCATACAACCGGTCAGAAAGGCCAGAGAGAACAGTGGAACAAAGCATGAGAGACCTCACGCAGTAAGACCTCTTATTCTCCTTACCTTAATTATCTAAATAAGATGTGTTTGCTGGAAATTAAGCCTCTTAATAAGAAAACACAGGTTTTGCAGAAGAGATTACAGACACTTTCAAAGAATTCAATAATTATAAATTACAATCTTTTTTAGCATTAACGTTTGTATTAATAAGTAACATTTGGGAATTATAGCTGCAAACTCATTAAAGCCATACAATTAATAACTTTAATAGGATACAGAAGAGCTCATAACTGATTTGAATGCTAAAATAATACGCTGGATGGGGTTTGTTAAAGAATCCTAAGGGAGTTAAGCATCCAGATTACAGTGAAAAGTGGGGCCTTGGAGACATGGCTTGAAGGAAGGACATTGAAGTGGAATAAGAGAAAGGGATTTTCTGCTAAGGTTTTTTCTCATAAATCTGTTTCACCTTTTGATTAAGAACTGCGTTTGCTATATATGTAAATGTACTATTTGATTTTTTTCTTACTATTTGGATAGGACCTAGCATTAAACATCTGATAAATTATTGTACTAGAAACACATTGATAATGCTTGTGCAAGCTTCCATTTAAAAATATATATTTAAAATAGAGATTAAAATTAAGTTTTAGAAAGGGCAATTATCTTTAAGATAACATTGCATCTGTCTCTTCCCTGCAGAAATGGGTAGGCAAATAGTTTCTTTCTATGTTATGTGCCTGAAAATTCTATATTTCTCCACTGAAATAGGTGGTCTAATATGTAAAAATCAAAACTGCTTTGTTTAAAACATGATTAAAAAGTTAGGGTCTAATGATACAACTCTTAGCCATACAAGCAGACTTTTATTCATGGGAGCAGTTCATTTGAGTTCAGTAAGTAATAACTACCTAGATAGATAACATTAGAATGACCTTTAATTACCCTATGGAAACTGGTCTCTAGGAGGTAAATGTGCTGCTAGAGAGGCTAAACCCTTTTAAGTTTCTCTTTGAGAAAAATTTGAGTGCCAAGCACTCTCACAAAGAGCCTGTCTTTACATATGGTTGCAGTTGTGACCTGTTTCTCTGCTGATGTAATTTAGTGTCATGTCGCTCTTCAAATGGTTCAGCCTCAAAGTCATAATCTGTAAGAGCCACAGAGAGCCTGCTCTCTGCTGTGATAATCCTCAGCAAGCAAGCAAAGGCTGGAATGAAAATACCTGTATCCAGAGTTTTTCAGAGCATCAGTGAGGTATCCTGGATTATTTGTATTGCACTTGAATTTGAAGCAGAAATCGGAATAACATAAATTTGCTTCTTTCAGAAGAAGCAGCTTGTTCTGCACATGATTTTAAATTAGTTGTCTGGAATCGTATGTTCCACCTCAGGAGTTAAATTTGTGCTCTACGCTTTCTATGGTGGCACGTTAAAAGACTTAGTCTACAGGCAGTCTAGTTTCTACCTTTTTGTTAACGCTCCAAGATTTTTGCTCACCCATCTCTAGGCCTTTTCAGATTACCTCTTGAGGACTGAAAGGAAACAATAGCCCTTTTTACTGCGATTCTTCAAATAAATTAATTCAGCTGAACAGCAGCATATGGATTTCTCCCAAATCAAATCAGAGTAAGCAATTCTTTACACTCAAATGGACAAGACTTGTGCTCTTCAGTACCATAGACAGCGGTGGACAGCGCACAGTCATGTGGGAGTGTGGCCAAGACAAACATTCTTATAACATACGTTTTAATTTTCTAGTGTGTTTACCTGCAGATTAATTTAAAACAAAATTACATGCTCTCTGCAGCATCTGACACGAAAGATTTCTCTAAAACTCTAAAAAAAAGATACAGTGTAAGTAATTATCTGTAAGAAGGACTATAAACATTCACAAACTAGAATTTAACAATTTTCTGCATTTCCCATTTTGTAACTTCAGTACTACCTAGAAATACTGAGATACTATTAGCTGTAATAGAATAATGTTTCATCTGATATTTGTGTTGATGTAAAAAGAATTCACTTTTTTGGAGTGGTCATTTCTTAGACATTATACAATCAATAATGGAATTAGTGGAGGATACCAAAAATAGAATATAAAGTTATATATTTACACTGAGATTAAATGAGTTTTTTAATTCTTAGTAATTTTCCAAATTAATATTGTAAGTTCTTAGACTTTTGTTTATGTTGCAGGTAGTAAATTCTAACATGTTTTTTAGCAACAAAGTAATGTAAGATGCCTCAGTAAACACATGATTCTTAAATCTTTGTATAAAACTCTTCTGGGCAGTAAGAATATGTGGCTAATGTTTCTTATAACAAAACTATAGTGGCAAGTATTTGATGGAACAAATAGAAACTAGAAGCAAAGTATTTGAAAAAATATTTTAATGATCAGGTAGAATGTCCCCAAACAATCAGTGATACAGTGAATAGCACAGATTTTTATGCAACTCTGGGTAGTCATACTTAAGGTACCAAATGTCCAGTTTTGTAACTGCTGGCTTTTGGCACAGATACATTGATTATATTTACTTACAAGTCACAAAATAATTTGCCAATACTTTTGTAGCAACGGGAAAAATTGAATGTGTAGTATGTAAAGACTTCTAGATGGAACATATTAAAGTCAATGATCTTATTTGCTGCCACCTGAAATTATTTAACTCTTTGGTAGAAGTTTATATTGCCTTCAAAAGCTGCCTGCTGTTTAATTTTAGTTATAGTTAAACATTTATTCATATGTTGAGATATGATGATTAATACTTGTCATCTGCTGTCATCTGAGATTGCACCTCAGCACTCACCTGTGTGACGGTTCAGTGTAGGGTGTTCTAAAGTTCTGTACATCATCGTTCCTTTTCTGTACTTAATTTTTGTCACCTGATGCCTCTAGTGCTTAAAAATAATTATGATATATATGATGATAAGAAGATTAAATAAGTAATCTGCCATAGCTATAATGATTTCGACTTTGTATACTGCAGTGCATTACTACTTAGAGGTAGGAAGCAAGATCTAAGGCAGTGATTCTCAAACTTTTTGGCCTGTGGCCCACCTCGTTCAATGCAAATCTTTTTGTGGACCACCCTTTCCTAACGGAAATTTGCCATTAATTACATAATTATGCCCAAGCCATTTTGCTAGTATGGCTGCTAAGGAGAACAGTTTCATTTAACCCATAAGAAAGGAAATATTAATTTAAATTATTAAACACATTAAGCATTTTAACTTTCTCAAGTTAGTTTATCAAACTTCATTTTAAATAAAGTAAAATCATAGAATCATGGAATAGTAGAACTGGGAGGGACCTTGAGAGATCATCAAGTCCAGTTCCCTGCCCTCCCAGCAGGACCACGCACCATCTAGATCATCCCAGATAGAGGTCTGTCTATCCTGCTCTTAAAAATCTTCAGTGATAGAGATTTCACAACCTCCCTACGCAATTTATTCCAGTGTTTAATCACCCTAACAGTTATGAAGTTCTTTCTGATGTCCAATCTAAACCTCCTTCGGTGCAATTTTAGCCCATTGCTTCTTGTCCTATCATCAGAGGTCAGGGAGAACCATTTTTCTACGTCCTTCTTGTAACTCCCCTTTAGATATTTGAAAACTGCTATCATGTCCCCTCTGTCTTCTTTTTTCTAAACTAAACAAACCCAGTTCTTTCAATCTTCCCTAATAGGTCACGTTTTCTGAACCTTCAATCATTTTTGTTGCTCTTCTCTGGACCTTCTTCAAATAAGAACATAAGAACGGCCGTACTGGGTCAGACCAAAGGTCCATCTAGCCCAGTAGCCTGTCTGCCAACAGTGGCCAGCACCAGGTGCCCCAGAGAGGGTGGACCGAAGACAATGATCAAGCGATTTGTCTCCTGCCATCTCTCTCCAGCCTCTGACAAACAGAGGCCAGGGACACCATTTCTATCCCCTGGCTGATAGCCTTTTATGGCCCTAACCTCCATGAAATTATCTAGCTTCTCTTTAAACTCTGTTAGGGTACGTCTACACTACAACGTTAATTCGAACTAACTTAGTTCGAATTAGTTAATTCGAACTAAACTACTTCGAACTAACGGATCTAAACTAAAAAACTAGTTCGAATTAGCGTTTTGCTAATTCAAACTAGCATGTCCTCATTAAGTGGACCCAGAACCAGGCTTAAGGATGGCCAGAAGCAGTGCCGGCAGGGCATCAGAGGAGGACTTAGAGCATGGAGATGCTGTCTCAGGCTAGCCAAGGGCTGCGCTTAAAGGGTCCTGACCCCCACCCCGGACAGACAGTTCTCAGGGGTGCCGCACTTGCAAAGCAGTCCTGGCTTGGAGTGCCCGGAGTACCTACACTGGGCACATCACAGCACTCGGCCATCAGCCCGGCTGCACTTGCCGCAGGCTGCCATCCGGGGAGAGGAGGAAATCGGGGGGCTGCAGGAGAGCTTCCACCCCAAAAGCCCGCAGAGCCAGCCCAGTCCTCCCCATCAGGGGTTCGTGCCCCATTCCTCCCTCACCTCCTTCCACTTACCCTTCCCTAGCCCCTTTTCTTGATGTACAAAATAAAGGACAATTGTGTTAAAAAATGGAATCTGTCTTTATTGAACAAAACTGGGGGAGACTGGGAAAAGGAGGTGAGAGAGGGGAAGAGAGAGGCTGGGAGAGGGGAGGGCAACTAAAATGATCAGGGGTTGGGAACAGGTCCCATATGAAGAGAGGCTAAAGAGACTGGGACTTTTCAGCTTAGAAAAGAGGAGATGGAGGGGGAACAGGATAGAGGTCTCTAAAAGCAGGAGTTGGGTGGAGAGGGTGCATACAGAAAAGTTCTTCATTAGTTCCCATAAAGAAGGACTAGAGGACACCAAAGGAAAGGAATGGGTAGCAGGCTTCAAACAGTAACAGAAAGTTGTTCTTCACAAAGCAAAGAGTCAACCTGTGGAACTCCTTGCTGCAGGAGGCTATGAAGGCTAGAACTAGAACAGAGTTTAAAGGGAAGTGAGATCAAGTCATGGAGGTTGGGTCCATGGAGTGCTATTAGCCAGGGGGTAGGAGTGGTGTCCCTGCCCAAGGTTTGTGGAAGGCTGGAGAGGGATGGCACAAGACAAATGGCTTGGTCACTGTCTTCGGTCCATCCCCTCCAGGGTCCCTAGGGTTGGCTACTGTCGGCAGACAGGCTACTGGGCTAGATGGTCCTTTGGTCTGACCCAGGATGGCCATTGTAAGCTCAGGGCTCAGGGTCGGGGGTCTCAGTGGACCCCCTTGATTTTCATGCACACCTGCTCCTGGGTGGCCAGGCTGGCAGCTCTCCTGCCCAAGCCGGCCACTTTCCTGTGTCTAGTGCAGAGATTGTGGACAAGGTCCACGATGTCCGCACTAGCCCAGGCAGGTGCCCGCCTCTTGCGGTCCCGGGCAAGCTCCCAGGAGCCGCCAGCCTGGTCCCGGGAAGAGGGGGAGGGCTGGGAGGCATCGGGTGGGTGGCTCGATCCGTGCCAGGTGCAGGGTCTGCTGGCTGGGTGCTAGCAGGCTTGCACCTGGCACAGGCACTGTAGCCAGCCCATGCCCCTTTAAGGGGTCCGGGGCTGGGAGGGGTGCATAGAGTTTCCCTGGTGTTGGCCAGAGTGTCCACCAGGGAATCCTGGGGAGGGCTAGCCTCCCACTAGTTCGAATTAAGGGTCTACACAGTCCTTAATTCAAACTAGTAAGTTCGAACTAGGCTTAATCCTCGTGGAATGAGGATTACCTAGTTCGAACTAAGCGCTCCGTTAGTTCGAATTAAATTCGAACTAACGGAGCACTAGTGTAGCGCCTATGAAAGTTAGTTCGAAGTAACATCCGTTAGTTCAAACTAACTGTGTAGTGTAGACATACCCTTATAGTCCTAGCCTTCACAGCCTCCTCTGGCAAGGAGTTCCACAGGTTGACTATGTTCTGTGTGAAGAAGAACTTTCTTTTACTAGTTTTAAACCTGCTACCCATTAACTTCATTTGGTGTCCTCTAGTTCTTCTATTATGGGAACTAACAAATAACTTTTCTTTATTCACCCTCTCCTATCACCATTTCAATCTTTCTTGAAATCTGGTGCCTAAAACTGGACACAATACTCCAAATATTAATTTATGTCCACACAAAAGGCTTCAATGTTTTTTTCCTTTATGGCAGGGTGGGGAATCTTTTGGGGTCGGGGTCCAGTGACTCTCAGAAAAATCAGTTGTCGACCCCACAACTGAGAAGCAAAAAAACCCTCCAAAACCCCCAAACCTTCACTGATGTGGCCCCCAACTGAGACACCTCACTACAGCACTCCAACCCCATAGGATGTGGGGGGGGGGGGAGGATTGTGGTTCAGGCCTTCCCATAAACCAGATTTACTCTTCTGGGGTTCCAGGGTTAGTAGATTTTGTCAATCCCACACCTAGGCTCTGGGGTGGGGAAAAAATGAGGGATTCATTGTGAGGGACAGGGCTGCCAGTGAGTGGGATAGAGATGGGGGTACAGGATCTGGGTGGAAGGTTGGGTGCAGGTGGTGGTGAGGGTGTAATGTCTGGGTGGGAGGTAGAGTGCAGGAGCAGGCTGGGAGGAGGATGTCTGGCCAGGGGCAGGAGGCAAGAGCAAGGGAGGATGTACTATGTGGCCAGGAGGGCAGGTTCAGGAGCAAGGGTGGGTGCAGGAGCAGGATGTGGAAAGGTTGTCTGGCCTGGGGAGAGGGTGCAGAAGCATATTGAGGGTGTGGGGTCTCAGCGGGGGGCAGTGCATGAGGATGTTGGGGATGTGGGATCTGGTCATGAGAGGAATGGGGGGCACTTACTTGCTTTCGTGCCCATACCACTTCCAGGCATCGTGTCCCAGGCATGGCCTCCCATTGCTCCCATTGGCTGGATTCTGGCCAATGAGAACAGCGGGAAAAGCCTCCAGGCATCATGTTTGTGTTCTGCTGTTTCCCCAGCTGGGGGAAAAGGAGAGGCAGTGTGCGGAACTGCTTGCTCCCCCTGCAAGCTTTGTCTGGCGGCAAGGCTTGAGGCGTTCTCCACATGCTCCCCCAGTGGGAAGCCAGCGCTGGCACTCCAACTTTGGTGTGGGGGGAGCCTGGAGCACCAACACAGGCTCCCTGATGTGGGGAGAGGGAAGAGAGTATGATGGAGGGGCTGAGCTCAAGCTGCAGACCATCTGGAAAGCCACCTGGACCACAGTTTGAGAGTGACTGATCAAGGGTGAAATCCTGTCTCCCATGACGTCTGTGGCAAAACTCTCTCTGACTTCAATGGGACCAGGAGTGCACCCCCTACATTTAAAAGCAGAGGAGTGGGAGTTAGGAGCTCTCTTAAAAGGCTTCAGAAAATCAAAGATAATGCTTTAGAGAGGAATACCTGCAGGTGTCTCCATTTCTATTTGACTTCTGGATGCAGTGAATTTCTTTTTCCTCTGCACTTTCTGTAATCTGTCAGAGGCACCTATAGCTCAGTTCTGTCTACTTGAACTTGCTATTTGCACTGTAAGCATCTCAGAGCAAGGGCTGGCTTCTTTGTTGTTTTTTTCCCTATAGTGCCTGGCACAATAAGTACTGACTTGACTGGAATTCTTAGGCACTTCCACAATATGAATAATAAATAAACTTTTTTGTCTTGAAGGAGATATTCCTTCATGACATCAGAAACTCCCAACTATTTTTTTTAACTATGTATTTTTGACATCCAATGTGAAGGCAGAAAGACTTATGCTTTTACCAGCTGTGGTTGTCAGTACATTTCTGGTATGTTGTCTGGAAGTTTTAAAGAAGATATACTCCAATTTTATCTTCCAGCACTCCTTCCCCACCTCCCTACACACCTACTAAAAGAAACCTGTGAATCAAAATACTTGATTGAAGAAATGTCTTTTACGGCTCACTACTGTCTACTTTTTTGTCACATTGTTGGAAAATCGGACATGGGTCCAAAGCTTTTTTATGTCCTGGTCTAAAGCAACTTGAAATAAGTCATTTTCACTAGGAGTTTGCAGTGATACTGTACATTCCTACATGGAATTTTTGGTAGGTCTTTATTCCTTGATCTCTTGATAGGTTGTCCCAGCATTCCAGCTGCTGATCACCCCAAAATGCAGTTATATAATTTATATGAATTCTAGTTCCCATCAACTCCAGTTGACATTTCCCCAAACTTTTTTAAAATAAATTTCTTTTTCAAGAGAAGCTTTCCAGTTATAACAGTGAATCTTCATATTCCTCTCCCTTGACTTCCTACGTACACTATTATCTCAAAAGACATCACAAGGACACTGTCATTAAAAGCAGATTTATAGATGGACGAGAATGAAACTCAGAAGAATGTTTAAAAATGTGTTCTTCACACCTGGGCCCCACATTTTTTTGAATTGGTGGTTCAAGGCTGACAGGGTAACATTTTTGCTCTCTTCTCTAGACTGACGCTTGCTATCTCAGTGACATGAGTGAATCATTGATTTAGATGTTCCGTATTTCACTGCTGTTTTCATTTGTTAGTCCACTGGCACAGATTATTACTTAGAATGTATAGATTACCAGAAGATTCTTAAATTCTAATATATATTATAAATATTTAAACCATTCCTTATGGAGGTCTTACAAATTTTCGGACAGATAATTTTTTATCTCAGTATATTAATTGAAGAACAGTTTTTTAATATAATCTACAAATCAAAGCTCACCAGGAAATTATCAGTATCTGTGCCAGAAAAGTCCTCTAATTGACTGTTTTACTCTGGAAGCCCACATCTAAGGAATTATTTTACTGTTTATAACAGCACAGGTAAGTGCTTGGGACTTCACAATATGTAGCCCAAGAAGCTTATAAACCTAGTAACATGCATTACATAAAAATGAGGGGTGTAGCAAGACAGCAGGGAGGGATAACATTTGAAATTATGTGGATATGAAAACAAATGTAATTTTCAATTGCTTTAACTTGCTTAGGATAATATAGTTCTGAATATAAATAGAGACTATTCAATACTAGACGACTAATGGGACATTTTCTTTTTGAGTGTGTTTCTATATTAGGAGTATTATGTTCAGTTTTATACATGTTGGGTACGTCTACACTGGCACGATTTTCCGAAAATGCTTTTAACGGAAAAGTTTTCTGTTAAAAGCATTTTCGGAAAAGCACGTCTAGATTGGCAGGATGCTTTTCTGCAAAAGCACTTTTTGCGGAAAAGCATCCGTGGCCAATCTAGACGCGGTTTTCTGCAAAAAAGCCCCGATTGCCATTTTCGCAATCGGGGCTTTTTTGCGGAAAACGCTACTGTGCTGTTTACACTGGCCCTTTTGCGCAAAAGTCTTTCAGAAAAAGACTTCTGCCCAAATGGGAGCAGCATAGTATTTCCGGAAAATCACTGACAATCTTACATGAGATCGTCAGTGCTTTTCCAGAAATTCAAGCGGCCAGTGTAGACAGCTGGCAAGTTTTTCCGCAAAATCAAATGATTTTGCAGAAAAACTTGCCAGTCTAGACACAGCCGTAATGTCTGAGTGTGACTGTGTGATACTCAGATGGCTTTTTAACACAGTAATGCAAAAATTTGTTGTTGCTCATATGGCTTTTTTACATAGTATTGGGAAATTAGCATCTCAGTTATTTTCTTCAATGGTAGCAGGATATACCATTATTATTTTTGTGTGTGTATATAGTAAATGTTGTGTGTTGATAGGGTTAATCAATTTAATGTATTTCAGCTGAAGCTAAGGTCAGTTTAGAAGTGATTTCAACTGATGATAAAATGATTGCCAAGGAACTCTTTAAACATTGCTTTTGTGAGAAAGTTGGAGTTGAAAAGAATGTGAAAAAGAAAAAAAAATAAAATCCTCTGCGTATAAAGGATACATTTTTGCTTGAATGTCATGCTGGCCTTTGTAATTTGTGACTAACAACACAAAGCATAGTTCTCTTGTACAGTATTTAGGCATGGGGGTCCTGATTGTTCAGTAATTATGAGCTTCACCAGCTCTCTTGGACTTCACTTGGGTTTGACTGTTGTGAACTTCTAAAAATCAAACCTGATATTTTTTACATGTCCTGTTATAAACTTGTAGTATAGAAATGTTGCATTGGATTATGTAGTATCTACACGCCAAGACTTTTTAATGTGTTCCCTCACATGTCCCTCACATGTTTTTCTTTTAAAGAAAAACAATGACAGAAAATACTGTTGTTTAGTTTATAGATAGAGTAAGGGATGTACACGACGAGTTGACTAGTGTTTCAACTAGTCGCTTTCTCCCCTCCTTGCTGCCTCCCTCAGAGAGAGGCACCAGGTGGGGGGGGGGGGCTTAAAAGCCGGTTCCCCCTAGCACAGTCTTCATGGGTGGGGGGCAGGGGCACAGCGGGGAACTGGCGGCACTTCCACCTTTGAAATGTAGTAGTTGTCAGGCTCTTGCTACATTTCAAAAGCAGAAGTGCTGAAGAAGCATGGAGTGAGTGGGGGACTAAAGCAGTCCCATGCTGGCCCCGTGCTCCCTGTTTTTGAAATATGTACAAAAGCTCCTTAAGGGGCTCTTGTACATTTCAAATGCAAAGTGTGCAGGGGAGCAAGGTGCCAGCGGTGTGGGGTGGCAGCAGCCACTGTCTAACGTGGGTCTGAGCTCCCGGACTCAGCATGAGCTGGAACTGAGCTGGGTTGCCTGCCTACTTGGCTCCTAATACGCTTTAAATGCAGAGCCTCAGCAGGAGTAGGTTCTGGACCTGGTGTGAGCCAGATTTGAGCTAGGCTGCTGGGCAGCCTGCTAAAAAATTTACTGACAAAGGTGGGGGGAGGGAAATGCGTGTAATCTATAGCATTAACCTATACGCTTTTGCTTATTGGTTAATTGATTAATCGACTATACTATTCCATCCCTAGTCCACGCTACAGCTATTTTGAAATAGCTAGCTCAGAATAGGCATTATTACTCTGACTTCTGTAAACCTCATTCCATGAAGAAGACATCGGTTATTTTGAAAGTATTTCAAAATAATAGAATTGCTGTGTAGATGCTCGCATCATTATTTTCAAATAACATCAGTTATTCCAAAATAACAGTGCTGGGTAGATGCACCCGTGAGTGAAGTAACTGCTAGAGGTTTGTAGCTTGACATGAGCATCACAATCTGAAGGCTAGCCCGGGTTCATGGGACAGAGGGCTGAACAGTTTCACAGTCCAGATTGCACACTAGAGACTCTGTCACAGCTACAAATAGCGATACAGACACTGCTTTTACACTGGGGATCGCGCTGGAGCTTGGGCTCTCAAGATGGGTGGGCAGGGTGGGGAGTGTATGTGTGTGTGAAGCCAAAGCTCCAATCTGAATCCCAATAGCAAAGCACGGTGTAGAGAGCTATTTTTAGCTCACTAGCATGAGCAACACAAGCAAAGGCCTGTCAACCTGGATTTGGCAGCATGCCCCCAGATGCAGTGCCCCTCTTAACTATAGTTAGAATAATTGCTGGGATTAGTTGTTCCTTCCTTTCACCCCCACAGACATCACACTTCAAAGAGATGCCCACAGCTGGCCTGTGCCAGCTGACTTGGGCTCACGAGGCTTGGGCTGCAGGTCTGTGTAACTGCTGTGTAGACACTGTGATTCAGCTGCAGCCCGAGCTCTCATAGACTCATAGACTCATAGACTCATAGACTTTAAGGTCAGAAGGGACCATTATGATCATCTAGTCTGACCCCCTGCACAGTGCAGGCCACAGAATCTCGCCCACCCCTCTTAGAATAATCCTCTCACCTATGTCTCAGATATTGAAGCCTTCCAATACTTTGAAGGCCCCAACATGCAGAGAGTCCTTCAGCTGTGATCTGTGCCCAATGCTACAGAGGAAGGCGAAAAACCTCCAGGGCCTCTGCCAATCTACCCTGGAGGAAAATTCCTTCCTGACCCCAAATATGGCGATCAGCTAAACCCTGAGCATGTGGGCAAGACTCACCAGCCAGACACCCAGAAAGTTCCCTATAGCAACTCCTATCATCCCTCCATTGACCTATTTCCAACTGGAAATGAATGGTCAATTAGTTACCAAGATCATGTTATTTCATCCAACCATCCCCTTATAGAATCAGAACTGGAAGAGACCTCAGAAGGTCGTTAAGTCCAGCCCTCCGCTCTAGGCAGGACCAATCCCATCTAAATCAACCCGGCCAGGGCTTTGTCAAGCCGAGACTTAAACACCTCTAGGGATGGAGACTCCACTACTTCCCTAGGTAACCCATTCCAATGCTTCACTACCCTCCTAGTAAAATAGTTTTTCCTAATATCCAATCTGGACCTCTCCCACCACAACTTGAGACCATTGCTCCTTGTTCTGCCATCTGTCACTACTGAGAACAGCCTCTCTCCATCCTCTTTGGAACCTCCCTTCAGGAAGTTGAAGGCTGCTATCAAGTCCCCCCTCACTCTTCGCTTCTGCAGACTAAACAGACCCAAGTCCCTCAGCCTCTCCTCGTAGGTCATATGCTCCAGACCCCTAATCATTTTGGTTGCCCTCCGCTGGACCCTCTCCAATGCGTCCGCATCCTTTTTGTAGTGGGGGGCCCAGAACTGGACACAGTACTCCAGATGTGGCCTCACCAAAGCCGAATAAAGGGGGATAATGACATCTCTGGATCTGCTGGCAATGCTCCTCTTAATGCATCCTAATATGCCATTAGCCTTCTTGGCTACAAGGGCACACTGTTGACTCATATCTAGCTTCTCATCCACTGTAACCCCCAGGTCCTTTTCTGCAGAACTACTACTTAACTGGTTGGTCCCCAGCCTGTAACTATGCTTGGGATTCTTCCGTCCCAAGTGCAGGACTCTACACTTGTCTTTGTTGAATCTCATGAGATTTCTAGTGGCCCAATCCTCCAATTTGTCTAAGTCACTCTGGACCCTATCTCTGCCCTTAAGCGTATCTACCTCTCCCCCTAGCTTAGTGTCATCTGCAAACTTGCTGAGGGTGCAATCTATCCCCTCATCCAGATCCTCATCTGACATCCTCCTATGTGATTGGGTTCTAGAACCCAGGTGCTGGCCAAAGCCCAGATGTCTACACTACAGTTAACCAACCGCACAGCCCAAGCCTCAGGAGTCCAAGTCAGCCGGGAAGAACCAAGCATGTGTGTCGAGTTGCAGTGTAACCATATGCTTAAAGTCTAAAGGGCCAAATATCTGTTTTTCGTAAAGTTCCTTTATACCATAAAGGGAATTTAAAGTGGGTGAAAATAGGCCTTGGGTGGAATAAACCACTGCATAAAGGGGATTTTTTTGCTAGTGTTAGATTGTTGGAGTAACTCTGTACTGGGCCTGCTCTGAGCTCCTGGTATAGGAAGCTTTTCATGGTCAATCCAGAGAGGAGAAGAAAATGTGCATGTGATTAGAATAGAATAAGCTCCTGTTTTTCTCTGATAGAGCTGAGCAAATATTTGATTATTCAATTTAGCGGTAAAAAAATTATTTTGTAGGGAGTTTTTCCCCCTTGCCAAGACAAAAAATTAAAAGTTTAGCTCCGATTGAGTGGATTGACATGTATGAAACAAAATGTTGACTAGAATCAACTTGAATGAATTTTGAATTTTTTTCTTTATTCAGAATTCAGATGAAAGTATTAGCTGCATTTGTCTTGAATTAGTGAATAGTTTGATTTCTTAAAGCTGCATTTTTGGCAGCTTTACTCTTCACTGAAAATATATTTCCTACCTTTATTCTCTGATTCCCATATTCCATAGTGGACAAGACAACCACATAGCTATTCAGGAATAGAGAGAGTGAAAACATGAGTAACGGAACTTCCCTCCCAGTTCCAGCTCTTAATGTAGGGATAGTGTAACACAGAATCAGAGCCTAAGTATTCAAACTGCAATGAGAAATCTCCAGGTAACCCAGACAGTAAGAACTGGCTTCAAATTGGCTAGAAGGGAAAAGCTGAAACATGGTAGGAGCTGCAGTGCAGATTTGTTCTGATAACCCATTATCTGGTACATAATATAGCCTGTCAAACTGCTTAATTTAAATTTTGTTTTATGTTTTTCCAAGACCTGGGGTTGGTATACACTACAGACCAGATTGATATTGATGTAATCAATCCAGCAGGAGTTGATTTATCATATCTATTGGAGACATGATAAGTTGATCACCAATTGCTTTCTCATCAACTCCAGTACTCCACCTCAACAAGAGGCACAAGGGGAATTGATGGGAGAGCATCTCCTATCAACACACTGTTGCAAAGACAACGTGATAAATACATATAAATATATTGACTTCAGCTACACTATTCACATAGCTGAAGTTGCATAACTTAGATCGATGTCTCCCCCATTGTGTGGACAACCCCTAGGTGTCCCTTATAGTATCTTTCTAGTGATGGGAGGAGAGAGGGCAATCTTGTACAAATTACTCAGAAAATGTCTTTTGGAATATCTTCTTTGTGGCAACTGCTGTTGCCATTTTTTCTAGTTATCAGGTGTGGTGAAAGGGAGAACTTAATGACTCACCTCCAGCTCCAGGTGATTTGAGACCAGAAAGTTTCAATCTGGCTTTAATACCAGCTGATGGAGTTAATTACCAATTATAATCTGGCATTAGGAAAAAAGACAGAAAATCTGGTTAACAAAACAGGAAATGCAGTGGTGGTTAACATGACTGGTAAGATTAATAAAATCTGAATAGTAGTGGTGTACTTAATATTTAGGGAAAGCTTATTACAAATTTAAGCAACAAAATTGTAAATGCTGTCCCGGTCTTCATGAGGTTTTAAATTATTTAAAAATAGATGCATTTTGTGTGTGTCAGCTTGAGTACTTATATTTACAGAGTAACTTCTTAAGGTAAAAAAGTTCACTATTTTAAAGGATTTTTTTCTGAGAGAACAGCCTTAGCAGTTCTTACAAAGGAATACATTTCAAAAGAACAAAATATGTTGAAGTATTTTTATACTTTTTATGAGCACTGTAAATTGCTTTTATATACACTTACAATATATAAAACATTACAGTGATTCAGGTATAAAGAATACAGGGACCTACAGGCATGATTCATGGACACACTCACTGTAAAGTTTATTTATTTCCTATTTAGTTGGTGTTTGCTTGTTTGTTTGTTTATTTCCTGTTTAGATGGTGTTAAATAGCTCTTTGACTTTGTAATGAGTTATAATTGTCTAGATTTAGAGGAAAAGACCACATTTGTGAGAGGCATAAAAAAACCCAAACCGGACTTCAATCAGACAAAAAAAAAAAAAAAAAGGCAGCTCCACTGACTTCTTCATTAGGATGGACTAATGATCAAGTCAGAAGTTCTGTATAGTCGAAGGCACATATACATATTGTGAGAGAGCTCCCAATTTCACACAGTGGGTCTTACACTTAAGGTTGGCAATAGGCTGAGTATTATCTCGCTCCATCTGGGGAAAAAGGCAACCTCCAGTCTAACTGCTCACCTCAGTGGCTCACAACAACTGTCAGTCCAACCCTTTCCTACAGTTCACACTATTTTGGATTGTTATCTAGAGCAGTGGTCACCAATCAGTAGATCGGGATCTACTGGTAGATCTTGGAGCCTCTGACAAGTGATCCTGACTGGTTTGGCCGGGAAGCTATTAAGAGCTGGCACTTCAGTTGCTCCTTCACCCACTGTCATGCTGCTTCTTCCTTCTGCCATGGAGTCTCCCCCAGGAGCCTCCTGCTTGCTGTCGAGTGTGGGAGGAAAGAGGAGGGAGGGGCACTGATGTCAGGGTGTCCCTCCTCCCTCCATTTCTGTACCTGTCTCCACAAAGAGAAGGGGATGGAGAGAGCTTGGCAATGCAAATCTCTGTCACTCTCACACGCTATGTCTCTGTCATTCTCACAAAAACCCAGCTGTGCTCATCTCCTGACCTAACACTTATGTGGTGGCGGCGGGGGGTTTGTTCCCATTACAGCTTGAAAAGTGGATTATTTTTGGTTTTTGGCTGGTCTGTGCATTTCATAATATTCATTTCTCTCTTATGCTTAAATTTAATTCTTTGAGTAGTGAGTTCTAGAACACCCAACCTGTCGTGGCTGGAGTGATTATCCCTGTGATAATTGCTGCTCCTGGAAGTGGCTGGCATGTCTCTGCAGTCCCTGAGAAAGACAGAGCAGGGGCTCTCCACGTGCTGTCCTGGCCTGCAGACACCACTCCTGCAACTCCCATTGATCAATAACAGGGAACTGTGGCCAGTAGAAGCTCTGGGCTCAGTTCCTATAGATGTGGGGAAACACATGGAGCCATTCCTGTACGTGCCAGCTGCTTTCAGGATTTGTGCAGGGCCAGAGCAGGAGTAAGCCTGCCTTAACTCCACTATCTACAACCCATCTCAGTCAAACAGTGCCCAGCTAGAGCCTGCTTCCTGAACCCCTCTCCCAGCCCTGAACCTCTTCCTACTCCCAATCTCCTACCTCAGATGTGAGTCCCCCTGCACCTAAACTCCTTTCCAGAGCTTGCTCCCTGAAACCCCTCCTGGATCCCAAGCCTTCACCTTGGGATAAGCCCACATCCCCTTCCACAGACCAAACCCCTTGGCCCAAGACCAGAGCCTGCACCCCAAACCCCTACCCCAGCCTGGTGAAAGTGAAAAAGGATGGAAGAGAAAGGAGGATGGAGTGAGCAAGGTGAGACCTCAGAGAAGGGATGGAGCAGGGGCAGAGCCTCAAAGAAGGGGTGAGAAGGAAGTGGAACAAGGGTATGTGGGTTTGAGGTAGCTCTTACACTGCACTTAAAATGAAAAAAAGGTTTTGTGATTAAAAAGTTTGGAGACCACTGATCTAGAGGAACCAGTTATCAGCAAGGATGCATGTCTTCTGGAACAGTGGTTGAAGCATGAAGGGATATATGAATCTTTTGCATATCTGGTACATAAATATCTTGTGACATTGGCTACAACAAATGCCTGTTCTTGCTTACAGATGACATTGTAAACAAGAAGTAAGCAATATTAACTCCTGCAAATGTAAACAAACTTGTTTGTCTGAGCAATTGGCTCTCCAAGAACTAGAACTGAACCATCTTTCTAAACTCTAGAGTTTTAAATTGTTTTAGTTTTGAATGCTGGTTTTTTTTATGCAATTCTATGTTTGTAAGTACTGGTTGAAACTCTCTTAACCAGGACTCTCTGGTCCTGGAATATCTGTGGTCCAGCAAGACCACAGGTGTTCCAGGACCAGAGAGTCTTGGTGGAGAGCTAGCACCTGGGAGCCCTGCAGGCTGGCAGGACAACGGGAGCCCAACACATGGCAGTAGGGCTTCCCGGCAGGGCAGTGAGAACCCTGTGCATGGTAGTGGGGCTGCCCAGTAGAGCAGTGGGAGCCCAGTGCACAGAGGCAATGGGGCTGCGTGGTGCAGCAGCAGGAATAGGAATGCGGAGGTGGCGGGGCTGCCGGGCACTGCAGTGGGAGCCCGGTGTGTGGAGGCAGCGGGACTGACAGGGCAACAGGGGCTGACAGGGCAGAAGGGGCCCATAACAGGGGGAGACAGCTGGGAATCCAGAGGTTGAGCACGGGCTGGAAGGAGGCTGGTGGCAGGGGGACCAGAAATGACCTCCCCTAGTCTGGCAAAATCCATAATCCAGGACCAGTCAGGTCCTGAGAGTGCCGGACCAGGGAGGTCCAACCTGTACAACCTTCATGCACGCTGCATCCAGAGATTTGCTTGACCTTATTGTCACTGTATATCTAAGGGTATGTCTACACAGCAAAGTTATTTTGAAATAACTTTACTAGCATCTACACAGCCAAACCACTATTTCAAAATTAATTTGAAATAGCGGAGCGCTTCTTTTGAATTTGGTAAACCTCATTCCACGAGGAATAATGCAAATTCAAAATAGCTATTTCGAAATAAGTGCTGTGTAGACACTTATTTCAAAATAGGGGGCCTCCAGCCCTTCCCAGGGTGCCCTGGTGGCCACTCCAGCCTCAACCAAGAACACTCCTCTCCCTCCCCCATCCCCAGAGCCCTTAAAGGGGTAGACTCTGGCCACAGTGCCTATGCCAACTCCAAGCTTTCCAGCCCAGAGCCAGCAGTCACTGCCCCTGACCCAGTGGTCCCAAAACACGAGCCAGCAAGCCACTGGCAGCCAGCCCTCCACCACTCCCCAGGAGCAGTCTGCCAGGGCCTGGAGATGGCGGGTGCCTTCCTGGTCCAAGGCAGAGATCATGAGAACAAAGAGGGGGAAGGGACCCTGAGCAGAGGGCCTAGCTAGGATTGCTAACTGTCTAAGCACACAAATCCAAACACCTTTGCCCTGCCCCTGCCCTTCCCAGAGGCCATGCCCCTTTCTTGCCCCTTCTCTGAGGGTTTGTCCCTGCTCACTCCATCCCCACTTCTTCCACTCACTCTCATCCACCCTGACTCACTTCCCCAGGGATGGGGCAAGAGGTCGGGATTGTAGGCTCTGGGCTGGGATCAAGGGGTACAGAGTATGTGAGGGGCCTCTGGACTAAACCTGGGGCAGCGTGTTGGGGTATAGGAGGAGGTAAGGGCTCTGGGAGGGAGTTTGGAATCAGTGCTTGGGGTGGGGGTAACACATGGAGACTGCCTGTCCCCCTGCCAGGGGCCACAGGGACATGCCAGCTGTTTCCGAGAGCATGTGGGACCAGTACAGGCAGGAAGCCTGCTTCAGTCCTACTGCACCACCAGACTTTCAGCAGCCCAAAATCTCCCGGATTGGCTGAAGTAGCCTCCAGGATATTAAGCCCAATTCTATGAGATTCTGGGCAAAACCAGAAGAGTTGGCAACCACAGGCTTAGTGCAGGGAGACCCAACCAGTAAAAAGGTCCTCCAGGTCAGACATGGAAGTGGATTGTAACCCAAAAGAGGGGGGAGGATCTGTGAAGAATGGTTCTGTCACACAGAGCCTGAAGAGCAAGTGTCTGACATGCAGCATCCAGGCAGCACAGCCAGGAGGACGCTGGAATGTGTGCAGAACAGACTGTGAACTTCCCTTTCACTCCAAGAGACTGCTGTTTGTGATGTCCCCATGCCACAAAGCAGGGTTATGGGTTTTCCTTTAACTTTTCCTTATTAAAAAAAATTGATTGTTTTAATAAATTATATGTGCTTGAAAAATATGCAATGATCGGTGGGTCAGGGAAGCATCCAGAGAGGAGAGAACACTCTAGCCCCTGTCCTAAGTGACCACAACAATACTGTGGAGTTGAGAAGCCCCCTCCACCCAGGAATCCTGGGCCCAGCCTTATTGGGGTTATGTAGACTCTGCTGCACAGGGGAGTCCTGAAGGTCAAGCCCTAAGGCTTCTGGGTAAAGGGAGTGAGAGTGAAGACTTAGATCCTTTCACTAGCTAATTCCACAAGATAGTTGATAAGCCATGAAAGTTCCCCACAAAAGTGAGACTATTTCTCTACTTACATCTGCAATAGAGGGTTTGTCTACATTTCAGGCTGCAGGTGTAAATTCCAACCTGAAGAAACATACCTGTGCTAGCTCTGCGCAAGCTAGTGTGTTAAGAACACTGGGTAAGTAGTAGGAAGAGCTAGCCAGCACAAGGAAGTACCCATTTGATATGATAGGTACATACTCCCGTTGTTATGGCTACTTTTTATTTTTAGCCCATTAGCTTAATCTGACCTTGCACCAATATGTCTCCTCAAGATGGAATTTTCACTCCCAGCTTGAAGTGTAGAAATGCTGTCAGGTTTACATTTGCTCAAAGTGTATAAAAAGTGCTGGTGTTGGGTTAATTTTATTCCGTCTAGTGAAGACCCACTAATTCAAATTGAGAGGGCGCTCCCGTCGGTGCTGGTAGTCCTGCTCTTCATGAGGAGTAAGGTAAGTTGATGGGAGTGTGTGTGCTCCCATCAACCTCCTGCTTTGTGGACGGTGCCAAAATGCCAGTTAAGATACTTCAACTTCAGCGACGTAATTAATGTAGCTGGAGTTGCGTATCTTAAGTCAACTTTCCCCTTTAGTGTAGTCCAGGCCCACCTGACTTTACTATAATGGCAAAAGCTTTTTGTGTTAAAACTGACTTTAGGCTGTCAACAGTTTTGGAGTGAACCATGGCATATTAGCTTTATTAATATCTTACATAATTATCTCCATAGGTTCTTTATAGTTGGAGCCATGTGTCTGTGTATGTATAAACCTCTCTCCTGAATTCAGTAATCTCGCTCATGTTAAATTTTACTCCCTTGTTTGCAGTTAAGTTTATTTCATGCATTTGTTAATTTTCTTTCTCTTTTCTTGATCTAAAGCCATGGAGCTTATTAGCTTTATTGCCACTTTTGTAATAACTTTATTTCAGCCAGCTGTGGCTTCTTCAGTTTTTTTCTAGAAATGTGGCATTTAGTTGCCCTCTGAGGAAGGAGATTGTTTAATATACTTCTAGATCCAGTTCTTTGAGACAGAATTTGCAAATTTTTAAATCTCCTTTGCTAATTTTTTTTTGTTTTGCTTCCCTTTCTTTCTCCCCTCCTCTGAGATGGTAGGCTAATTAATTTCCCTCTCTTTACTGCTTTAGATGCATTTCTGACCAAGTTTTTAAATGGTTGATCTTTATCATTAGTTTCTGTTTTGAATCCAGGGCTGATGATGGGGGAGCACAAAAAAGGACAGCTGTTCCAGGGCCTGGTGATTTAAAAGGGCCCCTGGCTACTAGCACTGTGATATGTGATAGTGGCAGCAGATAAAGCCCCCTTTAAATCATAGCCGAAGCCTTGATTGGCATGGGTTGGGTGGGACAGGCCAGGTAATGCTGAATAGCTGGCTGGTGAAGGCTAGCCCCTGCAGTCTTGCCATCTGCCAGAGGCCCTGAACCTTTCAGGGGCTTGGAGTTGCCCTTCCTTGCCCGCCCACCCCACTCTCCTCTCATTGCCCTGAGTGCCAGCAATTCTGTCACAGCCCTGGTTGGGAGAGGAAAATGTACAATCTCTGAGAAAGACGTACTGATACCTCCCAAGGCAATAATGCTCAGAGTGCTTCACTGATGTTTTTGATCATCTATTTATGTTTTTTTTAAATGTTTGTCATTAGAGTCTTAGTGGGATGTTTAGGTGTCTCCAATTATGATTTTGACTATTGAAAAATTTATAATATTAGCCTAAAATTGATAAATTATTTCGCACCCTAATTAGGGTATAGGTTGATCCCTTATCAATATAAATCTTCTTTCTACATCTCACCTAATTCCTTTTGAAGGAAGGGAAGATTCTTTTATATAAAAATTGCTGCTATTGTCTTTTTTTTATCTATATCGGGAAAAAATCTTTGCCAACATGAGTTGTATGCTTTTTTATGCTCTTTACTTTTTTTATATGAGTTTTCTGGAGACATACGACAGCTGATCTTTCCTTTGATAGTTCACTTACAAGTAGCTTTTCTTCTTCTTGGATTATTTAACACATTAATAGTGAATGTTTTAATGTTTGGTTTGACCATTTCATTTTTTCAGTGTTATCACTATCTCCTTTTGTCATCCCTTGTCTCCTAATCCTGTTACATCTTCCTGTGCAGAGACTGAGTTCTGTTCTCCATCTCACAAATAATTCAATATATTGAATTACATTTGCAGCTCAAATGTGATGGGATATCTTCTCTGTCAAAACACATAACAGTATTTAACATTAGTTTCATTTCCTTATTCTCATTTCCCAGTGCTCCCTTCCACCCTTTTCTCTCTTGTTATTGCCTGATCCCTATACTCTGGGCATGCCCAGACTCTTGTTTCTTTTGCAAGGGGTGTTAGTTCCCTGATGGATACAAATTTAAGGAAAAATCAAATTTTATTAAATATTCATGTGTTACATACACCATTTGTTTTTATATTATCTTGCATTTACTTAGTGTTAAATGTTGTGCTTCCAGCCTCCTCAACTGAATATTGCAAACAATATGAAACTGTAGAATCAAGATGAATTCACTGGATAAGAACTGGATCCTCTGATAAATATTAATTAATTACTGTACAGAGAGAGGAATTTCAAGATTTTGAAGGAAATGGATCACAGGATCAGGAGCAGTCTGCCAGCGTTTATAGACTCTGCTGAGAGGCTGCAGTCTTGGGAGCCAGCTCTCTGAGAGCCTTGGACTCTTAATTTGCTCAGCCTGTCAGGTGGAGCCAGGCAAAACAAGCTGCCAGGAAATCAGGAAGGTTTATGATGGAATCATAGAATCTTAGAACTGGAAGGGACCTTGAGAGGTCATCGAGTCCAGTCCCCTGCTCTCACAGCAGGACCAAGTACTGTCTAGATCATGCCTGATAGAAGCCTATCTGACCTGCTCTTACATATCTCCAGTGATGGATATTTCGCAACCTTCCTAGGCAATTTATTCCAGTGTTTAATCACCCTGACAGTTAGGAATTTTTTCCTAATGTCCAACCTAAGCCTCCTTTGCTGCAGTTTAAGCCCATTGCTTCTTGTCCTATTATCAGATGTCAAGGAGAACAATTTTTCTCCCTTCTCCTTGTAACACCCTTTTAGATACGTGAAAACTGCTACCATGTCCTTTCCTCAGTCTTCTCTTTTCTAAACTAATCAAGCCCAATTATTTCAGTCTTCCCTCAGAGGTCATGTTTTCTAGACCTTTAATAATTTTTGTTGCTCTTGTCTGGATCTTCTCCAATTTCTCATCTTTCTTGAAATGTGGTACTCAAAACTGGACACAATACTCTAGTTGGTGCCTAATCAGCACAGAGTAGAGCAGAAGAATGGCTTCTTGTATCTTGTTCAATGCTCCTGTTAATGCATTCTGGAATCATGTTTGCTTATTTTTCCAATGGTGTCACACTGTTGACTCATATTTAGCTTGTGGTCCACTGTGACCCCTAGATCCCTTTGAGCAGTACTCCTTCCTTGACAATCAGTTCCCATTCTGTATGGCTGTCTAGACTGGCAAGTTTTTCCGGAACATCATCTGCTTTTCCGGAAAAACTTGCCAGCTGTCTACACTGGCCGCTTGAATTTCCGGAAAAGCACTGACGATCTCATGTAAAATCATCAGTGCTTTCCGGAAAAACTATGCTGCTCCCGTTTGGGCAAAAGTCTTTTTCCGAAAGACTTTTGCGCAAAAAGGCCAGTGTAGACAACTGTTTTCCGCAAAAAAGCCCCGATCGCGAAAATGGCGATCGGGGCTTTTTTTGCGGAAAACTGCATCTAGATTGGCCACGGACGCTTTTCCACAAAAAGTGCTTTTGCGAAAAGCATCCTGCCAATCTAGACGTGCTTTTCTGAAAATGCTTTTAACGGAAAAGTTTTCCGTTAAAAGCATTTTCGGAAAATCATGCCAGTGTAGACGTAGCCTATGTGTGAAACTGATTGTTCCTTCCCAAGTAGAGTACTTTGCATTTGTCCTTATTAAACTTCATCCTGTTTACCTCAGACCATTTCTCTAGTTTGTCCAGATCATTTTGAATTTTGACCCTATCCTCCAAAGCAGTTACAACCTCTTCCAGCTTGGTATAATCTGCAAACTTAATAAGCATACTCTCTGTGCCAATATCTAAATTATTGATGAAGATACTGAACAGAACTGATCCCAAAACAGACCCGTGAGGAACCCCACTTATACCCTTGCAGCATGATTGTGAACTGTTAATAACTACTAAGAACCATTATCGAGCCAGTTATGCACCCACCTTATAGTAGCCCCCTCTAAATTGTATTTTCCTAGTTTATTGATAGGTCATATGAGACCGTGTCAAATGCCTTACTAAAGTCTAGATAGATTTGTTAATTACTTGCTCCATTATCTTCCCTGGCCCAGAAGTTAAACTTTTGGGTCTGTAGTTTCCTGGGTTGTTCTTATTTCCCTTTTTATAGATGGGCACTATATATGCCCTTTTCCAGTCTTCTGTAATCCTTACTTCCATGATTTTTCAATCATGGAATCCTGCCTACCAAGATGGAACCCTATTTGGGTTCCATTGGAACATCATCAAAATCAAACTGTCTATACAAAAAAAATTAGAGGACATTGGAGGAAAGAGATCTTTAGGGTCCCTCTCAGTACAAGTGTTCAATTGCTCATTTACCCTTTTATTCTTTAGTTTTTCTTTTTATTAATCTCACTATTTTCAATTGTGATGTTCTAATATTGATCTGGAGTTCTACATTCATCTCCTTATTCATCATATTTTTGTCTAGTGGTATCCTTCAGGTCAGGCTTCCCTTTCTGACACCGTAAGTAAAGAGGAAATGTCGCTGCCCCTGTGTCTCCTCTCCACTTGACTGTCCAAGATGATTTCCACTGTACTTTTAGCCCCGTCACTTCTTCCTCCCCAGCCCAGTAAGTTTTAATGGGATTTATATTTCATTTGTTAACCTATTGCCCTTTTACACAATAGTGAAGGTTCAGTTACACATACTGATGCCATTGGATTTCTTTTTTTAAAATGTTTTTTCAGAGCTGTCATCTTTGATGGCTACTCAAATTTAGGACCTAATTGTAGGGTTTGGGTTGGTTTGCTCTTTTTGCTTTCTTACATTTTATTCATTTTCACTCTAACACAAACAAATATGTGATTTGTAAAGAGAGAGATTCAATCATCATCTTGTTTCCTGGTTTAGCCACACCCTTACAGAAAAGATTCTTCCAATCAAATATAACTTCTGAATGCACATGCTCTGTGGTGTTTGTAATCATCTGCCTTGCTGTTGCTCAAAGCATGTCTGAATTTGTCTGACTGTGCCTCATTAGAAGAATCACTTAATTAAACCAAAACAGCTTTTCTATCTGGCTAGGGCAATATCTGATGAGAGTAAAATTTATGGGAGATTAACAGTTAACAGCAGGAGAAATGAGAAATTAAAGACCCATTGTTGAACTGAAAAATATCTCTATAGTATATTACATTTCACGTTTACTGCTGTCTCTAATAATGCATTCTCCACATTGTGTGCAATAGCCATGTTACTTCATTATTTGACATTTTGGAAGGCTTTGTTTAGCAAACTAATAAAAAATCTGGGATTTCAGTTCCTCATTATGGTGCCTCTTTTAATTGCAATACTTTTTTCATTGTGTGATTGAATATAGCCATTCCACTAGTGCTTCTAGAATAATGTAAATGGTAATGTCTTGGTTTTTTCCAATGTATTTAAAATTCTATCATTGTTTGCATAAGCCACAGACAGTGGCTTATTTTTCATGGACAGACAGTGCATCTTTCTCTTGGGGATTGTATGGACAGAATGAAATGATAAAACAATGAATGGGGCACCTGCCATACTCTATCTACTGCTTACATCAGCTATTTCAGACAGAAATTCAATACGGTAGAGAATATTTCAAATAGATTTTCAGGTACTAAACATAACAAGGAATTTTAAGAGTTTTTTTGGTGCATTTATATTTGTTTATCTTCAAAGCATAAAAACTGCATATGGATACATGCCTCTAATGCTTTGGGAAGCTGTAAAGATACTATATTTATTATTTGGGAACCTGTGAGAACTATTCTATTTTAACTGTATCATGATAATGCCCAGTGGCCCCACTAATTTCCTAGGTGATGGATAAATAAACAAAGTCAGCCCTTGCTTTAATAAGCCTTTTCTTTCTTGGTTTGTGTGCAAGAACATATAGAACATTTCTCATGGTGACCTGTATCTCTATTAATTAGCATGGAATAATATTTTACATTGTAAATTGCATGAAACTTCTATAAGAAACATACTGTAACTCTCCCAAACTCAAATAAAATGGAGGGCATGTAATCTTAATAATTTTGGCTTCTGAGCATCACTTATGTCATGTGTTTATTTTGCACTCCCAGACAGAACACAGAAAAACAAAGCTTAAGGGCAAAATTAAAAATTGAGTAGTCATATAGCTATGTTGCCATGCAAGTTTAGGCTATGTTAAAACAAAACAGAATGTGGATACTCGGTGTCTTTGAAATTAGACCATTTTATTTAGGAGCCTAATATTTAAGCACCAATGTGTGGAAATGATGTCTTAGATTTCTCTGTTAAAGATTGGCATAAGTGGTATAGACTAGACTTAAATCTTAGAAATTCCATTGTTGCTACTGGAAATCATTGCATCAGTTTCTACCTCTCTCAGCCCTGGTCTACACCCTTATGTAGAAATAGCAAGTAGAGCGCCCACACTACCAAGCCCATTATTTCAAAATAACAGACTGGTTATTTTGAAATAATTATTCTAGCTTTCCATGAGGAATAACGCTTATTTTGAAATAATTATTTCAGGGGTTATTATTTTGAAATAAGTCACTTTGAAATAATGTCCTAGAGTAGACATGCCCTCAGTGATAGTAAAATTTCATCTGAACCAAAATCCAAACCTTGGATGAACATTTTGTGGAGCAGGATTAGGCTTTTTTAGGTAGTTCTGGGCTGCTTACTGCCTTTTTCCTTCTGCTTTCTGGATCTCTACAAGTAAGACTTAATTGGAACATTGCTTTTTGCAAGGGTAGCAGAATTACATTTTGATGTACAAATCAGAGCTTCAGATCACAAAAGAGTTTCAGTTTTTCAGATTTTACTTCTGCATATTTTATGAAAGCAACTTTTAAAATGATGAAATACTTAATTGGTAAGAATACCTCCAGTAATTATTTTACTCCCCATTAATTATGCAAGTCAGTTGAAGTTTTGCATACTGATTGTGACCCTCACTTCAAAACAGATTCTTGATTGCTCTAAAACCTAATCAAATAACCAGGTATTCTTCACTTTCCAAAGCAAAACAAACTTGGTACAGAAAATTGTCCCAAAGGATTATCTTAACCCACCTTGTGGGGGTCTGGAGGAATAGCTTTTTATGTTTAATGATCCAGAAGATTAAGAATGATTTCAATTTGTTAATGGAAAAAATGACATTTCTTCTACTTAAAAATTTCCTATGTTCTTTCTTTAACAACCTTTAGTGTAGGTATAGATCTTTGTTTTCTGTATCAGGTACAGTATAAAGTTTTTTTTTTTCATTTATGAAAATTGCATCTTCACTTTCTGTATTATTTAGGTTTGCTTCAGTATTATTGTCTTTTGAAAGGATGAATAGTGTATGTGAGGATTTTCAGATTCTCTTTCCACACCCTTAACAGTCCTGTCTTTCTGTTCATTCTAAATATTTTGTATTTAAAAATACCCCTACGTTAAAAGAACATTAAATTTGCAAAAATATTAGTTTAAATTTAGGAAATGCAGCCTTCATTCAGCTGTGTTGTACATAGATATTATGATAACTTTTAACTGCAGTCTTAATGGTATTTTAGAGTAATTTTCTGAAAGAGTTATGAGTAGTTTATTATATATAAAATGCCTTGAACATTGTTGATCAAAATCTTGTAGCTTGGCTTGACCAAATTGCATATTCCAAATAAAATATATAAAATCTGTCTTGTTGGCTGACTTAAATAGGTCTAAGAAAGATCTTCACTTTCCTTGCCTCTACAGTTTCACATTACCTCTACAACTTGTAACAGTTAGATCCCTGAACTATTCAAGATAGTCACTCCTGGGGTCTTTTTCTAATATTTACACAGGGCTGTGCTAAGGACTGAGTGCACTTGGCCCCACCTCTTTTGCCTGAGGCTCTGCCCTTTCCAGGGCCACAGACCTGGATCCCCACAAACCTTGCCCCCAGACCTACGGTGACTGTCGGCCCCACTGCAAAATATTATCCTGCATACATCAATCTCTTCCTAAATTATCTCAGAATAACAATAGTAATAGATCTTTAAACTTTCTTTTGGCCCTATTAAGTGTATGGCAATAATCTTACCATAAAGAGCAAGCTACCATTTCCTCCCCCCTCCTAAAATGACAGTGCTTTCTCTAGGCATAGGATCCAACATAGAATTTTGGTTTTGGATTCTTTTTCTCATGAATTCAATGCTTGCAAAAGGCTCTTCATTAACAGCCCTGGAAAATAAGGTAATCTCTTTACTAACAGAATGGATACAGTTTTGGCAGCTGCAGCTGGGTGAATTTCTCCCTAGCTGTGAGTCACCAAGAACTGTGGGTTGTACTCAGAATCAGCCCAAGCTACGGGCTGACCAGGCTACCGCCTGGGGCGCCCCATTGTAGGGGGCGCCGCGCAGGGCTGCCAGACCAGGCGGGGGCGGGGGCCGTGCAGGAGCTGGTGCTCTGGGAGCGGGGCCGTGCATGCGCCGCACTCTCGGGGGCGGCACCGCGCTCCTGGGGCGCACGAATGGCTTGGGCTGGCCCTGGTTGTACTAACTTGAGTTTGTTATCTTTTTGCTGGAATTTTTGGTTTGCCCACAAATCAAACTAAGTTGCTAGCATAATGACATCTTCCATTCCCTAGTTTCTACCCTATCTCAGTCTTTCTTCCCTTAACTGGAACTTTCCCCTTCTCACTTTTGGAGTATCTTGTAGCAAAGAAAGTATGTTTTATAGTGCCCTGGTACCCTTGTTTTAGGACAGCTGTTGAGCTTCATTTCTGCTTCTTGGTTCTTCAGAAAATGAATGTTAGATCCATTCTACATGTCTTAAATGTTTGAGTTAGAGTGTGGTGAATAGCGGGGTAGCTGGTTTGTTGACCTTTCCCCCCCTGAAGTTGTTACATCTGTCTTAAGGAGAGTTACGAACCCTATCTGCCTATTTTTCTACCCTCCAGGAAATGCACTTTCAGGTATGCTGATATTGCTTATGAATAACCTTTGAAATGAATCCCTAGCACTGATTCTTTAGAGGCAGCCCCTAGAGGACACATTCAGTCCTCAGATTCTATGCTGAAATTGCAGGCTCATGCTATTTATGCTAGTATCTGTGACACGTAGTCATCAAACTGGAGCAGTGGAACTGGAATAATTGTTAGGGTTGGGGATGCTGAATTCTGCCCCCCTTTCACCTGTTTATGCCTCCTCTGATGGTTGCCAACTCTCCTGGACTGGACCACCCGGATGCTACTCACGGCAATGACATCCAGCCAACAGTCTGGGAGAGTTGGCAACCCTAGCCCCTTGCTGCCCTAGTCTGAGGCCACAGCTGGGGGCAGCTGTTAAGGCACAGGCTGTCAGTGATGTGACAATGGCGGCTCGAGTGTCAGTGACCTGGACACCAGGGCCTGCAAGCTGTGGAGCCTTCAGGAGATGGGATCTCGACATCTGGCAGAGCAGAAAGGCCAGTGGGCAGCAGGACACACGGGTATGATGAAGCCATTGAGGCCAGAGCAGGGTTGCCAACCCATAGAAATTTCATTTACGGACAAAACGGGGGGGAAAAAATTACGTACAGACAAATTTTTTTACAGACATAATTTTTATACTATATTAAGACAACAAATGGCCAAAAGTGAAAAGTAATCGTTGTCATTCATACATCACAAGAACAATATGCTATTTAACTCACTTGAATTTAGTTAGTCCTGGTCCTGGAAGTTTTCCTTTGAGCTAAATAAACAACTAAAACGTCCAAATTCCGCTGCTCCTTAGTAAAATGGTTGAAGCATCACAGAAAAAATGTAATTGCTATAAAATAATTGCTGTTTTTTGAAATTTTATTGCACTTTTACGAAATTATGGACACCTAAATCTTTTTTACGGACATGTCCAATTTTGGCTAATTTTTTATAGACTGTCCGTAAATTTACTGACACTTGGCAACTCTGGGCCAGAGGCCCCCCCACATAGGCCCAGTGGGATTCCATTGGGGTTAGGGCAGGCAAAACTGGTGGGTGATTGACAGCGGGGCCAGCCCCTGGAGACAGGGAAGCTAGGAGTAAAATGTAGTGGTGCTGTAAGCATCCCCACTTCCCATGCCTAAGAACTGTAGTAGTTTGAATCAGAGGCCTGGTACCTATTTCTAAAGCCCCCGCCCCCTTCAACATTGGGTACATTTTCACTATCTCAGTATAGTTCCAAATAATGAACTCTGAATCTAGTAACTGTACTGTTCACTAATTGTGTATGTTTATTGCTCAATTCATATGCAAATGGAACTTGTAATCTTTACCCTTGTCTTCTTTCTTTGTTCCTGGCAACTTAAGGGAAAAAACCCTTGCTGGCTGTTTCCAAATGTAATTTTAATAATAAAACATTATTCCTAATTTATTGTGTGTACTATAGTTATTCAGCAGCATATTCATTTTGACAATTGAAACTCCTAATTGTTCCATTGGTGTTGGCTGCAGTGTTCTTCCCCTGGTATTTGATAGTTTGCTGTTTGCTGATAATACAGTCAATTTATAGAGTGTTCCTTTGATTCCCTTCTGCATATTTTATAATTGAGCTGTTATATTTCACCAATATTCTCAGATCTCTATTGCACTCTGAATTTAGATATTTGAAGATTGCTTGTTAACATGAACATTTGTAGAAAGGCTCTGAAGATCAGAAGCAGTATATTCTTTGGAAACTCTTCATACATATTTTCTTAAATAACATCTGTTGCTAAGCTTTGAGCTGGGTATTTTTTTAAATTTAATTTAGATGATGAAATCTGCATGAGTCTTTTTGAGAATTAACCTTTATCTTTATTCATATGATAGTGAAATTAAAATAGGACTTGCGACACAAATATTACAATTTAATAGTCCCATGCTTTTTGTTACATCCTTCGTGTTTCGCCGTTTCAAATTACCACTGTATGTTCTTCCAATTTGATATAGAAAATTTTCACTTAAATTCATTGAGTATAATTGGGAAAAAGATTAGATAGGAGTGCAGACTTGGAAAGAACATATAGTTCACAGGCAAAGTATAAAGATTGTTTTATGCTGACACCATTTGAAACTTTATGTTGAGGATAAATTTAAAAAGTGTGTTGTAATCCCAGACTGTGGTGGAACAAGTGAAAATGACATGTTTGAATTTATTTTTCCTATTGTCTTAATGTCAGTTTTCATCTCTACAAATCTATTTTATAAAATTATTGGATTAAAATAATATGACATTGGTGGCACATGACAAATAGGTGTTAACATCAGATAAGGTAAATAGGGCTCTAGAAATGTTTATACCTTATTAAAGTTCCTTTCAACCTGGCTTACTGTTGACACAGATAGAGAAGCCATGGTACAATAATAATCTACATCAGAGTTTTCCCTTCCAGCAGTAATAGGATTCATCAAGGCTACGTCTACACTGCTATTCCATGTCTTAAGAGCAAGCCCATTGTATCGAAATAGAACAGGCTTTCTATTCTGACATCCCTGTAAACTTGATTGCCAAGGGTTAAAGGACATTTCGACATTTCGAAATAAGCTATTTTGAAATTACCTCGAAATAAGCCTATGAAATTTGCACTATACAAATTGCATAGCATATTTCGAGGTAAGGTTGCTTGTAGATGCACCACAAACATGCTTTGGGCAAATATACACGGAATTCTGCACCGAGGTTGTCACAGAAACGAACAAAAGCCCCACAGGGTTGGACATTAGGTTGGACATTAGGAAAAACTTTCTAACTCTCAGGGTGGTGAAACACAGGAATAAGTTGCCTAGGGAGGTTGTGGAGTCTCCATCTCTGGAGATATTTAAGAGCAGGTTAGACAGACATCTATCAGGGATGGCCTAGACAGTACTGGGCCCTGCCATGAGGTTAGGGGACTGGACTCGATGACCTCTTGAGGTTCCTCCCAGTTGTAGTGTTCTATGATTCTATGAAAATGTATATATGGAAGAGAGAGGGGGGGAGCAAGGTGCATGTATTTTTGATAACTCCACTGATGTAGTAGTGTTAGCATAAATATATTACCAAGCATCAAGCACTATGTTTCCTTTGATACAATGACTGCTGTGCGGGGTTTTTTCCCAGAAGTATTTCACATATTTGTGCTGCACTGTCTATTTAAGTAGGAAAAAATAGGCACACGATTCATTTCCTAAAGGTAACAAAACTGTGAAGAGTGAATAGGCAAGGCTAAGCCACACGTAGTGGCCTAGGTTGAGTGTTTTACTATTTTAAGACAAACAGAATGTTGTATTTAAATTGTCTGTCTTTGTGGCACTTTCTCCCCCATCTCAATGTTGCATGATTGCAAATTGTGCTATTTCAAGTCTGATATGCAAGAGGATTTCATAACAGAACCAAACAATGTATATAAAAGCAACACTATCATGGAAATTTGTTACCATGGCATTGTGGAGGTATATAGCCTTCCTGCATTGCTGCCTATGCTTACTACCTATACCGTTGGGCTCCACACATCCTTAACTGAGCTTATTATACCTATACTACACTCGCAAAAAAACAAAGGAAGGAAGGAAAACTTATCTAGTAAAAATAAGGAACCTGTCACGACAGATTTTATAAACATATTTTACTACAGAATATATTAACCCCAGTAGGGTTTGACTGTATGGACAGAGGAGAGGATAGCCTGCTTAGACATCACAGTGCACAATATAACACTTAGGCATCCGTTCTGCTATGTATTTTGCATGCACAAAGTCCCAGTTCCTATCAATAGGACTCTGCATTAGATTGGGAGTCTGTCTATGAATACATTGCAGGACTTGGGCCTTAAATAGTATGCAACCGTATACGCACATAATTAATACATGTTTAGTAAAACCCCATTCCTATAATCATTTGCTGTCAGGAACCGATTTCTTCCCTTGTATGGGACACGTTCCATTGCTATATCACTTGTGTTTAGTTCACCTAGATAATAATATTTATGGTCTCCTTTACCCTCAATCTCTGGATACTTTGTATAATAAATTACACATTTATTACATTAGAAAAACATTATTCAGATTGCAAATTCAAGCACTCGGCATTTAGGATTGTCTACGTGCAGCCATAATTCCCCTCATATGTGAATGTCTTGTGAAACAATATTTAATGATCATATTCTCTGTTTTCCACAGGTCCCCTGCCTCATTCAATGCACAGAATTGATAGTGTTCACCTAACAAGCAATTCAATATTTTGTTTTATTCTTGTTGTCTAATATGTGGTCCCATGCCTTATTTACTGCACACAATTCAAACTCTGCTCTGAATAAGAAATTATTAATTTCCTTTGGGACTTTTCCATAGCACTCATTACTATAGCATGAGTGCTTCACAGTCTCCTTCACTGCATAATCCTGATGAGACATACAGTTTATAAAATTCAAGCCTAAATGTTTAAAATTTAGCAAAGTTATAAACAAAACCATATAAGGTTTTCTCATCACCAGTTTTTCCTTTTGGTGAGAGTAAATTGTACATGTTAGTTAAATGAGAATTAGCACTGTGTGTGTGTGTGTGTGTGTGTGTGTGTGTGTGTGTGTGTGTGTGAGTGTGAGAGAGAGAGAGAGAGAGAGAGAGAATGGAAGGAAGGAAAAAACAACCGTGCTCTTCTTCCCACCCCACCCTTAGAACTGGAATGTTGAAGCACGATCTTATAGGTTGAAATTTGAAATACAGCTGGTAGCATATTGCAAGGCCTCCTTCAGAATGGAACAGATTTTTCTGAAAACTATGTTAATCAAAATAGGTGTGCATTTACATGCTGAATTTGCATGTTATTCGTTTGTGCAGCAACAGCCTTTTTTGCATGCAAATGACTAATGGGATACGAAAATGCTTAATTCATTGCTGGGAATATGCACAAAAATTATCATGACACAATTTGTATGCAAATGCATGTGCATTCTTCCACACAGTTACAACATTTTAAAATTCAGGTTGAGTGCTGGGAGAATTGATCCTAACTGGGAGATAAAGATCATAGTCCTACACCCAGAAATTCAAAACCAAAATGTAAATATAATGTCCGTAATGTTCTATTTAGTTTTTGTATTGATAACATGGCCACTGGTTCTGTACTGCATTATGCTAATGAAGCTTCAGGTGAGCATAGGCATGTTATTTCTGTCTCTCCAGAGTTGTTATAGTGTTACCCAGGAGATATGCACTGAAAAATCCTTTTCAGATGCATATGCTCCATAAAATGAAAACATTGTCAGTAAAATAATTGATGCGCAGTGCTTCTTGACATGTCTGTTTTTAATTAAAACATATTTTAATTAAAAAGGGAAAACAATTTTAAGGGAAGCATTCTGCCAGATGGTGATTCCTAATTTACCTCAAGTGTGTTGGATGCAACATGGTTCTTTTCTGATTAGCCAAGGTTGATCAGATGTAAAAGTAATGGTTTTGTAATGAAAAACAATTTGACAAATCACCAATTCCCTGTGATATGAACATGTGGATCTCTTCTCTCTTTGACATCTGGGAGAAGTAAGCATTAATAGGAGAACTTGTGTGCAGAAAATTACCATTGCTGATTCAGTAAATGGGAATACCTTGGATGCCTCACCAATGCTGTGTACTGCATGTTGCCACTGAGCTACTACATTAGTATACTTTCTTTCTATTTACCACTCACATGTTGGTTTAGGGAATGTCAGTGCTCATCTGCCAACATTTTTACTTGCAAGCTAAGGTTTCAAAGCAATTCAGACAGGTTCTCTGAATTCATACAGAATTCACTATCTCATCATCAAAAAAAGCCTTAAAGATGGTGTAACTGGGAAATACAACTGCAAGATGAACAACTATTAAAATTAATCTTGTCAATTTGTTCATCTTTTGGTTTTGCTCTCTCTTACCGGCTTTTAATTTTTCTGGGTGTTTTTGTTTGTTTGACTGATGGTTGAGATGTTCACTGAAATTAAACTTACCATGTGCTAGCAACCAAGCTCAATGCCATACTCACACAATGTGTAACTGTTTCCTTAAAAAACAAAAACAAAATATCAAAATGGCACAATAGACATTTAGATTTCCCATCTGTAAAATACTGTTGTGTGGTTCGATTTATTTTATATCTGAGGGAAACAAGGACACTCCAGAGAGACATAATCACTTTCTTATTCATTATGAGCTTTAAGCACTTAATATAATTGTTTAAATTTTACAACCCTTAAAAACAATTACTATGCAATATAAACCTTAAATACTATAAATTCTAAATCAATTAATACAGCACTAAGCAATGCAAAAGCAATTAACAGAAAATCTACTATAATACAATAACAAAGCCTAGTTCACTTTCACTTCACCCATATGCTACTTACAGTATCAGGCAGGAAGTCATGGTTCCTTTGATTCCAACCTGTCAGAATGCCATGCACTGCTGTAGCCAGAGTGAAGGGTCTACTGCTTCTAGTTACAATGAGCAGGACCTGTGGGTCAGTTCTGCTCACTCACTCCCATCGATTCTTCTTATTAACCTATTTTATAACAAAGCGAGACTTGATCATTCTAATTTTTGCCAATTGATTACATACTGTGTAAGATACCCAAAATGACCAGTGCCCTATTTGGCTTACATCCTGCTACTCAGGATGTTGCAAAAACAATGTGCATAGTCGACAGTTTTATGGCTGCATCTGTAATTTTTGCGTATCAGAAACAGAAGTACCAGTACAAGATTGCTTGTCGTGTGTTCTTGACATGATCTAACGTACTATACTTAATCTACATTGTTATACAAAACATTCCTGCCTCTCAGAGCTTCTCCCTCCCAAACCTTTCCTGCCTGCTTATGTGCACCAAACCTGACAGGTCTGGGTTTTGCTTTTTAGGGATCCACACTGTGATCAAGGCAGTCATCACCATTTATTGTCAAAGCAGGGCCGTCCAGGGTCCCCTAACAAATACCTATCCCAAAACAGTACAGTACTCATTTAAAAATAGATTTGGCAGAATTCAATTTTTATTTTTCATATAATTTTGATGGAGAATATCAATGTTTATTTTAAGATTTTTTATTTAAAATGTCGTACACTAATTCCTCATTTAACATGATAGATATGTTTCAGAAAATGATCGTGTTAAGTGAAAACGTGTTATGCGGGGTCCATTTTCCCATTGAAAATAATGGAAAAGGTGGGGGTTGCATTTCAAGTGGTGGTATCTGCTGGGACCGGGACATAAGGTTGAGGGAGAAAGGGGACTGGGTTACAGCAGGGAAGGGAAGGGGAGGAGGATTGGGTTGGGAATATGCCCCTGTGATGGGTCTGCCGGAGATTTTTATGTTGTATTTCTTTACACATACAGTCTTGAAAACTTAAAATTCTACCACTCCTGCCAGCAAGAACTCTCTTCCTAGATAAGTGGAATTTTAAGACTTCACTATATTTAGTTTTATTTATAAGGGTCACTCTCTTAACAGACAAATTAGCAATAACTATACATTATATCTAAGATCGTCAAGTTCCATTTTGCATAATAGTTTATTTCTTATAGACTAGGTTCGCAGCATTTTCAACTCTTTTAATTTTTTGTTTCAAAATAGCTATTAAAATATGTATTCCAGTGCAAAGCATTAACATAAAACCACTCAGTATTATATATTCTGTCACAAATGCCACAAAGAATTCCACAACTATTGCATTGCCATCTGGTAATCTTTTCCTACCCTGAATGTTTGCATAAATATTTTAGCAATAAAATATAATTATGAACTATAAACTCTATACATTCTATTCCAGATTGATAACATCTTCACAGTTTAATGAGCAAAGGAACTATGCTATTGCAAAACAAGCAAACAAAAAATCCTACAATACTGCTTCACAACTATTTCAAAACTTGGAGAATGGCTCCCTACACTGTCTTAGGATACATCTATACTACAAGCCTCTTTCAAAAGAGGCTTTTTCTAAAGATACTTTCAAAAAAGCCTCTTTCGAAAGAGAGCGTCGACTGCAGCCAGTACTTTCGAAAAAGCAGCTGCTTTTTTGAAAGAGAGCACCCAAGCAATCTGGATGCACTCTTTCGAAAAAGCACAGTTTGCATTCAATAGCACCTTTTTCGAAAGAGTATTTTCGAAAAAAGCATTATTCGTCGTAAAATGAGGTTTATCGCGATCGGAAAAACTGCTGCGTTCTTTTGATTTACTTTAGAAAGAACACGGCTGCAGTCTAGATGCAGGTGAAGTTTTTTCGAAAAAACCCTGTAGACTAGACACACTCTTAATGTCTATTCTTTTTTTCTATCCCTAGGAAATCACTGTAGAGTAGCTGAAGAGTATACTTTTATCTACTACAGTTTTGAATGTTTAAATAATTTTTCCTCCTTCACTGAATTAATGTATCTTAAATGAGATACCTGCATGCTGATTATAGTGACAGTTGCCTATCAGAGTAGGATGATATATATAGCAGCCAATTTTCTTCCCAATTTGGTTGGACAAAATAACCCTAATTGGCTGCATCTTTGTAAGTTAACGCTCGGCTGTAGGTCACCTAAGTCTGATGACCAAAAACAAAATTCTCCACTAAAAAAACATAAAAATCCATTTTTTCCTGCTGAAGGTTAGTTTCCTATATATATATATATATATATATATATATATGAATGACACGATGCTTTACTGATATCAGTAGAACCCATTTATTCAACTTTCTGTTATTTGGCTTTCTTTCTTAACTGAACCACCAGCCACCCATCACTGACAGTGGTGGGGTTTGGGAGGTCAGCGCCCAGTGACTGAGGTGCTGACTGCATGAGTCTGCCCCCCCCCCCCAAAAATAAGGGATAGAAAGCTTTTTGCAAAGTGTCCTGATTATCCCAGTTTTTCATTATCTAATGTAGCCCTGATCCCTATTAGATCAGAGTTCCAATGTAAATGTAAAGCTCTTTCAAAAATCAGCCACAACAGAGGGAGATTGTGTTCATGGTACTTACATTAATTATTTACTAAATTTTACTGAATGCTTTTAATTAAACATTCTCTGTAAAAATGCAAATTTCATGATTTTCTGCGGCAAATGGATTTCTAAGATCCTGCCAATAACATGGGACTATATATTCATTTTTCATTCTGATCATGGACTGGGAGTACAAATGTGTTTGGCTACTGAAAATGCAGTTTAAGTTGAAACCACAAAGGGGTAAAACCTCAGCCAATGTACACTATTGCAACTCCATTGAAGTCAGAGGTCCTATGTTGATTTGCTTCAATTGAAGATCTATCCTGTAGGTTGACCTCAATCTTCTTAGGTGAGAAACTGCCACTTTGCTATGAATCACCAAATTTCAGTTGGAATGTAACTTATTCTTGTTTTCAAGGCATTTACTTACTTGCCTGTTGCTTAACTACAGTAGAACACCTCAGGAATGGAGGTAGTAACTCTGAAATGTTTGTAACTCTGCACAAAACATTATGGTTGTTGTTTCAAAAATTTCCAACTGAACATTGACTTAATGAACTTTGAAACTTTACTATGCAGAAGAAAAATGCTGCCTTTAACCATCTTAATTTAAATGAAACTAGCATAGAAAGTGTCCTTACCTAGTCAAACTTGTTTTAAATTTTTCCTTTTTAAAAGTAGTTTACATTTAACACTGTATTGTACTGTATTTGCTTTTTTTATTTATCTCTGATGATGATGATGTTTGTTCTTTGATTCTAAATGAGGTATGCGGTTGACTACACCTATGTGTGGTTGTCAGTTCAGAACTCTGGTGTTGATAGCTCTGAGGTTTTACTGTACAGTAGTATTGTTGTTGTTATTTATTATTTACACTACAGTAGCACCTAGAAGTTCCAGCATAGATTAGGGCCCATCATGCTAGGCATATACAAATATATAGTGTGAGATGGTTACTCTCCAAGGATATGTCTACACAGCATTATTATTTCGGAATAACTGACATTATCAGCTGCTAGAAGTGGGCCTCACCCTCCCTGACTCGTTATCTATAGCCTTATTCTGGCCTGCATATTTATACCTGCCTCTGGAAATTTCCGCTACATGCATCTGACGAAGTGGGTCTTTGCCCACGAAAGCTTATGCTCCAATACATCTGTTAGTCTTTAAGGTGCCACAGGACTCCTTGTTGCTTTTGACATTATTCCGAAATAACAAAGAGCATGTCTACACAGTAATCCATTATTTTGAAATAATGGCAAGATGGAGGACTTCTTACTCCAACTCAAGGTAACCCTCATTTCACAAGAAGAAAGGGAAGTTGAAGGAAGAGTCTTCTTCCTTTGACTTTTTGCTATGTAGACAGCACTAAAAGCCGAATTAAGCTATTTCTACTTCCAGTACGCAACTAATGTAGCTGAAGTTGCATAGCTTAATTCGATTTTTACTATGCTGTGTAGATGTGCCCCCAAATGAGCTCACAAACTATAGAGAACAAGCAAAAGGAGGGAAGGGGAAACAATTGCAGCTATGAAGTAGCTTGCCCAAGTTCAGATGGTGAGTCAATGGAGATTGCTAGTACTGGACTGTACCACTAGACTATGCTGCACCTCAATCCGTGCTATATAATCCATTCAGAGGTATACAAATCACATGGTACTGCTCTGGTACAGTCAGGTTGCTTGTCATCTAGTTCACTTTATAATTTTTTGTTTGGGATACAAACATGAGGGTCTGCATTTGCTCTTTAGAGAATAATTACTCCAGTCTGAGTGAATGACTAAATAGCTGAATATGAATGTACTTTTGTCCTTTGGATGCTTTTTTTTTTAGCAGATGTTGGCAAGTGCACTAAAATGAAAGATAGGAAATGTCACTACAAATACTGACAAGGAAACATACATACCAATAGTAAGAACAATATGCACATCATTATGTTTAGCCAAGTGGATACAGCTGTTCAGTCTTCTAAATGCCTAACTTTGGTATCTGCATACTCTCAGTTAATACGAATTTATGGAAAATAGCTCTCATCAAACTAATTTGATGTCATTTCTTGGTGCGAATAGTATTGGTTTGTAAGGTAGTGTGTTGATGTAATATACTTTCTCTATAACTTTGTACTGCATGACATAAAATCATAGAATATTAGAACCGGACGGGACCTTGAGAAGTCCAAGCACCATCTAGATTGGGGTGGGCAAGAGGCAACTAGTGAATGGATTCGTCCTGCCAAACCACTGGTTCTGCCTGCCTCGCTGGGACTCTTAAGTAAAGTGCAATGGCAGACGCTTTAAATGTGGCTGTTCTATGCTCTGGATGCTGGGGAGCAAAGAGGGAGGCTTTGCACTCTGTTCCGCCCCCCAGCAAAATCTCTCAGCTTCCATTGGCCAGCTTCCGGCCAATAGGAGCTGAGAAATTTTGCTGGCGGGAGGGGCAGCCAATGAAGCCTCCTCCCTCCCTTCCCCCACGCTGCCCAGAGCAGAGCCATGTGGAACAGCCTGCAACTGCAGCTCAGGTTCCTGCAAGGCTGCTGGCTGGGAGCCACCTAAGTAAGTGCCTCCCGGCCACAGCATGCCTCTGGCACCCTCCCCCCCCCACACCCCAACTGCCTGCCCCAGTCCACCACCCAAGGCCTCTGTACCCCTTTCCCCCTTTCTCCCAGGTCACAGCTCCCTCTCAGACCCTGCACCCCCTCAAACATACCTCCCCCAGGCCAGAATCCTCTCCAGCACCCACACCCCTCCCTGACTCTGCACCCCATTTCACTGCCCCAGGTCACCACCAAAACTCTCTGCATCCCCTTCTCCCAGGTCACAATTCTATCCCAGACCATGCACCTTCTCCTAGAGCCCTTCCCCCTGATCAGAATCCTCTCCTGCACCCATACTTTCACCTGGACCCTACACCCCAAGCCTCTGCCCCAGATCACACACCCCTTCTTCACCCAAATTCCATTTCAAACTCCACAATCCCACCTGCACCCCAGTCTCCTACCCCAAACTTTCTTCTGCATCCAACCTCTGTGCCAGATCCAAGCCCCTTAGTAGAAATGTGGCCCTTGATCACTTGCCAAAATCTTCGGGCCCTCCATTAAAAATTATTGCCTACCTCTGCTCTAGATCATGCCTAACAGGTGTTTGTCTAACCTGCTCTTAAAAATCTCCAATGACCAAGATTCCACAGCCTTTCTAGGCAATTTATTCCAGTGCTTAGTCACCCTGACAGGAAGTTTTTCCTAATGTCCAACCTAAACCTCCTTTGCTGCAATTTAAGCCCATTTTTCTCCTTCCTCTTTGTAGCAACCTTATAGGTACTTGAAAGCTGTTATTATATCCTCTGTAAGTCTTCTCTTTTTCAGATTAAACAAACCCATATCTCATGTTTTCTAGACCTTTAATCATTTTTGTTTGCTATTCTCTTGACCTTCTATGAGATGGTATATCTCCGATTAATACACCCAAGAATGCTGTTTGCTTTGTTTGCAATCGTGTCACACTGTTGACTCATATTTAGCTTGTGGTCCACTCTAACCCCTAGATCCCTTTCTGCAATATTCCTTCCTATGCAGTCCTTTCCCATTTTGTATATGTGCAATTGATTGTTCCTTCCTAAGTGGAGTACTTTGCATTTGTCCTTATTGAATTTCATCATATTTACCTTGGACCATTTCTCTAGTTTGTCCAGATCATTCGGAATTATGACCTTGCAACCCCTCCCAGCTTGATATCCTCAAACTTTAAGTATACTATCTATGACATTATTTAAATCATTGTTGAAAATATTGAACAGAACAGGTCCCTGTAACAGATTTCTCGACACCCTGTGGCCCCGGTTGCCCCTTCCTTCCCCCCCCCCCCAGTCCTGTGTTTTCACCCGCGCAAGTGTCTTTACAGTTTTTGTGGCTGTCCTCAGTCTTCCCCTGGGATCAGCCTACTCCGTTTGGGGAGTCAGCTGACAATGCTGTCTGTGGCAATAGGGAGAGGGGGATCTGGGCCTGCCCTCACTTATGGACCCCAGCCCAGGATCCTAAGGACGCAGACCTATCTAGGTCCAGTCCGGCTGGCAGGGCTTCCCACTGAAACACAGCAGCCCGCAGGCATTCCAACTGCCCTGCCCTGCCCTGAGCTGCTTCCTCTCCCCCTTGCTTAAGGTTCGCCTGCAACAATTGTTTGCCTCCCTTTCAAAGCAGCTGTGCTCGGGTTAGTCATCTAGCCTCTCCCTCCTGGTGCCACCGTCCCAAGCCTCACTCCAAACCCCGCCTCCTTACATCTCGTCCCGCCCACCATGTCTCCCTACGTGCCTTCCCCCCCAGCTGTTTGGCGACGTCCAAGCATGCTGTGCGTGTACATGCTCCAGTTCGCTGCTTCCCATACACTGCTGGCATGGGGGGTTTTAAAGTGCGGGGACATAGCACCCCATCACAGTCCCAAAACCTGATCCTGAGGAACCCCACTTGTTACGCCCTTCTAGCATAACTGTAAACTGTTTATAACTACTATCTGGGAACAGTTATTCAACCACTTATGCACTAACCTTATAATAGCTCCATCTCAGTTGTATTTCTCCAGTTTATTAATGAGAAGGTCATGCATGTATCAAATGCTTTACTAAAGTCTAAGTATACCATGTCTACCATTTCCCCTTATCCATGAGGCTTGTTGTCCTATCAAGGAAAGCTATCACGTTGTTTTGACATGACTTGTTCTTTACCAGTCAGTACTGACTTAATTATTTATTCATTAATTATTTATTCCATTGTCTTTCCTGGCACAGAAGTTAAGGTTTGTAGTTTCCTGAGTTGTCTTTATTTCCCTCTATAAAAGGGAACTATTTTTGTGCTTTTCCAATCTTCTGGAATCTCTCCTGTCTTTCATGACTTTTCAAAGATAATAGCTAACAGCTCAGATACCTGCTCAATCATCTCCTTGAGCATTTCATCACTCCGTGGTGACTTGAAGACCTCTAACTTGTCTAAGTGATTATGATGGGGCTGGCCAGCCCTGCACTGAACAAGGGGCAGAGAGCCCACCTATTGGGTAGAATACGCCCCTCCCCCTCAGCCCTGCTGGGCATGCTCCCAGTGCAGCCCAGGTATAAAAGGCTGCAGGGCTGCTCAGTTGGGGTGGGCCACCGGAGGGGAAGGAGCTCCTGTCCAGACACAGGAGCCACAGCCGTTGCAGCTGGAACAAGAGGCTCCGGACCAGTTACCCCTGCCGCTGTTGTCCGTGGGACAAGCCAGACTGCAACGCCGGCTGCGCTGTGCAGCCTCCCTAGAAGCTGTTGCTGCCCCAGCCACTCCTGTCTCCAAGGCCACGCCGGCCAACGTTGCTGCTGTAGCCAGACCTGCATCCACAGGTGCGACCGCTGTTGGCCAGGGCGAGGGGTTAGGAAGCAACCCAGGGCAGGGACCAGGAAAGGACCCAGAGGGCTCGGTGAGTTTCAGGGAGAACTCCCCGCTGAGCCAGTGGTGGGAACCACCCACCACTAATAGGGCCCTGGGTTGGGGCCCGGTGGAGAGGGAGGGCCTGGGCCTCCCTACCCCTTCCTCCCAGATCCCGGACGAAGAGGGGCTCCCATAAGGGACTAGGCCGCGGGGCCTGCATTCAAGGGACTAGGCCGCGGGGCCTACATTTAAGGGACTAGGCGGCTGGGCCTACATTTAAAGGATTGGGCCTTGGGCATTGGAGGGGGCGGGGCTGGTGACCCTGCCACAGTGATCTTTAACTTATTCTTTTCCTATTTTAACATCTGTACCTATCTCATTTTTACTGACATTCCCTATGATAGGCATCCGAATGCCTCCAACCTTCTGGGGCTTGGGCTCAGGTTCATGGGCGGTGGGTCAAGGTAGGGCTGGGAGAGGCAAGGCCTTAGCCCCACCTCCTCTGTTGAGGCCCCCCCTATGAGACCCATGCTCCCACCCTGCCCCCCTCACCATGGGGAGTGGGGTAGCATGCTGTGCCATGCCCCCTGCAACACAGGGAGGGCAGGCAGGTGGACACATGGAACCAGGCTAGTTCCCTGGCCTGGAACACAGGGAGGGAGGACGTTCAGGAGCAGGGTGTGTCCAGGGCCAGGCTGGCACTTTGGAAAGGCAGTGCCTTCCCCTGCCTAGCATACCCGCTGCTTATGGTCAGGCTCCAGCTGTTGCTGCTGGACTGAGGCTCAGGCTTCAGCCCTGGCCCCCCTGCTACTGACCTGGCCGGGGCTCCCCACAGCATGAGTTCCCTTGCTGCTGCTGGCCTCCCTGCTGTTGATGCAGCCAGAACTCCCCAGATCTGGAACTCACCAGCTGCTGCTGGCCCTGTAGAGTGCCCAGCTGTGCCATGGGGCTCCCAACCACACCACTGGCCTCCCCAGTGCCATTGGCTTCCCCCTATGCTGCAGGGCTCCCAGCCAAATTGCCAACCTCCATTGCTGTGGGGTTCCTGGCTGTGCCACAAGGCTCCCGGACGCATTGCTGCCCCACCTGCCAGGCTCCTACCTGTACCACCAGGCCTCTCTGCCTCTGGGCTCTGTGGTCCAGGAACATCTGTGATTCTGCAGGACCATGGATGTTGCCAGATTGCCGAGTCCCAGTTTAGGAGCTGTAATAGCAAAATCAAGTTTTCATTAATTGTTTTTCTGTTTACAAAGTTTGTCTTTGAATAAGAAAGCAGAGATGGGATATGAAAGAACAGTGATAACTCATCATAGAGTTCTCAGAAAACCCACTGGATAAAATTTGTTCACAAATTCATTTGTAGTTGTTTAAAATCTGCAGATAAATCACAAGTAGAAAGAAGATTTATTTCAATCTTTAACCATTAACTCCACCAGCTGAAGTCACCACAGTGGCCATAAATGACTTCTGATATCTATTTGAACAACTTAAAGGTGAATTAGTAACAAGGGCAGGGAAACTAGAAGTGGAAATCATAGCTCTCGGCTTTATGATCTATTTTACATGCAGTAATATGGAAGCTGAAGCTTGAAAACCAGCTAGCTTAGTAGACCATCAAGATGGAGAATATAATGATCACATACGGGGAAGAGAAAAGTTTAAATCAACTTCTCTAAACCCTAGACACAAGCATAACTGAAACCTGGAAAAATGTTTCTAAAGTGATTCTGAAATCGTAATAACCTTTCAAACCTGCTGTTCAAAAGAAGCTTGAAATAAAAAATGCCACAAAGATTCCTAAATGAACCATATACAGACTACTATACATCATCAAAATCCAAACTGAAAATTAATTTGCCTCGATCCATACTGATCATAAAATCAAATCTACTTTTTTAGTTTAACAGAAGAGAATTGGCAATCATCTGTAACTTGATATCTGCCAGAAATTGAGTAACATGATTTCATTATGCTGAGTTAACTGACAGATAAGTCTAGTTATGATTGACCTAATACTGGAATATACTATTATGACTACAGATAAATATTATGTAAACATACAGATGCTAAATATCAAGCCAGTATAGAGCCCTATGGAATATTAGAACTAACTACGCTAATGGCTAGAACTGATTCTTATTTAGAATTACATCACTTAGGCAAGCTTCAGAGGGATAGTCAGGAACTGGAAAAACTTTAAAAACAATGAATAGTCTTGCAGATGAAGTGAGCTGTGCCCATGAAAGCTATGATCTCCATGTTTTGTTAGTCTTTAAGGTGCTGCAAGTCTATTCGTTGTTGTTTTTTTAAGTTTATCTCTTAGGCAAGTATTTTGTACACTCTAAAGTGGAGAAGAATGCTGGTATGAAATGTGACTCACTGATCAACTAGGATAAAAACATTTTAAAAATCCAAGGTCTGTTCTGGTAAGATCATTTAGAAGTGAAACAAATGCCTGTGTAATGTGATGCACACAAAACCTGGGTAAAAATGGAAAGGAGGATGGTCATTTTGTCTATAGAAAATGTAAATGGGCCAGAATACTATTGCTGTGCCAACAGCAAAAATAGCTAGCTGCTTTCTTAGGGGGATTATTATTAGTCAGTACTGACATCTGTACTGGGTCCTGTGGCTGGCTGATGGGAGTTGAGTGTCTCTTCTATAGGAATGGAAACACTCTGTTGTTGCAACTGCTTCTGTCCCAGTTATTCTCTATCTTTCACAGGTTGATGGGCTATCTTGCCTATAAATGAAGGAGGGGTCCCTAAATTCAATCTATTATAGCATTTTATACTGCCATGCATCTGAGCTCCTGTCATGAAAAATCAATGGCAATAAGCAGGGTCCTTGACTTCATAGAGTCTCTGGCAATTTAGGGAAATAATGATATTTTCTGATAAGTCGGGGTTACATAACGTAGTGACAAGTTGTATATTAAATGTGTGTGACAAGGAAATATAGTTGTCCCAAGTGGTTTTTAAAAATTAAATAATGTTGTCCTTCCATCCTTCTGCTTATGAAGTGCTTGTCTCATGTACATAAACAGGGCTCGACAAACTATACAGTCTACTCACCCGTGATGAGTAGATTTTAGCCACATGCCCCGTTCATTCGCGGCGCGTGCATGCGCAATGCAGCTCTTGCACATGCGCAGTGTGGGGCTGGTGAGCGGTTTTTGCCGCTGTTTGTCAAGCCCTGTACATAAAAATCTTTGGTACATTGGCTGCCAAAGAGGTTTAAAATGCACACTAACCTCCTGCTCTGGTCTCTCATAACTTCTGCCAAATTACAGCAGAAATGGAATCTTCCCCACCCTGCCTACTATTCTGCTAGATTCTTATTCAACTGTCCAAAAGGAGTTGCTTGATGTTCTCCAAATTTGAAAATCAGGCTACTTATTTAATTCGCTAAATATACATTTAGGGGACTACCTTAACTGAAAATCGCACCAGCTCTTGGGGTATGTCTACACTACAAAGTTAGTTCGAACTAACGGAGCGCTTAGTTCGAATTTGAATCGAACTAGCGGAGCGCTTAGTTCGAACTAGGAAAACCTCATTTTACGAGGACTAACGCCTAGTTCGAACTAGCTAGTTCGAACTAAGGGCTGTGTAGCCCTTTAGTTCGAACTAGTGGGAGGCTAGCCCTCCCCAGGTTTCCCTGGTGGCCACTCTGGCCAACACCAGGGAAACTCTATGCCCCCCTCCCGGCCCCGGACCCCTTAAAGGGGCACGGGCTGGCTACGGTGCCCGTGCCAGGTGCAAGCCTGCCAGCACCCAGCTAGCAGACCCTGCACCTGGCACGGCACAGAGCCACCCACCCGATGCCCCCCAGCCCACCCCCTCTTGCCGGGACCAGGCTGGCGGCTCCCGGGAGCTTGCCCTGGACCGCAAGAGGCGGGCACCTTCCTGGTCTAGTGCAGACATCGTGGACCTCGTCCACGATCTCCGCACTAGGCACAGGAAAGTGGCCGTCTAGGGCAGGAGAGCTGCCAGCCTGGCCACCCAGGACCAGGTGTGCATGAAAATCAAGGGGGTCCACTGAGACCCCCGACACTGAGCCCTGAGCTTACAATGGCCGTACTGGGTCAGACCAAAGGTCCATCTAGCCCAGTAGCCTGTCTGCTGACAGCGGCCAACCCTAGGGACCCTGGAGGGGATGGACCGAAGACAATGACCAAGCCATTTGTCTCGCGCCATCCCTCTCCAGCCTTCCACAAACTTTGGGCAGGGACACCACTCCTACCCCCTGGCTAATACCACTCCATGGACCCAACCTCCATCACTTTATCTCACTTCCCTTTAAACTCTGTTCTAGTTGTAGCCTTCACAGCCTCCTGCAGCAAGGAGTTCCACAGGTTAACTATTTGCTTTGTGAAGAACAACAACTTTCTCTTACTAGTTTGAAGCCTGCTACCCAGTCCTTTCCTTTGGTGTCCTCTAGTCCTTCTTTATGGGAACTCATGAAGAACTTTTCTGAATGCACCCTCTCCACCCAACCCCTGCTTTTAGAGACCTCTATCCTGTCCCCCCTCCGTCTCCTCTTTTCTAAGCTGAACAGTCCCAGTCTCTGTAGCCTCTCTTCATCTGGGACCTGTTCCCAACCCCTGATCATGTTAGTTGCCCTCCCCTCTCCCAGCCTTTCTCTTCCCCTCTCCCACCTCCTTTTCCCAGTCTCCCCCAGTTTTTTTTCAATAAAGACAGAGTCAATGTTGGAAGAAACGTTATCTTTATTTTGTACATCAATAAGAAGGGGGGCTAAGGAAGGGTAAGTGGAAGGAGGTGAGGGAGGAATGGGGTATGAGCCCCCGATGGGGAGGACTGGGCTGGCTCTGCGGGCTTCTGGGGGTGGAAGCTCTCCTGCAGCCCCCCAATTACTCCCTCTCCCCAGATGGCAGCCTGCGGCAAGTGCAGCTGGGCTGATGGCCGAGTGGCGTGATGTGCCCAGTGTGGGCACTCAGGGCACTCCAAGCCAGAACTTCTTTGCAAGCGGGGCACCCCTTAGAACTGTGTGTCCGGGGTGGGGGTCGGGACCCTTTAAGCGCAGCCCTCGGCTAGCCTGAGACAGCATCTCCATGCTCTAAGTCCTCCTTTTATGCCCTGCCGGCACTGCTTCCGGCCATCCTTAAGCCCTGTTCAGAGTCCACTCAATGTGGACTTGCTAGTTCGAACTAGCAAAACGCTAGTTCGAACTAGTTTTTAGTTCTAGACGCGTTAGTTCGAACTAGCTTAGTTCGAATTAACTAATTCGAACTAAGTTAGTTCGAACTAACTTTGTAGTGTAGACATACCCTTGTACTGTAGGAACTGAAATCTGACTCTATATACATATGTTTCTCCACTTAAAATATCAGTTGACGCATGAAACATTAACCTTCTTCTTCTCCCTTTATATACCGTGCAGAAAATTTCTTCTTTGCTATTCCATTAAAAATCAAAAGGCCTGGTTCTTAATTATTCTTTTCTTCTTTACGGCCACAGAGGTTAAAATGAACCTTAATGAAGATTCTTAACTTTCAATTTCTAAGCTTTCACGTGTTTGGTTTGTATTTTGTTATTCTGGTAGCACCCAAAATGCACTAAATGTTGTTCACACCCACAGTGCCCACCCAAACAGCATACAGTCTAACAATGGGTTAATCTATTTATGATCTGAACTTTGTGTTACAGATTTTTCTTTGGGAACATACATTAATGTGATAAATCTACTTTCTTTAGAATCATTAGATACCAAAGACTTGGCATAATATTTTGTCTGATGCCCATTACAAATGTTGGTAATAAAATGTTGAACTTTTGTTTTTATTATTTCTTTATTTTGATTTCTAAAATGTGTCCATCACTGCACAAAATAGTGAATAATTTACAGCAACCTCTGGTTTGAAAACAGGGGCTTCAGAAGACATTGCTACATACGTATCTCATAATGAGTGTGCTGTTAAATTGCATTCAATTCCACACTAAAAAAAAAAAAAAGGAAAATGTTATAGCTATTGCTTGACAATGAGTATTAAAATTCTAGAGAGAGTTGCTAATAAACCATACTTTAACCTTAGGCTTTCTGGAATCAATACTTGTAACAGGTAATTGTTTAAGTGATTCCATATTTTTCGGAAATTGGATGCAAGTACAAATCTAATCTGTCGAGGGCATTAATCTATGCCCTATAATAAATGTTGAAATTGGATAGATATTTTTGCTCATTCATGCAATGCAGGTCTTTCATTGTTAAGGTCCAATCCTTCACATAGATCTGCATTCTAGGACCTTCTTTCCTGGACAGATTTGTATCAGTCTGTCAGTGTTGAGGCCTGTGGTATTCCATGAGCTGCAAGTAGGCATCTGTCACCCTATGTCACACCTGTATTTTGACTTTTGAGAAAACTGATTACACTCAGACAAGCCTCAGGGGGGAAAAACAAAGACTGGATTGATAGATAATGAGGCCTTAGATTACTCCTCAAAACAATAATACTAGTGAAAACAGATAATGTAAACTTTTCTCTGAGGAGTAGGTCTACTTTGAATAAATGTTTTTAAGAGGCCAGGGGCTTTGCACACTCTTTTAATAATATGTATGCCTATGTAATTACATACCTTGAATTTTTGAAGCTGGGAATGCAGAGGTCATGAGTTTGTCAGGTTTCCCTGGGATGCCTCCTAGAAATGGAGTATTACTGAACCATCTGACCCACCAGCATGGGCTCCCTCTCATGCTCTGCTGCTGTGACAAGCTGCAGACCTACTTCCGGTCCTATGCTTCTGCCAGTATTACATAGGTAGGGACACAGCCAGCAGCAGTTATATGTAGACTCTCTGACCAGCTACTGCATGAAACAACAGTAAAGAGCCTCTAGGCAAAATAACCACCAGCTTCCCAGACACTGACCCCCTACTGAAATAAAACCCCCAAATTATACCATCTTGTGCTGCACAGGAAAACTACAGAGTAAGATCATAGAATTCGTCCCTTCCTCATTGTGGAAAATTATATTTCTCAAGTTCTTCTTCGAGGAGAATCATTAACGAAGTTGCTCTGTCTACGGGCACATTCCACTAGGGCGATGGTCATATCTATGGCCTTCCTATACAACGTGCTTATCAGGGACATTTGCAGGGCAGCAACGTGGGCCTCCACACATACATTTGCAAAACATTACACCATAGATACTTACTCTTCACAGTGTACCACATTTGGTATGGCAGTCCTCTCAGCAGTCCGCCGATAAGGTCTGAAGCCCCTCCTTTTGAAATCTCAGGGAACTGCTCCGCAGTCACCTACAGTGGAGTGCCCACAGGGACACTCCTTGAAGAAGAAAAGGGAGGTTACTCACCTTGTACAGTAACTGATGTTCTTCAAAATATGAGTCCCTATGGGTGGTCCACGACCTGCCCTCCTACCCTCGGCTTCAGAGCTTTAACACTACTACATGGTAGAGAAGGAACTGAGGAGATGGTTGACAGCACGCATGCATCGGCATGTTCACTGCTTCACATGCAGTGTCATGTGTGTGCACCAGCATCCAGGGGAAATACTGCTGCAAAAAGTTCTGATTATAAGTGCACAGGTGCCTATACACCTACAGTGGAGCACCTACGGGCACACCCATTTCAAAGAACACCAGTTACTGAACAAGGTGAAAAACCTCCCATTCTACAAACAGTTAATCAGGCTAAGAAAACTGATTTAAAAGAGGCTTAAATTAAGAAATTTCACATGTAAATGAAACCAGAGGAAACTGGAGTCATCTCTGAAAATACACTAATAAAACTTGATGGTTAGATTGTGTTTTTAGGGTCTGATATGAATCCACAGCTGTCATGCACACTTGTGGGAGGATAGGTGTTCAACACTTCTAAAAATAAAGTCCTTAAAGCACTGCCCTTCCCAACTGCACCATGCAACCAGGGAATCTTTGGCTCATGTATGCAGGCCTTTTAGGGCTCTTTTACACATTTTAAATGAGGCTGATGTATAGCCCTGGATCCTGGAGCCTCCTGTCTATATTCAGGTGCAGCATGGACAGTGACTATGCATGTTACTGCTTCTCACTTAATTTTGATTGGAAAAGATCATCTCTCAAGATGAGAGTGTAGCTCAGTCTCTGTATTTGCAGCTTTTGTTCAGTGCTCTGAGTGTTGCAAGGGGTGCCAGTTGTGGTAATGGTACCTGCGGAGTTCTATGTGATATGGAAATGTGTGCATAAGGAACTAGACTGTCTAACAATACTTGAATTATACTTGAATACTGTCTGTGCTGGAGTCTCTCTCTAGGTTCTTAGTTGCTTTCCACAAGACTGCCAGCACTTTACTAGCTCTGAACTTGTTTGATTCCCAAAGCCAATGGTACCTGAGTGAAGCTAGAATCCTGAAGAGATGGAGACTAAGGAGGCCGGGTCTCTTAAAGGGAGTCGATCATGGCCCAGAGACAATGCTTGGTGGGCAGGTTTTATACTTAGCAGTATAAGCCAGTAAGGGGGCATGACAGCCAGTAAGGGGGCCTGACTCACACTGTACTCTGCTATTACTTCAAGATTAAAACATTTTGGGCTCGTCTACACTGGCCCCTTTTCCGGAAGGGGCATGTAAATTTCATGAGTCGTAGTAGGGAAATGCGCGGGGGATTTAAATATCCCCCACGGCATTTAAATAAAAATGTCCGCCGCTTTTTTCCGGCTTTTAAAAAAGCCGGAAAAGAGCATCTACACTGGCCCCGATCCTCCGGAAAAAGTGCCCTTTTCCGGAGGATCTTATTCCTACTTCAAAGTGTGCTTCAAAGTAGGAATAAGATCCTCCAGAAAAGGGCACTTTTTCCGGAGGATCGGGGCCAGTGTAGACGCTCTTTTCCGGCTTTTTTAAAAGCCGGAAAAAAGCGGCGGACATTTTTATTTAAATGCCGTGGGGGATATTTAAATCCCCCGCGCATTTCCCTACTACGACTCATGAAATTTACATGCCCCTTCCGGAAAAGGGGCCAGTGTAGACGTAGCCCCAGACAGCTGGGGAGCTTTGTATCATGCAAGCAAGGTACTAACAAACTTCAACAGGACTTTATTTACCAAAGGTGAAACCTCTTTAGAAAGCTGCTGCTGCTCCCCTCTGTAGCTCTCACTCAGCCCCGGTCCATCTCCTTCCCCCTCCTTCCTGTTTCCTGTGCTTCCAGATTCCCAACAGCCAGTGCTCCTAGTTCTAATCATTATAAGCAGCATCTAAAAAACCACATTCCTTCTCTCTTAAGAAGTTCTCTCAATTATAAAATAAACATTATTGTTCTAACCACAGCAACAAATATGGAACAAGACACTATACTGTTGGCAGAAATATTACACTAAAAACACTGTAAATACTACATAACATAGTCTGTAGTCCAGACAGGTGGTCATCTGGGTCTGACAGACTGTCTCTCAAACCCCAATTCCAGTGCAATGTCTTGTTGTGTTGGTGCCACAGTGAAGTCATACAATGCGGACTGGGTGTTGGCATCGTCTTCTCTTGGTGCATAGGCAGGTGCAAGATAAGAAGCATTCCATACCCGCCCATCAGAAAGTCGATAGGTGTAAGGTCCCTTCTTTGATTTTAAGAGGAGATGTGAATTTATGGTCCCCTTTGCGTAAAATTCCAGGTTTTCTTACTCTAATGAAGGAACTACACTCAAACTTTGGTTCCTTAGCACCCCACCGTTTGTCTGTGAAAGCTTTATACTTTTCTTGGTTCTGTTCAACTGTTTTTCTCACATCATCCTCGTTTGGTGCATCAGGTCTTGCCTTTAACAATCCAGCAATGTTCAGTTTAGTATTCATCTATTTTCTATGCAGTAACTCTGCGGGTGATCTTTGCATTGTGGCATGTCGTGTAGCCCTGTATGCTTGCAAGAAATCAGTAGTGAAGGTTATCCATGATCACCCTTCCAGTTTAGCTGTTTGCAAACTCTCTTTCAAACTTCTGTTAAACCTTTCGATTTCCCCATTGGCTTGAGGGTAGTACAGGGATGATCTTCTATGTAAACTGTTCCTCTCTGCTAGAAAAATTTCAAATTCCAGGGAAGTAAATTGACTACCATTATCTGAAATCAGTTCTTTGGGGTTACCTTCCCTGCTTAAAACTGTAGAGAGGAATTTAATTACTGTAGCAGAAGAGATTTGTGATGTAAACACTATCTCAGGCCATTTACTGAAATAGTCTGGCATGATGACAGTCAATTGGAGAACTATCAAAAGGTCCTATGATGTCAATCACAATTTTTTCTCACGCAGAATCAGGAAGAGGAACAGGCTGTAATGGTGGGGCTCATGTCATTACTGTCTTATCATGCATTTGGCAAGTGACACAGGATTTTATGATTGCTTCAGTTTGGGAGTCCATCCCTGGCCACCAATACAGATCCCGTAGTCGTTGTTTGATTCTGACAATTCCTTGATGAGTATCGTGTGCCAGGTGTATGAGTTTTGACTATAATTCTTCTGCACAAGTAGCCGGTGTGTACCTCGTAGCACACAGCCATCAAGCAAAGAAAGTTTATCCCAAACTCTAAAATAAGGCAGCAAAAGTGGGTCAAAGTTTTTAGGGTTACTGGGCCATCTCTTTGTCAGAAATTCCCATAACTTTTGTTGAATTGGACATGCTGAACAAGCAGCTTGGAATTGCTCTTTTGTAACTGCAGTAAGAGTGCTTGTAATAAGCGCAACTACTTCATCCTCATCCTCCGGTGGACCATCTAGTGAAGACAAAGGCAGGCGAGAAAGGCAATCAGCTATCACATTTTGGTTTCCAGGCTTATATTCCAGTTCATAATTGAAAGAGAGTAGTCTTGCAGACCATCTAGCAGACTGCTCTTCCCAGTCCTTTCGTGGTTAGCAATGTTGTCAAAGGGCTGTGGTCTGTGCGCAGCTTGAATGTGCAGCCCCATTGGTAAGTTCTCCATTTTTTAGTAGCCCAGACACAAGCAAGTTCTTCTTTTTCAACTGTAGAATACTTTCTCTCAGCATCACTCAGTGTCTTTGAAGCAAATGCAACAGTCATTTCTGTGTTGTTCTCGTGAAGTTGTGTGAGGACAGCCCCAAGTCCATAATCAGAAGCATCAGTAGTCACAATTGTGGGCAATGAAGGACCGAATAGTGTAAGTACTGGACTATGTACAATCAAGTGTTTCACAGTTTCCAAACTAGCTTGTGCATCCATTGTCCATACCAAGGTTGCACTTCTCTGTAGTAATTCTCGTAATGGTTCAATGACAGAAGCATAACTGGGAATGAATTTTGCATACCAGGAGGTAAGACCCAAGAAGGAACATAAGGTTTGCAAATCTGTTGGAGGAGGAGCATTTGAAATTGCTAGTATGTGATCTGGATCAGGTTTTAGTCTAGCCGGTGAAATTGTATGCCCCAGAATGGAGAGTTCTGTTGATCTAAATTTGCATTTAGACAAATTGAGCTTGTGGCCTGCTGTGCTGATGCGGTTTAGTACAGACTGCAGGTTATTGTCATGTTCCTCAGAAGTATTTCCAAACACAATAATATCATCCAGATAGCACTGATCTCCATGTTGATTCTTCAGAATCAATTACATCATTTTTGGAAGGCACTTGGGGCAGATGCAAGACCATATGGAACAAGTTTAAAACGAAATATTCCTCATGTGTAATAAATGCTGTGAGGTCTCTGTTATCTTTATGAAACATAACCTGGTGGTATGCGCTCTGCAAATCAAGAGTAGAAAACAGCTTTGCTCCACGAAGTTCTGCAATTACTTCTTCTATGTGAGGAAGAGGGTGGCTGTCAATCACAATAGCTTTATTTGGCTCCCTTAAGTCCACACAAAAGCGAATGCCTCCATTCTTCTGTGTCACTACTATACATGAAACCCATTCTGAGGAGTCAATCTCTTCAATAATGTCCTTTGGAACAAGTTTTCTAAGTTCCTCTGAAACAGCTTCCCTGACTGAAAATGGTAAGCACCATAACTTCTGTCATACAGGCATTACATTATGTCACATTTAACTTTATGCATAAACCCATTAGCACAGCCAAGTTTTTCCTCAACCTGGTCTTGGGTCCCAGCTGAAACTGGTGTGTGTACTGCAAGAGTGCTTTGCTGAGGAAGATCAACTTGTCCATTAACTACCCTGAGGCTTAAAGTAGCCAATAAATCTCTGCCAAGGATAGGAGTACTTTTGTGGACAATGTAGAACTCTGCAGTTACACAGGCCCACTTTCAAAGCCAGTTTTAGAAGTGCTTAATGAGGCTGTTAAGAATGCTGGAGACACAACACAGTTCATGTGAACAAATATGGCTGTGGCATCATACTTTCTATTTAAGCAAGAGATATCACACACTACAAACTGGAGGCCAATGTTAAGTGCATTGTCACTTGTTCATCCTGAAGTTGAACACTGGTTCTGAACAAGACCTGTAAATGCTCACTATCTTTCTGCAAGAAACTCAGCTGACTGGCTAGAAGCATGCGGTGCAACAGTGAAAGACTCAAGTGAAGAGCTCTCTCACTACATTCAAAAAATGTGCATACATGGCTGATGAATGCACTGATGCAAATGGGCATCAAGTATTAAGTCATTGTGTACGTTATCTTGATGTCAGTGGTAGGCTAGTAGATGCATTTCTAGATGTTCAAGTTATAGAAAACACATAGGCTGCATCTGTGACAACCCACATCTTAGAAGAGTTAATTTCAATTCCTAGGGAAAACACTGCTGTGCTTCCAGAGTACAGCCAGAGCTCTCAGTTCTAATAATTATAAGCAGCATCTAAAACACCACAGGGAGTTCTGCCAATCTTGAAGTAAGAAGCTATGATCTCTAGAGTGAGGCTCCTACAAGACTTTTGCAGGAAAGCTGAACTGTGTGTAAGTAATTTTCTTACACAGATCACAGAACAGATTGTTCACAGGAAAGCTTCTGTAATATTTTGGCAACATATAGTTCAACTTCGATCGCAGATGTATAATAGGACAAAAAGATTTTCTTCTGGGTTGCTTTTCCCTAAATATTGTATCTTTCTACATACTTCAGGCATATGGCAAACTTAAAGGTAAATGGTCTTTACAGTAAGTGAATAAATAAGGAGTTTATGCCATGCACTCTATATAGGTTGACAGATAGTTACTCTAGCTTTATCATAAATATATGCTAGAGACTGTAACTGATTTAGTTACCGACCATACTATATTAAATATAGTATATACTGCATTTTGAAGACAAACTAGTCCCAGTGATGACTCATCACCATTGCAGCAATAATTATAGTTTAGCAGTAAAATGTGTACCCAAATTAATTCAAGCCTTAAGACTTCCAGCAGTGTTTAAAGATTGTGTGAAATAGAGTCTCTTTTTAGACTGAAGGCTTTCTCTAGATTGATTACTTATTGGAACAAAGGTGAGCCCTTTTTAAGAGTCCAAGGAACAGAACATGTGCCCCATACAGATGTATCTGGTTTCCAGGAACTTCATGAAGTGTAACCCCTATTTGTACCCTAATTTGGCATGGATAAAATATAGAGGTACAAGCTGTTTGTCTTTTTCTCTGTAAAGGCTCTTCAAGTGTGTGTAGCACTGATGAGCTGGAAGAGGCCTGTGTGAGCAAGTCTCTTATGAGCTGAGCCAGCTCTTTTGGCCCCAAGCAAACTTCTAGTACTTTTCCTTGGAGATAGACTAGAAATAACAAAGTGTTGTAAACCAAATGATAGGATGAAAATAAAAGTGTTTGGGGTTGATATCTGTATCAGATATGGAGGGGAGGAGGTATTCCCCTCCAACACACACACAGAGTCTGTCTCTCTCTCACTCTCTCTCTCTTTAAAATGAGTCAGTTAAGTTTGGTTTGCATCTCAAAGAATCTAACCATTCCCCCAGATTAGATGTCAGATGGACATAGTAGTATAGTATAATCAGTTGACTGGGTGAGCGTTGCACAATCAGCCACTCCTAAAAGTCTTGTGGCTATTTCTGCATATTAAAAATGTCCTGCTTTCTCTGGTTTAAATTAGCTACCACTTTTATAGGGAATGTCTCCTGGTTGATCTGTGCCAATGGACGGGGAAGGTTTAGTTGTAGAATATTGCAGGATTGGGCTGCAGCCTGAGCTCTAGGACTCTTACACCTCACAGGATCCTACAGCCTGGGTTGCAGCCCAAGCCTGAATGTCCACACCACATTTATGCAGCCCCTTACCCAAGCCCTGAAAGCCTAAGTCAGCTGGCATGGGTCAGCCACGAGTGTCTAACTCCAGCATAGACGTACCCTTAGGATGCTCCCTGCTTCCTCCACCTAGAGTGCATGAGAGAGACACTGTCATTCCCCACACCACTATCATGTTAGCCACACCCTTAGCGCATAAATAAAGGTAGGAGACAATGGAATCCATCAGCTGCTGCCATGCAGGGAGAAGGCTCCAGCCTCCCAGAATGTGAGGGGCCTCGAGCAGAAAGGGTGAGACTGGGGACAGCCAATCCTCAGCTCTGCCCAGACTGTGCCACCCACTCCCCACCTCCCCCCAGTGACCAGTCCTGAGCATTCCCTTGACTGCACTTCCCAACACTCCAGTGGTGATTTAAAGGATCTAGGGCTCCTTAACCCTCCCCCTCTATCGGCATGCATGGCTGGTGCCTTGAGAGCTTATTCTGCAACTTGCCTTGCTCCTGCACAGTTCCTTCCTGCTCAGTGCCAGACTGCACATGCCTTTTTTAATTTGTATCTAATGGCATTTTCCTACTTTTTCTCTGCTTAATAGCAGCACCGATTTCTTACAACTGTTTGATCCCAAAGGAAATTGCTGCAAGAGGTTGCTGAGCATCACTTCATTCTGGATCCCAGTAGTTTTTCTTGCTCATCCCCCAGTTCCTGACCATTCTTGATGGGAGTAATCATGGACCATCTCATTGCAGGCAATTGTGCAACAAGGAGCCATCCCTGATTCCACAGGGCCTATGTGTAGCATTTGTGTAGGGTGCTTGAGCCATACCAGCCAAAACATCAAGTCATTGGATATAGCTGTAAAATCCACAGATCTGGTACCATGATGTGTAGCTGCCACCAAGAAACTAGCTGGCTAGTAGCTTTTTATATTTTAGTAGGCTGTCTGTTGAGTCGCGGTAGGAATTAATGTGAGTATCTCAAATTTACAAAATCATATTGCTGCACTGTGTATTTCTGCACTACATGCATCTCATTTCCTACATAAATTATCTGAGAACAGACGTAGCTTTGCTTTCCAGGAAAAAAAGACTTAATTACATAATACACTGAGCACAAAAGCTGCCTCTCAGTAGGCTCCAGTAAATGAAGATTGGTGATAAAATACATGAAGACTTCATTGGTAGTGTTTACCGATTTCTAATAGTGGTTGTGGTCTTCAGCGATAGCAGAGGCAATAAATAAAAACCATTGGGACTGTTCTTTTCATTATTGTATGATTCTTATAGCTTTTGATCTCTTAACTGCTCATGCATAAAAAACTAACTGATATCATTTGTAATTACTGTAAATTAACCATTTTAATTCTTCTAACGGATATTTAAAGCTTCAGTTTGATTTGTAGGGTTCCAGTGGGCTGAAATACTATCCTTCAGAATCTTGTTTATTACACTCTCGATCTTTCCTTTATGAGGGTATGTGCAACAGAGACAGGAAACACCCCTCCATAATATGTCCAAAGGGATTTGGGAGTCATACAAACTCTCCCAAAAAAGACTTGGATAAAGAGGGGGAGCAACGTATGATGCCAAATTCTATAGAGGATATGGCTGACTTGCATTTAACTGGAGGTTAGATAAAAGGCAATTACACTTTAATTACATTCAGCTTGATCAAATATTAAAGTCATTTTGTCAATGTTTTGATTAGCAATCTCTGCTCATTACAGATCCAGGTTTCCCTTGAGTCTCATGTATGCTTAGAAGCTGCATATTTTAAAAAAATGAATACTTTTTTAACTTAAACGTTTGTTTTGTCTTTTATCACATCAGTTCTCTACTCCCCTCTATTCTACCAGTCTTGAAGACCCATTTACTCTCTTCTTCAACAGCACCCTTATATGTAGGCATCACAGAAGGGACTTACGGAAGGATTTTAAAAAGGGGTAATGATCACACAGTTCTTGCTGGATATTCTACATATAAGGGAGAGTAAGGTTTTTGGGGATGTCATCTTCATAAATATCTGTACAGTGACTAGTATATGATGCTTCAGTCCTGATTTGGTATCTTTAGCTATTATCACAGTACAAATTAATACATACTGCGTACAATAAATATTTGAAGTGCATGTTGTCTGTTGTCTTCAGCATGTTTCAACTATATCTTGAAGGGTATCATTTGTACTTCCATTCCACATAGCTCTTGAACACTTTCTAATAAATGTTGCACTCTAGAAAGGTTGAAACAGGAAGACTTCAAACATGTGAAAAATATAAGTTACCCCTAAGTAGCTGTAACATTCATGTTGAGATTTCGTCAGTGTCACACAGAAAGATGCTAGCCACAGCCTTATTGGGATATCTATTACATTGCTAGTATTGCCATACCTCACTTTAAAATATCAACCACTTCTATAGACTCATTCCGTGCATCATACGAATACAGTGATACCCTTGGGACTTTGAATGCACTGCCCCTGGTCTTCCCCTGTACTGACCATATGAGAAAGTTACAGAGTTCTGCAATCTCATCCTGAATGTTCCAGAGTATAGGACATTGAACCCAATAAAAAGCAAAGAACAAGTGGAACAAATATTTTTCCTAGAAGCTCCTTTGGGGCAGGGACTGTCTCATTGTACATTTGAACAGTGCCTAGCACAATGGCACTGTCAGACATTACTGAAACAAGTAGAGACCAATAGTCAGCAGCAGCCCCATGACATCAAAGTGGAGGAGGAGTGTGCACATGAAGAAGGCAAAATATATTCAGCCAGGAGGCAGATTTCTGCTTATAAATAGTGGAGGAGAAAAAAAAAAGAGAAATACTTTGACTCTCTTGTAAAGCTGATTGATGGATCACAAGATGGATGACTTCATGAATAGAACAGAGACTTCTGGGAGGATACTAGTAAATGTGGATCTGTGAAGGACATCTATGCCTGTACAAGAGAAATTGGGACAACAGGACTGTAGAAAAGGTACATTTCAACTTGTGATCTCTGTTGCAATGACATGGTTCAGATGGCTTGGAGCAACACTGCAGTAAGGGTCTTTTGCTCCTAGAATCTTCTTTTCCCTCCTGAGCCATCCGGAACTAGAAGCAGCTTGTTCTGTGCTACAGGGGAATATAGAGCATGAGCTTTATGCTGACCCATATTCACACTTTCTGGCCACTCAAGTGTCATGTGAACTGACCTTCATGAAAAGTTCTTCATCCCATGGATTTCATAAATTCCCCAGGTATGGGTCAGTGGGGCCAGTTGAAATATTATCTGTAAGCAAGGAAGGCTAACAAACTTCTAGCCCTTGTTTCAAAATGCAAAAGAAAGAGTCAATGTGCTGGAAAATAGAAAGGGGAGTATGGAAAGAGGTGCCTCAATCAATAATAATCTGTGCAGAAAATCAAAAGCAAAGTCAATTCCTATTTATAATATTGATGAGTGTTCTTAATGTCTGGTCACAGTGCAAATGGAGAAGATATGAGACAAAGTTTACATTGGCAACATTCCACAAATTTAAATAACTGCCTTGGCTAGAAACTCCTATGGGTCTCTCTTCTCAGAAGGAAAAGAAGTACAGTGTTGAGGAATTCTTTAGCTGTGTATAGAGATGTGACAGCTGAGGTTTGTTCATTGGTAGTCATTTTTAAAAATCTGGGGATAGTGTATCAAATGGAGGCTCTCCAACTCAATTTAGGGTGCCTTCATTCTTTTGTTTGGTCATCCAACTTGAGACTTCTTTAAAAAACCTGGTTTTCAGAGGGTGAGGCCTCTTGCACTTTTTGAAAATCAGGCTGCCTTAAGGTGTTCAAAGTTGGGCACCCAAAATTCAGGCACCTAAAATTATCAGTTACCATCTGTGGAAAATGTGTCTGCAATACCATGGAGAGGAAGTTTTGGGGCCAGGTTTCAAGCTTTGAGTTCTGAATCCTTCATTTGTTCTGAGCAAGTCAAAGTAATATTGAGACATGTAAGCAATGTCTTTTTTTGGAAGATGGGGTTCCATGTTTATACATTAGGATTACAATGACAGAAGTGAGAACATGAGTATCTGTTCTAAAATGACATTAACAACAATATAGGAGTTTGTGTTGGGTTGTGGCTCTGGAGCAGTGTAATTTATTTATTAAAAACTCATACGTCATGGTTAAGACTAACTAGTAAAAAATGTTGTCAAAACTCCTTTTCAATGGAAAATGCATGTTTAACATGTGGGAGAGTTCCTTTTTCTTTTCCCAGGGAAAATGATGGTAACTAGCACTATAGTAAGTATTGACTAGCAACTAAGTCTTATTCTCTTGGGCATGGTAGAGACATGGATCATGTACTAACCTGTGCAGTGATACAAATGATGGGGAATGGGGTATGTTTTCTTCTTTTCCTGACCACCAGATCTCTGGCTATGTCTACACTGCAAGCTTCTTGCACAAGAAGCTTTTTGCGGAAGAGATCTTCTGCAAAAACTTCTTGTGCAATAGTGTGTCCACACTGCAAAAGCACATCGAAAAAGCAATGCACTTTTGCACAAGAGAGCGTCCAGACTACATGGACGCTTTCTCGCAAGGAAGCTCTGATTGCCACTAACAGAATGGTGACCAGGGTACCTGTGCTTCTTTTGATAGGCTGTTCTTGCACAAAACCCCCGTTTCCCGTCCACACACACCTTTTTGCCAAGATCTTTTGCGCAATAAGGAGTTATTCCTCATAGAAAGAGGAATACCATACCGCAAAAGCCCCTCTGTTCTGTCGATTCACTGTAAATTTTCTTGCACAAAAATGTGCTTGGGGTGTGGACGCTCCCCGAGTTTTTGCACAAAAACGGCTGGTGTTGTGCAAAAATTCTGCAGTGTAGTCATAGTCACTTTGTCTCCACTCACCCCTGGCCAGAGTGGCTATAGAAACGAAGTTCCCTCGTTGATCATTTTTTAAGGAATGTGAAAATGTAAAAGAAAAAGCCTCAAACCAAATGTGTCAGCTGGCAGGACCACCACTAGTGCAAAAGCTGTGTTGGAAGAATTGTAGGTGCATTTTCAGAACTTTGCTATTTATATTGGAGCTGCAAGTAAACTTCCTTGTCAAGATCTCTCTCCTTTCCCTCTTTCTCTGAAGCAGGTAGAAACAATAATTCCACAAAGAAAGTCTGCTATAGTTTCACAGGCAAGTTTTTGAAAGGTAATTTTAACTCAAAGTTCAAAACTGCTATCATTATAAAACCAACAGAATGCAATGCATTCATAGATAGATGGAAAATGCTAACAGAGTAGGAAATCCTGTAATTTTATAAATCAGACTGTTCACTGAAATCACCATTTCTAAGGTGAATCCTAACTGCCACTCTGACTCAGTCTGACTCATGGCCCAGTGGCCAAATATTAAGTACTTTCTTTGTTCCTGTATGCATTGTGCAGCACGTGAGTTTGCTTTAGGGCGGTTTTGCTTTGATTCTTCTATTGCACGTAATATAGTTTAAGGTCCTGATATAGATGAGTCTAGGGTCAAGCTTGATACAGAACTTTTATTTGAATATGTCAGATCCTGAAGTGCAGTTCTCTGTTATCCTAGATCTGGCTCTTTCTTGAGAAGTGGTTACCAACTATGCAAGATGGCATATTGATTTTGGTATATAATCAATTGGGAATTTTATCACAAAATATTGTCACAGTCTCCAAAGGATCAGCCTTTGATAGTGGCATTTCCTCATCTAATCAGACACAGTTTCATTTCCTGGTGCTCATGTAACTGATTCATGAAAAGTATGTTCTTAGTTTTGCACGTACAACCCATGTTTAATACTGTTATTTCTTTTAACTGCATATGACAAAGGAAAAAATAGTGTCATGAAGTGTATCATCATTATCAAAAGTACCAGTGGAGCAGTTCTGTAGCTGCAACTGTCCATGGGAAGACAATATTGTTAGAAAAAAACCTAGTAAGAGGAATTCTCCATAAAAAGAGACCAAGTTTCTATTTACCTGTAGGATTTAGATAGAGATGTCTCATCTCATTTTTCCAGCTTGTTCCATATCACAGTCACATAAGGAACAGTTGTCAGTGCCCCTGTCTTTTATCATTGACATTGTATATGTTTTTAAGGAGATGTTTCCAATTTATGTCATTGATTCTCATCTGAGCCACTGGTAATATGTGGGCTTCCAGAACATTGAACTCCTAAGGCTGTGTCAAAGGCATTCTTCTGTCATTGAAATGTAGCCACTGGTAGGCTATAAACTTACCAAATAAGCCTTGCTTTCATGTAAGTAATTTAGATCACATCACCAGGACCATTTGTAAGAAAATATTTAATTTACTGCAGCTGGTTTATGTTATTGTCTTAAGTGAGCCATTTTCAGTGGTTTAAGTTTTATACTTCTGCAAGATTTGGCATTGGTTAATAAAACAAAAGATGGGCCAGACTTGCCACAGTATTATTCTCTTACACAGAGCAGGCATATGTGATCACAAGATACATGCAAATGGTCAAAATGCAACTGGAGAACACAAGTGAAAAGGCAAAGTGAGGGGCAAAATACATGTGGCATGGCAGCTAAGAAGGAATCAGGAGATGTTATTTGGGATCTGGGAGAGAGTCAAGTGGGAGATGGGCAGACAGAGATTCTACAGTATAAGCTGGGACGGGGGCTGAGAGAATATTGCATCTGCAGCCTGCTATTCTAGAAGTGGGAGAAAGAACTGCTGTTGTGTGGTACCAAAAAGGAAGGAACTGTTCCCAGACAGCTTGATTAATACCATAATGTTTACAAAGCTGCAAATTCAGCTGTTTTAGATAGGATACAAGAAGTAATAAAAATTGTGCAGAAGTTGTCATTGCATCTGTGGAGTTTTTGCTAATTCCTTTAAAATACAAGACATTTTTGCAGACACAAATAAATAGTCTTCATGATTGCATTTGGAATGAGTAGTCTTCTTTACTCTCTTAGGGTATGTCTACACTTGCCCCCAAGTTCGGACTAGGGAGGCAAATGAAGCATACCGAAGTTGCTAATGAAGCACAGGATTTAAATATCCCGCGCTTGATTAACATATTCACGGCCGGTCGCCATTTTAAAATGCCGGTATCCCGAATTAACTCACTGCATGTAGACGCAGTAGTCCGATCCAAAACCCTTCCCTCGAATTAACTGTTACTCCTTGTGTAATGTGGCGAGTTAATTTGGGCTACCGGCATTTTAAAATGGCAACCAGCCACAAATATGCTAATCAAGCATGGGATATTTAAATCCCGCACTTCATTAGCAACTTCGGATTGCTTCATTTGCCTCCCTAGTCCGAACTAGGGGGCAAGTGTAGACATACCCTTAAAGAGGTTTCATCTACCCACCCAAAATAAGTTCTGAGCCATCCTCTCAGTTTGAATCCCTTGATTCACCTTTCCCTAACTCATCCAGCTCATATTGTTCATTATGGATCATATCTGACTGATTGGTCCACAGTAGTTCAAAACATGTTGGTGAAGTTTTCTATACTTTCTGACCCAAACTTAGTTCAGTATGCTGAAACCTTCAGTGAATCTTTAAAAATGAGACTAATTCAGTTTTGGCTTCCTATCCAGTTTTCAGCATAGAAATAAGGCATATGTGGCAGGTGTAATATTCAAGACATGTATTTGTATATATAAGTGAGAGAAAAATAGAAATGTAAGCTTGTATCTTGAGCCCCAAGCTAGAGCAATTATCCACTCATGCAGTATTATTTGAAAGAGAAGGCTACATATTCACATTAAAAAAGTAGGAATAGAGACCTAAATCTGTAAAACTGTGAAGTGCTGTTTGCTCTTACCTTGCATGCAATCAATCACCCATTTTAAATGCAGAAACCTTTATAGACCAGCCAGTAACAGACAGTTTAATTTTTTCTCTCTTTTAAATGTCTCTCTTTCAGTAACACAGTATTTTATTAAAAAGTGATGTCTCTGTAGTCAGTATGATAAATGTTAGGACATGTTGAGAATAGTTTAAAGAGTTTGTTTTAACCATTTTGCATTTAAATTGTCCCCTTAGAGTGGACATGCTCTCCTTCTTTGCTAATAAAAAAATCAGTTTTAAAAGAGCCAGTATCTTTCTTTAAGGAACTATTTTTGCTATTTCAGTACTTCTTGCACTAAGTATTTTATTTTATTTTATGAATGAAATGAGGATTATATACAAATGTTGCATGATCTCAAATTTTCTTTCAGTTGATATATCTTTGTTTTCAATATTTTTGAGCAATAGTACAACATATATGTTCTATTTAGCTTTTTGAAAGGTTGTCTTAAGAAAATGAGTTAGCAATACCTTGAGCTGGGTTTTCAAGATATATGGATCAGATATGTGGTAACAGCTCTTGGTTGTGGTTGAAGTAGCTATTTGGCCACTGCAAAATAAAAAGATGTGTAGAAACTTTGCCTCAAATAATCTTTGCTCAACTATCAACATAGATGGGAGTTTCACACACACTTACCATGAATTGACACTGCAAAATTCAGGGCATTTTAATTCCTTTTTTGGTGTCCAACCTGCTTCCATTTAAGTTGATGGGAATTTTGCCAGTGGTTTCAATTTATTTATTTAAAAAATCCTGTTAAATTTAAAATGAATGAAACCAATAAGATTCTTTAGAAATTACTCTAATGGATATAATGGAGAAGGATATCTTTTCTATATGTTTACTGAACCAACCCATAAAATTCTGTAGCAGGGATATAATTTTCTAATATATTCTCAGGGAGATTTAGTCACAAGGTTATTTTCTTTTACATTAAATATAGGACCTTGCCAGAACAGATGGGAACAGGAATAAGCCCTTTATTATTTTTAAACCAGAAACTATATATCAGATAATACCCATTAATGTATCCATGTAGGATTTGCTTTAGCAGAGCAAAGAGCACATCACAATGGTTACTGAATCTAAGGAATGTTAGGGACACTAGGTCCCACGTGGCCCAGCCGACCTGGCCATGTAGATTTTAGGAAGGAGCCAGGTCAGAGAAGACAGAGATTCACCCCCAGAGAAGCTTGCAGCACCGATGTTGGGAGTGAGTTCCTAGACATTTTGTATGGGGGGTTCTGGATGCTAGCATAATACCAACAATAAGCAATAGTAGTTACATGCCTGATTACGCAGTGGTAACCTGAGGAATGTTTGATTGAGTCTAAATTGTGACTCTGTTTTGCTTCAAACATAGCTCATGCTAGCAGTGTCTTGGTCTCCTTAACCATGGATAGGGATAAAACAGTGGGTACAAGCTATTTGTTTAAAAAAAAAAACTGTTGCAAACCAGGTAGGGAGCCTACCTTTACATGATTCATGCAGCAGTGTTTCAACATACAAAGATGGCCTTTTGAGAAAAAAAAATCATACTCCTTCATCTGGCATAAAACAAAGCAAAGCCTAATTCAAGTCATGGATGGGTGTTAAAAACTAGTTTAATTACACATGAGGCAATGAGTTGCTAATTTCACTAATTCTCTTGTGGCTGCTCATGCTCCTGAGTTCTGTGGTTTGGTGATACATTGGATACTTTAAAAAAAAATATCTACAGTGGTTATTGTTAAAGATCAGCTTTTTCTACCTGTTCCCAGATACCTTGGATGTCCCCTTTATTTAGAATAGCAAGTACCGTATATGTTTGAAAAATGTTGACTTGTAATGGTTTGTTTAACCTTTGTCTCCCCACTACTTCTAAAAAGACTTTGTCTGGCTTCTTTCTAACAGAAATTTCCAGTATTTGTGCTGAGTCCTTTGAGCAATAAAAGTGTAAACTGTGTCGGTAAAGATTTGGAGCTCAATTTTGATACAGACTCCGCAGCAGTTTAATGAGATACATTAACATAGGTTCTTCGGGAAATAAAAAGGAAGTTTATTGTGATGGGTTAACTGATCACAATAAAATAAGAATTGTCTTCCAAATCTCTAACCACATCTTCAGGGAGACTTGAAAGAGTTGAAGACTGATTTTTTTCACTTTAGCTTATCTCTGAGTTTCCTGACTCCTGACAGAACCAAAGTAACAGAATATCCGTTCTAAGGTGTATAAGGTATATTTGAATGCATTATCTCTGCATGTGTACTAATACAGATCATATGCACACACACATACGTAGTACATGCATAAGTGTGTGTATTTACAAGAAGAGGTGATCTTCATGTGATAAATTGCATTGCTGCTTTGACCACTGCTAATCTCCTCTGGGATTTCTAACATTGCAAATCCATGAACAACTTCAAACAGCTGCCACTGAGAGCAAGCAAACACACAAACAAAAACCTGGTTAAGAAACATGTCCTTCTCTATAAGTATGTTAGTAAATTCATAGCTGTTTTAATTACATTTTCAAAACTAGAAGGTTAAATTTAGGTTTCTAAATACAGTGTCAATGGGAGTGGTATATGTAGGAGTATTTCAGAAAATTAGATCACTTTTATTTAGGTACATAACTTTAGACTTCTCTCTGGAAAATATTTATCATGGATTATCTGGAGGCACTAAAGTCCTGTTTCTCAAAGACAAAGGACAAGCTGGCACCTATAACCAAATGTCATCAAAGTTAATAGGTAATCAATCACGTGTCAAGTGCTAATATTTGGTGAAGAAAGGGGGCAGTGACAGATGCATCCACATTTTTTGCAAACAACAGCATGAGAACCTCTTTTCTCCTCATGACTCCATGTCTCCAACCTCACAGTGGGAATTAACTTTATCTAAGTGAACCCCCAGGGAAAATGCAAAGGGCAAGACACCCTCAGGTATCTCTCCCTATTAGCAATCTATCTTGTTCAGCTAAGAAGACAAAAGTAACAGCCATTTGAATATTGGAGAGATTTTGACCTGAAATTTGGTCAGCCCCATTGCTAGGAGAATGTGGTAAGAATAATTATCTTGAACTGAGTCTAGTTTAAGATTTAGCAGTACAAAGCATTTACTGTTAATTTTCTTGTAACCATTTTTGTCTTTAATGCCTTATAACTGTATTCACTTAAAATCTCTCTCTTGAAGATAAATACTCTTGTTTTATTCTTTAATTAAATTAATTCAGTGTTGCATCCAAAATGAATTATTTGGGCAACTCCATTTAAAGTAGAAAACATTGGATATTTTTCCTTGAGGGAGAGACAACAGATCTAAAATATTTGAATTGCCCAGAAAGCTCTGAGAAGTATAGATTCCATATTTTGATTAGAAACTCAGTCTTGGGGGAGTTGGATGTCACCCAACAAATTGTAACCAACTCACAGTGTGACTGGAGTGTGCTGGCCGGCTGTTGCTCTTTTCAGATTGCACTTTAGAATGTCCTACCCATATGCCAATTTTTAACTGGGATCTAATATTTCCCTATAGACTTACTTCAGGTTTTGAATCCTCATCTGGAAGAATCAAGCGTTTATAAAACTTGTAAACAGACTAAAAGTCTAGTAAGAAAGAAATGAGGCATACGGTAGGTGCACTGAAGCAGTGTGTCAGTGGAATGCTGGCTTTACATCAAAATTATGTGTTCTAACCTTCTCCAGTGATGTTAACATTACAGTTGTTGAAGCTGAACTGATTCAAAACACTTTGGATCAATAACTGCTTTTTTGGAAACCAAGAAATCCTTGTAAAATCAGATCTCTTCTCTCTAAAGCATCTCTAAGCAGTTTTAGGACAGCCTAATGCCAATGCCTTTGAAATTCATGGTGGCAGTCAGATCTGAAATATTTCTTTCTGGTTCTGGGCGCTCATTACTGCTCCTTCTTGCAGTAAACTGTACATGTAAGGCATTGCTATCAAAGGGCAATCTATTGTTATTTATATTAAATATGGCATACTACTTTATTCTAACCCCATCTAAAGCATACTAATATGAGTTTTTGAAAAGTTCTATGAATTCCTATGAATTTCTCTTTCTACAAATGAAACTATTTATTACACACACAGAGAGATCCTTTTATTTTATTTTATTATGGATGAAATTCTGGCTTTGTGACAGTCAATGACAAAACTCTTATTTACTTCAGTTGGGAAAGGATTTCACTCTCTTTTTATTCCTCAGCCTCAAGAGCATGTATATTCCTGTTCATGAACTGAGTATAAATGGCCCTCAGCCAGTCAGAACTCATGGTTAGCATAATCACTTGTTATTTCTTAGTGAATATACACTTGGTAATGTCACTTTCTCTGCCTTGATTGGCTATATTATATTCCTCCACTCCAAAAGGGCACATCCACAAAACTCCCAATAAACATGCTCACCGCATATATATCCACCTTAATCTTTGAAGCCTTCTCTAAATTTTCATCATACCTAATCCATGATATTAAATGTCATTTTATTTTAAAAGAAAGCACCGTTGAGTGTCCCCAGAAGGAACAAAGCTAAGTGTTGGTCAAGGAGAATATAAGGTAGGGCAACAATGAAAACACAGTTCGTTAGGTTGGAGAAGTTATAAATTGATGTGGTCATGTTTGTTGGCATTTGGGTGGGGAATAGCTAGTCAGAGCACATGAGAGAAAGGAGGACACTTTTTAGTGTAATAACTTGAGGGTAGGTTGGTCAGAAAACAGGAATTTGCAATTTTGAATGTTCTCTTTTCACATTGCAATATAAACAAGACATTTCCAAATTATTCATGAAAAATTGAGAGCCTCCCCAGAATAGCTCAGCAGTTAGAGAAAGTCTCCTGAATTAGAGAAGGAACTTGAATGTGGATTTCCCACAATCCAAATAAGTCCCCAGACTGCCAGGTTATTTTCTTGTGAGAGGAATAGGTTGTCTCCTCTTCCACCCCTGCTTCTCTCACTTCCTTTTTTCCTCACCTCCAGAAGTTCCATCCTGGACCTAAGAAACCTTGTCAATTAAAGGTTTTTCCAGTTGTAATGAATTATTATTTTCTTATTAAAAATATTTTATTGAAAGCTTCCTGACCAACTCTAATTGATAACTCAGTATTAAATGAAACCTATGCTAAAACCCATTTGATCTTCAGCCTCAAAATTTATTTAGACATATTCATTGCCTCATAAGCAAGGAGCTCCTTCAAACTATGGAGAAAACAGCATCAAATATAAGGAATTCTTTGCTGGTTTTGTAAGTACTTAATTTGAATCCTGAGAGGTATTGGGAGGGGAAAATAATTTTCTATAATCTGACTCAATTTTCATAAGAACCAGGTTTACTGAAGCATACCATTCTGGTGGGATATAGACAGCCATCTGAGCTAAGCAGAGGTAAAGCAGATTATTCCTGTTTGCATGATAAGGGCCCCCTAAGAGTGTTCTTTAGTGATATGATCTGACAGCCAACCTGAAAGCTTCAGTAGAGAACTAATATAAAATGAAAGGACTTAAAGGCATTCAGCATAATATATGTTCACTTAAAGCAGCCATGTATTATTTTAAAGGAGTTAATATCTGCATTGTTTTGTATGGGCCATTACTTACCTGAAACCTTTTGGCTACGTCTACACTGGCCCCTTTTCCGGAAGGGGCATGTAAATTTCACTAGTCGTCGTAGGGAAATCCGCGGGGGATTTAAATATCCCCCGCGGCATTTAAATAAAAATGTCCGCCGCTTTTTTCCGGCTTTTAAAAAAGCCGGAAAAGAGCGTCTAGACTGGCCCCGATCCTCCGGAAAAAGTGCCCTTTTCCGGAGGCTCTTATTCCTACTTTGGAGTAGGAATAAGAGCCTCCGGAAAAGGGCACTTTTTCCGGAGGATCGGGGCCAGTCTAGACGCTCTTTTCCGGCTTTTTTAAAAGCCGGAAAAAAGCGGCGGACATTTTTATTTAAATGCCGCGGGGGATATTTAAATCCCCCGCGGATTTCCCTACGACGACTAGTGAAATTTACATGCCCCTTCCGGAAAAGGGGCCAGTGTAGACGTAGCCTTTTTTGTTTGCAACCTAGAAAGATTGGGGGAGGAGGTATGATATTAAAGTGCTAGCCATTTTCCACTAAAGGTTTGTAATAAGAATCGTATTTGGCAATCTCTCAGCATTAGATTATGACTTTGACTACACTTGTGTACGACAGCAATAAATGCCCTTCCTGATACCATTAGACTGGCTACCCTAACATTGGGTCCACGGAGATAGGAGCAATAGGTACTATGTGCCTACCACCCCTGCTCACAGAAAGGATTGAGACTCAGAGGTGTCTGTCAGAATGCCTCATGGGATTGCTCCTGGTTTGTGCAGTTTATGTACAGGTACCAACTTTTGCTGAGACCTATGCCTGTGAACTACATTCTAGCCCTCTGAATGAAAATGATGAAATGCCTTACATATGTGTATTGATAAAAACTTATAAAGGAAGGAAGAAACTGCATCTTGAATTGCTCAAAGGATTTAAAATTCCTTGATTCAAAAAGATCACCTATAAATTAATGTCACCTACCTTCTATTTCTTGAAACTGAATTAGCATGAGAAAGGGTACTACAGGGGAGTTCAGGAGATCATTCCAGTGGGAACAGGGTATGTTTAACTTTGTTAGAAAATGTAAAATGTATCCTAGCAGATATAGTTTTTACCTTTTCATTGTAATAGCCATCTATCTTGGGGTTTCATGCTGCTTGGCATTTCTTTGGGATTATTCATTTTATCTAGATGAAGAACATACATTAAAATAAATCTGATCATTTTGCTAATATCTTTATTTAAAACCTTAAATTATATAGTGCTTGACAAGAAGATTTTTGATTTAATGAGGGATTATTACAATATTCTTGATCTAAAAAAATGAGAAAATAACACAGCTCCCTGCCTCAAGAGATCTGTCTGTTTCATTAACAATTAATGGAAAAATCTTACAATATGAGAGCTGCAAATTATGCTTACCATAAATAATATAAAGCAAGGCACACTGGACTCTACTCAAATGCATTTCCATAAACCTGCCATCTTTCGCTTGAAAGAGTTTTGTGTATGGCTGCTATTTTTTCTTGACAGTAGAAGGAGAAACGTAAGCCAGTAAAGTAAATTGTTCTTTTTCTGATGATAAAAATGAAGAGTATTTGACTTTCTGAATAGATATTACTTCATTTACTAACTTCATTTACTGTGTTTCTTATGATATAACTTTCACAGGTAAACATATGGTGCTTAGAGTACCATAATCCTCAACTATATTGCTATCTAGTTTTGTTTATAGATGAATTTGCTGAAGCCATTTTCTGGAAACATGAAATTTATTTGTACATTGAGAGCATTAATAATTGTAACTTAAAGCAAGAAGGGTAGAATGCATTTGACTTTCCCCATCCAGTTTGTTTCATTATTCTGATGAGAATGCGCCACACATTCTCAGTAAAGGTTCATTGTAAAATGGCCTATAAATTGCATGTTTGTATATCAGCGGATTGTCTTCTGCATTCTTACCAAGATCAATAGAACTACTTTACACATTCTCATGGTGTGAGAATTGCTAAGTGAAGATAATTGTCTCTGCCTTGAGGTACAATCCCTTTGCAGTTTCGTATTCACATTAAAAAGTGAGCTGTGTTTTTAAAGCAAAATTCCATTTAGAAATGAATGGATACTTTAATTTTTGTGTTTAAATTTTTTATGCCTGCGATGGCACTGACTGTGAGATATTACATTCTGTTACCATCCTGGGAGGGCAGGATCTTGAAATACTGCTGTGGGACCACATTCTCTTCAGGAAATTGGAAAATGTGTGTCACCCACAGGAACCATCCCAATAACTAAACTATGAGTTACTAGAATCTGAAGAAGTCCTTTCCACTTTTAAAATGAGGAAGTAAAACCTTAGGAGGATTTATGCCACGGGTGGCAGGAGAGAGGAAATTGGAGGGGTCTCTCCCAGGATTTGGAGGCTTCCATAAGAAAAATATCATCTATATGTATTGTGACAGGGTCAGTCCCACTCCTGGGTCCCAGACCCCTGTTCTCTCCACTATCCTGCAATTTAGGGGTCATGGTGCAAGTCACACTTGCCTTTTCCCTGTGTTTGGTCTTCTGTCCCTCAGCAAAATTAAGGGATGTTGGGGCCAATGCCCCTGGTTAGTTGGGGCTGAGTAAACAGTTCTCCTCAGCCACCCACTGAAGTTTCTGGCCACCTGAGGGAAAGGGAACCTCCAAACAGTCTGGCTATGTCTACACTCACAGCTCCTTGCACGAATAATATACAAATGAGGCTTAGCATGGAATATCACCAAGCTTCATTTGCATACCTAATGAGCCACCATTTTTTTAGAAGAGGCTCTTGCGCAAGAAGGAGTGTCTACCCTCCTTCTTGTGCAAGAAAAACCCTCTTGCACAATACCGTTCTTCCTGAAAAGTAATAGGTGTAATGGCATTGCACAAGAAGCCACAAGTGTAGACATAGCCACCCTGTCCAAGCCCCTCACCTCCCCCTGTGGCTTTTAGTAGTACCAATGTTGTTCTGCTCGGCTCCTCTGAATCTCCATATCAGTTGTTCGTTCGTTCGTTCGTTCGTTCATCCCTCTCCCTCTCCCTCTCCCTCTCCCTCTCCCTCTCCAAACTCCTCCTGCACTCTCTCCTACCCTCTCCTCCAGGGAAGGTGTTTTAAAGAAGTCCTGTGGCAGTCTGAAATCAACGCACCTGGCCCTTAATTGATTTATAGCAAGCCTGTCTCAGCTGCCTCTGATTAGCCAGGGCTGTTGCTGTTTTTTTTTTTTTTTTTTTTTTTTTTAAGAGTTGCCTCTCCCCTTCCATCCAGCCTTTTAATCTGCCCTGTCACAGTATATAGGACTTAATGTAAGCACTATGGACATATCCTGGGTACCTTGAAGGAATGGTAAGAAAATTAAAGAGTTGTTTTCCTGCCTGTATCTTGGACTAGATTTACAGTTATATAGGCAGCAGATGTAATATGAGAAGAATAGGTATGTTTTTGCCAGACCATCTCATTTAACTGCCAAGCTATTGTAATAGGTCAGTTGGATCTTTCAAGCAGAGATGAAAGTAAGCAAGTGTACTCTGGTGGGCAGCTCCACCCTGCTGGCAGGGATCCTCATTGCAATAGGATACTACCTATAAGAAATTTTAAGTTACTTTCACTGCTTTCATGTAGCCTTTATGATGAGTCTCAGGGAGAGACCTTTTTTTGTGGTGTAGTCAGGAATTGATTAAGGCATGAGTTATTGTGGTCATGTGTGCCTTATGTGGGTAAGGGCACTGACTTTTCAGACATAAGGTGAAAGAAAGTGCTTTTGGCCACTTGACCTGTGTGGAATGAGTCCAACTAGATAGGACACTGAACTACAAAGTAATTCAACTATCGGAGCGCAAAGCCCATAAGAGAACCTGAAAAATTACTCTTGCCAGCTTTATCTTTCCTATTAGCATTGCCTCAGCCTTATTTAGTTTTAACATGAGCCAGCTGCTTTTCATTTAGGGTAGGGCTAGACTGCGAGGATCTATCGGAAAATATACGCAAAATATGCTCCACATTTTGAGTATCTTTTTCCGACACTTTTGTTGAAAGAGGCTTTTCTGAAATTTGGACCATCTAGACTAGGTCAAATTTCAGAACCCCCCTCCCTTTCAAAAGCCCCCTTCTTCCTCATGGAACGAGGAATACAGGGGCTTCTGAAAGAGCGCATTTGCTCTTCCACAAAAAAAAGCAGAAGAACAAACGTGTTCCCTGGATGCAGCAGAGTTTTTTCAGGATACCTCCGGTATCCCGAAAGTCCCACTGTCTTGCCATACACTTAGGCTCCAGTTTCCCCTAACTATTGGGATAGCTGAGAGAATGTATTGTCCATACATGAAGAGGCTATAAAACATAAAATTGAGCATTGGGAACATACTGTTGTTGAGGCTTTAGTCCAGGGCTTCTTGCTAAGCGCTTTAGTTCAAAGTTTCTACATTGGCAAGTTACTTGCACTATTACTTTCTTGCATGGGGTGTGAAAAAACACCCCTCCCCTCCAAGCATTAGCATGTTGCAGTGCTATAAAGCACCAGTGTAAATGGGTTCCAGGGGCTGATCACTTTTAAAGCTCTGCTGCGGAAGCGCTTTAATGTTTTGAGTGTAGATTTAGCCTAAATCTCCACTGGTTTTAGATAGATGTTAAGAATTTGGGAATAGAAATCTGATAAGTCATGTCAGCCATTATCCATAGGCTGTCTGAAGCATTCTCAGGTGAGGAAAAGCCTTTTCCATGTCCATTGTATCTGATGCCCCATTAGCACTGTCTAACTTCTTCCTTCTTGTACCTGAAGGGCTAGTTGTGGATGTTCCCGACTTCACAACATATTTCAGTAATGGATACATAGCAAAACATCATAACTTCAGATGCAATAACATATACAATGCAACAGAATATTAAGGTTACAAATTGTGACTTTTAGAATAACTCAGAAGGCATACTTTGTGCAAAACTTATGACAGTGGTGAATATGGGTGTGCTTGGGTGTCACAGACCTATTAAAAGATTGTTATCATCTGGGGAACCTGGGGAACAGATCAATAGTGTATTTCTTCCATCTTAGCATATCACTGGCAAAAGGGACTATTCTTGTTTATTGTGCCCATCTTGTGGATTTCATGAGCCTTGACTCTTTTAGCGCTTTAGATACATATTGCATGGCACATGTTATACCCCAAGAAATAGATTCTATTTTCTCCCACTACTGCCACTAAAACTAGACTCATTCTGAAAGGTTGGTCTGAAAGCTTCTTGTTCATGAATATTCAGGAGCAGCATAAAATGAATTTTTTTGCATTCTTGTTTTTAGGATCGAGTGGGGGGTTGCTTGTATGCACCTTCTGTTTTGAAATATTCAGTCTGTTCAGCCACACAAATTCTCGTCTTTGTGTCAGAAGAGACTCTGTTAGAACACATATGCAGTCTGCTTGCAGCTGCATTAAAATCCCTGGCAACTGGCTGTATTTGTGTTCCTCTTCACAGAGAAACATAAATTAATTTGTGGAAAGTTCTACATCAAAGCTTTTGATATGAGAACACAGCTTTACAGAGAAACTTAAAAGATGCTGGATTATATTCACATTTCATCTTTAAGGTCTTTATATGAAATAAGATATATTTTGACTTGAATTCATCCATTTATGAATAACAAATGGTGGAGATGCTATAAATACCTTACCACTGGTAAAAGCAAAGCTGAACCTTTTGTATCCTTTTTTCCTCACCTATAGTACCAAGAAGTCAGACTTTCATATCTGCTAATTTCCTTACAATTTGACAATGTAAAATAAATGATTGCATTAGACTAATAGTGCTGAACAGAATTTCTGCTGAAAGAAAGACATAGCTTTTTATATAAAAATCAAGAAGGCATTTACGATCAGTAGCCAAAAAGATGGGGGGGGGGGGCGGAGGCGGGGTTAATTGCAATCTAAGCCATGTTGCCCTCTTTCCAGGTGTTCTGGTTTTGAATCAAATATGGTTGCAATTCTGACTTTCTTTATCTGGCATGCTAAAAAGTAGGAAGAAAAAATGTAAGTCAACTGTGTGTTACAGGCAGTCCCCGGGTTACGTACAAGATAGGGACTGTAGGTTTGTTCTTAAGTTGAATCTGAATGTAAGTCGGAACTGGCGTCCAGATTCAGCCGCTGCTGAAACTGACCGCCAGTTCTGACTTACATACAGATTCAACTTAAGAACCCCAAGTCAGCTGCTGCTGAAACTGATCAGCAGCTGATTCCAGGAAGCCCGGGGCATAGCAACTGTGCCTCGGGCTTCCTGTAGTCAGCGCTGGTCAGTTTCAGCAGCGGCTGACTTGGGGACGCCTGGGGCAGAGCAGCTGGGGTGCTGATGGGTTGCTCCAGTAGCACCGCTCCTCGGCGCTACTGGACCAACCCAGCAGCACCCCAGCTGCTCTGCCCCAGGCGTCCTGATTCAGCCGCTGCTGAAACTGACCAGCAGCGGCTGAATCAGGACACCTGGGGCAGAGCAGCTGGGGTGCTGCCGGGTTGGTCCAGTAGTGCCCAGAGTGGCGCTGCGGGACCAACCGGCAGCACCCCAGCTGCTCTGCCCCAGGGTCCACAACAAAAGCCTGGTCTGCTGGGGGGGGCACACTAGCTGCGCCCCCCCCAGCAGACCAGGGACACAAGGAGCAAAAGCGGCAGCGGGGGGGTGCCTCGCCTCTGAGGCTTTGCTCTGGCGCGGGACCCGCTTTGCTCCCGGTGCCCCTGGACTGCTGGAGATGGTCCCCGGCAGACCAGTGGCACCGCAAGCAAATCCGCAGCCGCGGCGGGGTCCCACGCTTCTGAGGCTTTGCCAGAGCAAAGCTTCAGAAGCGGGGGACTCCGCCGCTGCTGCGGGTTTGCTCGCGATGTCCCTGGTCTGCTGGGGACCGTCTCCAGCAGACCAGGGGCACCGCGAGCAAACCCGCCGGGGCTGCGGCTTTGCTCCCGATGCCCCTGGTCTGCTGGAGATGGTCCCCAGCAGACCAGGGGCACCGGGAGAAGCTTTTCTCGCCCCGGAGGTCAAGGTGGCTGACCGCTGCCTGTGAGCTCCGGGGCGAGAAAGCCCCGTTCGTAAGTGCGGATCCGACATAAGTCGGATCCGCGTAAGTTGGGGACTGCCTGTATAAAGTAGAAAATAATCATTGCATAATTGTCAGTGAAAAGATGAGCCAACGCTGGGAGCTGTCACACATTTGCAATGCTGTGGCATGGGGAAATTGAGACCAAGCTACTTTATAAGGGATACTCAGTCAATTTCTGATGCTTGTAACGGATGCTGAAATTGGTTCTCTAGCCCAATAAAACGGCTTCATAGGAGAGAAACAAACCCTTCTCTGCTTTAGTCCGTGATCATCTTGCATGGGCACCCTTTGGCTTCCTCCCCATTTCTTCTTGCCAGCAAAGGCTATTTCTTCATCAGGCAAACTTAAACAAGAAATCTAAAAGTTACGACTACTGGCAAAATTTCAGATTTTTGTCCTTGTCATTGCAAATGTTCTTTGCCCCATTTTTTTTGTAAATGGCCAACCAAACCATATGCCCAGATCCCATACAATATTTGTGGAAGCAAATGGTTATGTAAGGGTGCAAAAAGGGTAATTAAAAGTCTGTCTGTGTAAGCCAGCTAATAGACATGGCAATTAAGCACCATTGTTGGAAAAGTGGGCTCTATCAGCACTTTTCAGACTCTTCTCATCCAGAAGCAGTCAGTGGCATGAGTATAATGATATTCTGTTCCTTCTGCTTCTGTGACTGCTGCCTACTGTACTAGATCCATGTGAGAAGATATCTCAAGAGGAGGAGCAGTAATTTTGTTCAAATGGATGCGTTGGGCCTCTGTTCAACGAGTCATTGTGACCAGCTACTTAATTAGGAGCAGTACGAACCGCAGCTTAATCTTCACCTTTCCACTAAAGCTTGAGGAGAAAAATTTACAGTTCAAATGCAGCATTATGGATTTCTTTCATTGATCCTAAACAGGACATGTTGCAGTTTCCAGATTCTAAGGTGTGCTGCTTCTCAGTCAGTGGATTGAAAACTTCTAGCATCTTTTTGTATTCAGGCTCTACAAGGGATACAATCCCCACCCACTTTAAAGTGACTAATATGATAATTATATCATTATAGCAAAACACAGTGTTATAAGAGAAAAATACTTTCCTAGTGGTTATGTTGAAGTCTGAAAATGAGATTTCCTGGCGTCTAATCTCAACTCTGATACAGTTTTGCTATTTGATCTTGAATAAATAATTTAATTCCTCTTTCTCCATTAACTGGATCTATAAAATGGATATAAGGCCATCTATTGAACGGGGTGCTGAGGCTCTGCTTAAGTATCTGTATGCAAAGAACTTTAAAATCCTTGGATGAAAGACTGCAAGGGACAGGGTTTGGGCAGTCTGGCCTAGTGTTCACAGCTGGGTGGTGTCCAGAAGTCAAGGTCAGCTACAATTTGGTAAATCAGCAAGCAGAGTTCAGAGTAATTACTAGACCCTGGATCCACAGGCAAGAGTCAGGTTCAGAGTTAGGCCTTGTTCAGAGGCCAGAGATCAGAAACCAAGCTGAGGTCTGGAGTAGTAGCAAGTCAGAAATCTGTGTGGTTGCTGAGATTACTTCCTCGGACACGCTCCCGGGTTAAATAATTAACATGGCTAATTGGAACGCCACAGGATGCTGTCACTTTGGACCTTTTTGATGGTTCTTTCTGCAATGGTAAATCTCCACAGAGTTCGTTGTGGGTACTTCTATTGGAAATGTTAGCTGACCCTGGATTTGCAACCCGAAGTTCCACTCATGCGGATCCTTAAAAAGGATATAAATGAATGGTGGTGCCACTATTTATTTTTTGAAAATACCACAAAACTATTAGAGTTTTTTTAATGTTTGCATACTGTTACTTTATTGTACTGTACATTATATTGTCATGGCTTATGGCCATGTTTTCAATATTAAAGGTAGAACATTAATATGTCAGTAAAAATTTTTTTTACTATAGATTCCATATTGTCATTTCACGATAATGCGAATGCAACAAACTGCACAAAGTATATCAATACCTAGCTAATTGATTTTAAATTTATGCCTAAGTCTAAACAAGACCTGAAATCACTTTAGGTACCATATTAACTCTCTTTAAGGGGATAATCTATAAATCAACACATTCTGCATGTACACAAAATGTTGAGTTCCAATTCTGGATTAAGAATGTCTCCTGATTAAAATAAAGTATTATATATCAATGAGAACTTGTTTAAATGTTGCATTTAGACAGAAACAAAAAAGGCCTTATTGTTTTGCTTCCTGTGATAAATGATGGAAAAATTCATTCCCTGTGTCTATTTGTTAAGTCACTGATTGAGCATCAATCATTTTGTGTAATGAGGTCAGCATCTGTGGGGAATTCTATTTCTTCCCCTAAGCCTCAAACAGCCATCCATACTGCTGGAGAATGCCAGCCTCATTCATTGCACTTCTATCAGGAGTTAGGCATGAGAGATCTTTAATGCTGCATCAGTGATGTGAATTGCCAGTTGGAAATGTGATGAAATGTCACTAACCACTATGAACATTTGAACAGCATTCATGATGACATATGCATTGGAGAGCTGCAGAATGAAGCAGAGTGCCAGTGTGCTTTGAGTATGGGTGTTAGATATATCTTAATATTTTCACTGTAAAAATAATTAAAATTTGGGTTAGGGCAGCTCCAGCTATCGTTATCAGATGAACTGTATTAGTAATTTAGATATACTGTAATAAATGTTGGCTGTATCGATATAAAATTCCTACATATACTTAAGTATTTCTCACTGAATATTTTGTGTTTGTGTTTGTTTTTATAGCTTAGGCTATTAAATGGCATACAACTTTTTTTAAACCTATTAGTGCATCTAAGTGAGCAAGCAGGGATTTGATACAGATTTTTTATGGAACATTAGTTCATGAACATCTTGGTAAATACATAGCCCCCATCTACAATTGACTGCAATGATCCATGGGTGGAATCCCATCCTTATCAGTTTTACTGTGTTCATTGACCCTGATCAACAAAGACTTATGGATATGATTGACTTTACATATTAAAGTGCATTCAGTTAAGCAGGTGCATGAGTATTTGCAAAACTGGGGCCTTAGAGTACAAGCTCCTTAGGAGGGACCTTAGGTAAAATATTCATGTTGAAATCAACAAGAGTTTTGTCATTGATGTCAGTGGAACTAGGATTTCACCCTTTTGTCTTTATTATCTATGGCATCCTCCATGCACATCTATGGCCCTATGTAAATAACAAATTTACTGAGAGAAATACTCTCTAAATTATATAGGTTAAGGGAAAGGACAATTGTAAATTAGCTGTTTACCTATTTGCAGTATACTGCAATTAATCTTTGCATCCCTTATGCTCCTGTGAGCATCTGTCAATATTTCCTTAGTCATTTTAGGTTAAACTGCAAAAGTGAGTCAGTAATGAAGTTATAGACTGTTCTTTAATTGAGTTGTATTGTACATTAGATTACTCCATTCTTATTATATTAATCTTGAGGTTATACTGATACTATATTTCCCTTTAGATTGATTTGTGAGATTATTTTTCCTCTTCAAACATAATATGCAATTCTTCTGTGTTTAAAGGGATTATGTAAAACAGGTTAATTTAGACCCAAATTTAAACTTTGGTTTAAAAAAATTACAAGATCTAAGATCACCTATAATGTTTAATAACACTGCAGCAAAAACACTGTTTTGTTTCTGCCATTCTTCTGTAGTATTTGAAACCCAGTCACTGAAGAACTGAGCTAATAATACCTAACTCTGAAAGCTGAACTGATTTTAAAAAAAGGAGGATAAACTAATCCTAGTTTTCATGCTAACTATATTCAAAAAAGTAAATAACCATTCATGATAAAAATATTTTTTAAAAAAAAATCTGTACAATTTAATATCTCTTTTAATGCTTTTTCTCCACCAGTTCCACTGATCCAAATGTATAGATTTTCTCATATCTATAGTCCTTTATCAGCATGGGATCAATACAATATATAAAGCACTATGAGTAGAGGTTCCAGCATTATCTGACTTCAAAGCTACAGAACTTGTTGTAGAATCCACGTTTTCCACAGAATTATGCTCCAGGGTCTGTTTTCATTCCATACAAAATATCTCCTCGTGGTGATTGTGAAGGTAGCTTTGATGTTGTGATCCATAAGTAAACTGATGCTCTGTTGTGTTTCTGAATCTGCAGGTTGCCTGCACCCTTAGATCTTGAAGGTGTGCTATTTCACTACTTATCATTTTAGAAGACATGTCCAACAATTTTGTTTTCCCAATCACATGCTTCCATGGTTGAGGAATTTAATATTAAACTAACACTGGAAGCTGTTTTACTGATTTTACTGTTAATTTTTATATACATTAAACACCTCAAGTTTTAAACAAAGCAGCTGCAGAATTTCTATTCTGCGGCATTAAAAATCTGCTGGAAAAGTTTGATTAAATAAAGGTTTGTAGTGAAACATTTTCTGATCACCTAACCAATTCTTTTCAGAATTATCACTTTTGCATAACCAACATGAGTAAGATTCAATGATCAGCAGTAGAAGACATCTTAGCTGATGTAGCTTAATTGAAGTGAATGTAGTAATAATAATGCCTAACCTTTGTATACTACTTTTCATCAATAGATCTCAAAGCACTAAAATAATCAGCAGCATGATCCCCATTTTACAGATAGGAATGCTGAGGCACATGAAGGCAAAGTAATTTGCCATGGTCATCCAGTGTGTTACTGGTGGAGCTCGGAATAGAACCAAGGTCTCTGGTGTCTCAGTCCAATGCTCAATTTCAACTAAAGATCAAACCCACAGAATTGACTGATTCATATTTATAGACATAAGAAAGAAATTGTTTATCATACCTTTCCTGTATTAGAAAATAATATGATAGTACCATAACTGTAGGAATATTTAATGGTGGAATTCATGCCTTTGGGTGAGGATGGAGTAAGAATTCCAACTTCCTGATTCAGTTTCTACTTTGTTTTGCTTGTTTTATTCCATGTAATGCTAACTTCTTTATAGAGACCTAATATTGGGTCTTTCAAGGGATGCCTTGTACTGAAAATGCAGCTACCTTTTAATAAGTAGACATGTAATTACATTTAGTTAATATGAACACTATTGGTGATAAAAAAGAATAGAAAAGCGAAATACTGGATGTGAGGTTGTATCGGGACACTAATTGGTGTAATAATGTAGTGACACACTCCCTTTAATGTGGAGCCCTTGATGTATTTCATCTGAGAGATGCTGGTGACAATTGCTTTATAACTAACAGGGTAACACTACAGATTTACTGGGATGAATTCTAGGCTGATCCCTTGTGATGTTATAGACATCTTCTCAACTTCAATGATGATTTCAATAATGAATATGATGGTGTTGATTGGTGCCCTGATGTTAAATGTACTGCAAATAGTATATTTAATTCTTGTTAACAATAATTCAGCTTCAACTTGGTACTGAGATGTGCTAGCAGCCATGATTATTCAATAGTTCAAAAGTTTTGGAGACCGAACTTTAAATTTGTAACCATAGGCAGTTGATGCAGCTGGGGTTGGGAAAGGCAGGCCTCAGCCCCACCTACAACCCCGTCCCCTCTGCTGAGACCACACACCCATGGAAGGAGCTGGGGCAGTGCGCTGAGCATGCCCCAGCCTCCCCAGAGCACGGGGGAGGGGAGGAGGCAGGGCAGTGCGCTGAATGTTCCCCAGCCTCCTGGAGCACCAAGGAGGGGTGGAAAAGTGGAGCAGTGTGTCAAGTTCCCCCCAGTCTCTCTGGAGCACCAGGGAGGAAAAGAGGTGGGACAGCGTGCTGAGCGCATCCCAGCACTGGGGAGGGAATGAGAGGAAAGGAGAGACTGTGCACAGCGTGGCTACTGGAGCACGAGGGGAGGGGAGGAGGTGGTTCCGGCTCTCCCTGCCATAGGCCTTGCCAGCCATGGCAGAGATTCAAGCCCCCCGTGACCCTCCTGGCCCTCGCAGGGAGCAGCCCCAGGTGTCCCAGGACCCACCCAGGGGGACCAAGAGCAGAGATCCTGATCCTCCTCAAGTTGTGGGGTGAATAGGACACATTGCAGGATCTCCATTCCAAGCGCCGAAACACTGACATATTGGAGCGCATGGCCGAGTGCCTGGCGGAGCACAGACACCCACCCCGGACCTTGGAACAGGTCCAGAGCAAGGAAAAAGAGCTCCGTCAGGGATATGTCTGGGCCAGAGAGCGCAGCTTGTGCTCAGGGGCAGGACCCCACACCTGCCCCTATTACCAGGAGCTGCACCAAATCCTAGGGGGGTGGAGCTCCATGGCACAAAGGAAAAAGCTATGCTGTCCCTTGAAGAGGTAGTCAGGCAAGCAGCAGAAGCAGAGAAATGAATGTCCAGGGGGGTCCCTTTAAGCGCATGGCTCTGCAAGGCTCCAGCACCAGCACTCGGAAGCAACTGGTGACCTAAAGCCCTGCCTGAAGTGGTTCCAGGTGGCCTTTTATGCAAGAGAGTGTCCAATCAGTCTGGATGCTCTCTTTCAAAAAAGTGCGTTGCTTTTTCAATGCGCTTTTGTGTGTGGATGCTCTCTTTCAGAAGCAGTTTTTCTGCAAGAGCTCTTCCGAAAAAAGCTTCTTCCAAAAGAAGCCTGCAGTCTAGACACAGCCTGGAACTACTCTGGCTGGAGCTTCTATGACTCACTCTGCCTCTCCCCGGCATTGCTGTGTCCCTGGTACCTCACTAGCAGGCAGCTAGGTTCCTCTCCCACCAGAACTGGAGCAAGAGTGTGTGCTCCTGTCCTTCAGGAGCCCTTCTTATAAACCAGGCTTACCTGGTCCCTCATTGGCTGTCACTGGCTTCACTCTAATTGGCTCCCAAGACAACTCTCTCCTAGGGAAGCTTTTAACCGTTTTTATCATGGAGCAGGGTGACTGCCCCGATGCGCCATGATAAAGAAAAGGTCATACCAATCATTGCCTATTGACTCTTAAGGACTTGGTAAGTCTTATTCCCTAGTCAGGCATTTGCCAGGCATGAAGTTGTGACTGAATGTAGTTTCGTTTGGATTATTTTTGTCCTTGGAAAAGGTTTTCAAAGAGGCCCAGAAGTATTTAGGTGCCTAAGTACCAATGGCTTCCAGGAGGAGCAGGGAACATAACTCAAGAGCTTTTGAAAGTCCTATATCATATGTTTTATAGATAGATGGTGGTTGTTGAGAATGCATGTGCCCAGAAGTTGCCAACACTCTAAAACTAAAATAATCTTGTACTTGGGGTAGGATACCAGCATTAACACACTTCTGTTGTAAAATGGCCCTGGCTGCTTTGATTGTAGTATCTTCAGTTTTCTATTTTACATATTGTGACAATCCAGATAACCCAGTGATTCCCAAACTATGGGCTGCAGCCTGATACCGGGCCACGGGAAAAAAAATACCGGGCCTCAGCGTGGCTTCCAGGAGGGGAGTGAGGCGGGCTGGGAGGAAGGATGTGTGTGTATGTGTGTGTGCATGTGAAACTGGCCGCCGGGAAGCAGAGTTGTGGGCAGCGGGGCTGTCCGGCGGAGATTGGTGGGGGATGGAGTGGAACTGGCCGCCGGAAGCAGGGTTTGCCGGGGAGATCGGGAGGAGAAGCAGCGGGAGTGGGGAGCGATTCGGCTGTGGGAAGCGGGACTAACTCGGGCACATGCAGACCCGGGCACACGAGTGAGTCCAGCCCCAAGGATTCCATTTTGTTCTCTCCCCCCTCCCAAGCCCTTCCTCAAGTAATTGCGGACTGCCTGGCTTGTAGAAACATTCATGCAGTGTGAGCACATCCACCAGCCAGGCAGTTCGCAGCCTTGGACTGATACACCTAATAATAATAAAACTTACCTAATTAGAGAGTACTGGACATTTTGTATGTCTGGTATTTTCTACATTTGTTTCCCAGACAGAACCCTCAAATACTGGACTGTCCGGTACAAAACCGGACACCTGGCAACCCTACCCCTCCTTGCGCCTTCCCTCCTAGCCAGATACCCTACCCACAATCTGCTCCTGCTCCCGCCTCCTGAAGTGCCCATGCGGTGCCAGGTCTCCCAAGCCCCGGCCCAGGCTGGGCAGAGGATGCAGACGGGTGAAACACTGAAAATGTATTAATTTTTAATTCTTTTTTTACATGTGTTTATTTTTGTGGGCTGCAAAAAACAGTACTGAAAAAAAAACAGGTTCAAACTAAAGGAAAAAGTTTAGGAAATCCTGCTCTAGCCACCTTTCTATCCATCTTACAGTCCAATTATCCAATCCATATTCCCTTAACTTGCTGGCAAGAATATTGCGGGTGACCGTATCAAAAGCTTTGCTAAAGCTGGCATTGGGGGCTTTGGGAGGACCAGAAACAACTTATTTGAATATTCATCATTTGCTTAATGAATATGCAAATATGCAAATTAATGATGCCAGTCCTCCAAAAGCTCATGAATGGATTTACTGGTCCCTGTATCAAAAAGTTTGGAACCCCCTGAGATAACCTATTTGTTTTTAGATCAAGTTCCCCCTGAATTTTGTGCAGCTTTGTGGGAGGATGAATTAAAGGTAGTAAGTGTTGCAATGACTCTGAAATACTTTAGAGAGGACAGCAAGGACCCTAAAGTCAATAAATGCTCTCTACTCAGCCTTGAAAAAAATCCAGTTAATGTAATTTTAAAATCTCGCTGTAAGAGAGAAGAGTTTTGTTCTAAGCTTGGAGAAATAAAATAAGTTGAACAGATGAGCCATTTCAATTTTTTTTTTTTTTTTGACTAAGCAATCATTTTAAATAACGTCATGAAAAAATGCAACATTTAGATTGGGAATACAAGTAAAGCGTGTAGTAATTATTTTAATGAATTGGGGAAGTATGTCACAAAATTTATCATCAAAAAAATATCATTTTATCTATAATGCAGAAAGAATGAGTTGCACTTGACTTCACTATGTTGTCACAGTGGTTGACTCAAAACTTTGAGATACTATCCCAAAGTAAAAGTAACAGATAGCTTCCAGCTCTGCATTTCTATATTGTGTATGATATATTTGGTATTCTGGTCTTCATCTTTTTATCATACTATCTCAAGACATCATCTAGTTCGTCATCCTGCAGTGAGGTAGGACTAAGTATATCTACACCATCCATGACAGCTGTTTGTACTAAAAATCTCCAGTGTCAGGATTCAAAAATCTCCATAGGTAACCTGTTCTTAACTATCATTATTGTTAGAAACTTTTTTTCCCTAATAGCTAACTTAAATCTCCCTTGTTGCAAACTAAGCTGATTATTTCTTGTTTTGCTTTTGGTGAACATGGAGAACAAGTGATAAACATCCTTTTAATAATAGCTCTTAATGTTTGTGAAGACTGTTATAATGTTCCCTTTTGCTCTACTCTTTCCTGTGCTAGTGTTCTCTAAAAGCTGTGTGCTTGGGCAGCTGCCCAGGAGAGATTCAAATGTTACCTTGCTAATTATCAGAGCCCTCATAGCCACCCACAGATGGCAGCATATGTTTCTATTGTTGGTGTACATCCACACATATCTTGATGCACATAACAAAATTTATTCTGCACATGGATTGGAAAGAGTAGAGGGACCATTGCTCTGAACTATAGAGTAGGGCATGCAACCTGTACCATATATTGCCATCTGTCTGCACGTTCCACTCCCTCTGACTTTAACAGGAATTTGGTGCGCTGATGATCAGGGTCCCCTCTATTTTTTTCCCATCCCTGTGCAGAATAAATGTTGTTATATGCATCAAGTCATGTGCAGATGTACATGATTAATAGAAGCACATTCTGCTGGCTGTTGGAGGCTGTGGGTACTCTGCTAATCAGCTGGGCAGTATTTAAATCTCTCGTGAGTGGCCATCCAGTGCTCAGCTTACAGGGAACATTGCTGATGATGGTCCCAAGTTTATGGGGGTTGATATTTAAATGACTTTCTTCTGTGTTTCCGTATGCTTACCCTGTCAACCAAACTGGATGGAAGGGTTTTCTTAGGGAAAGGATTACACCGAGGAATTTAGAGCTAATATTCCAAGGATTAAATATATATATCCAAGTGGCACAATGGGGCAAAGTTTGATGCAGTCACGCTCAGTTGCCCTTATAATCACCAAATAAAAATGATACAAATTGTAGCATCTTGAATTCTTCATGATTCAATCTTAGAATCCTTTCTCAGTTTTAATTTTGACAGAAGTAAAAACAAACTGTATTTCTTTGGTGTTTTACCACATTCAAGATAGGGAAAAAACAAGTTAGGATTTTAGATTTTGTCTCATATCTGAATGCATGCTGCTTTGTTGTTCTATCCAAACTATCCCATCATAAAATGGGATTTTCAGGTCTCTCCTCCACATCTGTCTTCTCTACTGAGCCTCTGGTCTCTTGCTCCATTTCTCTTTCTCTTCCTCCTACTGCCTCCTCTTCTCTCAGCTCTCCTCCACCTCCTGTCTCTAACATGAATGGAGAGTGCCTATCTCCTAGAACTGGAAGGGACCTCAAAAGGTCATCAAGTCCAGTCCCCTGCCTTCACAGCAGGACCATCCCTCATAGATGTTTGCCCCAAATGGCCTCCTCAAGGATTGAACTCTAGGTTTAACAGGCCAATGCTCAAACCACCGAGCTATCCCTCCCTCCTCACCCTTTCTCTTCTCTTCCCCCCCATTTGGGCTCTGCACTACCCGTACTGCATGGGGAGTGCGGAGCCCAAATGGTCACTTGCGCCACTTGCTCCCACACAGTGGTCTGGCTGAGTGGCGCAGAAGTCAGACAAGCGCCATGGCGGGAGGCGAAGGGGGGTGAGGCAGTGACATTCATGGCCAGGGGGCGGGGCCTAGAGCCACTGTCACTCCACATGTCACCGCCCCGCCCCCCTTCCCTTCCCACCATGGAGCTCAGATGACTTCTGCACCGCTCAGCCAGGCCGCCGTGGGGGAGCAAGCGGAGGAAGCAGCTGTTTGGGCCCTGCACTCCCCATGCAGCATGGGCCACCCAGAGGGAACAGCCAGCATTTCAGGCAACAGCACCGCCCAGAGGGAACAGCCAGCATTTCAGTGTTACAGACTCTCAGACACTGAGTTACTATATATATGATGTTCACTCATACATAGTAAGAAGTAAAAGAGCTGTCTGATTAACTTGCAGAACCCTGAATTTCTTCCAGTGGAATCGACTGAAGGGCAGTGATTTACTAAAGTATTTTATATTATTTCTGAAAAAAATACAGCTCACTGTATTTGTGTCCAAAAATTTTTAGTGAAATAACCTAAGAGGCTTGGCTATAACTATGTAACTTAGGAAAAATAGAGATAAGGCATTGAAATGTTGCCATTAAGCTGCTAGATAATAAAAAATAAAAGTTCTTAGAGAAGGGATTACACTAAGGAATTTAGAGCTCATATTCCAGGGATTAAATGTATACATCTGAGTGACACAAAACAGAATGATTATTAAAATGGACTCAAAACACATTTATTCTTAAAATAACAATTGGAAACTAACAGCAGAAGAGGGCTATTTCAACTTTTTACTGGAAACTTGCAAGATACTGCATGTTTTATTGAGTAGCTAGTCTGATGGTCATAATGAAGACAATTAAGCCAGTTTTCCCCTTTTGTTGTTCACAGTATGGTGTGAGTATTTTACCAGTTCCTGCAAACAAGCTATTCAATCATATTTATTGTCCCTTGACATTCTTTACAACATCTTAACAATTCCAACTGTATAGGAATGTTACTGTCCTAGAAATTTAGTCCTCAGTGTGCATCAGTAATTTTATAATGCCTGTATTAGAGTTCAGTGATTTTAATTACCACCATTTTCGGTTATGGCTCAGAAACTGCTAATCAAAAAATGTTAATGAAAGGCATGTTCGTTTCCCCTTCTTTTTAACATTTTTTGCATCTCATTATAAACTAACAGCACAGTATGTATTTTATCATCGTCACTTTCGCTAAAAAGAAAGCAGCCTTCACTACACAAAGATAATGGCTTTTACAGAAAATAGTAAAGGATGTAAGGGAGTTAAAGTCAGAAAATTAAATCTGTATAATTCCACAAACCTTTTAATGGGCTTTTTAGGAGTGGAAAGATAAGAGTAAATACAATTTATATTTAGAAGTCATTGTGTTTTTTATAAATGAAATAAGAATAGTATATTATTTGACACTGGCGTGCAGATGGAAATATTAACTATGCATTCCCCAAAACTCCTTTGTAAAGGTAATATTTTTGTTTTCATGTGCATCATTCCAGATGACTGCAATGTTTCAATTGTAAAATATACTTCCATTAGTGAAACACTGAGTCAGATCCCTCTCTGGTATAAATTCAATGAAGCTGTGCAGATTGAAACCAACTAAGGACCTCATCCAGTATCAGTATCATCCTGGACCATTCTACATGAGAGATCCACTTCCTGGACACCACAGTACAAATCGACAATGGAAAATTAGACACCACTCTCTACAGAAAACCCACCGACTCATACAGTTACCTACATGCTTCCAGCTCCCATCCAGAACACACCACATGATCCATCGTCTATAGCCAAGCCCTTCGATACAACCGCATCTGCTTTAATCCCACTGACAGAGACCAGAAACTTCAGGATCTCTACCAAGCATTTATAAACCTCAAATACCCACCCGGAGAAATAAAAAAGCAAATTGAAAGAGCCAGACGAATTGAAAGAGCCAGACCTAGAAACCATCTACTTCAAGACAGACCCAAGAAACCCAACAATAGAACACCACTTGTCATCACCTACAACCCCCAACTTAAACCTGTCCAACACATTATCAATAAACTACAGCCTATACTGGAACAGGATACCATACTCCAAGAGGCTCTGGGAAACAGACCCATAGTCTCCTAGGGTATGTCTACACTACCCCGCTAGTTCGAACTAGCGGGGTAACGTAGGCATACCGCACTTGCAAATGAAGCCCGGGATTTGAATTTCCCGGGCTTCATTTGCATAAGCCGGGCGCCTCCATTTTTAAATCCCGGCTGGTTCGAACCCCGTGCCGCACGGCTACACGCGGCACGAACTAGGTAGTTCGAACTAGGCTTCCTAGTTCGAACTACCGTTACTCTTCATTCCACGAGGAGTAATGGTAGTTCGAACTAGGAAGCCTAGTTCGAACTACCTAGTTCGTGCCGCGTGTAGCCGCGCGGCACGGGGTTCGAACCAGCTGGGATTTAAAAATGGCGGCGCCCGGCTTATGCAAATGAAGCCCGGGAAATTCAAATCCCGGGCTTCATTTGCAAGTGCGGTATGCCTACATTACCCCGCTAGTTTGAACTAGCGGGGTAGTGTAGACATACCCCCATAGACAACCACCTAACCTCAAGATGATTCTTACCAACAACCACAGGACATACCACACTAATACCAACCCTGGTACCTTCCCTTGCAACAAACCCCGTTGCCAGCTTTGTCCACATATTTATTCTGCTGATACCATTATTGGACCTAACCAAGTGAGTTATAAGATCAAGAACACATATTCCTGCGCATCCAGAAATATAATTTATGCTATCATGTGCCGAAAGTGTCCGTCTGCTATGTACATTGGACAAACATCTCAGACACTTCGCCAAAGGATTAATGCCCACAAAACAGATATCAGACAAGATCACAAAGAAAAAACAGTTTCTTGCCATTTTAACCAGAAAGGACACTCTCTCAATGACTTAACCACCTGCATTCTGCTACAAAGACCTTTTACATCTGCACTTGAAAGGGAATCCTCTGAACTGTCATTCATGTTAAAATTCGACACTCTCCAGGAAGGAATGAACAAATGCTCAAACTATCTTACCCATTACCAAGATAGCTTCCCCAATTATCACCTCTAATACCATTAACTCACAGACATCCCACTCTCCCTACCTCTAATATCATCAATTCACAGACACTTACCTTCCTTCCTCCCTCCCTCCCCCGCATCCCCTTCCTGTTCTGAAATGTGATTTGTCCTTTTCATATGTGTTCATTTTTTGTAATTGTATCCTTTGGTATATATGGTTGTGACAATTTTCTTCCACTATTTGATCTGAGGAAGTGGGTCTGGCCCACGAAAGCTCATCATCTAATAAACCATCTTGTTAGTCTTTAAAGTGCTACATTGTCCTGCATTTTGCTTCATCCAGTATCTTAATTCAATAAATGAAAAGAAAAGTCTTGTTCATGACTTGGATAGTTTGCCTTCATCAGCAATCCATTCCTAGCTGTTTTTAAAATTATCACTGTGCTACATATTCTTCTCCATCATCATCAGAACTCAATACCATTTTGGGAGCAATGTGCATTTGGATGCACTCAATTTTTCTGTAAAATCTTTATAATCTAGAATGATTAGTGTATACATTTCTTGGATTAATTTTTACTCATCTAATCCTGACTCTGAGTACTCAGTGGTAAAACGAGCTGCAACGAGCTGAGGCTGTCAACCTATATTTTTCTTTTCTATACTTTACCTTCTGATCAGGGGAGGCAATGGCCACACCTGGCCCACCCTGTGTTGGGGGGGCAGGCTCCCATCAGTAGGCCTGTTTTGGACATGGGGCGAAATCTTCATCCCATTTCATGGCAGTTTTGCCACTGACTTTATTCAAGTCAGAATTATGGTGACCAGATAGCAAGCGTAAAAAATCAGGGCACTTTTTTCAGAGAAGGGACGGATATAGTTGCCCTTATTCATGTGTCTAAAATACAACAGTTGGCTTCTCTTTTTGAGGAACTGGTGTTTGAAATGCAGTCTCTCTTTCATCCTGCAACATCTTTCCAAACTAAGGAGCAATGCAGCATCATTCATTCCTATCAATGGCTTTTTTTTTTTCAGCTAAGCTCAGCCTGGTCATGTCCCTGTATACACTGTCCTGCCCTCCAGTCAGTGGCCAGCTTCTAGGTTGGACTGACCCGAGTGTTCGTATTTTCTTTGATATCCTGTCATTTCTTTGTCTTCTACAGTGTTTCCCCCATAGTAATCTTTCTTATTATACCCAGCCCATATCTTGATTTCACATCCTCCACTCCTGACTTCAGTTTTCTGCAGATCATTCCACTTAACATCTGCCATCTTTTGAAGTATTCTCATCTCTACTACTTCCATACTTCTGATGTCTGTGTTATGCAATGCAGCTGCTTCCAGACTATCAAACAGTTCTGTTCATACACTGATTTGATAGTTTTTACTTTGATACCAAAGATGATATTTTTATCTGTTTTAAATATTTAACATTTTAAATTGACAAAATTATGGTCAGATAAAAACATTGTTTCTATCAAAGTAGAACATTTGGATCATTATATTAGGCCCACAAGATCTATGTTAATTTTAATGCTTAGCCTATGTAGATCTGACTAAACAATATTACAGGGTCTGTGGTACAGTAAAGAAGTTCAGCAATACATATTGTATGTGTCTGGTCTTCCTGTGTGCTGTCCCAGCTCTGTGAAGACATTTGGCAGAAGAGACCTCGAGCAAACTGCCTGATGAGCACAAGATTGATTAAGGTACAAAGGCATCCAGCCAATTTTATTGTCTACTAAGCATGACTAACAGACTCTATGAGGATACTAAGACATGTATGTCTGTGACAATGGAAACAGCTCAGTCAGTGCCTTTCCACTGCCCCATGGTCCGGCCAAAGAGACTCCTTGTAAGATATATCTTTATGACCTGATATAAACAAGTCATGTACTGTCATCCTGACCTTATCTTCCAGGGAGGATCAGTGTGTCTCTGTTATCCTGGAGAATGTTTTTGCACTATACATGATATTGGCATGTTCTGGTACCATTTAATATCAGGACGAGTTTGCATGAGTACTCTCTATTTAGCACTTCTCAGAAATTAGTATGCGTGCAATACTAATTCTGTTCTTCTCAGATTCTGTGAGCAGGTCCTGTCTAATACCAGGTCTCTAATACAAAAGCTTATGTCTTAGGCTGTCTTCCTACTATCCATTTCATATGAAAATAAACTAAGAAATTCACTAGGAAAATACTACAAGAATTTATAACCCAAAATATTGTTTATAAATCAAACTGTGGGTTTGTGTACATACAGAATTCCGTTTGAAACTGCATCATGCAGTAAAGTGATCAAAATCCATATTAAAAAGTTTATAACAATGGGGTGTGCCAGTTAAAAGATCTTTATTGTTCATTAAATTATTTCATGCTTCCATTCAAATTCAACGATGCTCTGAGTTGCATTTGTGTAACTGTTAGTTTTGGTCACTGTATTTCCAATAAATGAAATTTACACTCATGCCATGTTAACAGCATTTCACATTCTAGTGCTTCTGTAACCCATGGGTCTTGGATCAATTGAATGAGAGAGGCTTCTGCTAGTTTATTGATTTTTCATTTATTTAAGCTCATCTATTTACTTTGTGGTCTGTTCAGCTATAGGACTACTGCACACATTCCATATGCAGTATTACTGTGCTAATGTGGGTTAGTTCTTCTTCAAGTGCTTGCCTGTATCCATTCCTGGTTAAGTGGATGTGCTCTCCACATGCCCTGGTGCCAGAAGTTTTTTCCCTTAGCAGTATCTGTAGGGGACTGGCTCTGCTACCCCCTGGAATAGTGCCTGCATGGTGCTACTGACCCACCCCATCAATTCTTTCTTACCACCACTGATGGTGTTGGGACGTTCCTTTGCTCTGCACACAAAACCATGACCTCAGTGCAAAGCATCTGGCCGGTACTGTCATCAGACAGGTGAAGATCCACCAGCTGGTAGAAGAAGGTTGGTAGGGGCAGATCTGCTTGCCTGCAAGAGCAAGGAAAAGACTGGAAGTGAAACTAGACCCAGGAAGGGAAGCTCATTCCCTGCAAGTGGCAGCTGGGCCCCAACTTCAGTCAAACGGGCTAGGCCTCCTAGCACATGTCCACCACCCTGGATAGTGTTCTGGGAATCCAGCACATGGAGATGCTGTTTACTCTGGAAGTCCTGCAGGTGGTGTCAATGTTGACAGCAAGCAAGTCAAAGGGAATGCTCCCTCAGTCCCTATCTTTGCAGCTCTTCTCGCCTCCTCATGGAGTGTTCTGCCAGCACTCACCTGCTGAGAGCCACCATGCCATGGATGTAGGGCTATCAATAGTCAGTGTCATCAGCCAGACTAGAAATTGTTCCACTTAGCCTGGCAGTGGTGATGAAAGTGTTTATGAAATGCATGCCGATAGTGGAGGCATACCTCAGGTATCAGAGTATCTTCATTTATCCATACCTCAATGACTGGTTAATCAAAGGCCAATCCAGATTTCAGATCAAGGACACTGACACAATGTCACTGTCCATGTCCAGATGCTGGACCTGTTGATAAATGAAGAAAATTCAACATTAGTCTTTGTACAAAGTTTAGAGTATATTAGGATGAATCTTGACTCTACTAGGAGGGCATTTCTACCACGTGATATGTTCCAGACAATGAGAGACCTCATCAACAGAGACTCTGCAATCCCTCTCACAAAGGGTTGGGTCTGCCTGGGACTGCTAGGCCACATAGCAGCATGCACATATGTTGTCTGCCATGTGAGGCTCCAAACATGATTTGTCCAACAATGGTTGGTAACAGTCTATTCTCCATCCAGGGATCATCTGAGCAAGGTCCTCAGTATCCCACCAGGTGTACTTACTGCAATATGATGATTAACCAAGGGGCAGTTATAGACAGAGTCCCATTCATCAGCCCACATCCATCAGTGCAGCTGTTATTGGATGCCTCAGACCTCAGCTGGGAGGTATACCTTGGGCCAAGATGGACACAAGGTATGTGGTCTTCAGAGGAATTGACATTGCATGTAGAGGTCAAAGAGCTCACAGCAATTCAGCTTGTATGCACAGTGTTCCACCCTCAGCTGTCTGGTCCTGTGGTGCAGTCTCAATGTTTCACATGAACAGGCAAGAAGGACCATCCTCATTGCCTATCTGTCAAGAGACGCTACTTCTATGGGATTTCTGAATCCAGCATGTGATCCAATTGGAGGCTTTTCACACCCCCGGCATCAAAAACACACTAACGGATCCTTCTTTTCTCCACAGAAGTGACTGCTCCATTCGGGGGTGACCTTGAGTGGGCCTGTTCATCAAGAGGCAGAACAAGAAACGTCATCAGTTTTGCTCCCTGCAGCGTGTTAACAACAGTGCTTTTGCAGAGGCCTTTCTCTTATCCTGGTGGGGAGATTTGATGTACACGATCCTACCCATCCTGCTCGTAATCAGAGTCCTGTCAAAAATCAAGAGACAAAGTTCAAGTCATCATGATTGATCCAGTGTGGCCATGCCAGCATTGGTTCAGTATGCTGCTGTATCTAGCCTCCGTTGACATTGCTTGACTGCCCAGACCCTCTATCTCAGGACCATGGACATCTCCTGCACCCATCTTCACATCCCTCCCCCTCAAGGCATGGAAGCTGCATGGTTGAAGGTGGAGGAGAAAGCTTGCTCCATTGAGGTGGGAAAGGCCCTACTGGGCAGTAGGAAGGCCTCCTCTACAGTGACTTACCCAGCAATGTGGACAAGATTTTTCCTCTGGACATCTAAACATAACATCTCCATCTTTGTCTTTGCTGTCCATCTTGGAATACCAGCTTTTCCTAACAAATCAGGGTTTTGGCCCTTTCTTCAGTCAGGGTTCATCTGGCAGTCAATGTCCACTTTCAACCCTCCAATTCAGGATTGGTGTTTTTGCACGAGATGTCAGCCCGGTTCCTCAAAAGACTTGAAAGGCACTTCCCTCTCTCTCATCAAGGACCTTATCCCTCAATGGGACGGACCTCAGTCTGATCTTCTATAGACTCATAGGACTGCACTTAAACCACTGAGCTCTTGTTCCCTCAATCACTTTTGGAAAGTCACCTTCCTTGTAGCAGTAACATTGATTAAACAAGTGCTGGAGATTAAAGCCCTGACATCAGGGCCTTGTATGTGGTATTCTACAAGGACAAAGTCCAGCTGTGACCACACCTGGCCAAGGTGTTATCCTTCTATGGTAATCAGGACACTTCCCTCCTGGTGTTTTATCCGATGCTACATGCCAATAGGGAAGAAAAGAGGCTGCACACTCCAGACATCAGGGTGCCCTAGCGTTTTAGCTTGAATGCGCTGAGCCCTTCCAGAAGTCAACCCATTTCTTTTTGCAACTGTGATCATCACATGCATCAGAACTTGTTTCAATCTGATGCATGTCCTACCTCCGCTAATTTTGAGAGCATACTCAATAAGAGTTCAGGCATTCTCAGCAGGATTGTTGGCTCAAGTTCCAATCCAGGGTATTTGTACAGCCACAACATGGTCTTAAATCTAGTCATAGTTTACTATATACCATCATCCAGCAAGCCAGGGAACATGCTGTTTTTTTGGCAGAGCTGAAACAATGCCTACCCAACTCTGTAGGTATTCTGTGGGAATCCTACTCTGAATTGGACATGTGCAAGCATTTGAAGAAAAAGAAAAGACAGTTACCTGTTCTGTAAAGGGTGTTCTTTGAAATGTGTTCCACGACTCTCCCTTATTCATTGTCAGTTTCCAACAAGAAGGAACTGAGGGTGAGGAGATCCAGCAGCATCCCTTATACCATGCCATATGAACCAGGCCCCCATTGGAGACCACTAAGGGAAAAAACTTCTGGTACCATTGCATGTAGTGAGCAAGCACACCTAACTTGGAATGAACACAAGCAACCATCTCAAAGAATACCAGTTATGGAATAGGTAACTGTCTTTTTTTTTAAAAAAAGGACCTGTGTGTGGCCTCTGTGTGTGTTTCCATATATATATATATAAAATACACGAGACAAAAGCCAATACAAATAGAGTATATGCAGAAAACAAACAGATTGGTCAAAAATGTAAAAATTCTGTTTTTAATCTGGATTGTACAATGTTAGCTTCTTTTTTTCTAATGATTTTGTTTAATGTATTTTTATATCCTTTAGTAGTTGGTCGTCTTCTTCTTCTTCTTTGCCCTTAGCTCCAATGGGAGCATAGGCCATCAACAATTTCTTTCCAAGCCTTTCTGTCTTGTGCCACCGTTTCTAATTCTCTTCAGCTTTTGCCCGTTTTCCTCACATTCACACCCAGGTCTCTTCTCCAACTATTCCTTGGCCTTCCTCTTCCCCTTTTTCCCTGTGGGTTCCAGGATAGGGATTGTCTGGAAATACTAGCTGGTGGCTTCCTCAGTGTATGGCCAATCCATCACCATCTTCTTCTCAATATCTTATGCTCTACTGGGCATTGCCCTGCTCTTTCCCATAAGCTAATGTTTGTAACCTTGTCAGACTACTTCAAGCCAATGATCTTGCACAAATATTTGTTAATAAAAGTTTGCAAACTTTTGATGTTTGTCGTTGTTGTTCGCCATGATTCTGAGCCATATAGAAGTACTGATTTTACATTTGAGCTGAAGATCCTTATTTTGGTCTGTAGCTTGATCTCTCTTGAATTCCATATGTTCCTCAAAATAACAAAAGAACCTCTTGCCTTCTGTATTCTGGTCTTCAATATCTTCATCAGTATCTCCCAGTTTATTTACAAAACTACCCAAATAGGTGAAGGTATAAACTTCCTCCAGTGTCGTTCCTCTCGGGACAATTGGGCTGCTGTTATTTGCTGCATTTACTTTTTTTAATAGTTGGTATTTACTAAAAAATATTAATCTAACTTTGCAGTTATCCAAATTTTCTGAACTATCTCAGATTTATAGATATGGCACTGGCCACTTTCAAGGAAAGTTATAATTCTGTATTGCACAGCTGACTGCAATTACATTTTACACATCTAGTATTTTACAATTACAGAACAGTCTTCACATGATCTGATGATGTCCTGCAGCTTTGCTGGAGCACAAGGGTGATCTGGGGTTTAAAGCACTGGATTGTGACTCAGGAGAACTTATTTCAGTTCCCAGTGATGTTGGGTCAGTCTCTTAGCCCTTATTTTGAAAATTACCCCCTTAGATTCAATTTGTAAGCGGAGCATCCACACTACTAAGCCTGTTATTTCAAAATAATGGGCTGCTTATTTCAAAATCTGTACTCCTGCTTTCCTTGGGGAATAATGCTAATTTCAAAATAGTTATTTCAAAATAGCATTAGTGTGGATGCTCCAGTGCCACTATTTTGAAATAACTGCTCCCCAGACTAATTCAGACTAATTACTTCCCAGTGCTTCCTAGGGCTCTAAGTCAAGGAAGACTATCCACATTAACAGGGCCTGCCTTGGATTAATTTCAAGGCTTCCCTAACAGTATTTCAATTTTTAAAATTGGGAGATATTAATTTAAATGTAGTTATTCCAAAATAATTTCCTAGTGTAGACATGCCCTTTGTATCTCTGGTTTTCATTTCCTCATCTGTCATACAGAGGTAACAGATTCTTCCTTACTGTCTGGTCTCTGACTGTAAACTCTTTGGAGCGGGAACCATCTCCTTCTTTCTAAGTGGCTGGATACTGCCTAGCACATTTGGACTCTGATCTTCTTTGAGTCCTGTGTGTGCTACCATAATTAAATACAAAATAGTAATACCTCTTCATTGGGCCTGCCTATTAATATGGCTGAAAGGTACCTTCTCATTTTGACTTTTGTTAATATAGTTGCATTTTTCAGACAGCTATATTCTAGGACAGTGTTTCCCAAATGGTGCTCCGCGGAACCCTGGGGTTCCGCAAAAAAATTCTGCTCCCCCACTCCCTGCAGAACCCGTAGGCAGCTCCCATTGGGGCTTTGCCGGTGAGGACGGGCTTCTGGAGGCGCGCGGCTTTGGCTGCTCCACCACCCACTGCGGCTGCTCCACCCCTGCAGACGGTGCTGCCCCTCCTCAACCTGCAGGACTGCCCTGTCCCAGTGCCTTGCAGCCTCCTCCTCCTGGTGTGCAGGCGGCCGCTTTTACAGCAGCTGCTGCTGCTGGGACGGGGAGGGATGGCCAGAGCCGACGAGCTGCTCTCAAACCATGGTGTTTTAAAACTGCCACCTGCGTGGAACCTGGCTCGGGCTCTGCTGCCTCCCCAGCCACCTGGGGGGCACTTGGGCTCTGCTGCCCTCCCCTCGGGGCGTGCTCAGGCTTTGCTGCCCCCCATGTGCTGCTGCTCTCTCCCCTTCACCCCTTCCCAGCCTGCTGGGGAAGTGGCAGAGTTTGATCTGGAGGAGAAGGTCGGGGTTTCTACTCCTCCCCCCCCCCATGCCCTGCCAATGGGAAGCATGATCTGGTGCTGCAGCTGCGCTAGGTTCCCCACTGCATGGGGGGGGACTGAGCTCACTCCCCCCCCCTCCCCCAGGAACAAGAGTGTGCTGCCTGGAGGCTTTCCCTGCTGCAGCAGGATGCCAAGCCAAGAAAGTGTTCCCCCTCATGTCCAGACCCTGCACCCATATCTTCCTCACTCCCCCCCCCCTCCCCCAGGAACAAGAGTGTGCTGCCTGGAGGCTTTCCCTGCTGCAGCAGGATGCCAAGCCAAGAAAGTGTTCCCCCTCATGTCCAGACCCTGCACCCATATCTTCCTCACTCCCCTCCTCCCCCCCCGCCAAGAGCCCGCATTCCCAGCTTGCTCTGACACCCTGCCCCAAGTCCCCTCTTGTATCCTCCCTCCTAGCCAGACACCCTGCCCCAAGCTTTCTCCTGTACTCTTCTTCCTGACCAGGACATCACAGATCATCTTTGAGATTTACACATAAACATCATGAAGTATTTTCCAACCATAAATGACAACCATAACTGGATTTGAAACCATAGAATCATAGAGCTGGAAAAGGCCTCAGGAGGTTATCAAGTCCAGCCCCCTGCCCAAGGCAGAACCAAATCCATTAAGTATAACAGGAAAGCCAGTGAGTTTTTATGTGCAAGATTATGAAAACCTAATCGAAATCATTTCAGATGGCCAATTAATAAAAAAATTTAAAGAAATTTCTCTGATTACATTTTGGTGTGGCTTATGTCAAGAATATTCAGCTTTATCAAGATGTGCAATTTGTCAGTTGTTAACATTCACCAGCACATATTTGTGTGAAACTGGGTTCTCAAATTATGCAGCAAAAAAAAAAAAAAAAAAAAAAAAAACCAGAAATCGACTGAATGCAGGGCCAGATATGCAAATCCAACTTTTTAGTATTAAACAAAATATAAAAAGAATTTGCCAAGAAAAGAAGAAAAACCACTCTTTACATTGAAAACTGCCGATATAATTCATATTAGTTTTTGAGCTTTATTTTTTTGTACACATTAAATGTGATTTTTGTTTTTAAATATGTGCAATTAAACTAAATATTGATCTCATGACCTTATTTAGCATTTGTTCATTATTATTATCCTTACTTGTTTGTAATTTACTTTTTCAGCTCCATATAGTAGACTGTCTTCCTGGGGGCCTAGGTGTGTGTGTGTGATTTTGTTTTTGCTCAACAAATTTTCCATAGGGGTTCCTCAAAATTCTTCTGAGTTTAAAAGGGTTCCATGACCAAATAAAATTGGGAACCCCTGTTCTAGGAGGTTGCTACACGGTAAATAAGAATATTTTTATGTAGCAGACATTTGGCCGAACTAGTTTTAACAGGGGCAGCAGGTTTGTGTAATTTTTGGTGATGCCCACAATGGGTTCAAGTCCTGCCCTACCACACACCTGCCTAAGGCTCTGGGAGGGAATTTGGGGTCTAGGAATAGGCAGAGGATTGGGGTGCAGGAGAGGTTCTGAGGTGCAGGCTCTGTGAGGGAGTTTGGGTGCATGAAGGACGGCAGGGTGTGGGATTTGGACTGGGGTGCAATATTGGGATATGGGGCTTGAGGCTAGTTAGGGATGAGGAGTTGGAGGTACAGTGGGCAGGCTGCCCCATGACTGAGGGCCAGAGAAGAAGAGTCCCCCCCCCCCATCCCTCTTTCTGCCAGCACGGTGTGCTCTGGGAGAGGGCCTCCCTCCTCTCCTTGCCTCCCTCAAGCTCCCACACTTCCCAGCTGCTGTTCAAGATCTAGCCAGCATAAACCCCTCCCCTTGGAGCTGACATGGAGTTGCTGCCCAAGGGCAGGGGCTGCCAACCACTTCCTCCTTCCGCAGATGCCGTAGTTGCCTGAGCTTCTTCCTGGCACTGCTTCCTTGTAGTTGGTGACAGCAGTGGTTGATGAGAGAGCACAGCACAGAGCTGCAGGGGACAGCCAACCACCACCTCGGGCAGGAAGGGACAAGTCGGGGGAGGCATACGGGGTGGCAAGTGGAACTGGGAGATGCTCTGAGGGTGTTGTGCGAGCACAGAAGGCTACGCTGAGGGAGAGACCCAGCCCCGAATATTTGGGGAACCAGGCCCCTAGGCCTGGAATATTCCTGGAGGCTGGACACCACAGGCCCAT